>NC_081787.1:22516868-23716868 GCF_963082965.1 Carassius carassius | reverse complement strand
ACACTGCAATGTAGATAATATTGAACCACTCCAATAAGCAAGATTTATAAAAATTAATCAAAACATTGTGCAATAAATTGTATTATAATATTATTTATTTATTTATTTATTTATTTATTTATTTATTCTTTCTTTCTTGTTTATTAAGTGGGTCACATCAGTCCATGCAGAGATCACATGAACATGCAAATACTACAAAATCTTAAATTATATTCTTTAATATATTGACTTGAGACAAATGTGTGCTCAATTGAGATAAATTTGGTTTAAATATGCTGAAAATTTGAGGTTTTAATAAAAGCTATTTGTCTATGCAGGAGAAACACTTGACTTATACTACTGACACTGCAAGGACACAGAGTTACTTGATATTTATTTTAACCTTTCCTTGCTGCAAAAGATAGTATTACCAGGAAATATATATTTTGACACTGAATGTGTCCATTTGCATCTAGCTGTGTTGTTAATGTTTGTTCCACTACAGATATTCATCAAAGTATGAATATTGTGCCAACCAACCCCAGCCTCCACTACATAAGTTGTCAAGCTTGTTGAAAGGAGCTTATTGTGAAGGCTAAACTGTATCAATATGTCAGCACATGTGCGCACACATATCAATAACTGCTGCTCCCATTTGGCATGCTATGTGAGTTGGCTGCTGTTTAAGTTGGCTCAAATGTACTGTTTGACCAAATCCTAAGCAAAAAAAATAATAATAATAAATATTTATGCTTTCTTCAAGTGGTAAGATTATTTGGGGTTAACATTAAATATTTATACATCAATTACATGCATATTCATACTTAGTGTTTCTATATGCAAAACTACATGGTCAGTAGAAATTAGAAGGGTTCTAATCCATTAATCACACTGTTACAGCAGCAGGAACAATTTGCCTCTTTGCAAAGAGTAAATTCACAATTATGAAACGCAAGTGCTAGATTTTATACAAGCAGAGCAGCTGATGAGAGTTTAGTTTGAGGTTTGAATCAAAACATGTTAATGAGCTCCCTAAGGGTGCTACTTATGAATGAGCAGTCATTATTTTGTATAAAATCTTCTAATGATCAAGTTACTAAAATTGTTCACCTCTGTGATTGCAGTAATCATCTGAATGCGTCCATCTCTGTGCTATAATTGAGGAACAATAGGATGCCTCATTTAAAAAAGCTCATATTTTACACGTATTATAAATTATAAGTGAACACACTACAGAGATTACATATGACACACTCACTCTCTCTCTCTCTCACACACATACACGCACGCACGCACACACACACAAACACACACACACACACTTATAAATCAAATTTGAAAGGTTTTATTTTATTTTTTATTTTTTTTTACAAAGGAACCAACAAACAACATGTAAATATGAAGACATAATATAAACACAGTTTATATATTTTATCTGAATATGTCTAGAGTAGATTTGGTTCATCAGATTTTATTACAAGTAAAGTAAAAAAAAGTGAAAGTCGGGACATTTGCCAAGTATGATAATCCACACTCGGAACTGGTGATCTGCATTTAACACATCCATGTGCACACACAAAGCAGTGAGAAGTGAACACAAACCCAGAGCAGTGGGCAGCTAAATATCCAGCACCTGGGGAGCAACTGTAGGTTCAGTGCCTTGCTCAAGGGCACTTCAGCCATAGATATTGAGGGTGGAAGAGAGCGCTGTTCATTCACTACCCCCCACCTACAACTCCTGCCAGCACCGAAACTCAAACCAGTGACCTTCTGGTAACTAGTCCGGCTCTCTAACCATTAGGCCACAGCTGCCCCAAACATAAACCTCACTGGATTCGAACCCATGACCTCAGCGGTTCAGAACCAGTGTCTTAGCAAAGTGCGCCACATTAGTTGATGCACTTTTTTCAATGTACCTCTCAAAAGTTGTGTGACTCGGGATATAAAAAGATCTCAAGCCAGGAAACCTCCAAGAGGTGATCGCAGTCTCAACCATGAAATGAACTAAGAGAAATGAACCAAGAGAAAACATTACCATCTACAGCTGTGAGAGGGCGCTCTTTACTTCTCAGTGCTCCTGTAGACTACACTGAAAACAAAGAGCGCCCTCTCGAGGCTGTAGACGGTAATGTTTTCTCTTGGTTCTTGGTTCTAAATAAATGCGACTTATAGTCCAGTGCGACTTATATATGTTTTTTTCCTCATCATGACGTATTTTTGGACTGGTGCGACTTATACTCAGGTGCGACTTATAGTCCGAAAATACGGTACAAATTTTACAAGATTACATGTTTGTCAGTGGTTCTCAGGATCTTGTAACACTACCACTAGCAAGCAGCTAACCATGTCCCTTTAGTGTCTCCGTAGAAAATTATTTGTTTTCCCTGAATATGGATTCACTATCTGGGCACATCCCTACTGATAATCAGGGATCAGGGGCCCAAAGCAATGTACATTTAAGGGACCAAATATCCTGGCTAAGGCCCAGAGGACACTTTTTTCTGTTTCCCAAAAGTGATTCACTCCACCCTGGTCCTAATAGATTTGAGAAACCCTTGATCTACAAAGCCCAGTTCTGCATCTCATCTCAGTGGAACAGACAGAAAAGGACAGAAAGAGTGTCAATCTCTAGCAGGTTTCCACAGGTACAAAAAGTAGGATGAGAAAAGTGAATCACTTCGTCTAACAAAGAGCTCCATCTCTTTGAAATGAGTGCCAATCGATCTAACATTACAGCAAGAAAGATTCTACAAAGAACAGAGCGTGTCTGGATCTAGGATAAAGCTGTGAACCTGGAAACCACAATTATGTTTCATTAAATCATCAAAATGTGTTTGCCTCCTGATATTTGATGTGGCACATCGAATGAATGGTAAGCAAAATGTCGTGAAGAAATAAAGACTATATGAAAATCTAATCACATGTAACTCCTGCTAAGCTCAATGTCCATAGCCGTATGTTTCTAGACCAAAACGGCAGCGAGATACCTGCTGATACCAGATCGCAGTACACTGTTTCTCTGGATGTACTAGCTGGTCTGACTGTGTAGGTGTATTCTCAACTCTAGCTATCTCACACTTCATAATGATGTCTGGGATGTCTATGGCTCTTGTTTAAAGCCAGGATGCACTGGAATCTGATTGTAACTCACAGTTTGAGCCTGGGAACATTAAAGTGGCAAGAGCAAATCTCATAGTGAATCCTATAAAGAATACTTCTTTAACTAGTTTATTGGATTTCAGAAGGATTTGATATTACTGGTCTATAATTTGGGATGACTTACTAAATTATAATCACAGAGGACATGTCTTACTGGCTCTGAGTTTAGGTGATTGTACATATCAAGAGCAATTTATTTTCACAGCGGAATTCTTTAGAAATTTTACCTGAAATCTGCCTGTAAAAGGACCCTGTCAGGGGAAGGTTTGTGTCTGTACAATTAGTGTTCTGTATCTGTCTGATGTGTGATGCAGTTTGTTATTGTGCTAGTCACTGGTGGAGGGAGGAATTTCATGGAATGTTTGCTACATATGGATTGGATCTTGCTGGGCTAACATAAGCAAACTGTCCAACAAAATCAGCTAAAGATGCTAGGATAACAGCCAGACACCTCTTAGAGGACAAGAAGACAGACCTCTAAAAAAACAGCCAGGAAAGACAGGACTTCTCATTGGCCCAAATGCAGTTTCTTTAATTAATGCATGCATGACAGTATTTTTCCATCATGTTTGGACTTAATGCATTTCTAACATTGCCAACGGTATTGTAGTTTTGCTTTGTTCAGTGAATATTGCATCTGTAAAACTTTAGTGACACTTTTCTGAATGTGTGTTTGGACTATGCAAAGAAGTTCCACTGGACTAAAGAAGGGTGGGCCACACCACTTTCCCCCACTCTGATGGAAACAGCCAATCACAGCACGGAAATGGAGAAGTGCCAAATTGTAATCTTCTCCTCATCAGAAAGGGATAAAGGTTTCCTTCCAAAATACACTCCTTGTACTGAGTCTCAGTCCTGTAAGGGGAGAGGCAAAAGCAGATTCATGTTCTGAGCCTGTGGCCCAACACAGAGAGCAGTGAGACACTAACAGATGCATTCAATGTTCTGGGTCTCTGGACTGTGAATGTGAGACTAACAGATAAATTCAGTTTCTGAGCCTCTGGCCTATGAAGGAGAGATGTCAAATAACCACGTCCTAAATCTCCAGCTCTTGTGGCAGCAACAGATACAACCACTTTCTGAGTCTCCAGCCTGTGAGGAAAGAGATACCTTGTGTTTAGAGTCTTCATCCAGCGTGACAACAGCAGATGCAGCACGTTCAGAGTCTCCATCCTAGAAAGAAAAATCATACTGACCAAGTTCTGAGTCTCTAGCCCAGAGAGGCAGAGGGCATTTGTAAAATGTTTAAACTTTGGCGAGCAAACCTTTACTTAACCTTTACTGAGATACTTTCATCTGCATATTCCAGGCTAAGGACCTTCTGCACCTACTCCAGGGCCATGTCTGCATTCCAGATTTTAGGACCTTTTGGTGCTCCAGGAGATCAGTGCACTACAGTGCTTTTTGTTGAAATAGATTCCTGCTCTTTTCCTTACTGTATTGCTACCAGCACAACCAGTGGAAGAAGTCACTGCCACCGGACTGCTCATTGAATCACAGGGAATGTAAATATCACTTATCCAAACCTCTTCCAGAGACCTTGGCACTGTCAGTAAATGATTTTCTGATTTACATTAGATATAGATGATGTCGGTTGATAACAAAATATTGATTTATTTATTTGATACATAATAAGGTTCTTCACTTCACCTCATTAGTCTCAGTCTCAGTATCTTTTCAATATTTAGCGTAACTCTGCCATAGCAACATCCAACTTAATCACTTGCATTTTATGTGTATCTTATGCACTTTATTCACTTTTCATTCATGAAATTCATTTAGTAGTTTTTGATTACTCTTGTCTATCTTTTGTTAATAATAATAATAATGATAATAATAATAAAATGTTTTATTATTATTATTATTACATTTGTGTCTTCCTTGTGCTGATAATACAGTAAGAGGTTCTCCAAGTTAGATATCCCACCAATCTTTTTCATTTTTTATGTACTCATTACTGTCAACAGTCACATGAATACCCATCACTACACTATTTTGCCTCACTAGGTTGGCAAAAGCAAAATCTTTACAATAAACTTATTTTAAAACATCAAAAAATCTTGCTGACTTTTGCATGAAAGTGTAGTTTATGCATCTTTAACTTTTTAAATATATATATATGTGTAGCCAATGATAATCTCTTTCTGGGGCGTGCCTTATTTTACGTGGCCTATAAAGATAGCCTTAGGTATGGTAGTAGGGTGCGTCTCATCGTCACGGGTGACGTCATCTATTTCGGGTGTGTCGCGGGAGTGTTTGTTTGAGTGGACTGAGGAAGCCTGTGGTACAACGCATGTGATACCCGATCGATCTTTCGTACTGGAGTTTAAATGCCCTGTGCATTGCAAGCAGTTCAAACCGTTTGCAGACTGAGGGCGAACATTGCAGTGGGTTTCTCGTCGGGGCTTTTGTGACTGTTATACCACTGTGTTGTTCAGTAGCTGTATATGGTCACGTTACCGACTCCCGTCTCGTGGTGCTTTGCTGGCTTGACTGCAGGAATGGATGCATAGTCTACCGTGAACGGCATTCACTGGCTGCTGTGGTATTGTTTATTTCTGTTTAAAGCTGGACACTTGTAACATCAGCTGTCTGGCGTGCTGCAGATTCGATACGACGGTCTACGTTCCTCTCGCTTTGAGGAATCAAATGGTTTAACCATCCAGCAGTCATTATCTTGATCTGGTTCCTTTTTGAGTGGTGTAAATGCTATATAATTTGATTTTTTTTATTCTGTTTTGCTTTCTTGTTTGTGAACCCATTGCTTTAAAACATTTAGTATTCTTTTGTGTAGATTTGTTTTTTTTGTTTTTTCTTTTCTGAATTTATTATTTTGTTGTCAACCAAGTTTTTGTGAACTGGTTGTTAATCAACGTTTTCTTTGGTTTAATAAGAGTTGTGAATTTGTATTTTTTTTTTCTCTTGCATCCACCGTTTCAGTGTAGTGGGTTATTAGTTGATGGTAACCATATGTGTGTAATTGCTCTTAATTCATTGAGTACTCAAGCTTTATAAGAACGTATGCGAGTGTGTGTATATTTGATTGTATGTTTAATGTGTAATTCTGCTTCCTCTCCAGTTGTTGGGGTGATCAGGATCCGTGTCTGTGTGGACGAGTCTCTCTCTCTAACTGCTTGGTGGTGGTCTCTTCCGATTGCAGTGTTCCACATTTGTGGTCTGAGGTGTGAGTGCACGAGTGTTTGCTGTGTCATTTTCAGAGAATGAGCGAGTAGTCCCCAGCCCTGGAGTGGAGGCCGAATTGTGTGTATTTTTGATTCGCATATTTAAATACATTTATTAATGGTGCCCAAATAAAAACTAATTTTGTATTTCATCTGTCTCTGGTCTTATCTCAGCCGCAACCGAACCTGTGTGCTTTACAGTTAATCTTATCAGGCGATTCCCCGGTAAATTTGCCTCTGGGGTGGCGTAGTCGGATATCTTAGAGGGCCAGAGTTTAGGTCTGCCTTCTGGGGGTGAGGCAACTCTCTCTTCCTGGTGTGAACTTTCATATTTATGCCCATTGCATAGCGAACTCGCCGCTACATTTGGTGTAGTCGGCAGGGTTGCGGCTGGGTAGGAGATTTGAGACATTGAGTGTTTGTGTTTCTGGGTGTTTTTTTTCTCTTCAGATCATTGGTGACTGTTCGATCGGGCATTCCATTTGGGTAAGTGACATTTGTAGTATTTTATCATGGAGGATGAGTTGCGGGAAATGCGAGAGTTGGTGGCTCAATTACGGGCAGATAATGAGAGACTGCGGCAGGAGCGGACACCAATTGAGGGCCTTGCTCCTGGCGCTGCCTCTGCTAGTCCAGCCCAGCCGGCTCCGCCTCAGTTGGCTGATAGGAGTGGCAGCGCATCTGAACGATTCGTATTTATCCCAAGAGAACGCCGTTGTCCGAGATTTAATGGTAGAACTGGTATTAGCATTGACGAGTGGGTCGAAGAGGCCCGAGCATGTATGCGCACTCGTAATATGTCACTTACTGAACAGGCCTACTTTCTATATGATAACCTGGAAGGAGAGGCCCGCGACGAGATTAAATATCATTCGAGCGCGGACAGGAGTGATCCAGATTTGATTATTTCTGCCCTTCGCGAATTGTATGGGTGTGCAGACTCGTATGTTGCACTGCAGGAAGCTTTTTTTTGTCGAAGGCAACATGAGGGAGAAACATTGTTAGAGTTCTCCCTGGGCCTGATGAGTTTGTTAGACAAGGTGAAAAGTCAAGCGCCACATGCTATTCCAAATTCTGATATTGTGGTACGTGATCAGTTTGTTGAATACGTGTCGGATAGTGCGCTCCGCCGAAAACTAAAACAATTGATTCGACAGAAACCCACTGCAACGTTGTTGGATATTCGTGGTGAGGCCATCCGTTGGGAGCGAGAGGGAATGCCAGGTGGCGCGAGGGGTAGGAGTCAATCGGTACCTTTGGTAAGTGGCATCCAATATGGTGTTCGGGGGGGGGGTCAGATTTGGATTGTGGGGTTCAGTCGAGGGAATTTATTGAACTGCGTGAGCTGCTACGTCAGCAACAATGTCAAATTGATAAGCTCACACGGGCTGTGTCACGTAATCAAAATGTACATGTGCGCGATCACTCTCCTCGTTCAAATTCCATAATTTGTAGAAGGTGCCATCAACCTGGTCATATTGCTCGAAATTGGGATGGCAGACGTCATCCCCCGCGGCCCCTGTCACAAACAATTGCTCCCGCTCCTGGTGGATTTAGATCAGTGGCTGGGCCTCAACCGTCGGAAAACTAGTTCCCGCCGGGCTTCGGAGCCACAGTCCGGTAGGGGAAACGCATGGCTCGTGTGTTTTTAACGGTAATCAATTTGTGTCCCATTTGGTTTCCTCATGTCCACACTTGGTTGTTAATATTGGAGGGATTGCCGTGTCCTGTTTGGTTTTCACTGGGTCCATGGTGTCAACCATTACCGAGAGCTGTTTTCGCCTCCGATTTGAACCATGGGGCCAAGATCGGTTGCGGTCGTGTCATTGGCTGCAGCTCCGAGCAGCTAACGGCCTGGAGATTCCGTATATTGGTTATATGGAGGTAGACATTGAACTTTGCGGTAATCTTGTTCAGGGTTGCGGCGTGTTAGTAGTCCGAGACCCCCCTGGTGGCAGCTCTGAGATCCCGGGTGTCCTAGGGATGAATGTGCTCAGTCGCTGTTACCAGGAGCTTTTCGGACATTATGGGTCTATGCTATATACACTACCTTCTGTAATGCAGGATTCTAAAATTATTCAAGCCTTCCAAGAATGCCAACGGGTTATACGCACTACCGAGCATGGCGGCAATGTGAAAGTAAGAGGACGTAGTGCATGTCGTGTTTCAGCTGGCACTATTAAATTCGTAGCAGCTACGTGTTCTGCCCAGTATATGAGCAGTACAGTGCTTTTTGAGCCTCCAGAGACAGGGTTGCCCGGGGGTTTATTAGCCTCTCCTTCATTGGTGCGAGTAGCTGGGGGTACAGTTTATGAACCGATAGTGAATGTTGGGACCATCGATGTAGTGCTTTACCCTACTACTGTAATAGGTACACTGTGGGAGGTGTATCTGGTGGACCTTCCTGACGGATTGACCGAAGTTCCTACCATGAGCTTTCAGGTCGGATCGTGTAGTGTTTCCGCCACAGCAATACCAGAACAGATTGAGTCAGTTGAGTTGGGGGCATTAACCACAGAGGAACGGGAGCAGGTTAGAGCCCTACTCTGGGAGTTTCAAGGCGTATTCTCTACTCACGAAGGAGATGTAGGCTGCACCAATCTCTTGTCGCATGAGATTCCCCTTAGCGATAGTATTGCGGTCCGACAGCGGTACAGGCGCATCCCACCATCAGAATATGAGCTGGTAAAGACTCACATCAGTCAGTTGCTCGATGCACAGATTATTCGAGAGAGCTGCAGCCCTTACACCTCCCCGATAGTATTAGTTAAGAAAAAGGACGGTAGCCTCCGTATGTGTGTTGACTACCGCCAACTTAACGCCAAGACTCGCAAAGATGCTTTCCCGCTGCCTCGAATTGAGGAAACTCTCGACTCTTTAGCAGGTGCCCGCTGGTTTTCTACGTTAGACCTGACCAGTGGGTACAATCAAGTTCCAGTTTCCGAGCTTGATCGTCCAAAAGACCGCATTTTGTACGCCATTCGGGCTCTTTGAATGGAATCGTATGCCGTTTGGCCTGTGCAATGCACCCAGTACATTCCAACGTTTGATGGAAGGACTTTTTGGCGACCAACGGCACCAGTCTGTATTGTTATACCTCGATGACATTATTGTATTCTCATCGTCCGTGCAGCAACATCTGCAGCGACTTAGGGTAGTGTTGGGCCGTTTGAAAACGGAGGGACTTAAAGTAAAACTGGAGAAATGCGCGTTCTTTCAAGAAGAGGTGAGTTATTTAGGGTATGTTATTTCCTCTCGTGGGGTGGCGACAGACCCGAAGAAGATCGAGGCTGTAGCACAGTGGCCTCATCCCACGACAGTGTCAGAGCTGCGAACCTTTTTGGGTTTTGTCAGCTATTATAGACGCTTTGTGGAAGGGTTTGCCAAGTTGGCAGCCCCATTACATAAGGTAGTGTCCATGTTAACGGGTGGTAAGTCTAGCAAGCGGGGTCAGGAAATAACTGCGGTGTGGTCAGAGCAGTGTGAGGAAGCTTTTCAAGTTTTGAAACGGGTTCTCACTACAGCGCCAGTGTTGGCTTATGCGGATTTTACCCGGCCCTTCATCTTAGAGGTCGACGCCAGTCATGGTGGACTGGGAGCGGTGCTCTCACAGGAATTTGACGGTAAGATTAGGCCTGTTGCTTATGCAAGCAGAAGCCTCAGGCCATCCGAGCGTAATACCGCTACATATAGTTCTATGCGGCTGGAGTTTTTGGCTCTTAAGTGGGCCATGGGCGAAAAATTCAGAGAGTACTTGCTTGGCCACAAGTGCCTGGTACGTACTGATAACAACCCGCTCAGTCACCTGGCGACAGCTAAGCTTGGGGCTACCGAGCAAAGGTGGGCTGCAGAGTTAGCAGCATTCGATTTTGAGATCCAGTATAGGTCAGGTAAGAACAAACAGAATGCTGATGCACTCTCCCGGCAGCATGCGGTAAGGCTTGAAGGAGAGGGTTTCAACTCTTTGGGATCAGTAGTTCCAGAGTTGTTAAGACGAGTTTCAGTCTTAGACTCGGGGGTAGTTACAACACAGAGTGCTATACAGGCGTGGCCCAGTCGTTCTATATCAGATCTTATTGCTTTGCAGGCGGCAGACCCGGTTGTAGGGGAAGTGAGGAAGTTCTGGCAGCTAGGGCAATGTCCAGAGCCCAGAGAGTGGCGTCAGTTGCCTAAACCGGTTATGATGCTGCTTCGTCAATGGGACCGATTGATTGAGCAGCAGGGCCTACTGCATTGTAAGGTCTTCCGTCCTGATGGAGGAGAGGTAATCTTCCAGCTGGTGTTGCCAGCGTCGCTGCAATTGGAAGTGCTGACTCAGTTGCACCAGCACCACGGTCACCAAGGGGCAGAGCACACCCTCGAGCTGGTGCGACAGCGGTGCTATTGGCCCGGTATGTCGGCCGATGTAGCTCGTTGGGTGCGAGAGTGTGAGCGGTGCCAACTGGCCAAGGATGCAGCACCGATTGCACGAAGTTATATGGGACACCTGCTGGCTTCTCGGCCGAACGAGATCGTGGCTATCGATTTTACCCTCTTAGAGCCTTCTCGTTCGGGACAAGAGAATGTAATGGTGATGACTGATGTGTTCAGTAAATTCACTGTGGCGGTGCCCACTAAGGACCAGCAGGCTGAGACTGTTGCCCGTGTTCTAGTGAATGAGTGGTTTTTCAGGTTTGGGGTCCCCGGCCGGATTCATTCCGACCAGGGCCGCAACTTTGAATCTCAGTTAATACAGCAGTTGTGTAGCCTCTATCAGGTGAGTAAGTCTCGCAGAACTCCCTATCATCCGGCCGGTAACAGTCAATGTGAGAGGTTCAATCGAACCTTACACAACTTGCTGTGAACTTTGTCCCCTGAGAGAAAGAGGGATTGGGCATCCTGTTTACTGCAAGTTTTGTTTTGTTATAATACTACTCCGCATCAGGCCACGGGAGAGTCCCCATACTTTCTCATGTTTGGCCAGGAGCCCAGGTTGCCCATTGACTTTCTGCTCGGTAGAGTACAGGAACCAGTTGCAGGTAGAGTACATCAGTGGATTGAGGAGCACCAGGCACGTTTAAGGGTTGCCTTTGAGGGTGCACGAGAGAGGCTGCAGGTTGCTGCCAAACGACGCAAGGTCAAACATGATCAACGGGTCAAGGAACTGCCGTTGCATGAGGGTCAGTTGGTTTACCTGCGTGATCACGGTGTCCGGGGTCGTCATAAGATACAGGACCTGTGGAGTTCAACTGTATACCAGGTTGTTAAGGCCCCACCAGTTGGTGGATCGGTGTATACAATTGCTCCAGAGCATGATCGGGAGAAGGTACGTCACGTCCACCGGTCGTCTTTGAAACCTAGAACCCAGGTAGAGTTGGCACTCCAGCATCCCGAGGTTCAGGTTGAATCGCCAGTGAGGGTGACAATTGAGGAGGAGCCAATAGAAGGAGACTTGGTGTATGTGGTATCAGATATTCCGACCATAGATGCTTTGAGCACGTCCCTTCCGGGGCCATTAGATGTTTCTGTTTCTAGAGCGGTGGATCCAGCGGAGATTGAGGCAGGTGGTGGTACAGGTTCTTTGCCGGTACCGGAACCTACAGTACGAGGTCCGCTTAGTCAACCTGAGGTAACTCTGCGTAGAACCGGACGAGTCGGGGCTGGACTTCACTCAAATGTGCATCGTTTGCCGCGAGCAGTAGGAAGGGAGGCGGGACATAGTAGTCCTCTTGCGTCAACATCCAACTCCATTAGTGTCTTATTTAGGCCTTGGTGTTAGATTTGTATAAGATGGTAACCTTACAGGTTTGGATTCTCGTCGGGACGACGATGACAAAAGGGGGGGTAGATTGTAGCCAATGATAATCTCTTTCTGGGGCGTGCCTTATTTTACGTGGCCTTTAAAGATAGCCTTAGGTATTGTAGTAGGGTGCGTCTCATCGTCACGGGTGACGTCATCTATTTCCGGTGTGTCGCGGGAGTGTTTGTTTGTGTGGACTGAGGAAGCCTGTGGTACAACGTATGTGATACCTGATCGATCTTACGTACTGGAGTTTAAATGCCCTGTGCATTGCAAGCAGTTTAAACCGTTTGCAGACTGAGGGCGAACATTGCAGTGGGTTTCTCGTCGGGGCTTTTGTGACTGTTATACCACTGTGTTGTTCAGTAGTTGTATATGGTCACGTTACCGACTCCCGTCTCGCGGTGCTTTGCTGGCTCGACTGCAGGAATGGATGCATAGTCTACCGCGAACGGCATTCACTGGCTGCTGTGGTATTGTTTATTTCTGTTTAAAGCTGGACACTTGTAACATCAGCTGTCTGGCGTGCCTCAGATTCGATACGACGGTCTACGTTCCTCTCGCTTTGAGGAATCAAATGGTTTAACCATCCAGCAGTCATTATCTTGATCTGGTTCCTTTTTGAGTGGTGTAAATGCTATATAATTTGATTTTTTTTATCCTGTTTTGCTTTCTTGTTTGTGAACCCATAGCTTTAAAACATTTAGTATTCTTTTGTGTAGATTTGTTTTTTTTGTTTTTTCTTTTCTGAATTTATTATTTTGTTGTCAACCAAGTTTTTGTGAACTGGTTGTTAATCAACGTTTTCTTTGGTTTAATAAGAGTTGTGAATTTGTTTTTTGTTTTTTTCTCTTGCATCCACCGTTTCAGTGTAGTGGGTTATTAGTTGATGGTAACCATATGTGTGTAATTGCTCTTAATTCATTGAGTACTCAAGTTTTATAAGAACGTATGCGAGTGTGTGTATATTTGATTGTATGTTTAATGTGTAATTCTGCTTCCTCTCCAGTTGTTGGGGTGATCAGGATCCGTGTCTGTGTGGACGAGTCTCTCTCTCTAACTGCTTGGTGGTGGTCTCTTCCGATTGCAGTGTTCCACATTTGTGGTCTGAGGTGTGAGTGCACGAGTGTTTGCTGTGTCATTTTCAGAGAATGAGCGAGTAGTCCCCAGCCCTGGAGTGGAGGCCGAATTGTGTGTGTTTGTGTGTATTTTTGATTCGCATATTTAAATACATTTATTAATGGTGCTCAAATAAAAACTAATTTTGTATTTCATCTGTCTCTGGTCTTATCTCAGCCGCAACCGAACCTGTGTGCTTTACAGTTAATCTTATCAGGCGATTTCCCGGTAAATTTGCCTCTGGGGTGGCGTAGTCGGATATCTTAGAGGGCCAGAGTTTAGGTCTGCCTTCTGGGGGTGAGGCAACTCTCTCTCCCTGGTGTGAACTTTCATATTTATGCCCATTGCATAGCGAACTCGCCGCTACATATGGTATTTCTTTTCAATTTCATTTTTGTATTATTATTATTATTATTATTATGAACTAGGTAAAAATATCTGATATTTTAAGGGACCTACAGCACTGACTGATGCATTGTCTCATTCTCAGCAGGGGCCTGAGCTATATTTACTGCTTTTTCTCCTCAGCATGTTTCTGAGGTACCTTTTCAGCCAGTCACTCTCTACGTCACGGCGGTGGTGACTGGGGAAGTGGGATTTCTACATACGTAACCCAGACGTTTCTTGTGTTCGTTGCATGACATTGTTATTGTTTTCTGTAAGTACTCATAATAAAATGTAGTGCCTTGCTACTTTTACAACATTGTTAATACATTGTTTTTGTTTTGTTTTTTATTGGTGAACCTGTGCATTCTGAATTTGTCGCATTGGAGCTGGCCAATGGGACTTTAGCTTATGATCAGATGATCAGCTTACAGACCTTATTTTACATCAGAAGAATGAATAAATGCACTGAGAATGCATACAGTTATCACACATGACTGAAGGTTTCAAAACTTCGAACAGACAATTGGTGAAAGCTGTATTCTAAAAGATGAAACAACATGTACATTACCTTCGAATTATAAAAGAAAACTGTTCAAAGCCAGGGATGAGAAAACAAAGTTCTGTCACTTGTCTGTCTGTTCCCTTGCACCATCCCTGTCATCACTCAAGCTCTCATAATTGCTTCAGCTGTCATCAGTGCTTTTCTGTAAATACAGGTAGTCAATCAAAAATTATCAGCCTTTCTTTTCTTTTTTTTCTGCCTCTCCATATACATATATATATATATATATATATATTATTATTATTTTTTTTAAATTCCAGTCATCTCTCTCTAGATAAATCATAACTTATATCCAGCAAGCAGTGAAATGATTAGATGACAGCAGTATAGATTTTCAGTTTAATTGGTGTGCACTCCAGATATGTTTCTGTCTTCCTAACTTTATGAACAATTTTACATAAAAATGTCATGAGGTGCCAAACAAGAAATAATATATATATATATATATATATATATATATATATATATATATATATATATATATATACATATATACATATATATATATATATATATATATATATATATATATATATATTGTGAGCCGTGTCCCGGGCACCTATCAGCGTCGCCCTGGCAACGGAGGAGATCCACCTGCACTCAATCACCGCGGGCTGATCGGTCCTAGCTGAAAGGGCTCAGACAAGGACTACAAAAGCTGCACCCGAGAGGACTCGGGGGAGAAAGCTCTCCAAAGCCACGCCAGCTAATGTTGTGTCTCTTATCTCTACAGAAAGCGAATGACCGACCAGCCCGCCACCTGACCACCGGACACCGATACCCCTTGCACTCAGCCGGCCGGCAAACAGGATCACGCAGCACAGAGGACGAGCACCGGACACTACTGGCACATTCACGATCACTGTCATTAATAAACACACCCTCCGGGGCTTTAACAATTCATCACAGCCTGCCGTGTGATTCTTCAGCCCGCGACACTGGTGGAGAATGCGGGCAAACTGCTGAAGAATCACCAGCATCACCACTCCAGAACCTCACCGGTTTGTTTGTATTTCTTCCCTCTTCTCTGTGTGTTGTCAGGCGGTGACTCCTCCCCAGCTATGAAAGAAGCCCTTAAACACCTGACGGAGATCAGTATTCGACAGCAGCAAATAGTGGAACATATGGCCACTCGGCAGGGAGAGACGGAGCGTGAAGTCGGCGCTCTCCGCTTCGCGGCTGCCCAGCGAGTCCCGCTGCCGAATCCTCGCGCTCAAGCCACCCAGCTACTGCCGAAGATGACTGTCCACGACGACACGGCACACTACCTCGGCATGTTCGAGTCCGTAGCCACTCGGGAGGATTGGCCTCGCGATAGTTGAGGATAGGATAGTTGAGGATAGTTGAGATGTCAGCGAGCCAAAGAGAATCGTACGACGAACTACGGAAGGAAATCCTGGCCCGTGTGGGGCTGTCTCCCATCACTGCGGCCCAACTATTCCGGACATGGGAGTATAACGGCCGGTTGCCAGCCCGTGCCCAAGCCGCCGAACTCAACCGCCTCGCCCATCACTGGTTGCTCACCGGGGACCCCAGCGCTGCCCAAGTGGCCGAACGCGTCGTCGTGGACCGGTATCTGCATGCCCTACCACGCCCCCTTCGACAGGCAGCCGGAATGAGGAACCCAGGGACCGTAGGAGAACTCGTCGAGGCAGTCGAGCTAGCGGAGGCGACGTTGCGACGAGAGGCTGGGGAGCGAGCACCGCCGTTTCCCCGGAGGGTATACCAGGAGCGACGCACGCCAGAGGGCACCCAGCGCGCAGTCAGCAGGTCGGCGGTTCCCGGCATACAGGATGAGTCCATGCCAACCGAGGCACCGCCCTCACACAATCGCCCCTGGCTGGCAGGCTGTGCAGTGCATCTGGAACCACCGCGAGGGGCCCCCCAGACCGAGGTTTTCATCAAAGGCCGACCGGTTACCGCTTTGCCCGACTCTGGGAGCGCCGTAAGCCTGGTCCAGTCCTCCATACTTCCCCCACGGGCGGGAACCAAGGCTCGCATGTCCATCACCTGCGTCCACGGTGACACCCAGAGTGTACCTACCCGAGTAGTGACCATCTCCACCAAGACCGGCACCGGGCCCCTGGAAGTGGGCGTGGTCAAGGACCTACCGGTACCTGTGCTGCTTGGGAGAGACTGGCCAGGCTTGGAGCAACTCCTCACCCAAGCTACCCAGCCTGCCAGCCTGCGGGAACCACCCGAAAAAGAAGGACCTCCGCCGAGCTCCCCGACGGAACCCTGTCCTCCTGGCCTCAGACAGCGCCCGAGATGGTGAGTCCCCCCCCCCCAGTTCTAACCTCTTTTATGATGTCTTCCAGCAGGTTAGGGGTGGGGGAAAATTTGTGGAGGAGCAGCTCGGGGATGATCGCCTAAAACATTGCTGGAAGCAAGTACGGGTGCTTGAGGGAAAGGAGGTCCTTCCACCACCGCACCCGACCCCACACTTTGTGGTCCAGAATGGCCTGCTGTACTGTGTCGCACAGCGGAGAGGGGAGGAGGTGAAACTGCTGGTGGTCCCACGCACCAAGACCCAGATGGTAATCGAGCTCGCCCATTCCCATCCGATGGCTGGCCACCTGGGGGCGCAGAATACTACCCAATGGATCCGAGACAGATTCCACTGGCCTGGCATGGAGGCGGAGATCAAACGGTTCTGTCAAGTGTGTCCGGACTGCCAACGGATGTCGCCTCATGCTCCTCCCCCAGCTCCGCTCATTCCGCTGCCAATCATCGAGGTGCCCTTTGAGCGAATAGGAATGGATCTAGTAGGGCCGCTGCCAAAGTCCGCCCGGGGGCACAAACACATACTGGTCATCGTGGACTATGCGACCCGGTACCCCGAGGCCATTCCACTGCGCAAGGCTACCTCCAAGGCCATCGCCCAGGAGCTCTTCCTACTGTGTAGCCGGGTCGGCATCCCCCGAGAGATATTGACCGACCAGGGCACCCCCTTCATGTCCCGGATGATGGCTGACCTCTGTAGCCTCCTTAAGGTGAAACAGCTCCGGACCACCGTCTACCACCCTCAGACCGATGGGCTGGTCGAGCGATTCAATCAGACGTTGAAGCAGATGCTCCGTCGCGTGGCTGCGGACGACCGACGGGACTGGGACCAAATGCTGCCGTACGTCCTCTTCGGCATCCAGGAAGTCCCCCAGGCCTCCACCGGATTCACACCATTCAAACTGTTGTTTGGGCGGCAGCCCCGTGGCCTGCTCGATGTCGCCAAGGAGGCCTGGGAGCAGCAGCCGACCGCCCATCGGACCACGATCGAGCACGTGAGGGAAATGAGGGAAAGGATCGACCGCGTCATGCCCCTTGTCCGGGAACACCTGACAGCAGCCCAGGAAGCCCAACGTCGACGATACGACCGGGCGGCCCAACCACGGGAGTTCCAGCCAGGTGACTACGTGTTGGTTCTCGTCCCCACGGCAGCTTGCAAATTCCTCGCGAAATGGCAAGGCCCATATATCGTTACGGAGAAAGTGGGGCCCATGACCTACAGAGTACAGCAGCCTGGACGAAGGAAGGAAAGTCAACTGTACCACATTAATCTCCTGAAGCGCTGAGAGGGAACGAGGACTCAGGTCGCCGCATTCGCCGCCGTCTATCCCGTGGTTGTTGACATCAGCCCCCAACTGTCGGCCGCCCAGAGGACGGAGCTCCAACATCTGGTCGGTCAATTCTCCGATGTGTTCTCCCCACGTCCCGGGCGGACCCATGTACTTCAGCATGACGTACGCACACCTCCAGGAACCATCGTGCGACAGCGGCCCTACCGAATCCCGGAGGCCCGGCGACACGCGGTCAAAAGGGAGGTACAGGAGATGCTGAAGTTGGGGATCATCGAGCTCTCCCGCAGTCCGTGGTCCAGTCCCATCGTCATGGTCCCAAAACCGGACGGCACCCTCCGGTTCTGTAACGACTTCCGCCGCCTTAACGAGGTCTCCGAGTTCGATGGGTACCCGATGCCCCGTGTCGACGAGCTGCTGGAGCGACTGGGGGGAGCCCGGTTCATTTCCACGCTCGACCTCACCAAAGGCTACTGGCAGGTCCCGTTAACAGAGCCCACCAAAGCTAAGACCGCCTTCTCCACCCCCAGTGGCCACTGGCAGTACCGGGTTCTCCCCTTCGGGCTGCACGGGGCTCCAGCAACATTCCAATGGATGATGGACATCGTGCTGAGACCCCATCAGACTTATACCGCGGCCTACATCGATGATGTCGTCATCCACTCGAAGACCTGGGAGGACCACCTGGAGCGGCTTCAGAGGGTGCTTCTCGCACTGCGGTGGGCTGGGCTCACCGCCAATCCCAAGAAATGTCACCTGGCCCTACCTGAAGCAAAGTACCTCGGTTTCCGGGTGGGCCGTGGTCTGGTCCGCCCACAGGAAGGAAAAGTAGCCGCCATCCTCTCGGCCCCGAGGCCCACCTCCAAGAAGCAGGTACGGGCCTTTTTGGGATTGGCGGGGTACTATAGGTGCTTTATACCTAACTTCTCCTCCCTAGCGACCGCCCTGACAGACCTCACCAAGAAGGGACAGCCGGAGAGAGTGAGATGGGGACCCCAGGAAGAGGAGGCGTTCAAGGGGATAAAAGCGGCGCTCACGTCTGAACCGGTATTACGCGCCCCTAACTTTAACTGTCCCTTCTTGTTGCAGACGGACGCATCCGACACCGGGTTGGGAGCTGTGTTATCCCAAATACGAGACGGTGAGGGACACCCGGTGGTCTACATCAGCCGAAAGCTGTCCACAACGGAACAGCGGTACGCGGCGGTAGAGAAGGAGGCGTTGGCCGTCAAGTGGGCAGTCCTGGAGCTGAAATATTATCTCCTGGGACGGAAGTTCACCCTCATCACTGATCACGCTCCTTTGCAATGGATGGCCCGCACTAAGGATACCAATGCAGGGTGACACGGTGGTTCCTAGCGCTCCAGGACTTCCACTTTGACGTGCGACATCGAGCTGGAACCGCCAACGCCAATGCAGATGGACTCTCCCGCCTGTGGACAGCTTTCGCAGGTCTGTCAGGTATGACTCAGGTATGATATATATATATATACAGTGTTGGGGAGTAACTAGTTACATGTAACGGCGTTACGTAATTTAATTACAAAATTATTGTAACTGTAATTAGTTACAGTTACTAAGAAAAAATTTGTAATTAAATTACAGTTACTTATGAAATTTTTAATGATTACAAAGGGGATTACATTTGAATATTTACACACATCCACATACAGATTTAACTGATTTCTTTCCCAAATTGCACTGACTATTCTGAGACATACCGCCCTAATTATTTCCAGGATGCGGAAACACAGTCTGGTTCGTAGAATCCATTCATAAAAACGGAATGCCTAACGGACGGAATATGCCACATTTCGGATGACTAAATCAAAAGTAGGTCAGTACACTTGAATCAAAACATGACATGGACTAGTGTCTTTGAATATTAAGCCCCACAAATGCAATATATGACTTGCACATTCTGCGTGTTGGAAATCAGGCGCGGACTGGACACCGGGAGAACTGGTACGATTCCCGGTGGCCTGGCAGCCGATTTGGCCCGCTATTTAATATCATTATTGTATAATTGCCGGCCGAATGTACTAAAGCGATCATTTGTGAATCCGCCATTTCATAATTAAATCTCTAATAAGTCATGAATTGTTAGTCGTGACTCGCGCGCTCTCCGCGCCTCCGCCAAACGGTTTGGATCAGACTCAGAGTAATCAATGCGAGAGATAGAGAGAGAGAGAGAGAGAGAGAGAGAGAGAGAGAGAGAGAGAGAGAGAATAGAGTGTACTGCTGGAGCAGAGAAGCAGAACTCCTGTTCAGGGTTTCAGGTCAGTTTCATCTGTAAAGATGCTTTTTGTCTTTGTTTTTTTATTTATTTAATCAAGCAGCAGCACGTTGCTCATCAGTCATCGCTCAAAATACTATATAAAGGACATCATTATTATCTGTTGTAATGTTACAGTAGTAATTTAGCTGAAAAAAAAAAAATCAGATTTTTTTTAATAGGTTTAGGGGGAGCTACGACAGACAACAACACAACCCTTACGAAAATTAACATTTTAATATTTAACTATAAATCCAGAGAAAATGGTTACTATTGTTTAACTGTGATAACCAAAAATGTAAAATTATTTTACAAATGTATTTATTTAAAAATAAATACAAATCCATTTGCAAAAAAAAAAAAAAAAACAAGGTTATTTTACTTTCATATAGGCTAATAAAAGCATGTTTAATTTTTGTAAGGGAAAAACATGACTCGTGTACAGTATTAGGATTTTTCTATAAAGATATTGTAGTATTGTAGAGCAGGGGTTTTCAACCTTTTAGGATATGCGCCCCCCCAAGTTTGTCTAATTACATTCGCGCCCCCACCCTCCCAAAGTGCGTGCAAACGAACATCATTGCTATACAAGAATCATTCTACGAAATGTATCAATCCTCTCTGCGTGGAAAGCCCCGTTGACGTGGAGGGTTCGACATCAATTTGCGGAAGTTGTACGGGTTCAGTCGGACACTCTTCTTCTTTTTTGCCTGACGGTTCACCTGTTTTATCACTGGAATTATTACGTTTAAGCCACTGGTCCATTTTTGTTTTGTTTTAATATTTAGCTTGAACTCGATCGCGTCAACTCTGCTCCTCTGCTCTGTAGCCAACTAATATATCACCATGGCAACGTCACAGAGACTGAGGTCGCCCCGCATGATTAGCTGCGGGACTAATCAGATTGCCCCCTCTAGTGGATGACTAAAGATTTGCTATCTTAAATTCACGTTTCACTTAAGCCTCTGAATTTACAGTTTCTCGCGCCCCCCTTAACAGGTGTTGGCGCCCCCCTAGGGGGGCGGGCCCCACAGGTTGAAAACCCCTGTTGTTGAGTATTGTATTGTTAAGTATAGTTTTGTTCAATCTTGAGTAATTAAAGTCACGAGAGAGAGAGATAACAGGGCAAAAAAAAGAGACTGAAGAGAAAAATGGAAGTGAAGGTGCAGTTCAGAGGAGAACTTTTAATTATTTTGCATGTCCCCAAATTATAGATTTAAACCTTTTTTTTATGTCAGGTCCAAACAAAAAATAGTTTTGTCCTTGAACTGGTTTGTATGAGTTTGAATTCTCCAGTCAGAATTTTTTTCCCAGTCCACCCCTCCTGTAAATTAATGGCAAAGACATGGTTTCATTTACTACACATAGGCCTACTGAAGCTCGCAGTGTTTTCAACCTCTGCCGCCTCAATATTCCTCATAATTTCTAGAACTGCTCTGTGTCACTTCATGTGCATTTTACTTATTTTGAGAAAACTATCATCATATACAAAGAGACAGCAGTTTAAAAAAACCCACCAATATTTCAAGAGTTTATTACACAGAATACGTCACATGCTTATTAGATAACTGTATTTAAGTTGATGTATATGCTTTTATTTATTATTCTTTAATTTTCACAAATTTAGAAAAGTAATCAAAAGTACTCAAAAGTAATTAGTTACATTACTTTAATAAAGTAATTGAAAAAGTTACACTACTATTACATTTTAAACAGGGTAACTTGTAATCTGTAACCTATTACATTTCCAAAGTAACCTTCCCAAGACTGTATATATATATATATATATATATATATATATATATATATATATATATATATATATATATATATATATATATATATACAGTACAGACCAAAAGTTTGGACACACCTTCTCATTCAAAGAGTTTTCTTTATTTTCATGACTAGATTCACACTGAAGGCATCAAAATTATGAATTAACACATGTGGAATTATATATGGAATTATATACATAACAAAAAAGTGTGAAACAACTGAAATATGTCATATTCTAGTGTCACAGGGTGACGTGTTGACGCTATTTTTGCCCAATGTTGTTTCCCTGTGGGAGCGATTTCAATGTAACATCAGGCCGGTTCCGGGTCCTTCCGTGTAAACATTCCGGCCGGGCTTAGTAAATGGGAAAATGAGTATCAGCTGTGTAACGAGCGGCGATTGAGCCGCGAGAGAGACACGTATTCGCGAGAGGGATTATAAAAGGACACGTTTGTGTGGAGAGGGGGTGACACAGAGCGGGGAGAGACTGCATCTTAGGAGGAAGTAGCCTTAAATCGGCGGTTTTGATGGATCTGGATCCATAAAGGGAGATAATGCTAACAAAGGAAGAGAGGCAGTGGATCTTTGTTACTTCGTCAAGCAGTTAAGTGTCATCTGTAATTTTTATTAGGAAACCTAATGCCTTCAGTACCCGCTGTATACAACAGTTTGGTGAAGCTACCCCGGAGTTTATTGAAATCCGGTTTGAAGCCTCTAATGCCCGTTGTGTGTTCATAGTACACTTCCCACACAGTTTTGGATGTACAGTATCGTCAATTGAGAGGAGGGAGTCGGCTGAGACCGTGAGTGGAGACCTTATTCACTGTGAGTTGTTGTGAGTTGCAGTGCTTAGTGTGAAGTGAACACGTGTGACCATTTGAAGTGATTGATGCATGTACAGGTGTGGATAATATAATTTTGTGTCTGCTCATGTCCCCAGTTGGCATACTCGCTGGTCTCGAGTGCCGAATTGAAATTAGCTAACGGCTGTGTGTTGAGTGTACAGTTGTGGCCAAAAGTTTTGAGAATTACATAAATATTGGAAATTGGTAAAGTTGCTGCTTAAGTTTTTATAATAGCAATTTGCATATACTCCAGAATGTTATGAAGAGTGATCAGATGAATTGCATAGTCCTTCTTTGCCATGAAATTAACTTAATCCCCAAAAAAAACTTTCCACTGCATTTCATTGCTGTCATTAAAGGACCTGCTGAGATCATTTCAGTAATCGTCTTGTTAACTCAGGTAAGAGTTGAGGAGCACAAGGCTGGAGATCATTATGTCAGGCTGATTGGGTTAGAATGGCAGACTTGACATGTTAAAAGGAGGGTGATGCTTGAAATCATTTTTCTTCCATTGTTAACCATGGTGACCTGCAAAGAAAAGCGTGCAGCCATCATTGCGTTGCATAAAAATGGCTTCACAGGCAAGGATATTGTCGCTACTAAGATTGCACCTAAATCAACAATTTGTAGGATCATCAAGAACTTCAAGGAAAGAGGTTAAATTCTTGTAAAGAAGGCTTCAGGGCGTCCAAGAAAGTCCAACAAGCGCCAGGATCGTCTCCTAAAGAGGAAAAAGCTGTGGGATCGGAGTGCCACCAGTGCAGAGCTTGCTCAGGAATGGCAGCAGGCAGGTGTGAGCACATCTGCACGCACAGTGAGGCCAAGACTTTTGGAAGATGGCCTGGTGTCAAGAAGGGCAGCAAAGAAGCCACTTCTCTCCAAAAAAACTTCTGCAGAAAGTATAGTGAATGGACTGCTGAGGACTGGGGCAAAGTCATATTCTCCGATGAAGCCCCTTTCCGATTGTTTGGGGCATCTGGAAAAAGGCTTGTCCGGAGAAGAAAAGGTGAGCGCTACCATCAGTCCTGTGTCATGCCAACAGTAAAGCATCCTGACACCATTCATGTGTGGGGTTGCTTCTCATCCAAGGGAGTGGGCTCACTCACAATTCTGCCCAAAAACACAGCCATGAATAAAGAATGGTACCAAAACACCCTCCAACAGCAACTTCTTCCAACAATCCAACAACAGTTTGGTGAAGAACAATGCATTTTCCAGCACGATGGAGCACCGTGCCATAAGGCAAAAGTGAGAACTAAGTGGCTCGGGGACCAGAATGTTGAAATATTGGGTCCATGGCCTAGAAACTCCCCAGATCTTAATCACATTGAGAACTTGTGGTCAACCCTCAAGAGGCGGGTGGACAAACAAAAACCCACTAATTCTGACAAACTCCAAGAAGTGATTATGAAAGAATGGGTTGCTATCAGTCAGGATTTGGCCCAGAAGTTGATTGAGAGCATGCCCAGTCGAATTGCAGAGGTCCTGAAAAAGAAGGGCCAACACTGCAAATACTGATTTTTTGCATAAATGTCATGCAATTGTCGATAAAAGCCTTTGAAACGTATGAAGTGCTTGTAATTATATCTCAGTACATCACAGAAACAACTGAAACAAAGATCTTAAAGCAGTTTAGCAGCAAACTTTTTGAAAACTAATATTTATGTAATTCTCAAAACTTTTGGCCATGACTGTATGTTGTACAGTATTGCAGCTCCATCCTGTCTGATTTGAAGAGGATGTGTTGAATATTCATGCATTGCTGTTTGACTCCCTGACTCGAAGAGGAAGCATTATCTGAATATGTAGTTATACAATATTATGAATATATAAATGTTAATTTGAATATTTGCTTATAAGTCTGAATATATATGTATAATTCCAAATATATACATGTAAACCTGAATATAGAAGTAAATCTGAATATATAAATGTAAATCTGAATATATAGAAGTAAATCTGAATATATATACTTATAACTGTTAATATATAAATGTTAATCTGAATATATGCTAATAAGTCTGAATATTTAGAAGTAAATTTGAATTGATATTTATAAGTCTGAATATATAAATATAAATGTTGAATATATATATTTGAATATATAGAAATAAATCTGAATTTGTAGATACAAGTCTGAATATATAGAAGTAAATCTGAATATATACTTATAACTGCTTATATAGTTTATATATTATGTATAAGTCTGAATAAACAGAGGTAAATGTGAAAAAAAAATTAAACGTTTAATACATTAATGCAAATTATGAATTTAGATTTATTATTCTAATTATATAATAGTAATTCACAATGTATGCTCATAACTCTTAAGTATATAAATGCATATCTGAATATACAGTATATAGGCTACATTTTAACATAAACATCTTTATTATTAGGCATGTCAATAGGCAGATGCTCCTGTTTTTGTGTGTGTATATATAAAACATCGTTGTGACGGGTGTTACGACCCTATAGTTTTTTGTGTTTTGGTTTGTGTGTGTCTGCCCAGGTTGCTGCTGATTGGTTCCTGCAGACTCATTGCTGTCCTCTGACTGGTCTTCGCTCCGTTAAAAGAGATGACAGCATTTCCTTTAATGGGGGTGGCCATTTTGTGAACCATGCTGTTTGTACTGTGCTTGTGTTGTTTTACCCCTGTTTGTATACTAGATTGAGATTGCTTGGATATTTGTTGCTTTGTAGTGTACCTCTGGCTTATTTGAACCTTTTGCCTGTTGTACGATTTTGATTTTGGATATTCCTCTGAACTTGATGTTTCTTTGTAAATCTTTATTGTGAATATTGTAAATAGTTTTGGGAAAGTAGGGAGTTAGATGCCACCTTTTGTTTTTGTAATGTTTGGATCTCTGTTTTTGGATAAGGTAGTTAGGTTAAGAGAATTGTATTTTTTTTGTTTGCTTCTTTATTTTGGATAGGTAATTTAGAGGGTTTAATATTTAGCATATTTTGTTTATTATTTTGGCACTGCCAGCTCCTGAAAGTGGACTCCCAAATAAATTCAAAAGAAGTTGATGGTTCACACTTGTTTTTTTCCCATGTTACGCTCTACCCATAGACGGGGCGTAACACAGGTAAAACAATACTTTTTTGTCTGAATAACAGATCTCAGTTTAACTGTTCAGAACAAACAAGGGACTCATGCACAACCATCACAAAACTAAAAGACAGTCGTGGATCATCCAGGTAACAGCACACAGTATTAAGAACTTAGGGTTACCACACTTTTGAGTGGGCTTATTTTAGCAATTTATTTTCTCTTGTGGACTAAATGTAAACCTCTTTTATGCACAATATCTTTCTCAGGACAGTACTAAATAAAATAAAAAATAATAATAACATGCATTCATTATGATCTCTCTTATTTTTTGAAAATAATTCACATTTTCACAGATTCTGCAAGGGGTGCCCAAACTTTCGAGCCCCACTGTATATTGTCATCTTATATAGTCATATATACAGTACACCAAATTAAATAGTGTTTCAGCATAAAGCCATGACAACAAGCAGTAAACAAGACGCTCATCGTGTTCAAAAGTTTTCCTAATGTATTTTCTTAAAAAAAATACGCTCTGCAAACAATAAACAATAGACTGTGAACAATAAGTGTTCAATAAAGAAGCAGCAATGACTAAAGACAATAGGGGTAAGGGGTATAAGAGTAATTGAAGCCATTTGATCAAGGGGTTGGAGATGGCTAGGTTTAGGGGTAGAAAGCCTACAAAAACCTACAAAAAAAACCAGGGGAAAAAAAAGATGGGTTTTCAAAAGAGATTTGAAAGACCCCATTGTGGAAGATGTTCTAATATTTAACAGCAAACTGTTCCAGAGTCTTGAAGCATCACTGGAAAAAAAACACATTATCCCATAATTTACGTTTCGCCCCAGAAATGGTCAAAAGTTTCTGGTAAGCGGACCTAAATGATCTGGATGGTGAGTGCGGTTGTAATAAATTGAAAAGATATGGTGGTGCAAGGCCATTTAAAGATTTAAAAACTAACAACAAATTCTTAAAATCAATCCTATAACTGACTGGCAGCCAGTGTAGAGAAGAAATGATAGGGGTAATGTGGTCCCCATTTCCAAGAGCCTGTCAGCAATCTTGCAGCAGAGTAATTTCATGATAAATCTAATGTAAAGTGTAACACTTTCTTTACCAAAAAAAGCTGTTAGTCATGTTACATATTTGTACTTTCATTACCAAAAACTGTTGTTAACAATGTCCTGTTATACATTTGTACGTATACATACCATTCAGTGGGTTGTTACATGTGTGTAGTTACACAAACACTAGAGCTGTAGATACTGTGTACTGATGTGTACTTGTACATGTGTACACATGCAGTGACTATGTAAGAACTCAGGTATTAGGGGCACTTAATATAAAGTGGGACCTAAAAATAAAATAAATAAATAGATACAAATTGCTGACTGGAAAGATACTAAAGTAGGCTACCCCTAAAAGCCATGATGTTCATCAGTCCACAATATTAAATTGTCCATGAAGGAATCTAGTGATGTCCACAAAAATAAATAAATAAATAAATAAATAAAACATTGCTGCACATCTAAAGTTCACAAAAGAGCAAGGAAATTTCATGATATAATGCCTCAAAAGAGCAATGAATTCCCAAGTTGATCAGGACATTCTGCAGGATAATTTAAGGCCATCTCTCCATACAGATGAAGCATAAGTTTGGTAATGCAACTGTTCAGTGATTCAAAGCACAGGAGTGAATCAACAACAGGAGACATGTCTTCTGATGAGACCCAGTCAATGTCCTGCTTTCAACCCAATAAAGTTGTTTTGCCATGATCTCAGGAGAGTGATTCACAACAGACATCCCAATAATACTGCTGAAGTGCAACTGTTTTTAGTAAGAGGAATGGTTCACAATTTCTTCTGATTCTAGGCTACATTTGGATCAGGTTATTGCTCGCAGTGTCAGTCAGTCATTTAAAAAACTTAAATGTTCTGCCTTGCAAGAAAGGTTGTGCCATATTACAAAAACTGACCAATTACAACAACCACAATAATCAACAACAACTGTTGTCACATGAATCACACTGAACAAATAATTGTGCTAAACTTTAATTATGTTGTTACAAATGTTTGGCAAATTATCTTTGTGACTGATGAAATTTAAACATCACGATTTAAACCTTTACTGTAAGGGATTCAAGAAGGGCAAAAGCTTATATTATTCAGTGATTGAGCTAAATACATAATGCATTTGGATGAAATAAATGGTCTATACATCAAGAAAAGTAAAAGTGACCCGATATACTCCTCTTAAGTGATCTTTTAAATTTAAATGTGTGGGGCTTGTTTATTCTCAGACGTGCATGTAAATGAATGAACTGTCTGCCATTTTATGTGTTACTTTGGTAATGGATGGAAGCTCTAGCAGACCTGAAAATTCCTGGCACACTGCAGCCCCTTAAAGGGACACTTCACCCATTTGCATTTAGCTTTGTATTGTTAGAAACCCAGTCATATATTATAATGATCATGGATTTTCCCTTTATTTTTCCCTGAGATGGGAGAAAAAAAGGATTTAAGTGTTTTACTTCCTGCTTATTATGACGTAAAAATCGTCATTTTGCGTCATAATAAGCAGGAAGTCAAAATTCATTGAAAAGTGTAGAGACTACAGAGACTAGCTTATTATTATTCCAGGGGGTGGGACCCACTCACCCTACAGGCCTATTACAGATCAGTGGGTGGGACTAAACTTACAGAAACGAAAATAAAAATCCGCCATCTTGTTTGGAAGCTATGTAGCTAAGCTAACAAGCGCTTATGGAGTCAGATTTACGAGAATGGCTGGAGGAACAACTCATGATACGGAAGAATAGGATTTTCTGTTGCTCGAAACAGATGTTTGTGGCTATCTATACGAGCCACAATATAGCGCAGAGCAGCTGAGGCTGATGGAGGAACAGGAGGCGGCGGCTGCAGCCGAGGCCGATGCCGGAGACCTGCCTGTCGCGTCCGAGGAGCCCGGGCGTGCTCGAGCTGGTGCGGACTGGTGGTGGCTGTGCTCTCGTTGTGCGCCTACGGACACAGAGCTCGAGTCCGTCTGCTGCAAGAATTTGAAAGATGCCAATTTCTCCTCGAAGAAATGTCTGAGGCAGACAAGGACACGGATGTTTGCGTTGTGAACCATCCTAGTTTCGCCCCGCATATGGACAGAGGCGTCCTGGAGACATACTTCAGAATTCCGAAGGTAAACTGGAAACGCCAGCCGAAGCCTGCACAAATGGACGTCTAACTGTAAAATAAGTGTTTCAATTTTATTTATTATTCATTTCGTGAAATGTACACAATTTCTTCAAGCATTATTATCACGAAATGATTCCCGGTTAATAAGTTACGTAACGTCAACTGTAAACTGTTTGTGCAGTACCTTTTTTAATGCACAACTTACCAGAATCAGAATCAGAATCAGAAAGAGCTTTATTGCCAAGTATGCTTGCGCATACAAGGAATTTGTTTTAGTGACATAAGCTTCCAGTAAACAGAGACAACAACACACAGAAAAAAAAAAAAAAAAAAAAAAAAAATATTTACAGGAGATTTACAAATTGGCAAATAAATAAGTGTATAAACAATTGTGCTATAAATGATAATGGAATAGGATTGAGTGAGATGCAGGAATGTTCTAGGATGGAGGGGTAACAAATAAATATAAGGATATTGCACATTTTTACATAAGTTTAAGTGGGAAACATTTAACTGTTCATGAGGTAGATTGCCTGGGGGAAGAAACTATTCTTGTGCCTTGCTGTTCTTGTATTTGCGGCTCTGAGGCGCCGGCCAGATGGCAAAAGTTCAAAGATGGGGTGACTTGGATGTGAGGGATCCAGAGTGATTTTCTGAGTCCTTTTCCTCACTCTGGATGTGTACAGTTCTTGGAGGGTGGGCAGGGGAGCACCAATAATCCTTTCAGCAGTCCGAACAGTTCTCTGTAGTCTTCTGATATCTGATTTTGTTGCTGAACCAAACCAGACAGTAATTGAAGTACACAGGACTGACTCAATGACGGCTGAGTAGAACTGTTTCAGCAGCTCCTGTGGCAGGTTAAACTTCCTCAGCTGGCGAAGGAAGTACAACCTTTGTTGGGCTTTTTTCACAATGGAGCCAATGTGATTGTCCCACTTCAGGTCCTGAGAGATGGTGGTTCCCAGGAATCTGAATGACTCCACTGCAGTCACAGTGCTGTTCATGATGGTGAGTGGGGAAAGTGCAGGGGGGTTTCTCCTAAAGTCCACAGTCATCTCCACTGTTTTGAGCGTGTTCAGCTCCAGGTTGTTAAGACTGCACCAGACAGCCAGCTGCTCAACCTCCTGTCTGTAAGCAGACTCGTCACCGTCCTGGATGAGGCCGATGACTGTAGTGTCGTCTGCAAACTTCAGGAGCTTGACAGAGGGGTCTTTAGAGGTGCAGTCGTTGGTGTACAGGGAGAAGAGCAGAGGGGAGAGAACACATCCCTGAGGGGCACCAGTGTTGGTGGAGCAGCTGTTTGACATGAATTTCCCCAGTCTCACTAACTGTTGCCTATCTGTCAGAAAGCTGGTGATCCACTGACAGATAGAGCTAGGAACAGAGAGCTGGGTCAGTTTGGTCTGGAGGGTTGTTGGGATGATGGTGTTGAAAGCCGAACTAAAGTCCACAAACAGGATCCTCACATAAGTCCCTGTTTTGTCCAGATGTTGCAGGATGAAGTGCAATGCCATGTTGATTGCATCATCCACGGACCTGTTTGCTCGGTACGCAAACTGCAGGGGGTCCAGTAAGGGTCCAGTGATGTCCTTCAGATAAGCCAGAACCAGTTTTTCAAACGACTTCATGACGACAGACGTTAGAGCCACAGGTCTGTAGTCGTTAAGTCCTGTTATCTTGGGTTTCTTTGGAATGGGGATTATGGTTGAGCGTTTGAAGCAGGAAGGCACTTCACACAACTCCAGAGATCTGTTGAAGATCTGTGAAAAGATGGGGGCCAGCTGGTCAGCACAGGTTTTCAGACAGGCTGGTGTAACGCCATCTGGGCCTGGTGCTTACTGTATTACTGTATTACTGTGGCATTGTTTACTACTGTGGCACGTAAATACCATACATCGCTAACTGTGTCCTCAATGTCTTGTAGACATTATCGCCTAACAGCCTAACAGCGGTGTTCTGGATTAGTGGGAGTGGCTTGTGGAGCTGTGCAAATGTGTTGCATTGTGGGAGTTGTGGTTTTACATACAAATGAGCCCTAAAGTTACTTTCTGTAATAACTCGGTCAAAAAGGCACCAAATTCGAAAGTTTTAATAGATTTCGACTACATATATGACCCACTTTCAATGAAGATCAATGTTCCCACGGGTGAAATGCTCCTTTAAGACTTTCAAAGTCTGCATTACTTTAAGAGAGAGAGAGAGAGAGAGAGAGGAGGAGGGGGGGGGGGGGGGGACTCTGCATAAGGTCACCATCATCCAGGTGTGCTGTCCTGCAATAAATCTGAATTTATAAATAGATTTGATAAGAGCTATGTAATGATGCTGTGCTCCATTAAAAATGGCCATCCAAAATTTTGATGAGTTTGTTTCTTCAAGAACAGATTTGAAGAATCTATCTATATTTGTTGTTGTTGTTTTTAAACAAGTGAGACATTTTAATTTAAAACTTACAACAACAACAAAAGTATTTCAGTACTTGATTGCTTGTCTGTTGTGAATTGACTCCAAGAACACACATAAAAAGGGCAGCGAGTCCCATTTGATCTAATCCTTAACAGTATTTTTACCAGTACATCATTTATTCCCCTGGCCTACAGGAATGTCTATATTTTTCTTGTTTATAAAATCAAACCAGAAGCTTTACACATACAGCCAGGTTGCCAAGGGGCTCCAGCGGCTGCCTGCTGAATGAAAGGCTGAGCAGAGTTGACTATGTCCATATATCATAATACAAACTGCCAAACATAACTAAACCTGCAGACCTCTTCAGTCTACCCCAAAACATAGTTCACTCAGCAATGTATATTTTTTGCATTATTTACTGTTTTACATAATTCATAAATTATGCTATTATAGTGCTTTTTGTGTTAATTTTGTTGCCCCTGGAACTGTGGTGTTAGAAAGAAAGAAAGAAAGAAAGAAAGAAAGAAAGAAAGAAAGAAAGAAGGAGGCCACATTCATTTGAATGGTTGAAGTATAGAAAGACAGGTACATATACAGAGAGAAAGAAAGTTATAAAGAAATACAATTACTGAAATAATATATCTTTTCACATTTTTTGCATAATATAATGATAAAAAAATGGAAGCAGAGACCAGATGAAAGTCATTGGGACTGAAAATGTAATTATTTCTGAATGGACAGCTGAAATAAATTTACACAGAGCCAAGTCAGCGTATGTCAATAGAAGAAATGAGATAACAGTTCAATGTACAAAGATCACTGGCCACAAAATTTTACCCTGCTTGACTCCTCTGAAAGGAATCCTGGAAGACAGTATGCCATTATTAGGAGAGGTAGACAATCACACTTAATGAAGACAATGAGACAATACAAAACTGAGACACAAATAACGCTGGGAGGAATGCACGGTCCAAGATAGTGGTGAGGAATGACGAATCCGGAAGGCGGAGGTGAGTTAGCAGCAGGAGAGGGTGACACAGGAACTGCGGGAAAGCGAGCCGAAGGTAAGTGATGTTGCTTGGTGGTGGGTTGCGTAGAGTGGACAGGGTTCCGGGGAGACACGGACATCCAACGCAGAAACACACAAGAAAGCAAAGCATAGGTCACAAACATGAAATAATGCTCTCACGAACACAAGACGCTAGGTAAGCCAGTATATAGGGATGAGTGACAGCTGATTGCTGATTGCTAATGACAATTAACGGAGACGCCCACAAACTAATCAGTGCTGACGCGTAACACACAGACTTCACCCACAAAGTGCAAAACCCAGAGATCTCGGTTTACCAACCGTGACACTCATCCATGTGTATCCAACACACATACTTAGCGTACAGTTAAAATTTTTCCACATAACATACATGTACATACATAAATGCTCATTTTAATATACCTGCCATACATTGTCAATTTGTATATTGTCAATCCTTACCCACCTATTTGTATTTTTTTGTATTTTTTATTCCTTATTGTGTTTTTTGTTCTGTCGCTGTTATGTTGCACTGCGGAGCTCTGTCACGAAAACAAATTCCTCGTATGTCTGAACATACCTGGCAATAAAGCTCATTCTGATTCTGATTCTGATTCTGATCCTCTTAGAAACCTTCAGAACACAACGTTTCTGCAAATCTGGCAATCAAGTTCTGTATATTTAAAATTTATTATAATTAGTGCTGTCAAAATTAGCACATTAACATATGCAATTAATATTTTCAGTTTAACGATTAGGTGATTTTTTTTTCATGTTAAAGATATGTAATGCTTTTAATGCAGGGGTGGAGCTACCCCCCCCCCCCCCCACACACACTCACACACATGCACATGTGACGATCACATTAGTATTGTAATTGTACTTAAGGTATATTCAAATTTATTGGTTTCGTTTTGAATATGTTATTGTGTTATTTTGGAAAAAGAAACATTCGGAAGGGTTTTATTTTAAGGTGATTCCTTGTAAAAAAAAAAAAAAAAAAAAAGAGAGAGCTACGCCTGACCGTTAGGGGCAGAGTCGAGCGATGGGTGTTAAGCTGTGCGAGTCATGAGTTTTTCATTACTCCAGAGAGAGCTTGAACGTGACACTTGTCTCCTCGTTTCTCTCCTGTGTGTTACAGGTGGGTAAATGTATAAAAACACTTTAAAGTTGAATTTAACCATGCTGAAATGTGGTTATAATATAAGTGAATTGTTTTAGAGAAGTGATGTTCGTCAGAGGGTGCTTTTGAGTTTGATTTAAGCGAGAGAGAAAAGCTCGACCGATTAGCGGCCTACTGAAAACGCACATGTAACGTTGGTGATCGCGTCAGTTAAAAATATTTTTCCCTATACAAATGCACATGAAGGTATTCTATAAGCTTTAAAGGTTAATAAGTATGGTTTAATGTACTATATATGTGCGTTGAATGTCAAGTGATAATAGTTAATGTGTTAAATAAGGTTTAAAGTATATTTGAAGTATATTAATAATTCTGAGAGTGATTTGCAGCATCGTATTAATGTGATACTGGTAAAATATTCTGAATAGAAATGTATTAATCATTTAAGAGAAGTAATTGAGGTATATTACTATGGTTTTTGTATTTCTTTTTTGATGAAAAGTGTGAAATATAAAAATACAGAGTCAATGAACATGAATATGAAATTGAGAAGTTTATTTTATTGCAGATTGTGAATTGACGTAAACACTGAAAGTCATTATAATGTTAAGAAGACATTGAAAATGTGATATGTGAAGCATAATGTGACTCTAAGAAACAGAGATTTGTTTAATGCACATATTGTGAATAAATTACTCCAGAGAGCTTGAACGTGACACTTGTCTCCTCGTTTCTCTCCTGTGTGTTACAGGAGAATAATCTGTACACACACAAGTGGAAATATCCCCACAAGAACAGAGTAGTGTGTAAAACTCTTTAACTTATTTTAAAGATTCTATGCCACACACTTTACATATTGCACATATTTTGACAATTGTGTGTGCCGTATGCATTAGACATTCAGTCAACAGTCTGAGGGTGAACTCAGGTGAGAGATCACCAAAGTTATGGCAAAGATGCAATGATTAAAGAGGGCATTGTTAAATGACTCAGGGAAAATGGGGAAACCCAGCCAATATGGTATAAGGAGGGACATCCCATACAACCAATTAACATATCTGTTCTCAAACAGCTATGAAATTAAACAATAGGCTATCTGGTTAAAACCCTAACATAGGGAGACAGCCCAAAGTATTGGAAATTCGGAGGACCGCCTACTTGGAAATGCCCAGAAATCAGGGGAGACCCCCGCACATAAAGGAACACTGCCTATTTTAAAAACCCTAAAGCGGGGAGGCAGATCTCATTTGGCAAGGAATGTTCTTCCTGAAAGCAGCCAACTGCGCCCTTGTCTCCCTGAACTTTTCAACCACTACCTCAACAGTTGTGCCAAAAAGCCCAGAGGGCAAAAGTAGAGCATCAAGAAGAATTTGTATTTTCTTCCTTTCTCCCAATGTCCTCTAGATTCAGCCACAGATGTCTCTCCATGGCCACCACTGCTGCCATGGCACGTCCTATAGCTGCAGCCGCCTGTTTAGTGGCACGGAGAGCTAAATCCATAGTGCGGAGCAGCTCTTTGATCTGCCTCAGGAGACAAACCTTTACCTCTATCCAAATCCCTCGGCAGGTCTGCCTGCTAGGCTTGAAATACCGTAGTGTGTCCAGCTGCCGCATACACCCTGCCACTCAGACACGGAGTGGTCTAAAGTGTTCTGGATGGCAGGCGTAATCCTCATGTTAGAAGGAATGCAGCTGAGCTGAATATCTAAAGATGTGCATGGAGATCAGGTAGAAATGGAAGTATCTTGGGATGATCATGGCCAGACAAAATAGCACTCATCCAATCTTGCCACAAGCAGATTTCTGCTCTTAGCAGCTCGAGCCATAACCTCTAACATTTCCCGGTATGTGGGTCTGATAGGCTGAGACGACTCACACTTTCCTAGCCATCACCGAACACATCCACATCGTCACTCTCACAACCAGGATCCAAAGATATAAAAGAAAAAAAACATCTGGAGCTTCTCCGCAATCTCAAACTTGTGAAGCCCACAATGCCAGTTTACGCTGTTCCTTTGGATAGCAGCGTGACCCGAGCCGTCAGGTGAAGGGGCCTGCCCCACATCCTGCGAGAATAGGGACAGGTGAGAGCAGACTTCCTCACTGAACATTTTTCTCAGTGAATTCATTCAGAACACTCGAGCACTGAACACGCGTGCTCCTTGCTGAGACACATAACACAAAGGTCATGTTTGTCCTCAGGTGTGCTGGTGGCATTCCCCAAAGTGTCCCCTAAGCCTAGGGGACGCAGTGTTGAGTTCCCTAGAAGTGAAATTACGAGCATGCAATATCGTAGTTGTGTCATTAGTTAAATCATTTACCAAAGTTACCAAAAAGGCGATTGAAGCTGCCTTAAAACTGTGCATGCATGTAAGTATTTATATACGAGTCAAATGAAGATGAAGACTGTTAATCAAAGAGCAAAAGAAGAAAAAAAAAAAGTTTGATAATTCTGTGTATGTCCTGCTTGCTAAAGGGCACCAGTTGCTAAATATAACATTTATTATAATGGGTTTATGTGAAAATTGTTTTGTTTGAAGTTCACTTAAATTAGAAGTTGTTATTTTTTAACGCCTAGTAAATGTTTAAATTGATAGCTCTCAATTATATTGCAATGTTGTATGGTTATAGTCCATGGTTAAATATAAAATAATAACAATAATAATAATAATAATAATAGTAATAATAATAATAATAATAATACATTAAAACTAGAGACATCAGTAGCATTGGTATCAGTGATAAAAAAGTCAGTAATAAAAAAGATACAATTAAACTAATATTAAAAATATACAATATTTAGTTTGTTTCTACAGTAATTTGATGAATGAATGTGAAATTTTATGCTATATAAATTTTTATTTAAAAACTTTAATGTTAGGTGGGATTAATTGTGATTAATTTCAAGGAAAAAAAATTGCAATTAATTAATTTATATTTTAAATGATAAATAAATAATTAGATATCTAATATTAGATCAGTTTGGGAATCTTACCTTCACTTTTTATTCTAGTATTTTCATAATGAAATATTCTTGCTTGTGCTTAGCATACCATGTTGCATTAATATTTGAGAGCAGCAAATACTAGGCAGCAGAAGGTGAGAAAGTTATAACAATGAAGGACCAATTGCACCATTGCAAACTCCATTCCTTTAAGCACAAATGTGTGACAGGCAGTTGAGTAGGTTTCATTTGAACATCAGTTGCAGTTATGCTAGAGAGGTATTTATGTGGGTGGAGAGTTGTGCTTTAATTTGCACTATTGCTAGAACATTTTTATCTCTGGATTTGGCCTGTTAAATGAGCATATTCTTAATATACAAAGCAGATATCTATACAGTAATATTTAATATTTCATCAACTTATTTCATGTGCATTATTTTCATTAATTTCAAAAATATTGCACTTCTCCACTATTAACCGTTTGATGAGAAACCATTAAAAAGTTTTAACTCTCCAGCATACCTTGTGGAATTTTAAGAAACCTGCATAATTTATCAGCTTCTTATATTATTATTTATTTATTATGTATTTATTTATATTCTATTATTATTATTATTATTATTACATTTTTATTTTGAATTAAAAAAAGAGAGGCAGCACTGGGACAGGACAGATCTCTCCTTTCAAAATCAGTGGTGACAGTGAACAAGAGAGAGGGAGCCCTGAGCCGTGTAAATTCTGGGCAATATTCATGCAGTAGAAAATGAAGTTTGTGTCCTGGTGCAGGTGGAGTGGAACAGTTGGAACTGGACTATTGGCACAGAAGTGCAGGCTAAGGATCAAAATGAGTTCAGTCCCCAACCACCTTGACTGAAGAAAGCTTTCCTCGATTCACCGAACAGGGCACTGGCATCTACTTATTCTTCCCAATGTAACACAAAAGGAAAAATTCTGAATAATCTTTATGCATCTCTTTTCCATGCAACAGAAATGCATAGTTGTCATATCTATTAAGCTTTAAAAGAAGAAAAACACAATAAGACTACTTTATGTATTTTGTATGACTGTAATTCAAGTCTGTGAACTACAGCTGTCAGATGATTTTATCTAAAATGGCAGACAGTACATTGCCATTCATAAGTTTGCAAGACTTGAGTTGGTAATATTTTTAATGTTTTAAAATAAGTCTTATTTTCACCAATACTCAATTTATTTGATCAAAAATATAGTAAAAATTGTGAATAATTATTCTTATTGAATATATTTGAATATATTGAATATATTTTAAAATGGAATGTATTCCTGTGATACAAAGTTGAATTTCAGTGTCACAAGATACTTCATAAACCATTTTAATATGATGATTTGCTGCTCAAATAATATTTCTGATAATTATCATTGTTGAAATCAGTGTGCTGGTTCAAGCTTCAGATTCAGTGTTGAGTTGCACAGTCATATGGTTTTGTTTGTCCCTCTCCATGGTTCTGAATCCTGCACGGATTGAGAGCACGAGCACAAACCAGTTAATGAAATGAAAAAGTCCTTTTTTAATTCTAGAGCACTTGCCTAGAATTAGAGCCTCACTCAAATTGTTCCTACTGATGGTATGTTTTCACTAGACGTTAACACCACTCTATTGCAAATATCAAGGAGCTATGTCTTCAACCACAATAAAACAGCAACACAGGCTTACGAATAAATATCTGACAGGTTCGGCATAGCAAAGGGTAAATAATAAATGTGGTCAATAACAACTGATATTTACTTATAAAGTTGTCTGAACCCATTTAATCCACAAAAAAGTCAAAGTAAAAATGATATCAATGCATCAGACTTGTCATGCTGGGTGGTCTTCATGTTTTAAAAATGCATTGTGGAAGAACTGAAAATCAGTGTTCTCTTTAATTGGCTGCTATTTATTATCAGCCACTGAAGTGTCTTATGCTGTTTGACATGCAGCAGTGTTCTGGTTTAGGGGATGTGCTGTCATAAAACATGTGAAGCAATTTCCTTTCTTAGAAGAGCATTCCTGTGTACGCCAAAATGGGTATCCTAGCTCCATACAAAACCCAGCGGACCGTAAGATTTGATTTATGACACATTAGATATATGGGTGTCGCTTAAGCATATGGTTCCTTCAGCAGGCCCATCGAGCACAAGACAAAAGTGGATATGCAGGATGTATTGGGATGGTGACTTCAGTGCCATGCGGACGGCTTTTTGGCAGAACTGGGGGAGACCATCCCTCAATGACACTGGCAGGAGTCCACCGGGCTACAATAATTCATATTGCATGCCAGACATTGTCATTTCATTTCAGAAAATGAAATTAATTACATTTAAAAGCAGGAGGGGCTTGGAGTAGTCTAGAGCAGAGCTAAAACAATCCCTGAAATTAGTGAGGGAAACTTAGAGAAGTGTAAAAGCTCTGGATGTTACGTGAAGGCGTACAGATGTAAAGAACTTCAGAGGAAAGGAGGAGGATGATTTGGATCACCGTACAATCAAAGACATGCATCATCTGAATGTCACAAAAAGGTTAGAAAGGATTACTTCGCGAGTCCTAAGGTCCATCTTGAATGTGATCTTCTCAAGACCTGATACTCGTTTCAGATTATATAAATTCATATTTTCTAAGCCTGCAAATGGATCATAATCATTATTGCAAATCAGACCAGCCTTTGTTTGTAATTTACATTTAATTATTTATATTAATCATTAAAGGGTTAGTTCACCCAAAAATGTAAATTCGTCCATGTTTCACTCACCGAAGAATCACTCAATCAGAGTTATATTTAAAATTGTCTTACATTTTTCTTTACAATTCCTCGCTTTGTGTTTTTAATTTGTGACCGGCGTTTTGTTTTGTTCTCTCTCCGCACTTGTAAATAACCACGCAGCGCTATGTCTTCTGTCATCCGCCTGCACTTCTTCCGAGTCCCAGCAGTCAGCAGAAGTGAGAAAAAAAGTGTTTATTATTTAGAAATCTGGATATTCATCTTACAAAAACAAAATTGCAATATGCATCTCAAAAGCACATAACTCTCATTAGATTTTCTATATAAAAGCACTGCATATTATGTGCCACAAAGGATTTGAATCCAGGACCTGTAAAGTTTGGTTCAAGTGGCTCAGCAGAGTACGCTTTCAGTGTGAGAATGAGCAAACAAAGGTATTACATAATATGTGACCAAATTAGCCGACAAAAGCTAACAAAATCCTGACATGGCTTACATTTAACCTGACATCTGAAGAGACACATGAGAAAAAAGGCAACTAAATAGCATACTAACCAATTTTTATGCCAAGCTAACTAGCATATGTCAACAAGTGCAGGGAAATAAAAAAAAGGAAAATAAAAAATAATACGTCACGTGGTTCAAAATATATTGCAATTTATGTCAAATATTAAAATGGTGGACAGGTAGTTGATCATATAGAGTTGGTTCTAGAGACCCCAAAGTTGGTCAGATCACTATCCATGACCATCACAACAAGTATGCCAAACTGAATAATTGCACTATTTATCATAGGTTCATAGGGCTGACATTGACTCCCAGTGGGACGGAAAAAGAAGAATTATAAAAAAAAAATATATATATAGAGATAGTTATTTTATTATTAAATAGTCAGTATTTACTGTGTTTCATGTCATTTCAAACTTACTCACTTACTTAGCTGCTTAAAGAAAGTAATTAAGAATGTTGGTAACCAAGATGATTGGGTTAACAATGACTTCCATTCTAGTCATATATTATAGTCATATATATACACACACACACACACTCATATACTATATATATATATATATATATATATATATATATATATATATATACAGTACAGACCAAAAGTTTGGACACACCTTCTCATTCAAAGAGTTTTCTTTATTTTCATGACTATGAAAATTGTAGAGTCACACTGAAGGCATCAAGGTCTATTTGACCAAGAAGGAGAATGATGGGGTGCTGCGCCAGATGACCTGGCCTCCACAGTCACCGGACCTGAACCCAATCGAGATGGTTTAGGGGTGAGCTGGACCGCAGACAGAAGGCAAAAGGGCCAACAAGTGCTAAGCATCTCTCGGGGAACTCCTTCAAGACTGTTGGAAGACCATTTCAGGTGACTACCTCTTGAAGCTCATCAAGAGAATGCCAAGAGTGTGCAAAGCAGTAATCAAAGCAAAAGGTGGCTACTTTGAAGAACCTACAATATGACATATTTTCAGTTGTTTCACACTTTTTTGTTATGTATATAATTCCATATATAATTCCACATGTGTTAATTCATAGTTTTGATGCCTTCAGTGTGAATCTACAATTTTCACAGTCATGAAAATAAAGAAATCTCTTTGATTGAGAAGGTGTGTCCAAACTTTTGGTCTGTACTGTATATATATATATATATATATATATATATATATAGAGAGAGAGAGAGAAAGAGAGAGAGAGAGAGAGAGAGAGAGAGAAAGAGAGAGAGATTACAAGAAGTGTATATAACCTTCATTGTGACTAAATATTAGCTGTTGTTGTTTTGTTATTTTTTATTTTTTTTCTATTATATTTGATGTTACTTGTACCACGTTTCAAAGATGCTCACAATGAAAGAAGACTGTCCAGAGATCACCAGGTGAACTTGAAATCACAGCATGCACATTGTCATTCATTTCTGTGCACATCTATGGCCTCCTGTAGCAGCCACAAACCTTCTGACCTTCCAGAGGCCTCGCTCTGCCAGATCTCCTTCAATTTGACCAAAATAAACAGTATAAGCAATGTTCCTTCACTGAGATAAATCATTCTGGGTTAAGCTATTGGAATGATTTAGTGGTCCCCATGATGATATAAGACAGCCAAGGATAGGGCCATGAAAAGCCCGGGATTCAAGAGCCAGTGAAAGTAAGTGCACATGGCTGATAGCGCTTAGCGGGAGTACATGGATAATGCTAAAGGCTTGGGCATCAATCATGCTTGGATTAGTTAATCAATCTTGCAGCCTCCCGTATAGGCGGAGATGCAATTCTGAAAAAGAGTCCCAGCCAAGATCTGACAACACAGGATACATCTTAAGGAGAAATAGAGGATGTTAAGGTTGTTGACGAATACTGCTTGCACCAGAGAAAAACTCCACTTATTTTCAAGCAGCACATGCCATCCGAACATGTGAAACAAAACGAAAATGAACTAATGAGCAGTTCATGCAGTCAAGAAAAGTTTTCCAAGGGAAAAAAAAATATGGCATTTTATTATAGAGTTTCTGAATCATGAATGTTCCAGGCTGCATGATAAAGAACACTTGGTCATCTGTCTTGAAAAGACGGGACAGATATGGATTAAAGGTTTGGCCGGCACTTGGGCCTGCTCGATATTTGGCAGAATTATCTTCACAGTACTTTACACACCTTACACAGACAAATCTGAACTCAGACGTGATTTATGTGGAATAATTTAGCAATGAAAATTTGATTAATGTTAACGACCACTACAAACTCAGTTGAGCTTAATTTTCTCAGCAGAACCAAAGTTGGAAAAGAAAGTTTTTCTTCAACCGAGACCAATTTGGATGAAAATGAGGGATGCTTAGAAGGATCCGCATAATTATGGATCTAATCGCACATCTGGTGACCATACAGGTTCCTGCAAATTACAGATGAATGATCAGACAATTTCCCCAAATGAGCCATCCATCAAACCGACAGCTAAGATATCATCTAAATTATGAGTAGATTTGGGTAATGACGGGGATGGGGATGGGGAACCTCATGTAAAACTGATCATGTGCTTCCGCAGCTGAGGAGTTTATACAAGAACAATCATGCCGCAACTGACAGTTCATTAAGAAGTTAAAGGCCACTATTTTCTGGTCAGTGGTTTCTGTATAAGGCATAGGCTTTGTGATCGAGAGATAATGTGAGGAAATGTTACTTGCCTAACGAACTGTCTCCTTTTATGCTTTTTATAGTCCTTTTGTAGTGTGACTCACAGCCGAAGAGCCAGTTAGTCACCTAGTTCTGGATGGCATCTCAATGCGTGCAAGGAGCAAACCATGTTCTTATCAAAACAGTAATTATAAATCTAACAGCGCTAAGTGATCATGACTCCTACTGCTTTGGTGATCTAATGTGCCTCAGCTTCTGACACTCAGTAAAAAGAGCTCTTCTAAAGAGGGTTGCCTTAATGCATTATAGGACAAGCTCTAAATAGAGACATGTTGAAAGTGCAGCAGAGCCCTCAGCTATCCTAGTTTTTACAGGGTGCTGGACAATAACTTTAAGGTCACTTCACGATGATGGTTGGACAGTGCTTGGGTTGAAAGTTTATTTTATATTATTTTATTTTTAATAAATGCTGATTCGTTGAGCTTTATTATCATTTATAAATCTCGATCCACTCACAGTGAGTGTACAAGGGTTAGGTCAGGATGGGTAATTAAAGGACAAAATTAACTCTAAAGGGAAGAAAATGGAAAAGAACAGATGATAATACAGTACATCAGTGGTTCTCAACTGCAAGGTCACAGATCTGGTCTGATGGGGTTGAAGCAGCAGAGAGAGAAATGGTAAATGCAAAAAAGTAAAGTGCACAATCAGTAACAATCATTTGTTTCATTTGTAAATACATTAGCAAATATAAACTAACTTAATTTAATGTTAATTTAATGGTTTATGGATAATTATACACATATATACATACATACATACATACATACATACATACATACATACATACATACATACATACACACACACACACACACACACACACACAGTGTTCCTGTAGCTCAATTGGTAGAGCATTGCGTTATCGAGTGCAAGGTTGGGGGTTCGATTCCAACACATGATAGTTAAAAATTGAGAGCCTGAATGCACTGTAAGTCCCTTTGGATAAAAGTGTCTGCTAAATGCATAACTTTAATTAATTTTTTTATTTTATATATATATATATATATATATATATATATATATATATATATATATATTTATATTTATATATTAGTGGTGGGCAGATTAATCTAGATTAAAATGGCTCATTCAAATTCTGCCGAAGGCATTCAGAATATGTGTGTCACCCAAATAAAATTGACAAACAGTAAATCTTTGAGAAGGGGTTTATCAAGTTAGGTGGTGCATTAGAAAAGGGGCTCATCTCCTGTTTCCAAAATGCATCACAAAATGCTTGAAAAAGCTGTAAACTAATTCCACATTGCACAAGGTGCAAACAACCTTACGCCTGTTTGAACCTTAGTGCTGTCAATTTATTACAAAATAACCAATCACACTTTTTTTGTGAAATTATTTGGGATTAATTGCTAATTAAAGCTTTTAAATATATGTTTATATTGCAAAAAAAAATCATTCTATCTTCAAAGTAATATACAAATGAGAAGAAGAAAGTATATTTTTAATATTTGTTTAATGGTACCTTTATTTTATCACTGATACCAAAGCTACTGATGTCTCTAGATTTTTATTTTTATTTAATGTTTTTATATTTAACCATTTATTATAGCCATTAAACATTACAGTATATTAGTTAGCTATACATTTTAGCATTTATTAGACCTTTAAAATAACTTCTAGCTTAAGTGAACTATTTTCACATAAACCCATTATAATAAATGTCCTATTTAGCTGCCTGTTCCCTTCAGAAAGTAGGAAATATACAGCAATTGAATAAAGTTATTAAATGCAAAATTTTATATTAAGATATTGATTTCCTCTTCTTTCTTTTGTTTTTTGATTACAGTATAAGGCATCACAGCAGCTGTTATTAGGCTATTTTGGCTGCTCTAAGAGCTGTCTCTGCTGAATATAATGCAGATATGACACACATCCTATTTGTCATACCTCTTTACCTTTTCGCACCCAATGACTTTGCAGGCAGCATTTTTGTACAAAGCCACCTCATGAATCAGATTTTGGACAGGCTTCTGAGGCAAAGTAAAGGTTTAATGATCTAGAGAAAAATATAGAGAGCTTTGGTGATAACTAAGTGAATATTTCATTACTGCTATATTAATTTATTGCGAGAAAGGACACCAGAAGGGGAAAAAGTTGATCCAAAACAAACTTACCACCGGCTGCAACTTTCTTATGCCATTTTAATTTTTTAGCTTAACTGTCATGGAATGGAAAGCATAGGATTGTGGGAAATCAAAGGCAGCAAAGGATACATCTATGCTGCCTTCAAAAATACTTCCAAAAGTTTCTTCCTACCTTTGAATGCAACCTCTGAAGGCAGCATTTTTCAGTTTTCAGATGCAGCCCATGTCTTAAAGTCTCTACTAATGAGCTGATGAGTTGAATCAGGTGTGTAAGATGGGGAAGACAGTGCTGGTGCTCCAGGACAGTTTTGAAAACCACTGCATTTCAAAGACATGTGACTCTTTTATGCTTTCCAGTTATAAATAAGGTTACCAAATTAAGTTAGTAAAAAATACATTGAGTCTTCACTTCTTTTGGAAAGCATCTGCTGTGTACAAACATCTGATAGACATCTTTAAGATATCAGTTTTACATACATTTTAAATAATAAACATTTGAAAGACATCTTCAAAATGTCTACTTGACATCTGATAGCCAATCTATCTAGCCAAGTTTTGTATGAAAGTTTACCCTTACAGTAAATGCGAACGTCTCAAATACCGGAAGTAAACATGCCCACACTCACATTGCCTGAAATTCGCAAACACCATCTTGTGCATGAATAGCATGAAATCAGAAAGTGAAAAATAAATAAAAATAAATAAATAATAATAATAATAATAATAATAATAGTTATTATTATTATTATTATTATTATTATTATTATTATTATTATTATTATTATTATTATTATTATTATTATTGTTGTTGTTATTATTATTATTATTATTATTATTATTATTATTATTATTATTATAACAATAATAAAAGCAGGAATTTATAAAATATGTGTGCGTGTAGATGCAGAAATAGACTTAATGAGGAGAAGCATTTGGGACTTCTGCTCTGAGCTGAAGAGGAGCTATAAATAACCAGAACTGAGCTGAGCAAGCGTGCACACACACACAAACATGCACGCGCACACGTTGATCTAGAGCAAGGGATTCAGATTCATCACAGCGGCGATATCTTCCACATGTCTAATACCCAAAGTTCTCAATATCTCGCTGAGTGCCTACGTAGGACTGTCAGAGATGATAGAGAAGAGGAATAAAAATAAATACCAGCACACGTGTCAAAGCTCTCAACATAGCAAACAATCCTATCCATTTACCTCAACAATATTTAGCAGGAAAATCCGCTGGGAGACTTGAAATGCAGACAATCACCCGTTGCTAAGTAAGCCGCATCTGCGTCTGCTAAGCAGTGATATCAAGAACTCTTGCAACAGTTTACTGCAGGCTGTAGAGAGCAAGACAAAGCCATGTTAACCTGTGTGATAAAAAATACAATTAAAAATGATTTGCTGTTATACCCACATATAGTTGACTGTTTCTGTATTTTAGCTGCTTCCATGTCTTATTTTATTTTTTGAACTGCTTTAACTTGATACGAATTGAATTAAGACCACCCACATAATCATATTTTAATTTTAGAGTTAAACTGGCTGACAGATGGTGTGGCTTTGATTCTGCTTCTAGTTTTACACTTGTGCTGTTTTTCTGTGAGTGATTCTACAACCAGCTGTTGAGGCTGCAAAGCCCAGAAGTGACCACAATTGGCAAACTGATCTAAATTCATGCCGTCCGCCGCTATATTTGGTGATAGTTGCAATATTCATTGTGCACCTCTTATATCTGTATTATTGTATTATTTTTTTTTTTCAAGTACCTGACAAGGCAATGCTTAAAAACCTGTTTTATCTGATATTAAATTATACACAAGAATGTTACAGTTTTATTAAATTATCTTCATGTTCCTCAGTTATGTTACTAAATGTTGACATCAATCCTTTGCATTGGGTCAAATGAAACGGAAATATTTAAAGGTGATCACAGAGCATATAAATGTTATGCATCTGGAAACATCAAACAGATTAAACTGTTTTCTGCAAGTCGCTTCATGTAATCAGGAAATAAACAGAGATGCCAAACTGGGAATAGAGTAAAATTGCTCTGTCACTATGCAAATTGTTCCCTGTAATAGAGCCTAAAACTGGTTTCTTAACAGGTCTGAAAGAACAGGATTGGATATTTAGCCTAAATAAAGCTGCATCTTAGAGACTCACTAGTTTGGGACCAAATATCAAATGATAGTTTTGAGTTAAACTTTTATTTTCCCTACATTATATAAAATATTTGTTTGAATGAAAAAAATAAAAAAAAATAAAAAAATAAAAATAAAAAACATACAGAACATACATTCATACATTACATAAGAGAAAACAGAAAAGTAGAGAGATAAGTTAGCTGAATTTTATATTTTTAGTAAATAATATTAGTTATTAATTATTAATATGATTATTACTACTACTACTACTACTACATTTAGATAATTGTCATTTAAACAGGTTATGTCACAAAACTATGACACTATGTGTGATTCTAAATATTGAGAAGGCCAAGACCTCTGAGATATGACGTGAAAAGCATTTAAAAGTAGGAAAAACATCTCATATAAATTATTCTGTCCAAAAATGTATTACTTGAGTTGCAAAGTGTTTAAATTGTTCTACTACTCATTTAAATGGATGAACTTCTTGTTATGCATTACATGTATAAGTTTGGTGGGTGTATTTGTATCTGTGTTATTAGTACTTGTCAAGCACGCCAAGTTTCTTTTTTTTTAATTTTTTATTAATTTTTTTTTATTTTATTTTTTTAAGTGTACAATATTACGCAAACGTTATTGTGTTGATCATTATGACATGAATATAAAGATTGGAAATTATTTATACATACACTATAGACTCAGGTAAACATGTATAATGCACAATTCATAGGGCTATGCTTCCTCAACGAAAACTGATTTTTATGTTTATTCTGGTATGATGCCTTGCCCCATAGACTTCAATTATAAATGAATAAATGCATTAGGTTTGTTGTTTGGCAAACTGAGGGTCGAAGCTGCTTTCTGTGTCAATTGACACATGCTGTCAAAAGCTTAACTTCTACTGAAGCCTGAACACTTCTTTACTTTATAAGAGTTTAATGCTAAGAGTACCACTTTCAGCATTGTATCCCCATCCCTCTATATTGTCTCACTCTGGAATATGTGCAATGGTCTCGGCAAGCAACATACATGGCATTTCTCACCATGTGAATAATGATCCATGCTAATTTAGGCAATTACAGTGACCTTTAAAGGCATATCCAACATTACAATAAGACATTAAGACAATTAGTATAATAGGCCATTATTCTAAATTAAATATGACACGGGGAATGTGAAATTGTACCTCATTAAAAAATAAAATGTCAAGACAGCTACACTGAAATCATTTGTTGTACTGCTGTAACTATAGGCATTAATGGGTGAAAATGTACATTGACATTTTTTTACTTGTCATATGATGTGAAATACCATGATTCAGGTTTATGTGGATTTCAAATAAACCAAAGAGACAAACTAAATTAAATTAGTCAGCACCAAATTAAAATCAAATATATTACATTTCTTGTGCACGTTAATTTTTTTTGACTCATCTGTGCACATTATTCTAAAGAGGGGGAAAAAATACTTACTTTGTGCTATGAATCACTTTGGATAAACATTCTGTTTTTGTTTGATGCCACCAATGCCTTTGTTTTCTTTTGAGCGACTGACCTCCAATCATATGGGTCCATTATGCAAGGTTGGAGACCACAATTTCTTCCATGAGATACCAGTCCTTCATAATTAATTAGATTTTAAAACCCATTTCATAAAGATTGAACTAGATTAACTTCAAGCCAATGTAATAGTTCAGAGCTAAGCATAATTACACAGATAAATATGTGTTAGATGTTTCCAGGCATTTTTTTTTTTTTTTTTTTAGGCTTGGGAATTTCTGATTCCTCTGAATTTGTTCCTCATGGAATATCCTGTTTGATGAAAATGTACTTACATTCAGGTCATCCAACATGTTGATTGATAATTATTATTATTATTATTTATTTTTTTTTATTTTTTTTTTAATCAAAACAGATTTGGTGAAATTTAGCATTACATCACTTGCACACCAATGACTTGTCTGCAGTGAATGGATGCCGTCAGGATGAGAGTCCAAACAGCTGATAAAAACTTCAAAGTAGTCCATAAGTAATCCGTACGACTCCATTCCATCATTTAATGTTTTGGGCAGTGAAAAGCTGTGCGTTTGTAATAAACAAATCCATAACTTTAACTAACCTTCAATTCTAGCCAAAATACTAATTCCATTATCCAAACCAACTCCTCAAGACAAGACAACATTTTCAGTGGAGAAAGTAATATTATCGGTAGAGAACTCAAATGACAAAAAACTGACAAATTTTGAAGGATTTGTTTAAAACAAGCACACATCTTTTCTCTAAACAAGACTTTCATTGGTGGACTGGAGTGGTGTGAATTACTTGTGTATTATTGTGATGTTTTATCAGCGGTTTGGACTGTCATTCTGATGGCACCCATTCACTGCAGAGGATCCATTGGTGAGAAAGTAATTTAATTTAATGCTAAATTCATCCAAATCCTTTCTAATGGAGAAACAAATTCATCAACATCTTGGATTGTCTGAGGGTGAATACATTTTCAGCTAATTTTCATTTTTAGGTGATGTATTCCTTTAACACAGAAGTGCAATTTTGGGTTGTAGATTTTTCATGTTGGCTTATGTGTAAATTCCATTATCCTTTCCCCTGAAAGCTTCTCTTAGTACGCCACTGAACAAATGATGATAAATGAGGAAGGTCTTCTATACCAGATATAAGACAGTAGCTCATTCTCTACACATCTGAACTGTACCGGAAGAAAGGTCCTGTTCCTCTGACCTCATTAGTACTGCTTACATGTGAGCATTCTACATTTGTGGGGCCATACTGGATGTGATGATGGAAGGATGTATGATCTCCAATAGGTGTATTTATTATATGTAAATTAAATGATGCACTGTTTTTATGCTCAGAGCATTAACAAGATTGTAAATATATTTTTTTATATTGTCGGCCTTCATACCTCCACAGGGAATGACGCATTCAGAGTGAAACTGGATATTTAATTAAATAGGTTATCTCGAAGCTGGCTAAAAACAATAGCTATGTTTCCAACCAAAGTTGTGAATGTAACTTGTGCTCAAAATTTGAATATCACATAAAACATTTGCAAATATGGAGCTGTTTCCGTCCCATGTGGTCATGTGAACAAAATCGTCACTTCCTGGGAAACTGGAAAAAAATATCAATAATACAAATGAAATGCTGCAAGTTGTGGCACTTTTTTCCTACAAAATAAATAGCTTGAGCCTCAGAGCGTTCAGATGAAACGCATTACAAAAGCTGTCATGCTATCTCGCATTTCGTTGCCTGATGTTTGGGAATGAAATTGTCTGAGACAATTATGGGACAGTTATTAAAATGATACCAAATAGTTTTAATGACACACTTCAGCTCAGGTATTTAAAAATCATTAAAATGTCACATGTCTTTTTCGATGGACATCAAGAAATGTATACTGTAAATGGATTTCCATCATAGTTTATGTAAAAAAATAACTATTGGAATGAAAACAAACTCTCAGCTTTTAAATGTTGCCATTATTATTATTATTATTATTATTATTATTATTATTATTATTATTATTATTATTATTATTATTTAAATTAATAACAATTAGTACCATTTTGTCTAATGTATTTAATGTGTTGTGACAGATTGTCACTTTTTTATTTTATAATAAAATGCAATGTTTTAATGTTATAAGTATACATTACTACTACTACTAATAGAAATATTTGTTATTATTTATTGATAATGTACAAAACATTGCTATATTTACAATATCAATAACTGTGGAAATCTCTGATCATAGTTTTTGAAAAGGGTTTAGAGGTTGAAGGGATAGTTCACCCAAAAATAAATATTGTGTCATCATTTACCCACCCTCATATCGTTCCAAACCTGTATGAGCTGCTTTCATTTGTTGAACATAAAATAATATATTTTGAAGATTGCTGGTAATCAAACAGTTGGGGGTTGCCATTGAGTTCCATAGTAGGAATAAAAAATTATTATGGAACCAACTGTTTGATTAACAGCAATCTTCAAAATATCTTCTTTTGTATTTAACATAAGAAAACAACTCATGCATGTTTGGAACAAGATGTGGGTGAGTACATTATGACATAATTTTCAATTTTGTGTGTACTATTCCTTTAACATTACACAAAAGACCATAAAGTCTAAGTGATAAGAAATTAATTTACATTTCAATTAATGATTACAAAAGATAACTTTTTTTTCTTCTTTTTTTTTTTCAAATGAATCAGTCACAACGAGTCCTACACAGCAAAAATATGATGGGAGATTTGTCACCATGGGTGTTAAAATCATCACTTTCCAGGTGAACATACAGGTCCATCTTTGCTAGTGTTAAAACAACACTGACAAAAGTGTTTATTATTCAAACACAGCGTTAGTGTGTCATTTAACACTCAAGGTGCTGAGAAATTATCACTCTTAAGTATACAAATTGAACACTTTATGGTTATTAATCACACAACCCCAGTGTATTTGTTCTATGTTGATTTAATGTAAATAATGTAAATACTTTATTTTAAAATGGTAATGCAGATAACATTGAATTTAAATTTTAATATATTTTAATATATCAAACATACAATTGAATAAAACAGATCTGTTAGTCTCCAATGCAATAGCAACTTAACAATGGTATGAAAATACATATTCATTATTAGAAATATTTCTTAAATATAAATCTCTACTGAGTTTCAATTCAAACAAATTATTTTTTTTATAAAAATGTAGAAAAATGAGTCAGCATCATAGGACATCTGTACATGTTGATATACTATGTCAAATAATATGCATGGACAAAGTTTTTTAACAAGTAAATACTGCAATAACATCTTCAAATTGAAAATACAACAACACTTTAACATGTCATCTTTAACTCATCAATGTTAACCATGTCTCGTTTAAAAATATACATTAATTCTGATAAAATATACTATTCCTTTATAGGCTAAATAATCACACACATCTCTACTGAGTGTTTCAAACAAGTTCATTTTTTGCAATTATGTAGAAAAATGAGTCAGCACCATAGGTGATCTGTGCATCAAACAAAGAAATATTCCTTAAGTTGTCTTTGTTTACTACATGTTGAGATGCTTTGTCAAATAATCTTTAGGCACGGACATGTTCAATAAACATAGACTCATAGTCTTTTAACAACAAGAAAACTCTCTGAACTTCTCTGAACAATAATATATATAGTATTTTGCTGAAAACAGGCATTTCGTCAACAATATCAGAACACACGAAAAGGCCAACTCTATATTCTGCTCCAGAGCATTTTACCCACTTTGTATGTCGAATTTCAGTTTGAGAATCAATGCAAAGATGTTCAGAAATCTCTTCAGAATTATCCAAACACAGAAGTTTATGTACCTTCACTGGTCCTGATTGCAGAGAATTGTAATCCATACATTCCCAGTGATAGGCTACAGCATATTGGTGTTTTTTGCCGAAGAAACAGTCAAATTCTTAAAGTTCTTTATGCAGTTCTTAAAGAACTTATGTTTGGCCTCAAACCTCATAGGCCAAACATGCAACAATGGACCAATTCTCCGAATACAGCGAGGACAGTGCAACATAATATTATGTTTAGGAATTAAGTTTTTGGATGGGTAGAGCTCCTTAAACAGCTGATGATGGTCTTTAATGAGGTGTTTCAAAAACACAGTCATACCCTCTGTGACTGAGGGGGAGAACACAATGTTAATGACCTGCAAAAGCAACAGTAACAAATACCAATGCAGGTTTCCCTGAGGAATGGCATCACCAAAAATCAGAGTCTGTGCAGCATTTAATCCAATGCCATTACCTTCACAGTCCAAGTTTATTTTAGTTGGCCGATTTGCTCTTTCCATGTGGCAGGCTTTCTTTTGAAATGAATTTGTTCTTAACCATATAATCAAAGAGAAGTCTCATCTCACACTGACCCACACCCTCTAAATATCGTGCATTATATCAAAAGCAAAGTTTTCAGATACATTGAAGTATGAGAGTGTATTGAGTATGCTGTTGCACTTAATTCCATGTGAAGATGTAAGAGTTGGTTCCTTTGAAAGATCAGCATAGTGTTCCTCATTACGAATCTTTGTTCTCAATATCAGATGTGGATCATCCTCTGAAAAAACTTCTTGAGACAAAACTTTGTCAATCAAGCATAAGCGGCAGAAATAGTTTGCACTGAATGACTCCATAAAACCGAGAATTGAGTGAATGCCCAAGTTATCACCGGTGATTTGTGCTAGCGTACCCCTTACAGGCATCTCGCAGAAAGGGAACTTTATTCCTTCCGTCTCTAAAACTTTCATATCGTCCACAAAAAGCTTCAATATTGAATCTATTGGTCTCTAAAACATGGTCTCTAAGGCTATACCGTGGACTATACACATACGAGTACCGCTTAGGTATCAATACGGAACCCACCCTTCCATGGTTCTCACGGATACATAATGAAGGCCTGGCGCCGGACGTTCTTCCGCTTCCAGCTGCTTAGGGTGATGGAGGATCTCAACAGGGTCTACATACGGACACTCTGGAGCAGTTTAAGCAAGCCGACACTAACCGGGGCCTCTCAGTGCCACTACCCGTTTGAGGTGAGAACACAGAATGGCCTTGTGTTCATCCACTAACTGGGCTAACAGTAAACACTGTTCCTCTGTCCAGTTTGACTTTCTCGCCCTTATTGGCTTTGATTCCATGTTTGATACATTAAAACCAACATTCAAACCGCCACTTAAATAGGACAGCAATCACTGTAATTGGAAAGAGTGGAACCATTTTTATCATTCTGAGCCAATCAAATACCTTATAGGAAATTAAAAGCATGGTAATAAAAAAAGGATTTATATACACATATAATGTGTATGTATGTGTGAGAGAGAACGGTCAAATAGGAAAAATTACGCGTGTAAATTCAAAAGGAGAATTAGAAAATATACCCTATACTTAAAATCACTCTTTTTTTCCTTCTTGGACAACCAACCAGTCACAGTCTTCAAAAGATTGTGTCATACAAAGCAACGGGGTCAACCCCGCCTCCTCACTAAGATGAAAGTTTTTGTCTTTTACTTACTCAGATTTGCTCTCAGATTGGACCCGAATCACTCTCAAGCTAAGACTCCTACGTAAAAGTTTCTAAGCTAAATTAAGAGTTTTCTGAGAGGATTCGTATAATCTTTATGAAAACGGGCCCTGAAGCTTTGTGTCCGGTCTACGTAGCACCTTAATTTTTGGACGGGACAAAGCAAAGCCAGGGCTGGGCTGGGTCTGCCTCCTCCAGGGGCAGTGCTTGCAGGTTCACCACTTGGTCTTTGAAGGGTGTAGTCGGAACCTTGGGCACGTAGCCAGGCCAGGGCCTCAGGATTACCTGGGAGTCAGCCGGCCCGAACTCTAGGCACGAATCGTTGACCGAAAATGCACGCAGGTCCCCTACCCTCTTGATGGAGGCCAGTGCAAGCAGGAGCAGAGTTTTCAATGAAAGTTTAGCTCAACTGAATGCAAAGACTCGAATGGGCCCTGCTGTAGTGATTTAAGCACTAGAGACAGGTCCCAAGAGGGTATACAGGGGGGCCGGGAAGGATTTAACCTCCTGGCCCCTCTAAGGAACCTGACGGTGAGGTCATTCTTACACAAAGACTTCCCATTCACGGGGTCATGGTACGCAGCAATAGCAGCAACCTGGACTTTGAGGGTGGAGGGAGACAGCCTTCGCTCCAGCCCTTGCTGCAGAAAGGACAGCATGACCGCAATCGGGCATCTTCGAGGGTCTTCTCGGCGAGAAGAACACCACTTGACGAACAGGTTCCACTTCAAGGCGTAAGTGTGTCTCGTAGACGGTGCATATACAAATATTACAGTATATACAAATATTAGTAGCAAAAATGTAAACATCAACACAATTTTAAAATAAGACCAGAAAAGTATAAACATAATTACCATCATTAGTATGTAAACTAAAGCATATGCCCCTTTCAGCAACAAGTTCAGGAAATACATACACGTCCACTTATGTAGAGGTGTCATCCGTTACCTTAACAGGTGTCTGTTCTCGAATGGGAAATGCTTTTTTTGCTTTAAAACAATAACTTCATTACTACCCCCCCAAAAAAAAGATGTATCATTAAGACATCAAAGTAATGCATTTACTGTATAATATAGCTTCATTTACAGACTTACCTTCAGTGACAAACTCCAAAAAGCATGGCTCTTTGAGTTTTACATATTTTCTAGTGTCCATGTCTTGTGTTCTTGCCTTTACTGTCCAACCTTTAAAAGTTAAGCAAACTTGAATGACATTTTATACAAACAAAAATTACACAGAAAGATAAAAATACAAAAGATACAAATTCAAACAGAAAATTAATAAGAATTTAATTTGTCACCAAATGCATATGACAACATTACAGTGTGGGCACAGGTGTTGGTTTATGTGTTTGCCAGTGGGTGCTTGACCTCCATAGGAAAAAGTTAACTAACAGACTCAATATAATCACTATAGGTCACTTTGTTTTACTACAGATTCTGTTTAGTACCCACACACAAGAACTACCACTTGCCTATGCCAATTATCAAAACAATTAAAACTTTATATTCACACATAAGCACTAAATACTGTTAAAGATTTACAACTATAAAGCTAGAACTAAGTTGTACAGAAATACTCTCTCACTTCAAGTCACTCACTAATGCACATCTGCTCAACTAATAATACAAAATAAGACAAAAAATGCCTCGGCGGGAGAAACAAAACCTGTTTACCTGGGCTTGAGTTGCTATCTGTCGGCTGATGAAGCGTGTCCTTCCCGTATCGAGCACGTTTTTGCGTATCTCACGAAGAGACATTTTTGGAGCACTGTACATACGCGTATGTTATCAAAGTACCACGATAACGATGCTAGATGGAATATACAGAGCGTTCCGCTCTCAAGATGTCATAGGCCCACAGACTGTATAAAAATAGGCCTCACACATGCGCAGCGCCACCATTTCCATCGGTGCTTGGCCAAATCAAAAATTTGCTGTGTAGGAAATGTATTAAGAAAGTACAAAGAGTCATTTTGATTTGACTTTAACCTACTTTTCCAAGGCCTCAAAAATAATGTGTTACATCTAGTTTTGTTAGTAAACAAATTCAAAGCACTACTACCCCAGCACAAACTGAAAATGCAAAGGCCCTTTTGAGGAGAATTACAAGTGTATTCCATTGCTAGTCTCTGAAACCCAGGGGTTTTATGAAGAGGAGACAGCGATTTTTTCATATTGGGCACATAATGACTTTCAGCCAGGCGAAAGCAAATAAGCAAGGAACAAAAAGAAAGAGAGGGGAAAGAGAAAGAGAGGAGAAATAATACGTAAGGTTGAGGACTGCCACGGGGATATGACGGGTCATTGATCATAGGCTGAGCTCTGAAAGAGGAAGCGGCTCTCAGGAGACAGAGCTAAATAAACATTTTCCGGGAAGAGAGTGGTTCAAATCTGCAGTTCCGCACTATCAAGGTCCTGTGATTGGCACTGGAGAGAGATAGAGTTACCACATCGGTGATGAGAGACAGAGCAGAGAGGTTGGGAGGTGTCTGATATCACAGAGATGGCGGTGGATTGTAGTAAGGAGAGACTGAGAGTGTTTCCAGCTAAATACCTTTGTGGTTTTCTTAGGGATTCACATTTTTGTTTTTGGGATGTGCATGCTTTTGTGAAGACAGACAATGACTGAGAGCAGTGTTTTTTTTTTTTTTTTTTTTTGACTTTACATGTGCATGTGCTGTTCATGGGAGGCTTTGCATTTGTGAATTGGGAATTTTCCAGGTGCAGAATCTGTGGCCACAGAAATCTTGGTAGATTTCTGCAAAATTAGATTGTGCATCATTCACAAAGTTTGATGTTAAGAAGCTGTGTAACTGGATTAATTGTGTGGACTGAATGAATTACAGTATGACATGAAATGCAGTACTGCATGACAAAATGAATTATGAATTATGAATTATGCTCACTCCCGTTAATCCTAACTTATAAACAAACAATAAAACAAAGTAAGTGATTCATTATGCAGTGTAGATAACTTTATTGAATTTAAAGAAACATTGTGAAATTGCAAAATGAGATGAGTGACAGCTTTTTAGTGATTTTAAAGTGAGCGGTTATCATTAATTTGTTGAATTTATCGTAAATGTTTCACTGTGAATTGTTTATTTTATTTTTTTATTTTTATTTTTCATGGGTGAGCCATACAATCCCATTTTTCCTGGGAGTCTCCTGTATTTCACACCTATCTCCCACCTCCCTCCTGTTTTTTTTATTAATCAAGAAACTCCTAATTCCTAAATAATTTGTATGACCTGCGTTATATGAATAATCACATCACCATATTACAGTTCTCTTACGAGAGTCCTCTCGTACTGCGTCTTAGCTAAGACGCTACGGGAAAAGTCTCTTTTCACGAAATACTGAAGCAAAAAATTATCCTTAATTTTGAATTATTGTAAAGCGCATTTGCAGCAGCACACAGCCATAGGCGAGACGGCTCGCTCGCTCATTGGCTGCTCTGCGGCAACTGCACAAGCCTATCGAGCGCAGGCTGATGCAACATTCGCGCCCTCCATGCCACTTCCCGCCGAAACGGGTGTGGCCTAGCCCTATAAAGGGAGCTCGAAAAGGCTGACTCACCTGATTTTTCATCTCTTCAGCGAAGCTCACGCATCGTTGGATCACGAGAAGACGCAAGCGCCATCAGATAGCATCTCAGTGGGACGAGCTATTCCTGAAGCCGCTGGCCAACGCCGCCTTCCACTGCCGCCTTCCACTGCCGTTCCTGCTGCGCGTTCCGGCGCCCATATCCTTTTCAATTCTATTATATCCAACTGTTCTTTATGCGTGTGTGTGTGTTCGCCCTGCGACACACACTCGTAAAAGAGCTTGCGTCTTTTTTAAGATGCCTTCTTGCGGCTCATGCAGAGCCCCACTCAGCGAGGGAGACCGTTACGTCATCTGTGTCTCCTGCCTGGGTGAAGATCATGCAGCGCTCGCGCTCGCTGACGGCAGATGCCCTCACTGCGAGCTGTTGCCAATGGTGACTCTGAGGACTCGCTTGGCTTTTTTCTCTGAGCCTGCATTCTCCGCTGTGTTGAGGCGCCGTAAAAAGCGCCGCTTCCAGCGGATCCCGGAACCGTCTTCAGCTCAACCGAGCTCGCCGGGTCGCCCTGCTACACCGGCCTCCCCTGCATCGCTTCCCGATGGTCAGCGCCTGCTGTCTGCCGCCGCGTCTTCCGAGGAAGTCGATCTCAGGGCCGCGTCGGGGGAAGAGGACACGTGCTCTCTGCTAGCTTCGGGCAGTGAGGGCTGGGCGAGCTCTGGGGATCTCGCGCCTTCTGCTCAGAAGCCCAGCAGACGAGCTGACATCGAGAAGGAGCCGATGCGAGTGCTCACGCTGGCCGCGACGAGCCTCGGCCTCGAGTGGTCTGCACCAGCGCCCCCCTCTCGTTCCCGGCTGGATGGTAGTTTCCTTTCGGATGAGCATACTTCTCCGAACTCAAAGCTCGCCTCATTTCTTCCTGAGCTTCACGAAGAGGCTTGGAACGCTCCATATTCAGCGCAAACTCGTTCGACTGTCTCACTAGCATTCTCCACACTGGATGATGCTAAAAACAAGAACTACCAGTCACTTCCGCCGGTGGAACAGGCGATAGTGACGCACCTTTGCCCTCCCTCTGCTGGACGTCGGACGAAAGCGGTGTTGCCATCTAAAGCCTGCCGCGTGACGTCATCTCTGCTCGCACGGATCTTTTCTGCTGCTGGGCAGGCTGCGTCTGCACTACACACGATGGCTGCAGATATTCCAGGGTGATCTCCTCCGTAAGCTGGACGAGATGGGACCTGAGGCTATCTGTCTCGCGGATTTGAGAAGTGCTTCGCTACTAAATCCGCTGCACAGGCCATGGGACGAGTTATGGCTTCCGCTACGGTGGCTGAGAGGCATCTATGGCTGACGCTCTCAGACATGGCAAGCGCTCCGGTTCTGCAGCGAGTCGTGCTAGACCGGCCCCGCAAAGCTCTCAGCCACACCCCCCGCCTCCTGCTGCTTCATCGCAACAGCGTCAGCAACGCAGCTCGAGACCCCGTTCTCACTCTACCGGCCGTTGCCCCGCGCTGCGGGGACCTCGGCAGAGGATTACGGTGAGGCCGGAAGCCCCGAAGCCATCCTAGCATTCCTAGGAAAGCGCCGGTGTACGAGTCCCGCCGCAGCCGAACTCTCACCCAAGCGCGCCGCTGTTTCAGTTCCAGGGATTGTGACTGTCTCAGCGTATTTTGCAATGCGCAAGCCTGACTCGACGGCTATATGCCTCAAAGTGGTCAGTATTCTCCAGCTGGTGCACAGCTCGGGGACGTTCACCCCTTAGTTGTGAGGTGACGGAGGTTCTCTCCTTCCTACAGGAGCTGTTGGATAAGGGCAGAGCCCCCTCCACGCTCAAAGTTTACGTGGTGGCTATGGCAGTGTTTTCTGAGACAACGCTCGGTCAGTCAATAGGAAGGAACGATTTGGTCATCCGCTTCCTTAGAGGAGCTAGGAGGCTGAATCCTCCCAGACCTCCGTCAGTCCCTGTATGGGACCTCTCGATGGTTTTGGAGGCCATGAAAGGTTCCCCTTTCGAGCCTATCCGAACGATTAGCCTCAAACATCTGTCATTCAAGACAGTGTTCTTGTTGGCTCTCGCTTCAGTGAAGCGTGTGGGTGACCTGCACGCGCTCTCGGTGAGCCCGACGTGCTTGGAGTTTGGGCCTAATGACTCAAGGGTCATACTCAAACCTAGGCACGGTTATGTGCCGAAATCCCTCAACACGCCGTTTCGGGCTCAGGTTATTTCCCTGTCTGCCCTGTCGGTGTCAGGAAAGGATGGAGACTCGACTCTTCTTTGCCCCGTTAGGGCTTTTAAGAGCTTATGTGTCTCGCTCCGCTGTCTTTAGACAGACTGAGCAGCTGTTTGTCTCGTTCAGTGGACGTTCCAAGGGAATGGCTGTTTCGAGACAGAGCCTATCCAGATGGATAGTTGACGCCATAGTGTTAGCTTACGCTTCCAGGGGCCTTCAGTGCCCACTGGGTGTCAGAGCACACTCCACAAGAGGCGTGGGCGTGGTCTAGTGGGATCTCCTTACAGGATATATGTATGGCGGCAGGATGGGCCTCGCCGTCTACATTTATCAGGTTCTATAACCTGGAGGTTCACGCCCTGCAAGCAGGGCTGCTGTCGGTATAGTCGAATCAGGGCCCTGATTGGAACTCTGATTCACTCTGGTTCGCTTCGGCGATGAAATAAATCATGTGAGTCAGCCTTTTCGAGCTCCCTTTATAGGGCTAGGCCACACCCGTTTCGGCGGGAAGTGGCATGGAGGGCTCATTGGTCTGATGTTGCATCAGCCTGCGCTCGATAGGCTTGTGCATTTGCTGCAGAGCAGCCAATGAGCGAGCGAGCCATCTCGCCTATGGCTGTGTGCTGCTGCAAATGCGCTTTACAATAATTCAAAATTAAGGATAATTTTTTGCTTCAGTATTTCGTGAAAAGAGACTTTTCCCGTAGCGTCTTAGCTAAGACGCAGTACTCGTTCCCTCTTCTAGAGAGAACCGAGGTTACGTTAGTAACCGAGTACATTTTTTACAGACGCTAGGACACATTTCTCAACACTTTTGCAAAACTCTTCACACAGTGAGCACAACAGATGTCTTTGTGGGCTAAACTGAGGATCAATTATCATTGCTTTGGCACAAGATGCATTCAATGACTACATCTCTCAAATTCTTTTCTCACTCAGACACAACTCTTTGTACGTACAGGCCAGTTTGCACATGCTTACATACTGTTTTCAAAACTGTTAAACTTATGTTCAAAACAACAACATAATACAAAACTGAATAAGATAGCAATTTGCTTCATTTCTACAGTAATATTTTAAAGAAATATATTTTAAATCCTAAAATTAAATGCTATAAAAACAATTGGACAATTAGTAGATTAGCATTACTATTGTATCTGTATCAGTGGATGGTGTGGATACAAATTCTTGTATTTTGGAATTACTCAGTGCAAAAAAAATTTAAATAAATAAACGACATAAAATATTGACGAATTCTGCATCATGTCCGATTCATTCCAGTAACATATATTGCAGTGATTTATATTGCAGTGATTTATAAACAGAGATGTGTCCTTGTTTTACACAAGAAAACATTGAATAATGCTACATGTTGTTAGTGTTTTTTAGGTCATTGTTTTGTGGGTGACAAAGTGTGTTTGTCGGCTGTGGACCTTTGCTAGTGTTCTGGAAGAATGAGTTGATTTGAGACCTGAAGAAAGTGTGTTGGTAGTTGTAGTGCATTTTGAATGTGAAATGAACTGCTTTGCCAAGCTGAAAGTTGGTTAGGAGAACTGTGTGAAGGGTTTTGCAAAAGTGACCTAAGTATTGAGAAATGCGTCTGTAAAAAACTGTATTCCAAGGTTGTCCAGTTGCCAGATCTTGTATGAAACGCATGCTACTCACACAACAGACAAATCATACAATTTTGAACCCATTTGTGACCTCAACCTGGCAACATACAACTCAGTTATGCTGTTGATATCTGCAAAGTTTGGAAGTTGAATCAAGCATCACTTGTAGAAAGTCCATTAGAAAGCTCAGGTGGTGCTACAAAAAAAATAAAAAATACAAATAAAAAAGAGCTGCAAATTTACAGCTTTTTGAGGAATTTAATTTCTTATCACATAGCAGCATTGACAACTCCCACACTTTTCACAAATTGTGTCACACTAATTTTAGTATCGAGCACTATGGAAAAAATTACGCAGCACAATAAAGGCCCCAAACCTATCTCCGACTGGTTTCACAATGCGTTTCGATTCCAATTATCAAGTCAAAAATTTTATTCGATATCACAATGCATCACAGTTTTTAATTTAATTTGTTCATTTTTATTATATTATATAAGCTGGCTACTTTTTACAATTATTACAAATTAATAATATATCAGAACAATTATTAAGAATGTAATCAAATAAATATAGCTTCAAAACATACAATCAAATATAAATTAATAAAGTGGGGGAAAGACAATTACAAGTGATAAACAAAAAGTACGTTCAGTATGAGTGCTTTAAGTATCTGAAAATTTACAGTCAATCATAGTTATGGATTGTTCTTCTTTCCTCAGCATTATTGCTGTTTGATTATTACTTATGAGATCATAGACAGTGGCTGCTTGAATAGGCTGCATTCACACTAATGCACAGATTTATTTCTACGTATCAGTTACTTGAAGAATATCATGTTAAGATTTCAAAACAATATTAATATGCTAAGATATTGGAAGATTTGAAAACTGATTGTTTTGTATGCTAGCACCGCCCATATCCAGCTTCATATCTATAGGTTTTCATAGGTGTTGGGTTTGTTTGGTAGCTCACGGAGTAAGGAGATGCACTTGAGAGGCAAGAAGCCCCGGTTCAAATCCTGTGTAACCATGGTTTGACAAAGCAGTTCAAATATGCAAATAAGGAAGTTCAAATGTCACGGATGCATCAACATATATTTTTAATATAAATTTTGCATTTGATAACACTATCGGGTAGGTTTTATGGTTGGGTTTGGTGAAGGGCATATTTCCAACATGATAGAGCATTAACTTTTAGAGACAGTCCATGGGTATTTGAATTCTGGACTGCTGCAATATGTACCAGAAGCAACATAATAAAAACACAGCAATACATACCTATTTCAACTTAATAAAAATCATCTGCTTGATACTCCTGGGCCGCCCCCAACCGTTGGAGGGGGAGTCAGGGCTCTAAGCAGGGAAAGTCAGTCACTGCTGTTCCGCAAGATCCACTGAGTGTGACTATTTGGATAACACTTGGAATGCTTGCCCTAGAAGGGAAGGGGACACTGCAGAGACCACATCATGTCTGTAGGAAAGTCAAATGTGGCGGTTACACCTATGGACTAACAAGTCTCTGGGGTGGTTCCAGCCTAGTTCTAGGGGGAAAAGAACACCAGCAGAGATGACAGAGCTGGCTTTGTCGAGGGAAAGACATGGGCTAGGGTTCGGACTGCGCAGCCTTACCGTGGAAGAATACACATATGGGATCACCACAGGGACCACTACTTATGGACGCCCAGCCTAACACAGGTTCCACAATCCAGTGGTGTAGGCCTGGTGTCAACCTGGCGGAGGAACTCACAGGGTTAGCCATTTCTGGGGAAGTCTACTGGAGCAATAGACGCACGTATCCGGCCCAGCGGGTGGGAGTGGAGTTGCAAGCCCACACTTAAAACGGGTCCTTTGCACTACTAGCCACTGGGGGCGAGTACACGGGAAGATACCAGCTCTACAGGCTATAGGAGGCTATAGAATCTAGCGAACATGTTAGGTGTTACCCAGCCCACAGCTCTACAAATATCTGTTGAGTGTGCTCGCAACCCGAACGGGCAAGGCACATCTTGGGATTGGTACACCAAGAAAACAGCATCCAATATCCAGTGGGCTTACCTGTGCTTGGAGACAGCTGTTCCCTTCTGCTGTCCTCCGTAACAGACAAAGAGTTGGTCTGAGGTCCTGAAGCTTTGTGTTCTCTCCACGAAACTCCATCGGTGACAGAATGGAGGAAAAAAACCTTGGGAGAAACCAGACTCAGTTGGGGGGCCAGTTCTCCTCTGACCAGACAAAACCAGTAGTTCAATTCCAGGCTGCAGCAAAGTCAGATTGTGCAGAAGAATCATCTGTTTCCTGTGGTCTTGTCCTGGTGCTCCTTTGAGACAAGGTCTTTACAGGGGATCTGTATCTGGGGCTCTAGTTGTCCTGGTCTCAGCTGTCTTTCAGGGATGTAGAGGTCCTTTCTAGGTGCTGATCCAGCATCTGGTCTGGATACATACTGGATCCGGGTGACAGCAGTGACCCTCTGATCTGGACACAGACTGGATCTGGTGGCCACGGTGACCTCGAAACAAAAGAGAAACAGACAAATATTAGCGTAGATGCCATTCTTCTAATGATGTAGCAAGTACATAGGGTGTTATGGGAAGTGTTTCCGGTTCCGGTTTACCTAATTAATGCAGCCTAAAAATCCTTTAACGGATTTGGATAATAAAAGCATATTAGTATGTTATGTGTATGCCAGGTTAAAGAGATGGGTCTTTAATCTAGATTTAAACTGCAAGAGTGTGTCTGCCTCCAGAACAATGTTAGGTAGGTTATTCCAGAGTTTAGGCGCCAAATAGGAAAAGGATCTGCCGCCCGCAGTTGATTTTGATATTCAGTTTGAGTTTTGAGAACGTAGCGGACGTAGATGATTATAATGTAAAAGGAGCTCATTCAAATACTGAGGTGCTAAACCATTCAGGGCTTTATAGGTAATAAGCAATATTTTATAATCTATACGATGCTTGATAGGGAGCCAGTGCAGTGTTGACAGGACCGGGCTAAAATGGTCATACTTCCTGGTTCTAGTAAGAACTCTTGCTGCTGCATTTTGGACTAGCTGTAGTTTGTTTACTAAGCGTGCAGAACAACCACCCAATAAAGCATTACAATAATCTAACCTTGAGGTCATAAAAGCATGGATTAACATTTCTGCATTTGACATTGAGAGCATAGGCCGTAATTTAGATATATTTTTGAGATGGAAAAATGCAATTTTACAAATGCTAGAAACGTGGCTTTCTAAGGAAAGATTGCGATCAAATAGCACACCTAGGTTCCTAACTGATGACGAAAAATTGACAGAGCAACCATCAAGTCTTAGACAGTGTTCTAGGTTATTACAAGCGGAGTTTTTAGGTCCTATAATTAACACCTCTGTTTTTTTCAGAATTTAGCAGTAAGAAATTACTTGTCATCCAGTTTTTTATATCGACTAAGCAATCCATTAGTTTTTCAAATTGGTGTGTGTGACGAGTGGGGCGGGGCCGAGGGACATGGGAGCGAGGCCGGTGGAGTGATTGGAGATGAACTACACCTGTTCGACCCACCGGTCTCGAGGCCCATGGAGGAGATGGAAGGATATAAAACTGGAGCGACGACAGTGAAGGACGAGAGAGGACCAGGCCTGGGATTTTAGTTGTGTTTTGGTTTTATTTTGTGCACACCAGTCATCCGTGAGGGGCTGGTGTGCTGTTTTGTGTTTATTTTGAATAATTAAATGTTATTTGATTGTCATATAGAGCGTGAAGAGTAGCGGCCCTAGTACTGAGCCTTGAGGTACTCCATACTGCACTTGTGATCGATAGGATACATCTTCATTCACTGCTACGAACTGATGGCGGTCATATAAGTACGATTTAAACCATGCTAATGCACTTCCACTGATGCCAACTAGTGTTCAAGTCTATGCAAAAGAATTTTGTTGTCAATTGTGTCAAACGCAGCACTAAGATCCAATAAAACTAATAGAGAGATACACCCACGATCAGATGATAAGAGCAGATCATTTGTAACTCTAAGGAGAGCAGTCTCAGTACTATGATACGGTCTAAATCCTGACTGGAAATCCTCACATATACAATTTTTCTCTAAGAAGGAATATAATTGTGAGGATACCACCTTTTCTAGTATCTTGGACAGAAAAGGGAGATTCGAGATTGGTCTATAATTAACTAGTTATTTGGGGTCAAGCTGTGTTTTTTTGATGAGAGGCTTAATAACAGCCAGTTTGAAGGTTTTGGGGACATATCCTAATGACAATGAGGAATTAATAATAGTCAAAAGAGGATCTATGACTTCTGGAAGCACCTCTATTAGGAGCTTAGATGGTATAGGGTCTAACATACATGTTGTTGGTTTAGATGATTTAACAAATTTATACAATTCTTCCTCTCCTATAGTAGAGAATGAGTGGAACTGTTCCTCAGGGGGTCTATAGTGCACTGTGTGATATGATACTGTATCTGACAGCTGAATGGTTGCAATTTTATCTCTAATAGTATCGATTTTAGAAATAAAGTAGTTCATAAAGTCATTACTGCTGTGATGTTGGGAAATGTCAACACTTGTTGAGGCTTTATTTTTCGTTAATTTAGCCACTGTATTGAATAAATACCTGGGGTTATGTTTGTTTTCTTCTAAAAGAGAAGTAATCGGATCTAGCAGTTTTTAATGCTTTTCTGTAGGATATGTTACTTTCCCACCAAGCAATACGAAATACCTCTAGTTTTGTTTTCCTCCAGCTGCGCTCCATTTTTCGGGCTGCTCTCTTTAGGGTGCGAGTATGCTCATTATACCATGGTGTCAAACTGTTTTCCTTAACCTTCCTTAAGCGTAAAGGAGCAACTGTATTTAAAGTGCTAGAAAAGAGAGAGTCCATAGTTTCTGTTACATCATCAAGTTCTGAGGTTTTGGATATGCTAAGGAATTTGGATACATCAGGAAGATAACTTAAAAAGCAGTCTTTTGTGTTAGAAGTGATGGTTCTTCCATACTTGTAACAAGAAGTAGGATTTACAATTTTGACTATATGAAGTTTGCACAGAACTAAATAATGATCTGAGATATCATCACTTGGCTGAGTAATTTCAACACCATCAACATCAATTCCATGTGACAGTATTAAATCTAGAGTATGATTTCGACAATGAGTAGGTCCTGAAACGTGTTGTCAACATGGATATTAAAATCACCAACTATTAAGACTTTATCTGCAGCCAGAACTAACTCAGATTTAAAATCACCAAACTCTTTAATAAAGTCTGTATGGTGCCCTGGTGGCCTGTATACAGTAGCCAGTACAAACATAACAAGAAGGGAGTGGTAGGAACCCCGGGCACATATCCAGGCTTGAAAGGGGTACCAAGGTAGGATGAGAAGGGTTCAACATCCTCGCAACTCTAAGGAACCTGATGACCAGGTCATGCTTACCAAGAAACTTGTGATATGTGGCAATTGCAGCAACAAACCCTTCCAGGGTGGAGGGAGACAGCCATTGCTCCAACCCCACTTGCAAGACAGAAAGCACAACTCTGACCAAACATCTTTGGGGGTCTTCCAGGTGGGAAAACACAAATCAATGGAACTGAATTCACTTCAAAGCATAGAGGCCCCTTTCAAGCATTCAAGCAGTTCAACACTGACTGGATGCACTCCTCTGTGAGTTGCGCTGTCCAGTTGATCAAGTCCAACTTCATACCGAGGAAAGAGATCCCCTTAACAGGAGAGAGTTTGCTCTTTTCCCAGTTGACCCAAAGTCCCTACAGGCTGAGGTGACGGAGCGCCATGTCCCTGTATTCGCACAACTGGTCCTGAGACTGTGCCAGTATCAGCCAGTCGTCGAGATAGATGAGAATTCAAATGTCACGGTCTTTGAGTGGAACAATGGATGTCTAAATGACCTTTGTAAAGACGTGAGACAACAGGCACAGCTCGAAGGGTAGGACTTTGTACTGATTAGCCAGACCCTCAAACACAAACTGTAAGAATGGCCTGTTTTGAGGAAGAACATGAAACATGAAAGTACGCGTCCTTCAGGACGATAGACATCTTGAAAAAGACACAGGGTCATACCATGTGTGCTCTTTTAAGAATTTGCTATCTACTGGTACTGAAACGCACAGGGAAATGGCCGTGGCTACACAACAGTACAATAGTGCAAGCTTGTTGTCAGCACTAAGACTCTCTGAAGATGCAGTTCTCAGCTGTATAAACAGCAATCTCAATGAAGGCACACTCTCCAGGTAGCTGTGAGGAAATATGTTTTTGCTCTTTCGTGAGATTTGGACCAACACTTTTGATGCCGTCAAACCCACAATGACACACAAATGCTTCTTCCCAAACGAGCAGCCACCACTTCCAAAAACAAATAAAAAATAAAAAAAATAAACAAAATAACAAGTAGGAACAGCATGTGTTCAGCTCCAAATTGAAAAGCAAATATGTTATGGACTGTCTGCTCATTAAATGCTTGCTCTTCAGCACAAGTATTTTCTTACACTAGAAGTAGATTGGTCTCCCAAAGCGATCCCCAATATGTCGGTCAATTCCGACGGAATGATTTTGAGCATGTTTTTTTTTTTTTATTGAGCTGAGCTTATTTTTTTCCTAAATGTGCCCAGATCTCGGATTTACAAAGAGTAGGTGCATTTTTTTTATTCTGTATATACATGTGTGTGTGTGTGTGTGTTTGTGTGTGTTAATGTGTTAAGTTTGGCAGCACTAAAAATAACATGAAATGTAGAAAATTAAATGTAAACATTAAAGTGCTCAGGTTACACTTGGAACCCAACATATCTCTCACCCACTGGATGTTTTTAATATATATATATATATATATATATATATATATATATATATATATATATTTGATATTTGATTACTTTAGCTACCCGAGTGTAGGCTCTCAGTTCAGCTAAATTTTCCCACAAAATCAGCCCTGAAAATGCAAAAACTGTCTGATGACTAGGGTTTACGCTGACTAATTGACAGGTGGAGATCAGTTGGATCCATATGTGCAGATCATACACATATGCTGTCAGCAAGATTATATCCTGGTTAATTTGTGTGTCATTTGATATGAACGTCTAATCTGCAACAAAGTTGGAATTATGTTTCTGTACGTCAACTGAGAGCATTGCAACAACAACACCAAGGTCATGGCTTTAAGTCCCAGAGAATGCACATACTGGTTTACATTTACATGTAGCTTTTTTGCAGAGCTTTTATACAAAGCGACTTAACAAATAAAGCATAGCACAAGCAATTTATGATAAGAGCCAGAAATGTTAATAATACAGTGTCTTAAAAAATGTAGTTTGAATGCACTGCTTTGGATAAAAGCAAAATGTATAAATGTAAATTAATTATGACAATAAACAAATAAAGTGTAAGTGAAGCACTTTGTATCCACAAAACATGGTTGGGTTCATACACAAGCCAGCTGTGATGTCTGAGACCCATCAGAGAAAAATCTGATGTCATCCAGCGGCTGAATGGAAATAAAAATGAGAAGGACAAGTGTGTTGTCAAAGCAGATATGCAAGTTTTTGTTTCTCACTGGCATCATCTCTTCTGCTGTTCATTACATAAGATAAACAATGACTAGTTGGTACTTTTCTGTATGACTAATTGGCTAGTAAAAATGAGTAGTCATACAATCTCTAATTCCAACAAGGGTTTTATGACGGATATCTCATGAATTAAAACATCAAAAAGCACATTGTTCAACACGAAAGGTCCTTAAGGATGAGTGGATTAGTTGACACAGAGATTCACATCCATGAGCAATCTGTTAGTGTATCAAATTTGCATTTCGAACCACTCATGTAACATCACGAAATTAATTGGTAAAATACACCTCCAGGGCAGTTTTTAGGTTCTGCAGTTTGAACACCGTCACTATATTCTTTTTATCGACTATTTTTATCTTAAAAATCAATTTTATACACCATCGTTTCCGTTTATATAACGTGTGAATATATCCTCTATTGCAGTGGTTTTCAACCTCTGGTCCGCGGCCCCCTAGTGGGTCACGATGGTATTGCAAGTGGGCCACCAATTACTATTAAAATAAATAATAATATTGTTCATATATGTAAAAATGTCTAAGTCATAACATAATAACATCATTTCATATATATATATATATATAATTAAATAACAAAAATAAATATTAAACTGTAACGATGATTCCACTAATCAAGCTCGCTGATTGGTTTAAGAATAAGAGATATTATAAAGATAAAAATAAAGATATTTTTGCTGCATATGTTACAGAACAACAAGAGTTGTACCAAGCGGTGCCAGCCCAAGTTATTTTCTGTTCATTGCCAGTTCATTCAATGGAGACAAGTTAACAATCTAGCTTCTGAGTGCTAAGTTATTAACCCAACAATAGCGGGGTCAGTTAATCTTTTTTTGCAGTGGGCCGCGCAAACATATGTGTTTGATTGTGTGTGCCGCGAGTTGAAAAAGGTTGGGAACCACTGCTCTATTGTATTCTACAACAAAAACAATCAGAGTGCCTCGTTATCACTAGTTTTATTTTGAGCTCCTGGGTTCGCTATTAGCTTATAGCCCATTGGCATCAGCAGGAGTGGTTGCTGCTAAATGCGCTTACATTGCTAATACTCTATTCACACACATTACCACTGCTGTACTCACTGTTACTTGCTTTAATAGCGGATGAATGTCTACCTTTGATTGCAGGCGAGGACACCGAATGCAGCTCGAGCTCGAGGCCGTGGGGAAGCAGATTCGCGACCTGGAGGTGAGGCAGGCCCAGCTGAGAGAGCGGAGAGCCGTGCTGGAATCATCCCGGGCTGACGCTCAGAAGTCCGGGGTAAGTATACAGCGTGCTGTTAACAGTCCCACCACGTCTATTCCGTGTGTTTCTCTGAACAGGCCCGGTGCACCCAGGACGCGATCTTCCCAGATGTCCTTCACTCCGGCGCCGGGACACCACGGACCCTGGGTGCATCCACAGCGGAGGACGCGAGCCAGGCCACGGGCGATGACTTCTCCCCCTCCGGTCTTCGAGATCTCCACACGGAACCGCTTCGCTCCCCTCTGCGAGACAGGACGCGACGCTGTGATCATCGGAGACTCCATCGTCTGACACGTCCGTGCTATGTTAGCCGAAGGTAAAGTGCACACTCATTATTTCCCTGGTGCTCGTGTTCTCGATGTTTCTGCGCAGATACCCGCGATCCTGAAAGCCCAGAGCGGTCGTGCTTCACGCCGGGGTTAACGACACCACGCTGCGGGAGACGGAGAAGTTCAGTAGACTTTTTGCTTTAAATGAATGGTTGTTGTCATGGTGTAAAGAACAGAAACTGTTATTTGTTAATAACTGGAATCTTTTTTGGGAGCGTCCTAGGCTGTTTCGCGCTGATGGCTTGCACCCCAGCAGAGTCGGAGCGGAGCTGCTCTCAGACAACATCTCCAGGACACTTCGCTCCATGTGACTAGTAAGACAATGCTCAAATAACTATTATGATGACTTTTGTTCCACCCGCTTAAATGACAAAAGTACTTGTGCTGTACAATCTATTAAGACTGTGTCTGTTCCCCGAATAGTGAGGTCAAAATATACATTTAATGTAGGATCTAGAAAAAATCTTATCGTGATTAAACCAGAAACATGTAAAGTAAATGAACAAAAACAATCTTTAAAGTTTGGGCTCATAAATATTAGATCACTCACAACCAAAGCAGTTATTGTAAATGAAATGATCACAGATAATAGTTTTGATGTACTCTGCTCGACTGAAACCTGGCTAAAACCAAATGATTATTTTTGTCTAAATGAGTCGACTCCACCAAACTACTGTTATAAACATGAGCCCCGTCAGACTGGTCGTGGCGGAGGTGTTGCAACAATCAGTGTTGGGAAGGTTACTTTGGAAATGTAATAGGTTACAGATTACAAGTTACCCTATTTAAAATGTAATAGTAGTGTAACTTTTTTAATTACTTTAATAAATTAATGTAACTAATTACTTTTGAGTACATTTTGATTACTTTTATAAATTTCTAATGAATGTTAATTTGCAACTGTAAATCATCTTCAACCATTTTACACCATGCAGGTTTAACCTTACAGTAGTGCTCAATACTGTCAGACTTTCAGCATCCTTCATCACTTAAATTAAGATGATCACATTTGAACACATCCACCACACAATCAGACTTTACTTAGAGATGGATCTGAAGTTCAAAGCAGATTTAAAATAAAAAGAAATAGTTTATAGATACTGTTTTTGAAACCAAATCTTTGCATAACTACAGGCATCTAACTGCATCTAACAATGGTTTGGGGAAAAATAGTTAATAAAAAAATAAAAGCATATACATCAACTCAAATACGGTTATCTAATAAGCATGTGTCCTATTTTGTGTACTAAACTCCTGAAACATTGGTGTCTTTTTGAAACACTGCTGTCTCTTTGTATATGATATGATGATAGTTTCTCAAAATAAGTAAAAAATGCTCATGAAGTGACTGTTCTAGAGATTAATTTCCATGAGGGGCGGACTGGGGGAAAAAAATAGGCTGGGAAATCTCACACTCATACACCCACAACCCATTCTGAAACATGGACAACCCTATTTTTTTTTTGGACCTGACATGAAAAATATTTGAATCCTTAGGTTGGGGGACTTGCAACGTCATTAAGAGTTCTCTCCTAAACTGCACATTCACTTCCATTATCCATCCATCTCTCTCATGACTTTAATACTGAAGATTTTTATTTGATTTTTACCATGTTTTGTAAGTGCAATTTTGTTTTTTTTGGCAAATGTATTTATTAAATGTATTTACCACTTGTATTTATTTTTACTACAAATTCCATAATTAAACCACGGTTAGTGCCATACCATAGGCTATATAAATTTTCCTAAGGGTTGTGTTTTTGTATCCACTAGCTCCCCCTAAACCTATGATAAAATATGATGATTTGTCTGCTAACTTACTACTGTAGCATTACAAAAGATAATAATGACGTCGTTTATACAGTATTTTGAGTGATTGCGAGCAATGTGCTGCTGCTTGACTAAGTAAACAAAGACAAAACTACATTAGCATATTTACAGATGAAACTGACCTGCACCTGAAACCCTGAACAGAAGTGTCACTTCTCTGCTCCAGCTGTGCGCTTACACAGTTCACTCCAGTCTCTCTCTCTCGCATTGATTACTCGGAGTCTGATCCAAACCGTTCGGCGGAGGCGCAGAGAGCGCGCGAGCCCAACCATTGCCAGTCACGACTAACCAATTCATGATTTATTAGAAATTTAATTATAGAATGGCGGATTCGGAAATAATCGCTTTAGTATATTCGGCCTGCAATTATACAATAACAATATTAAAGTAGAAGGCCAAATCGTCTGCCAGGCCACCGGGAATAGTCCCGGTTCTCCCGATGTCCAGTCAGCGCCTGATTTCCACAGACACGCAGAACGTGCAGGATTCATTTTCAGTCTTTTTGCGGCTTAATATTCACAGACATCAGTCCATATCGGGTTTTGATTCAAGTGTACTGACCTACTTTTGATTTATTCGTCCAAAATGTGGCATATTGCGTCCGCGTTATAGGCTGAATTCCATTTTTATGACTGGATTCTACGAATGTGTTTTCCGCGTCTCGGAGATTATGGGCCATATGTCTTAGTGCAATTTGGGAAAGAAATAAGCTGTATGTGGATGTGTAAATATTTAAATGTAAACCTCTTTGTAATCGTTACAATTTTCATAAGTAACTGTAATTTAATTACTCATTTTTTCTTAGTAACTGTAACTGATTACTGTTACATTTATTTTGTAATTAAATTACGTAACGCCGTTACATGTAACTAGTTACTCCCCAACACTGGCAACAATATATAGTGATATTCTCAATGTTACTCAGAAAACAGGATACAGGTTTAACTCATTCGAAATACTTCTGCTTAATGTTACACTGTCAGACATGCAAAAGAAATCTAATGTATCTCTTGCTCTGGCTACTGTGTATAGACCACCAGGGCCGTATAAAGAATTCCTAAAAGAATTTGCAGATTTCCTCTCAGACCTTCTGGTTACAGTTGATAAGGCGCTAATCATGGAAGATTTTAATATTCACGTTGATAATACAAATGATGCATTAGGACTTGCGTTTACTGACCTAATAAACTCTTTTGGAGTCAAGCAAAATGTCACCAGGCCCACTCATCGTTTTAATCATACACTAGATTTAATTATATTGCATGGAATCGATCTTACTGCTATAGATATCATACCTCAATGTGATGATATTACAGACCATTTCCTTGTATCGTGCATGCTGCATATCACTGATAATAACTATATGTCTCAGCGTTACCGTCTGGGCAGAACTATTGTTCCAGTCACCAAAGACAGATTCGCAAATAACATGCCTGATCTATCTCAACTGCTATTTGTACCCAAAAATACACATGACGAAATGACTGACAACATGGGCACTATTTTCTCTAATACATTAGAAGCTGTTGCCCCCATCAAATTGAAAAAGGTTAGAGAAAAACGTACTGTGTCATGGTATAACAGTAATACTCACTCTCTCAAGAAAGTAACTCGTAGTCTTGAACGCAAATGGAGAAAAACTAACTTGAAAGTTTTTAGAATTGCATGGAAATACAGTATGTCCAGCTATAGACAGGCTCTAAAAACTGCTAGGGCAGAGCATATCCACAAACTCATAGAAAATAACCAAAACAATCCAAGGTTTTTATTTAGCACAGTGGTTAAATTAACAAATTACCAGACGCCACCTGATTCAAATATTCCACCAACGTTAAATAGTAATGACTTTATGAATTTCTTCACTGATAAAATAGATAACATTAGAAATACAATAGCGAATGTAGATTCAACAGCGTCTAACACTTCAGTTTCATCCATCGCACCCAAAGATAAACTGCAGTGCTTTACAAATATAGGACAGGAAGAGCTAAATAAACTTATCACTGTATCTAAACCAACAACATGTTTATTAGATCATGTACCCACTAAATTACTGAAAGAGTTGTTACCTTTAGCCGAAGAACCGCTTCTCAATATTATTAACTCGTCGTAATCTTTAGGTCACGACCCAAAACCATTCAAGCTGGCGGTTATTAAATTATAGGCCTACTTCAAATCTTCCATTTATGTCTAAATTTTAGAAAAAGTTGTGTCTGCTCAATTGAGCACCTTCCTGCACAAAAATGATCTGTATGAAGAATTTCAGTCAGGTTTCAGGCCCACCATAGCACAGAAACTGCACTTGTTAAAATTACAAATGACCTACTTCTTGCGTCAGATCAAGGCTGCATCTCATTTCTAGTTTTACTTGATCTTAGTACTGCGTTCGACACCATAGATCATGACATACTCATAGATCGATTACAAAACTATACAGGCATTCAAGGGCAGGCTCTAAGATGGTTTAGATCCTACCTGTCCGATCGCTACCATTTTGTTTACTTAAATGGGGAGTCATCTCATTTATCATCAGTAAAATATGGAGTGCCACAAGGATCCGTCCTAGGTCCCCTTCTATTTTCAATATACATGTTGCCCCTTGGTAATATTATTAGAAAATACGGAATTAGCTTCCACTGTTATGTTGATCATACTCAGCTATATATCTCAACGAGACCAGATGAAACCTCTAAATTATCTAAGCTAACAGCGTGTGTTAAAAATGTAAAAGATTGGATGACCAATAATTTTCTCCAATTAAATTCGGATAAGACAGAGATATTAATTATTGGTCCAAAAAACACTACACAGAATCTTGTAGATTACAATCTGCAACTAGACGGATGTACTGTTACTTCTTCTACAGTCAAAAATCTGGGTGTTATATTAGACAGCAACCTGTCTTTTGAAAATCATATTTCCCATGTTACAAAAACTGCATTCTTCCATCTTAGAAACATTGCCAAGCTACGAAACATGTTGTCTGTTTCTGATGCAGAAAAGCTAATTCATGCATTCATGACCTCTAGACTGGACTATTGTAATGCACTTCTAGGTGGTTGTCCTGCTTCTTCAATAAACAAGCTACAGGTAGTCCAAAATGCAGCGGCTAGAGTCCTTACCAGGTCAAGAAAATATGATCATATTACCTCAATTTTACAGTCTCTGCACTGGCTACCTATTAAGTTCCTATAAGTACCTATAAGGCCCTAAATGGTTTAGCTCCTGCGTACCTAACTAGCATTCTACCACGCTACAATCCATCACGCACCCTAAGGTCACAAAACGCTGGACTTTTGGTAGTTCCTAGGATAGCAAAGTCCACTAAAGGAGGTAGAGCTTTTTCACATTTGGCTCCCAAACTCTGGAATAGCCTTCCTGATAAGGTTCGGGGTTCAGACACACTCTCTCTGTTTAAATCTAGATTAAAAACGCATCTCTTTCGCCAAGCATTTGAATAATGTATCTTAAATTGTGAGTATAGTTGTATCTGATCAAATGTGCATTCTTATTCTTTAGCTTGGGTTAAACTAATTAATTATACTTTGTTGGAACAGGAGCTATGCTAATGATGTCTCTATTTGTTTCTATGTTTTGCCACGAACTAGGATTTACACAAGCTCCTGTCTGGATCCAGAACACTTGAGAAGAGATGATGCTGTTCCTCAGAGGACCCCAGATGATGCTAACCCTGAATCAACAACAGAACTAACAAATATTGCTACAAGTGTGACTGCATCATATAATAATTATTAATTATTAATAATATTAATAATGTTCATCATCTGGCTGACTTGTATACATTTTTCTACAAATCCTGTCATACGTGCACAAACTGACAGTCACCACTTATAAGCTATTACTAAATATTGTAGAAACATAATTTTCTGTAGTTGCTTTGTAACGATTTGTATTGTAAAAAAGCGCTATACAAATAAACTTGAATTGAATTGAATTGAATTGTTGATTCTTGGCATTCAGGGCAACCAAATTATGCAAACTCTTAACATGGCATAGCTACGGTATTGGTTTGATGCAGAAGTAAAATTGTGACTTTAATGTGCAGAGGCACCAGTGCAACCCTGTCATTCTGTTCTTCATAACAGTGAAAATTACTTGAAGTACACCGTCATTTTTGCTCATACAGATGCTAATATTTCAATTGCAACTGTAAATGGTGTATCCTTAATTTTGTGTAAACTCACATGAATATCAACAAAACATTGTGCTTCTGTAAAATAGAGAAAATAAACCGGATGCGCTTTCTACCATCTCTGCCTGCGTAAAAAATGTTGAGCTCGGGACTGAAATGATAAGCTCTAAAAGCAGGTGCAGTTTAGCTTTGCCGTGTCTGAAACTGATGGTTTATATTCACAGTAAGTTACATATAATAGGTCTACATATAAGACTGAATTCATGAAGGGCTAATAATGACAGTAAAATGTTAATATTTTGGCACTAAGTGTAAATAGCAATAGATGATTTTTTTAGCATTTTTTAGTGATATGTTATTTACACTAGTGGCACTGTTCTACTGCGTGGTACGACTCGGCTCAGTATGATACAGCATGGCTCGACTCAAGGCAGTTTGCGTTTCCACTGCAGTTTAGTAACGCTTTAGAGTGGGCGCAATTGTTCACATGTTGTTATTGTTGCACAGCATCTACTGCCGCGACTTTTGAAAAACTTCCGCCCAATCAAGATCTCGCTGGATCCGCTCCTCTAGTATCAATGAGAGGAGCGTCTGTACTTCCTCAACAGACAACAAAACAGCCATTTATGGGTTGGTAATAAAGGTACGCTCATTCAAAACAGTTGCATTTGCTCCTTCGCTGGCTGTGCTTATTTAAATTTAGTGATCCTGTTGTCTTTTTGTCGCAAGTTCAGTGACACAGGTAGTTAAGATTCTCTCCAGCCATCAGTGATCAGCAGAGTTTACACATCACGTTCTGGTAACGGTACGGTACCAGGAAAAAGTACCAGGTACCCCCAAAAGTGAACCGTACCGAACTTTACCGTGCCTTACCATGGAGTGGAAAATAGAAAATCTAATTTTACTAATTATTGCTAATAGTGGCAATTATCTGCACCTCAGTATTGTAGTACTAACTTATTAACTTATTAACTAATATTAACTTATTGAGTGTAAATTGTAATATTAGTTAAAATTTTAAATGGATGCCACCTTATTGGGACAATAAAGCCCTCCCTAAACCTAACCCTACCCAATACTTCATTTTCAACTTTTTGATTATATTCTTAATTTTCATTGAAAATAAATGCTTGTATTGTGTGATTTGAAATTTGATGCGCTCTCTTAAAGGTACTGAGATGTGGCGACATCAAAACGAGGAAACACTAAACTGACAAAACATTTTAAATAAAGAAACCCAGATCAAATGAAAAAGTTTATGCAGGTAAGTTCCATTGTGTTTCCCATACATTGATTTATTTGTGGCAGTCCGCCACAATATCAAAGCTGACAGCCACGAACAGATTTTCCAAAAGGCTTTTACTTCGTTGAATAAGCATGAGCACTGCACGTGTCAAAGTCGAAACGCGGTGCAGGTGTTTTAATATCACTGTATTTCTGAAGGAAACTGACGGTCTTCTGAAAATTCTGGATGTCATTTTCATTTCATCTTGTCTGTGATGTCTGAGCAGCGTTTGTGAGCGCAGCGCTTATTTGATTACAGCAGTTACTGGGGAAACCTCTCTTTTAAAAACCACATCTCTTTCGCCAAGCATTCGAATAATGCATCTCATAATTTGTGACTGCAGTTATATCTGATCAAACGCCCATTCTTATTCTATAGCTTGGGTTAAACTAATTAATTTTACATTGTTGGAACAGCTGGTAAGCTAATTATGTCTCTATTTGTTTTTTCTGTTTTGCCGTAACTAGGATATACACAAGCTCCAGTCTGGATCCAGAACATCTGAGAAGAGATGATGCAAACCCCTCAGTTGATGTTAAACCTGAAACAACACACAGAACTAACAAATATCGCTACTTACAATGCAATCACATTATAATTGCTGTTAATAGTGTTCATCGTCTAGTTGACTATGTCTTGTATACATTTTTCTGAAAATTCCTGTCATTTGCACAATAACTGATCACCACTTACAAGCTACTACTAAATATTGTAGAAACTTAATTATTCATTTAATCATTTTGCAATGAGTTGTATCGTAAAAAGTGCTATACAAATAAACTTGAATTGAATTGAATTTTACTCTCTACAAACACCTCCAGATGTCAGAGAATTAATTTACATATATATATATATATATATATATATATATATTCTGCCACAAATAGAGTGCGAGTCTGTTCTGTTATGAATATTATTAAATATTGAAATTTGAATGTTGGATTGAAATGAACACTGTTATAAGAGTAGTTAATCATTAACATAAGCATGGCTAACGCTAATATAATGTGCATTAGAAGATTATTTATTAATTATTTAATGTTCCTTTAACTTTTATTAGGGTAATATATGTATATATACAACAAGAGGACATGATGATATTTAATTGTTATCAAGTATAGGGCACCGTTTGTAAATCAGCTCACGCTGAAAATAACAGCAACATTTTGTCACATTTAGCTTCAAACAATGTTTAAAAAACTGGTATGAATTTTTTACAGTCACGTTTTAGCACATTTACAACAATATTTTGTCAACTTAGAGATATTTTAAATAGTTATATATAAATATTAAATGTTACACCTAAATGTGAAATGTTAAATCTAAATGCTAAATCTAAATGTAAATGTTAAATCTAAATGTTAAATCTAAATCTAAATGTAAATGTAAAATCTAAATGTTAAATATAAATCTAGATGTTAAATCTAAATGTTAAATCTAAATGTTAAATCTAAATGTTAAATCTAAATCTAAATGTTAAATCTAAATGTTAAATCTAAATCTAAATGTTAAATCTAAATGTTAAATCTAAATCTAAATGTTCAATCTAAATGTTAAATCTAAATCTAAATGTTAAATCTAAATCTAAATGTTAACCCTCTTGGCGCCACGGTCGAGTTTACTCGACAAGATGCGGCACTGAATAAAACGGCCGATTTTGTCAAATAGGGTGTCAAATTTCATGCAACCTCCCCTGCACCAGATAGCAGACATGTAATACTTCATCTCTGACTCAAAAAAACGTAATGCTCCTATACAAAATCTTCGAGCTAGAGCGCATTGAATCAGTGCGAAAAAAAAGCGGAGCTAGTGAGAGACTGAGTCATTTTATCTGACCAATATTGTCAACGTCAGCGAGTATTGGCAATAGATTATTATTATTATCATTATTATTATTATCTAATGGCATCAATAAAGCTTCAATAAAGCCGCAATGAGGTGTTGGGACTTCTATTCACGGACACTGATTCTGAAGGGGAATAGCTGCATTCAGAAGATGCCGGTGATACTGAAAGTGAAAGTATAGCCCTTCACCAAGCACAAACGGTGAATCCTTTGCCTAATGTAAATGGTCCTTTGCCAAATGTCAGAGGTGTGAACAATGTTTGCTGGGGTCAGAGTGTTCATCCAGAAATTAGCAGGCGTGTTATTGTTGCGGGGACGAGGCGGGAGATTTTTACCACGCTAGACATGTATATTTGTCTTCTGACCGCGCCTCTCCGCAATCGCGGCGACAGTATTGTAGTGGAGACTTTGTCTAATGCCACTGGGTATGTTAGACGAGGTTGAAGTATTCATAGGAGAGTTAGGAGGCAAGGTGGGGAGTCGCAATGACACTGACAGTAGTCCGAGCTGTGCACACTCGGCGCGTGCGCGAGGCAGATCTGGCCGCGCTGCTCGTAGCAGAAGCAGAGGCGATGTGACACGGGGCATAGCTTTTGAACTAAACAGATCTTGTCTACTTGTGTTTGTGTGTCATATGAATAATATATATGTGCCCCATACATGGAATCAGAGTGCCTGCTGCATGTAGTAAATTGAAAATCCCAACTGCTACATGCATTCGGTTTGTTTCTACCATTTATTAGTAATTATTTACACCGTTTGTTTACTACTTACTATTTACCTGAGCATTCAGTATTGTGCAATATATCACACAGAAGGTGAGGGACATTTTTTGGGGGAAAGAAGTACTGCATTTTATTATTTAAACATGTGACTTTTCATGAAAATTCTATAATTCAAGATGGCCACCCCCATATGACGTCATAATATGCAAATTAGATGGGAAAATAAATCCCTACATAAACATTGGGTCATCCTTAATATTTGTATAATTGACAGAAAGTCTCTATCTTTTATAAATTTTAAGATATAGCCTTCTGAAATTAAGATGTCAAAATAGAACGTTTTAGGAAAAACCTCTGGCGCCTAAAGGGTTAAATCTAAATCTAAATGTAAAATCTAAATTTTTAATCTAAATCTAAATGTTCAATCTAAATCTAAATGTTCAATCTAAATGTTCAATCTAAATCTAAATGTAAAATCTAAATGTTAAATCTAAATCTAAATGTTAAATCTAAATCTAAATGTAAAATCTAAATGTTAAATCTAAATCTAAATGTTGAATCTAAATGTTTCGGTCAAAACTAAATATTTAGCTAATATGCAAATAAAAAATGCTGGAAGTGGCAAAATAAAAGCTCGATGAGGTCAGTGTGTGTTTATAGCATCGTGTCAAATAAGTAACGAATAAAAACCATCTCATCCGAGGAAATTGACTCTTTGACATGGATTATCGTGATAATGACTACCTAAAATAATAAACACGTCTGGAGAAACTGTATTTGAAGAGTAGGCTAGTGTCACTTTTATGAAAAGGTTTGCATGCTTAAACGCCAGCAAGAGCCTATGCTCTCGGCTAACAGCCATTCGTTGGACATTTTGGACGACAGTAGCGTCAATAGTTACCGTACCTGGTCAGGGGCGGGCGGGGAAATAGGCTCTTGCGGCCGTTTAAGCATGCGAACATGACAGAGACTGATGACATGATGAGTGATACAGTCTATGGTGAGGACATAACATTCAGTCAAAGTGAGACCCCTTGTGGCTGGCTATTATGGCTACAGGTCATCATAAGCCCCACACTTTTCATAAAAGTGACACTAGCCTACTCTTCAAATACAGTTTCTCCAAACGTGTTTATTATTTTAGGTACCATATTGTTCGGACTATAAGTCGCACCTGAGTATAAGTCGCATCAGTCCAAAAAATACGTCATGATGAGGAAAAAAAAACATATATAAGTTGCACTGGACTATAAGTTTATTTAGATCCAAGAACCAAGAGAAAACATTACCGTCTACAGCCGCGAGAGGGCGCTATATGCTGCTTAGTTTGTAGGTGTATGTCTGCAGACTGCAAGACAGGGGCGTAACTTGAAGTTGTTGAAATCTCACAGAATCAAGCGAGATGTCAAAACGATAAGTTGTTGGCAATATGACCGCTTTCACAGAGGGCAAATAGTAGAATATTGATTACGTTTTATAAGGGAAGCAGGTGTTTTAGGCAGGATTTGATGCATAAGGTGTGTGTAGATATTAATGTTAGGGAACAATGTAAGTGATGTGTACGTTTAGTAGGAAAACATATTTTCTGATCCACACTCCGGAACAGAAGAGACGGTATTGCACCAATAAGCTGGATGCCAACCGCCATTAAACTTAAGCTTGCTGTGAGTTACAATGGTAAGAATATATTTTTTCACGAAATAATTATTTAAATTTAGGAGTACAAGTTATTTTCATACAGTGGTATTGATTTTGGAGTTAATAATCTATTAAATCTAAGGTGTAAAATCAGCTACATATAAGCAAAAGGTGTAAAGACGCTATCCCCCAGTTCACAGACAATACTAATTGAGCCAATTGATCCTGGCTTAATCTAAACCCTGTTTGTTACTTACATAATATAGCATATTTGTGATTGTGCTGTAAAAATGTTTTATAATGAATAACTTACAGGGGAGCTCCATTAAGTACACGACTCAAAAGTGGATTTTCATGAACTATATATACATCTTGAAGACTATTACTAAATGTCTATCATTTGACAGGATAGTCTTTGATAAGTATTGCAGGTGAGCACATTTAACAGACATGAAACAGGCATCTGAATTAACTCATTGTTGTTAACGCTGCTTTAGATGAGTGTAAGTCATGTAATCAAACAAATCTACATACAGTAACTGAACAGGTTATCTATTTTATTTGTCCATTTGCAATACTGATAATTTTAGGAACATTTGTGTTGGGTTAAAAGTGAGTTGCATCAGTTACTAACTCAACATGTAGATGCAGTATATCACAGATAATTCACAGAGGAGACTGACTCTTGTCTGGATGTTACAGGAACAGATTATGTTTATCTGCTGTAGTGTGACAAATGAAGGAATGCTGCCATCAAAGGATTTGTGTAAGTGCACAACAAAAATAAATGAAACATTTTAATTAGTGTAATTTCAAAGAGTTATAACAGCACTTTTCTTCTTGTTGATTTCTGTGCATTTGCTGCAGATCTTTTGTGGTGGAGTAGGACCTGCAAGGAAAGGGGAAAAAAAGGAAATACCTGAAACAAAAGAATAAAGTAATGACTTTTTGTATTGTGTGTGTGTGTGTGTGTGTATTTGTGTAGGTTATGAAAATGTCTGCTGACTGGTGTGTGCACTGAGGATGGAGAAGCCCACTGCAGCATCTGGAAATGGTCCAGAGATATGGATGAGATGCTCCATCACTCCAGCTCTCACTGTCTCACCAGGACCAGATGCTGCTGTGGTCTCTTCCTCATCAGTGGCCCCAGTGCAGCGAGAGCTTCTAGAGAAAGACCAAAAGACACTGAGGATTTGATTTTGGTAAAGTGTGTTCTGCTGGTTTCTGTTTATACAATGAAGGCTGACTTTCAGAAGCTTCAAAAGCATCACCAAAAAATGTTATGGAGCTTTTATCTGAAGTCATTGACAGTGCTCTTATTACAGGGGCCTACAATCCTCTGATCAATCTGGAGAAAAGAGCCGTGCTCACAGACATACTGGTGGTTTTGAACCAGTTCAGTGGTTTAGCCCACTACAAAAATAATAAATTAATGCATTTACTTGTAAACTCTGTGTAAATGTTTTAAAGGTAGTGGTGCTCATGGAGAGCAGGCACACAATTGTTTGGAGCAGACACAGCAGCAGTCAGATTGTCCTGCACGTGTTCTTCTGCTCTCGCTTCAAGGTTGTGTGGTTCAGAGAGCCGACATCATGGTCTTGCTCATCCTGTTGCTCAACGACATCCCCATTGAGAAGAGTGAGACTGTGAAGCACAGCGCAGCAGCAGAATTGGCACAGCTGTGTTGAGATGATAGTAAGATGTGGGGTTCACCATCTGTAAATACATGATTGTTAGAACAGTAAGTTTGAATGAAGCTTTGTTTCATGTGTTGTTGACTTGTACATGTATGCATTTATTGTGATGCTAACATTTATACATTCTTTTAATCATTTAGACATGTTTCTTGTTGTCAGTAAATAAAATATAAATATTTTATCTATTCGTGTATTAATTGCTTGACTGAAAACTGATGCATTCACATCAACAGCATTAGTGTATATTCATGTATAGCTATGTCACGACAGAAAAAAATTTTTGCTTCTTTTACCAAAATGTAATTTTAAGGAAAAAAATGTATATAATTATTGGTTGGCATTTATCATGATTATTGCATGTAAGTGTTGGGGTGGGCAAAGGATGCAATTCATTATGGGGTAATCTTCATTTTTGAGTAGTAATACTTACATTTTTAGAGTATAAAATCATCAGTCTTCTCCAAAGGTGAGATCTTCGAGCAACTAGCTGTTCGACGTGTGCAGACATCGCAAAGTCTCTGAGAGAAACTGTACTGGACTGTTGAGTTAGTGATGTTGTGAAGTGGTAGTGCACCTGTACCTCTTTTTTATTATTATTGCCAAACATATAACATAAAAGATCAGGGTAAGACGGTTGTATTTATTAATAACAATCATAACGCCATAAAACAGTAAATATAAATTTAACGTGTTCATCATATGATATCCTATACAAGAAAAAAAAAAACATAAACTAATTGAAAAAATATTCTAGAGATAATGATTTTGGGTTTTCTAATTCTATAAAAAAATCACATTAGTGGAGTTAAAAATATAAAAACTTAAATTAACAGTATTGGCTATACTACAATCTTCATTATCAAAATACTTACAAATACATTCATTAAACCTCTCACTCATATATTTTACGTTTTTACGCTCGTTTTAACTTTGTAGATTACATGATCAACATAGCGGATGATGATATCCAAATCCCATTAATGCTTCATACACAAATAAGCATTCAGGCTGTAGAGTATGTATATTATTTTATCGCTCGTTAAATTAGTTTGTATTGAAATTAAGTGCCTAATTAAAGGGCATGCGGTTTCGAACGCAGCCCGACAAAATCTTGTTTTGACATCTCTTGTGGTTCTGTGTGATTTGGACAACTTCAAGTTACTCCTCTTTCATCAAGTTACGCCCACTTCAAGTTAGGCCCCTGTCCATAGACAGTAAAATAAATGGACACAGCTACCCCAATGGTTTCAACGGAAAAAAATAAAGTCAATTAGAAGCACACACTTCCTGTGGGTCGGGCTTACTGCGCAGACTCAAACTGAGCTTGATGACGTAGTCACGTGAGCAACCTGTAAGTCTTGTAATCGCTGTGCCAAGAGAAATCTGAATCACCCACCGAATCTTGCAGAGAAGGCGAGCGTGAACAGGAATATTGACTTATAGACAGTAAAAAATTCCCTGCGAGCTTCTCCTCCTGTCCATACGGTAATTTCTCTACTGTGCGACAGAGAGTCGCTGGTTATGATGCAATCATTAGCCTATTTTTTTACAAAAACTGCTTCTACGGGACCATAACGTAAGATACAAGGTAATGGAGCCTTTTATACATTTTCGTGTTTCTTTAGAAATAATCAATGGAGAAATGGAGTCTTTAAACACCTCAGATGTAAAGTTATTCGCTGTCAAAGTGACGCCAAAATGAATGGGAGTCAATGGAATGCAAACAGCAGGTGGGGGTCCGCTAGCCAATGGCGGGCCCAGGGGTGTTTCAAAAAAATATGAAACCCTGCCCCCTACCCCTGTCTTGCAGTCTGCAGACAGACCCTTCTCTAGGCTACAGGAGCATTGAGCAGCATAGAGCGCTCTCTCGCGGCTGTAGACGGTCATGCTTTCTCTTGGTTCATTTCTCTTGGTTCATGTCAAATTGATTTTGATAAATAAGTCGCAGGACCAGCCAAACTATGAAGAAAGTGCAACGTATAGTCCGGAAAATACGGTAGTCATTATCACGATAATCCATGTCCAAGAGTCAATTTCCTCGGATGAGATGATTTTTATTCGTTTCTTATTTGACACGATGCACAGACACTGACCTCATCGAGCTTTTATTTTGGCACTTCCAGCATTTTGAATTTGCATATTAGCTAAATATTTAGTTTCACCCGAAACATTTAGATTCAACATTTAGATTAAAAACTCTAAATGTTAAATCTAACATTTAGACTTTTTAATCTAAATTTAGATTTAATATTTAGATTTAACATTTATATTTAGATTTAACATTTAGATTTAGATATAACATTTAGATTTAACATTTAGATTTATATTTAACATTTATGTTTATATTTTTATTTAACATTTATATTTAGCATTTAGATTTATATTTAACATTTATATTTTATATTTAGATTTAGATTTAACATTTATGTTTATATTTTTATTTAACATTTAGATTTAACATTTAGATTTATATTTAACATTTATATTTTATATTTATATTTAGATTTAACATTTAGATTTAACATTTATATTTAGATTTAGCATTTAGATTTAATGTTTAATATTTAGGTTTAACATTTAATATTTATATTTAACTATTTAAAATATCTCTAAGTGTAAAATATTGGTATATACACGTTGGAGGGCGGAGTTAGTTTAAATAGCTTCAGCCAACAAGGTGGGCTATTTGCACTTAGTGTAAATAGACACTTCGTATTATTATTATCATACCTTGAACAGACTGAAACCAGGCTGATTACATCAGATATTGAGAGAGAAAAGAGATAAATATTTAATTATTATTACAGCAAAAAAGTGTTTTTGTCCCATTAATAATGTTTGTGTGGTTGAAAAAATAAACGGTGCTATTACCCTCTGTAATGTATAAGTCAGTTTTATAGTCTATTCATCAAAAGCAGCATCAATATATATATATATATATATATATATATATATATATATATATATATATATATATATATATATATATATATATATTTATTTATTTATTTATTTATTTATTTATTTACATATATATATATATATATATATATATATATATATATATATATAAGGCCTATAAGATCAGCATTAGAAAACTATAATAAACACACAATTATCTGCTTGATGACACTGCTATTTTTATTATTGTGAAGTGAGATGTATGAAGTCTTTATTGTGCAAACAAGCAATGGAAAATGGAAGTTTGGTTTATCAAGTTAATCCATTGTCCAGTGGTAGAAGTGATTTCAGAAATCCTGATTGTGTGTAACGTTAGTAAAGAGGTGAGGAAGCAAGTGCGAGTAAATAATAAGATGTATTGAACAATAGAACAAACAATGAACACGAAGACAGGAGGCTGAGTGAATCTTGCAGGTCTGGTAGTAATCCGGGAAGTGACAATGCTCACGGGTGATCCAGGGCGTGATGGTGAGTTGGCAGCATGAGAGTGTGACACAGGAACTGCGGGTGAAGAGCCGTGAAGTTGAGTGGTGAAGTCCGTGGATGAAGAGGAGTGGATGGGGTTCCGAGACAGGACAATGTTGTGTGTTATTCTGTGTTATACCAGCTATTTTATTATACAAATTATTTTAAAGAGTGTATTGGTGTATTGGAGTACTGGTAACCTATGCTACACTGAAATGGAGAGAGACCCGTGGCTGACACTGGTAACAAGTTAGTAGAGAGTTGTTGGCTCCAGGATGAAGGATTCTTGGAGACTAAACATTGCAACGTTCTCTCTAAATCTTGGTAGGCCCGCTCAGACTGACCGTTGCTCTGAGGGTGATAACCCGAAGACAGACTAACCATCTCTCCTAACAATTTACAAAACTCTTTCCAAAATTTGGACACAAATTGGGATCCTCTGTCAGAAACCACGTCTACCGGGAGGCCATGTAACCGAAAGACGTGATCAATAACAGTGACCGCTGTCTCCTTGGCTGAAGGTAATTTGGGCAAGGGGATGAAATGTGCTGCCTTCGAGAATCGGTCCACTATGGTCAAAACGACCGTCATGCCATTAGAGGGCGGGAGGATGGTAACAAAATCTAGTGCGATGTGGGACCAGGGTCTCGAAGGGACAGACAGCGGTTGAAGAAGCCCATCCGGAGTTCGGTTGGACGACTTACCACTGGCGCAAACTGAGCAAGCCAAAACAAAATCATGAACGTGGCGAGCCATCAGTGGCCACCAAAATCGTTGCTTTACTAAGCACTTGGTGCGGCTTATCCGTGGATGACAAGCTACATTAGAGCAGTGACCCCACTGAATAACGTCGGACCGCAACTCTTCCGGCACAAACAACCGATTCGGTGGGCACCCGGAAGGCGTTACCCCTTCTAAGGCCGCTTTGACCTTCGATTCGACCTCCCATACGAGTGATGAGATGACTATACTCTCAGGTAAAATGGACTCGGGAGTCGCCGGGCGTTCGGAAGGCTCAAAAAGACGTGATAAATAATCGGGTTTGGTACGATAGAGAAAAATCAAAGCGACCGAAAAAAAGTGCCCACCGAGCCTGCCTGGAATTGAGTCTTTTGGCAGTTCTAATATATTCTAGGTTCTTATGATCGGTCCAAACAATGAAAGGTACCCCCGACCCCTCCAACCAGTGACGCCACTCCTCCAATGCTAATTTGATGGCCAACAATTCTCTGTTACCAATGTCATAATTACATTCTGCAGGACATAAACGATGAGAAAAAAATCTGCATGGATGCATCTTGTCGTCTGAGACAGCACATTGGGAAAGAACTGCACCTACTCTCACCTCTGATGCGTCGACCTCCACCACAAACTGACGTGTGGGATCAGGGGCTACTAAGATGGGAGCTGAAACGAAGCGGCTCTTGAGGTTGGAAAATACGGTTTCGGCTGTATTAGACTACCTGAACGCAGTACTGGGGGAGGTCAAGGCGGTCAGAGGTGAGACTAGTTGGCTGAAATTATTATCATATCCTTTGTGAAATAAGGCTATGAAAAGATAGCACTTTGGATACAGAGGAATAAGGAGAGAATGGCCCCACTGTCAGAGCACCTGTCACACCGCCTAGAAGCCGGACTGATATTGCTTGCATCTGGAAATCACCTGCACTCAACAGAACTGAAACATCAGAACTGTTTTGACATGAGGCTTTTTCATTATATTTCTCATTGTACACTTCAGGATATGTTCATAGACTTTTAAGCAATAATCAAATGTTGTCTGTTAATCCATTTCTGAGTTTATTTAAAATGTAAAATGTTCTTATCCTGATGTGAGTTTGATGACATAATTGAAAATCATAACTATAATTTTGTATGACCTGACATGTCAGATTAATGTATTAGTCTTATCAAATTGCGCTTGGGATGACTGCCCAGTTACACGTCTTGCTTTATAAAATTACTGTGCAGTGTAGTGCTGATTTTTGTTAAAATCAAAATCCAGTCATTATGTCCAGTTCCCACCAAAGCAGCATATAAAGGAAACATTTGGTCCTCGCCCTGAAAGTACCATTCACCAGATGGTCTGGGAAATTAAAGCAAAGGTTGCCAGATCCTCTTTTACTTAAAAAGGGGAGTGAGGTAAGCTGTGCCAAGATACAGTATCCTATTGTTATGGAGAAATACATTGTATGTACATATGTATTATTTTATTATATTGTAATTATTATATTGAATTATATTTAATAATATTCAATATTTATTGTACTTAGATGTAAGCTGAACTGAGCATGAGAATAAATAATGCATAACATAAGGCTATAAAAAATGACTTTAAAAAAAAAGAATAAACTGAGTCAGTGGCACAGCTTACCCAATACTAAAGGTAAAATGCTTTGTGTCAGGTGGTCAAATTAATTAATAGGAAATAAATAAAATTTTGCTTCAAATGGTATGTTGTAAATGAGTAAATTCAATATTTCTGTAATATGAGTATCATAAAACAGTAATACGTATATATGAAATATGTATAATATCTAAATATATGGTCACATGACAAAACTTACAGTTCCTATATCTGTCTTATACATATTTCATATTAATGAGTTTTAATTTAAAAGTTAATAAAATAAATGAACCCCTTAATGTTGCTAAAATAGGATCTCAATTATAATATCATAATATCGCTGACAAGTAATAACTGTCACTCCACATTGAGTTAATATTAATTTATTTGCACATTTCATAGGCTAATGAGGTTACCCCCAACCAATTAGCAATGACCTTATTACAATTTCTACAATGTAGCCAAAATGGCAAAAGTCATTAGTATGTGCAGAACGGCCTGACATGAAAAATCTGTATTCCTTGTTCAATCACCCATGTATATTAAATACATGTTTGACACACTTGTGTGCATGATGAACCAGAACAGACTGAAATTACTGTTCCTTGACACATCCACACGGTATGATTTGGAATGCCACAACAATTTCATAATACACTTTTGAATGCCTCGGGAATATTTCTGCAAAGAAATATTTTCAAAAATATTAATTGACTAGCAATTTGTGAATGATGCATATTATGAAGGGACCAGAACAACACAAACCCATTATTTGAATGTCAGCATCCCACTCAAGATGCTTGACTAATTGTCAAACAAACAAATGATCCCCTCTCTTGTTATGCTCTTCCATTTATTACAAATAAATGTGTTACTCATTTCAGAGAGGCAAACAAAGTGTAAAGAAAGAGAGAGTGTTTGTACATCCATCACTCAACATAAAATGAACCCCAAAGGCTTCAAATCACTGAAGCCTGGATACAAAATGGCCACAGTTATAGAATGAACTTTGATAATTGTAATTATTTAGCCAACAGGAGCTTTCAACCATGAAAACATGTTGCTGGCCTGATATTGATTTGCATGTTGATGCTTTGAATTATCATACACTGCAAAATACATGCCTTGGGGAGCACCCAAAGGTCAATATTTGCATCAGACAATGTATTTGCATTGAATAAAAACCATGGCACAGGTGGGACTGCGCTTTGTAGCTTATATTGATGCCTGAATTATGAAACTGTACAGGGGAATGTGAAGAAAATGTGAAGAAGTTTGCACATATATTGTTATAAAGCCCTGTGTCATCATTAAAACACATATTCGATTATTCTGTACATTGTGTTTTATTTATTTTTGTGATTTCACTGAATCAACTACATAACTTCCTCTAATATTATATAAGCACATAATCTTTTATGTAAAGCTGTGTCAAATTCAACTAGAGACTGAGAGACTGTACAGGTGCATCTAAAAAAAACATAATAATAATAATATAATGGACTTCTTCCTCAAGACACTTAAGTAGTTTAACCTCCTGCCCTCCTGGAGGCACTTCAGGAGCCTGCGCACAAGGACCAGCAGAATCAGTAGCAGCTTTTTCCCTACAGCTGTCTCCTTACTGAATTCTAACATCTGATACCCGCCACCCCCCCCCCCCCCCCACCACCACTACACACACACACACCAAACACACACACTTCTCACCCCTCCTCATCACTACATCTGTTCTATAGATAGTACACCTATCAGTATATCATGCTGATAGTATTTAAAAATTACATAATTTATTGTAGACACTGTATGTCCTGTACTTACTGCTTATTGCACTTCTGGTTAGATGCTAACTGCATTTTGTTGCCTTGTACCTTACATGTGCAATGACAATAAAGTTGAATCTAATCTAATCTGATCTGAAAAGATGACTATGGACCACTGAGCAACAGTCCAGTTCTTTTTCTCCTTACCTCAGGTGAAATGCTTCTGATAATTTTTTTTTTCTGGTTCAGGAGTGGCTTGGTTCTAGGAATGTGACAGCTGTAGCCCTTTTCCTGAAGATGTCTGAGTGTGGTGACTCTTGATGCGCTGACTCCGGCTTCAGTCCACTCCTTGTGAAGCTCTCCCAAGTTCTTGAATTAGCTTTTTCTGATAATCTTCCCAAAGCTGTGGTCATCCCTGTTGCTTATGCACCTTTTCTTAAGTGCTTAACACACTTTTTCCTTCCAGTCAACTTTCTATGAATATAGTTTGATACAGCACTCTGTGAACAGCCAGCTAATTAAGCAATGACCTTCTTTGGCTCACCCTCCTTGTGGAGGGTGTTGATGATTGTCTTCTGGACAACTGTCAAGTCAGTAGTCTTTCCCATATTTGTGGTTGCATGTTCTAAACTAGGCCAAAAGGTACCCAGTATTTATACTCAAAATTAATCAAACGAATCAAGCTTAAAATGAAATAAACTGATCTAGATACTGAACTTTTATTTTTCCTAAGCTGTAAATCGTATACCATCAGAATTAAAAAAAAAAAAACCTCTTGAAATATTTTACTTTGTGTACAATAAATCTAGAATAAAATAAAGTTTGCTTTTTTAATTAATTAAAAAAAAAAATAAAGACTTTCTCCGCGATTTTTGAGATGCACCTTTAATTTTGCTTTGTCATGACACTTTTGGGCATGGCTCAGAACATGAGTTTTGCTTTATGGCCTCCTATTTGTCCTTTTCATTACTTTAACCTGTTAATGTGGGCCAACTTTCCATTGCAAGTTTTAAACCTTACTATCTTAGTCTGAACCTAAAACAATCTTGACAAACTATATATCATTAGAAAGCATAAAGACTGTAGTTTTGATATTTTATATTTTTAAAGAGCAACTTTAAAAGAAAACAAAGGTCTAAAAGTGTTTTGAATATATGGAAAAAACAATAGATTATCCTTTTTTGATGCATTGTGAACTATAACGCAAGTCTACGGTTCTCATAGCATGTCTTTTATGTGTTTTTTCAGGTCGAATTGAAATCAAATACTGCCATACTGACCCTTAATACTTGATTGTGATGCCTACTTCATAAATATTAAGAAAAGTATGGAAAAACATGTTTCAGGTCACTCAAACCATTTATGGAAATGAAGGCGCAATTAAATGATTACTAATGGGGTTTGATGGTCATCTAGTGGAAAAGCTTGGTACCACGCCCAAACAAAATCTCACAGAATGCTCATTTTTTGAGACATCAACCTCAAATTTGGAACATAACTTGTTCAGAATTTTGATTTTATTTTCTAGCAGTTTTAGAGTAAAACATGTTTTGGAAAATATATATTTTATATAAATTATAAATATTTAAATTATTATATTTTCATAAAATTAAACTTCCCTAAATTTGTTTTTGTTATATATTTTTTTATGTATTTCACTTCTACAATAATCTGCCAAGTGTCTGCTTTAAAAAGAGACAAACTTTAAGTCTGTGGACCAAAAGCATTCTAAATTTATAACAGTTTAATTTGGAAATTAAATTTTCATGTCTATGCTCAAAAAGTGGAACCAATAGTTAACAGGTTATGATCCTCTAGATGAGGTGTGATCAAAATGGATGAGCTATGGCTTGACCGGAGAGAGTCATGCTTCATCTAAACAATGCCTACACTGTGTAATCACTGTTTAATCAGTTCTGATCTCTGCATCCAGAGCATTAGGCTTTCCAGGTAATTATGTTGACTTGACAGAGCCAACAAACTGTAACTGTGCAAACCTTATTATTATAAATAAAAAAAATAAATTAATAATAATAATAATAATAATAACTTCTGACTCAAAATCCTCCTAGAAATCACTCTTTATTTAAGATATGAAGACCAAAGTTTGCAAAGTCCTTTGGCTTGTTCTGACTAAAGCCTGGCTCACACTGTGTAATTCTGGCCAAAATTCAGTCGTCTGAGCCAAATTTTTGAAAATCCTAAAAGATTCCTATAATCCTAGGCTAAAATCTGTAGTCTTTGATCGCTAATTTTTCAAGACAAGCCATGATCAGAATCAATGCTAGAGATTTCTCCGACACTCTCGTGCTCTGCTCACTGAATTAACATGATATGTTGCCTTTGCTATTGTTACGGGGTGAACGAGACAAGAAGCATGTGGATCCATATGCCAGGCTTTATTTAGACAGAGACATGGTTATTAAACAGGCATGGGTCAAACAATGGCAAACAGGTATATTGAGGGCCAGACAGAAGAGTAATCCTAAATGGGCATGGTCAATCAGTGGTTAACAATATCCAGAGGGCTTGACAACAGGGATAATTCCACAACATAAGCAATAGTCCAGGCAAGGTGCAAACATAATCCAAACTGCAAAATGAAATTACAGGATAATCCAAAATACACAAGCAAGAATCTAAACATGGGAAAACAGGCAAGGCAAGAGTATGAATAGACCTTGACTAGAACTAGGAACTAAAGACAAAACACAGTGATAAATGTTAAACAATACTCTGTGACTTTAGCAGGATCTGGGTGGGTGTTTTATAGTGTGTATAATAGCTTTCAGGTGAGCTTGTGTTTGGTTACAGCTGTGTGCAATCAGTGCAATGGATGATGGGAAATGTAGTCCAGGGAAGAGTGTAACAGTCCATGTAGTGAGCGGGTGACCTCTGGTGGTGAGTGAACTCTGGACTCTGGATGATCAGCTAAGACAAGACATGACTCATGACAATCAACTGTGACTTGACTTGACTCATGGCGATCAACCGTAACTTGACTCATGGCAATCAACTGTGGATTGACTCATGATGATCAACTGTGACTTGACTTGATTCAGGATTGGCAGCTGTAAAATAATGGGGTGCTGTTGTGTCCATCATTTTGTGAGCGTGCTCTAGTGTTGCCGCCATTACACGAGTGAGTGCTGGGTCGGGTTCCTCCACGACACCCAAAGTTAACATTGAACCAACAGTCAACAAAGCATAGTCCATTAACTGACTTAGAGATGAGCTGGGACCTTTACTGTTTAAACATGATTTGAGCAGCTGATTAATGCCCTCACAAAAGAAGTCTATGAGTACACAGTCTGGCAGATCAGAAAAATTACCAAAGTTCAGATACTCTTGAATATAGTTCTTGAGCGATCGTGTTCCCTGTTTGAGGGCTAATAAACTTCTTGTAATGTCCATACCTGGCCAGTGTCTGCTGGATCCTTTTGTGGCCGAGTATTCTGTTATGGGGCGAACGAGACAAGAGTTATGCAGATCCATATGCAAGGCTTTATTTAGACAGAGACGTGGTCATAAAACAGGCATGGGTCAGACAATGGCAAGAGTGTAACAGTCTGTGTAGTGTGAGAGTCCATGTAGTGAACGGGTGAATGGAAGTTCATAGACCGGATTAGTGACAGCTATGGTAGACACCAGTTGTGCTGCTGTTTTCATGTGGGTGTGTAGTCCTGTTTGCACAACTCTTCTTAAATATGCCGGTATTGCCACCATTCATATACTTTTAATGATAGCCAACATTACAACCCAGTGTGCAATACAGCTTGCAGTCACTGAATGTGTATAGGTTGATAAGGTAAAACTCTGGACAAGTTTTCTTACGCGGACCCATTTTAAACGAGTCTTGACTGTCGTACAGTCTGATATTAGTGACAACTGAGATCCCACAGTGTGACATGATCATTATGTTCATACAGTCTGACAAGTACAATCCTAAAGGACTTTAAAAAAAAATCACAGTGTGAGCCTGTGGAAAGACTTCCATTTGAAACATTATGACCATAATTTGTCTTTTAATTTCCATGTCAAGTCCACCACACTTTGTACTTGCTTCGTAGGCTTCATGTTTGGTCATTATATAACTATTTATTTATATATATATATATATATATATATATATATATATATATATATATATATATATTAATTTGATATAATATGTTGGTATGCCAAAAACAGCAGGATAGCACAACCTTGGTTGAAAAAAAAAATGCCTAGGATGTTTTCCAGGGGTTTTTGTATTATTTCCGAAAATATGGTCTGTGGCCAGCAGGAGTTTATGGTGTTTATGAAAAGTTCAGTTCAGTTCTTTTATTTAACCAGGTTAAAACTCATTGAGATTAAAATATCTTTTACAAGAGTGACCTGGCCATGAAGGCAGCAATAAATAGTAAAAGTATACAGTTATACAATATACAACAAAAACATAAAAACACACTCATAAAACACAACAACAATTTACCAAAGTATAAAACATGTAATTTGTTAAAAGTATATTAAACTCATTTAGTTACGGTAACGCGGTAAGCTGTAGGAAATTCCAAGTGATATTATGATTTGTTTAGCATGAACTTATATACTAATATATATATATATATATATATATATATATATATATATATATATATATATATATATATATATATACATACATATATATATATATATATATATATATATATATATATATATAGCATAAATACAATTGTTAAATGTAAAGATAAACATAGCTAACCTTTGAAGTTTGATCTCATGGTCCATCTTTATTTTCATTTGTTCATTGATTTGTTATCGTATTACTAGCTCTTCCTCACAGTGGTTCATGTTCATTTGTTTTGTTATCTAATGTAGCAGTAGTGTATTTGCATTGGGTGTTAATAAACTGCACAAGGGGTCCCTACATCATCATCTTTTTTACATTATACTGAAAAATAAATAAATAAATAACCCTTGCAGCACTTAAATATATAAACACCCAAGAAATGCATTGATTTAAATAAAAAAAATCAAACCCACATTTAGAGTTTGACTGAAATCACAATACTGGAAATCAATCGAGTTTGTTCCTGTTTTATTAGCAATTTTTAAACTGACTGCTACTGCACTGACAACTACCATTTTGTGTAATTTGAAGATCTTTTATGCAGACGTAATTGTTTATTGATTCAAACAGAATACATACCCTGGCATTAGAGGTCTGACCAAGTTATAATTGGCCAAAATGATGAGAGCTGTGAATTGTAAATAACAGGTCTTGGAACATGATAAAAAATAAAATAAAAACCTGCTTGAATGGTTCTTTTCTGCTGAGAGCAACAACAACATGCAGCTCATTAATTGTATTTAATTAATTGTATTAATTAATCAAGTTATCAGTCAGAAAATTATAATCATAAATTCAGTTTAAATTGGAAAAATGTAAGCAGATGTAGATATTTAGTCTTGGCAAGTGAGTCAGTTGAATTATTTAATTTTGTTTTCTCTTTGTTTTGTTTTGTTTTTTTCTTTCGTTTTTTCTTATTTTAGGTGGTTAGGATTACATGTGTCCTATCGATTTCATGGCCACAAGCAATTACACTTTTCACAACCCTGTATGAAACCTATATTTGATCACAGTTTCATTCACAGATGGGTCAGTAGTCATGTATGTATTTTTTAACATATTTTCAATTAATAGCTGTACAGGCATTAGACAACAGATAATTGCATACAATTATTCTTGGCGCATTGTTCTAAAGTATGATTATCAAGATTAATACAGGCCAGTTGACTCTGTTTATCTCTAATGCACCAGGGGTGCTCTCTTCTTATAAATATATAATTAATTATACATTGGCAGGAATAGCGTAATTGCAATATATCACAATTAACAAAATTCCTGTTTATCATGATAGAACTATGCATTACTTGGTGGAAGTAATGTGTATGCCAGTTTTCGTGTATTGTGAAACAAACAAACAAACAAACAAACAAAAAAACACACTCATAAACACTATTAGGTAATGACTACAATCTTCTTCATATAAAATATGCATTTAATTATCAATAGAGGTAATTTGCCCAATTTTAAGTCCCAAACTTGTAACACAAGATCTTGACTGGCTAATATTTTATATTTGTATTTATTCATATGAAAGATTAGTTAGGATAAAAATGACAATAAAGAGGCATGTATGGAAGGCACTAACTATCAAGAACAAGGCAAGATATAAAGGAGCGATTATCAGAACCAAAATCTCAAACTTGTTACTCAGCTGCAAGTCAAAGAAGTAACAAAGTATCAATTCCCCAATTTTTTATTTATTATTATTTTTTTTTTTTTATGCGTAAGCTGAATAAATAAGAATAAGAAATGCCGAATTTGCAAACGGAATCACTGTTTTGAGATTAAAAATTTGATTCCTTTACCAAAAAGATATACCAAATGTATCGATGTTACGGCTTGCATACTGTGAGGTCTGCTGGGGCCCTAGGTCCACATTTTCAGCTGGGATGCTACTTAGGACAAATAGAGGGCACAGTTTTGGCCCACAGTATTACCACACTCTCCCAGCTGTGTCCACACCCAGCCCACACTGTACTCACACTCTCCCCACTGTGCCCACACCCAGCCCACACTGGACTCACACTCTCCCCATTGTGCCCACACACAGCCCACACTGTACCCGTACTCTCCCCACTGTGCCCACACCCAGCCCACACTGTACCCACATTCTCCCCACTATGCCCACACCCAGTCCACACTGTTTACATACCTGTGGTCATGTTATTGGCACACAATTGGTCCTATTGGGGGCCCACTCAGATTTGTGTGGGCCAGCCCACACTCAACCCACACTTTTGGGCTGTCCCACTCGGGCCCCACACGGGCCCCGCAGTGTGGGGCCCACACGTGCCCCTTATTTCATGCCGGTATTTGAACCCACAGTGGGCTGCCCACACGGGCAAGATTTTTTGCCCGCAGTGAACCCACACGGGCCCCAAAGGGGCATGTTTGCTGGGTAGTTTGTATTGATGAATTTTGAATTTCATTTTAAGTTATTCATAAACATTGGCATGCAAACAAAGAGCATTCAATGCGCCGGCATCCAGGTGCAGGTTAACAGGTTTTAATAGACACTGTATAAAGTGAATATTTGAATCAGAATGAACTTTATTGCCAGGTATGTTTACACATACGAGGAGTTTGTTAGCGACAGAACAAAAACAAAGATAATAAAATAATAATAATAAAAAAGAAATAGAACAAGCCATTAAGGAATAACAATATACAAATTGTATGTGCAGGTATATTACAATAGACAGTTTGAAGTGTAGACTAAGTATGGTGTTAGATTAATAATTTTTTGAGTGTATAAATAGTGTTGTGTTTCACAGTTATTGTCGAGTGTTCATTAGATGGATTGCCTGGGGGAAGAAACTGTTCCTGTGTCTGGCCATTCTGGTGCTCAGAGCTCTGTAGCGTCGACCAGATGGCAACAGTTCAAAGAGGGAGTGTGCTGGATGTGAGGGGTCCAGAGTTATTTTTCCAGCCCTTTTGCTCACTCTGGATAAGTAGAGTTATTGAATAGAATGGAGGGTTGTACCAATGATTCGCTCAGCAGTCCGGACTACCCTCTGTAGTCTTCTGAGGTCCGATTTAGAAGCTGAGCTGAACCAAACAGTTACTGAAGTGCAGAGGATGGACTAAATGATGGTGGAGTAGAACTGTTTCAGCAGTTTCTGTGGCAGGTTGAACTTCCTCAGCTGGTGAAGGAAGTACAACCTCTGCTGGGCCTTTTTCACAAAGGAGTCAATGTGAATGTCCCACTTCAGGTCCTATGAGATGGTGGTGCCCAGGAACCTGAATGAGAGGAGAGCTGAGTTAGTTTGGGCAAGCAGAGGTTTGGGATGATAGTGTTAAAGGCCAAGCTGAAGTCCACAAACAGGATCCTCACATAAGTCCCTGGTCTGTCTAAATGTTGCAGAACATAATGCAGTCCAATGTTTACTGCATCGTCCACAGACCAGTTTGCTCTGTAGGCAAACTGAAGAGGATCCAGTAAGGGTCCAGTAATTTCCTTCAGGTGGGCTAGCACCAGTTTTTCAAATGTGTTCATGACCACAGATGTTAATGCCACAGGCCTGTAGTCATTTAGTTATGTAATTTTGGATTTCTTTGGGATGGGGATGATGGTGGAGCATTTGCCTACCTCAACTGAAAAAGCTCTCATTCTGTTGTTTGCCAGCGATTAAAATTATGATCTTTATTAACTTAAACAGTGAATGATTTGGATAAAAACGCTGTGTGACCAAAAACAATATCAAACCCCTCACACTACACGGAAATGCTAAATGTTTCAAGCCATTACCATGTTTTGGGATATTATGCAGTTTTGAAAAACTTTTTAGATATGAGTTGTAGACAATAGTTATTGCTGTACTCAATTATTCAAGGAAATGTTAAAATGCTTTGGTGTTTTAGTACTGATTAAGAAAAAAAAAAAAATATATATATATATATATATATATGTTCAGTACAGCATGTAATGTTTTTGTTTTTTAGAGTCTTTATAAAAAGTTATTTTCCTAATACAAAGTGTCTTTTGACTGTGTTTGAGAACTGAAGTCTTTATTGCTATGTAAAGAAAAAAAACTGTTTGCATGATAACCAGAGCACATTTTTCCTGTCCTGTTTGCAAGCAATTTTGCTTGGATTGACATGCTTGGATTGTTAGTTTTCTTTAAAGCGGGCAGCCTTTGAATCTCAGTATGTGGCCTGGACACTTCTTATGGATGGGCTGTTATTTTTAAACACAGCAAGAGAAATCAAAAACCGCATTGTGAGGTAATGGGAAAGAGATTAGCAAGCCAACTTGGTTCAATGAAATCGACATGATTTGTAAAGCTTGGTGGTTTTCCGTTGATTTCAGATGCAGAGATGCAGAAAACACTAAGTGCTTGTGGGCCCTATCAATAAAACGGTGCAGCGTTGAATGATAAGATCAGAACATTAGGACCAGCACAAGAAACCTCATTATATTTGTCAATTTACAGTGAATCATTAAAGCTTGTTTTCATATTAATGTGTGCCTGTGTGTGTCATGTACTGCTCGGGTTGATTCACTGGTGTGAATTTGAATACAAGCCCATGATGCACAGTTGGCTTGTGACAGAAGACAATAAAGAAAGACTTAGGCGTTGTGCACTGTAGTCTCTTGTCTAACTCAATAGAGTTAAATGAGCTGCCTAAAGCAGCTATACATTAGATGTGGTGACAAAAATGTATCTGCCTAGCTAGTTGTCATAATTACTGTCTCTCTTAGTACTGCGAGTTGTTCGCAGCCCATCTCACGGTATCCCATAACCCATATTTAATCTTCCTGGAAAGGGCCTGTTCAGATGGGCCCCAGGGGCCAGCATTTACTCTAGTTCTTAAGCTCCCGTCTCAATGGAGGTGTGATGCTGGCATGCAAAATATTATTTTCCTCATACTTGTGCCACAACACACGCCTCAGAGGATGACAACACTCATTCTGATTATGTGTTGATGAATGCTGTGCTTTAAGTTATACCTTTTGTTCCCTCAGAGCATTTTTTTCAGCTCCTATATGTGCCATAATAAGCACTCAGGAAAATGTTGGAGACTGCCATGAAGTCATTTATTTTGATATGGAAGATATCTCTCTCTCTCTCTCTCTCTCTCTCTCTCTCTCTCACTCTCTCTCTCTCATCACTTACTTCTTCGCAAGTGACATCGCAAGTGACATCTTAATAACAAAATCCAAATTGTGTATTTCCAAGTGACAGCTGATAGAAGTGAAAAAGCAGTCTGAATAATTGATGCATTGTATTTCAATGAACATCCACTGTAAGATAAGTAAATAAACAGGTCTTGGAGCAGTTCTGGTGAAAGAGATGCTCTGTTTAGTAGAACAAAAATGGAAAATAAGTTTTATCTTCCTTGCTGAATGTCATGTATTTGTATTTATCTCCTGAATGTCATGTCACTTTGACTATGAATATGTGTGAGTCTGAGGGTGTGTGTGTGTGTGTGTGTTTGTGTGTGTGTGTGTGTAATTGATTAACACCGACAGTTATTTTATTGTGCATTAACACAGTTTATATTATTATGGAAGTCTGTTGCTCACTGGCTCTGAATACACAGACAAACCATGGGTCGCAGTGTAAGGAGGGTTGGGATGTTGATCAGTACAGTTTGGGATGGGTGTCATCACACGTCTCAACCAATGAGAGTATTTGGAGTGGGCCTAAGATTGCAGTAGCACTCACAGCTTCATAAGTGTGAAATAGGAAGTTTCCGATAACATGTGAAGACCACTCACTCAGAAATGTTAATGCAATCATGCTGCATGTACCAGAAGTTCCCTATCTGTTGGTCACTATGAGTTATGTTGAACGACATATGGGATCTCACTTGGAAGGCCAATCATCTCTGAGTTTAAGAGAAAACGCCAACGAAAATTGGTTAGTGGATTTTGCATGTCTGAGCCACTCCCCGTGCCTACAAGTATAAATAGGCAACAGGTGCAGATTTTTGCTTCAGAGCAGAGTAGTCGATGTAGTTCTCTACAAAGCTATTCATCTTTCTGTTCGTGAAGATCTGTTCCTGGCTGGTGTGATGGCGCAGTACAGCGGTGTCCCTGCAGCAGTGATTCCACTGGGCGCTTCAGCTGAAAGAGGTGTTTTTCCTAAAAGAGCAAATGACGGACAATTTTTTTTTCAAGATGCAGTTTCATCCATGTCCATCTGGATGCGGTTGTTTCCTGTCGTTGGTTGACGGTCACGAGCATTGTCTTCAGTGTCTGGGCATCCAACACGCTGAAGCAGTGCTCGTGGATGAGTCATGCGTATGTTGTGGGCATATGAGCATGGCATCACTGCAATTGCATCTCTCAGTCCTTAAGAGGAGTGCAGCAGACCCCTCTGCCGCCACCCATCCCAGTTTCCTTGCCTACTGCCTACAATACTGTTCTCATTTTGTATTTGTATTTATTTATATGAAAGATTAGATCACCAAAATCAGTTTATTCTCTGAGGATGAGGATTTGGCGGGGCTGCCCCCCTCAGGTGTTTTCACTACTGCAAAATCTGACACAGAGCTGTCGGCCATGCTTGCCCGGGCAGCCGTGAGCATCGGGCTTGAGATGACTACAGCACCCAGCCCTGAGCACTCACAGCTGAACGATTGGTTTCTAGGCACGGAGCGCATCTCACAACCACGTTTTGCTCTGGATTGCTTTCTTCCCGGAGGTGCATGAAGAGGTGATGAAGTTGTGGACGGCCAGAAGCTGCTCATCTCCCTCTTCCATCCTCACCACCCTCGATGGCGGGAAAGCCAGGTGGAGAGAGCGGTTGCGGTTCACTTGTGGGTACGTCGCACGACATTTCACTTTCCCCAGGGAAAGGCAACTCTATCCCCAGACGGTCCAGCTGATCTGGAGTCGAATCAGAGAAACCCAGGTAGACCTGTTTGCTTCCCACGACTCCTCCCACTGACAGCTGTACTATTCCATGACCCAGGCTGCACTGGCACACATCTGGCCACGGGATCTACACAAGTATGCATTTCCCCATGTGAGCCTGCTCACACAGAAACTATGCAAGGTCAGGGAGGATGAGGAGCCGGTCCTGTTGGTTGCGCTCCCTGGCGCATCCCCTTGACGAGAGACCTCCTCTCTTTAGGGGCTGGGCACCATACAGCACCCACGTCCAGATCTTTGGCACCTTCACGTGTGGCTTCTGGACAGGACGCGGTAGACCTAAGTGATCTGCCACCAGCAGTGACACTATCACTCAGGCTAGAGCTCGCTCTACGAGGCAGGTCTATGCTTTGAAGTGGAGTCTGTTCAAGAATTGGTGTTCTTCTCACCGAGAAGACCCCCAGAGATGCTTGGTCAGAGTTGTGCTTTCTTTCCTGCAAGAGAGGTTGGAGTGTAGGCTGTCACCCTCCACCTTGAAAGTGTATGTGGCTGCCATTGCAGCACATCATGATGCTGTGGACGTCCGGTCCCTGGGGAAGCATGACTTGATTGTTAGGTTCCTGAGGGGTGCCAAAAGGTTAAATCCTCCTAGGACACCCCGATTACCTCAGAGGAGTACCTTTGAGCCCCTTGATTCAGTCGAGCTGAAGTTCTTCTCTCTCAAGACAGCACTCCTGATTGCACTCACTTCCGTCAAACTGGGATGCAAGCATCTTTCTTCTCCCAGTAGAGTTTCCTGGTTGGTGTACCCTGGTTCGAGCATCCTCCAGCACCCTCGCAACTCAGACTTGGTGGAGCTGTCTCACACCAGGAACAGTACTGCTGTTAGCATGCCTGGAGTCCCGGTCAATCTCTTTGATGGGCTAGGTGTTCATATTCCATGATTCTCTATGGTTAATCCCATATGTGTATTCTTCCAGGGTAAGGTTTCCCTCTTGGTAAACCCCTGTCTTCCCTTGACAGACCCGCTCTGTCAGACTCTTTTGGCAGCTGTTCCATCCCTACTCTTGGCAGGACCTGCCTCAGAGACCCATTCCATATGTAGTACTGCCCCCTGGGTCAGTCCATATCAATATCTTCACGTCACCTCCCTATGGGTAGGATGTGGTCTCCGTAGTGACCTTTTCCTAAGGCTTGCTTCCCCGTTGTTCTGCCAAGCTGAAAGAACAAATAGGAAAGATTTGAAGCAATCTTTCACTGAAGGTTGAAATCCCTTCCAAAAACTTTTGTGGATGGAACAGCAGCATGGCCTTCCCCAGCAGCTATGTACTCACCCTTTTGGTCCCTTCCGGTACCAAGGTCAGTGAATTTGCGTGGAGGTGACTCGCCGTGGCTTGTCGACAATTGCAGCACCACAGGGTTGTGATGGTGTTCAGGTTGTGGTGTTTTCCATGGACCCCATATGTTGTTCGACATAACTCTTAGTGACTGACAGATAGGGAACATCTCGGTTATGTACATTACCCCTTATTCCCTGATTGAGGGATGGAGGCATTATATCCCCATGCCACAAAGTTGAACCATTCGCTGTTGCAGGGACACGTTCTCGGCTCCTCAGCATAAAACCTGAAGAGTGGATGCTCCTGTCACCTATTTATACCTGTAGGTACATGGAGTGGCTCAGGTATGCATGTTTTGCATATATATATATATATATATATATATATATATATATATATATATATATATATATATATATACATATATATATATATATATATATACATATATTCCATCCTGATGATCCGAAGGTAGCTATTCGCATCTCAGCTTGTCTAACAGACATTTCTTCCTGGATGATCATCTTCAACTCAACCTTGCCAAGACAGAACTGCTTGTGATTCCAGCAAACCCATCGTTTCATCAAAATTTCACCATCAAGTTAGGCACATCAACCATAACTCCTTCAAAAACAGCTAGGATCCTTGGAGTTATGATTGATGATCAGCTGACTTTCTCAGACCACATTGCTAAAACTGTCCGATCCTGCAGATTTGCTTTATTCAACATCAAGAAGATCAAGCCCTTTCTTTCGGAACATGCTGCACAACTCCTTGTTCAAGCTCGTTCTGTCCAGGCTGGACTATTGCAATGCCCTCTTGGCAGGTCTTCCAGCCAATTCTATCAAACCTTTTCAATCAATTCAGAACGCGGCAGCAAGATTATTTTTTAATGAGCCAAAAAGAATACATGCCACACCTCTGTTTATCAATTTGCACTGGCTTCCAATAGCTGCTCGTATAAAATTCAAGGCATTGATGTTTGCCTACAAAACTACCACTGGCTCTGAACCCATTTACCTAAACTTGTTACTTCAGACGTATGTGCCCTATAGAAGCTTGCATTCTGCAATTGAACGTCGCTTGATTGTGCCATCCCAAAGAAGCACAGAGTCACTTTTACGGACTTTTAATTTAAATGTTCCCTCCTGGTGGAATGACCTCCCCAACTCTATCCGGGACAGCTGAGTCCTAAGCCATCTTCAAGAATCGACTTAAAACACATCTCTTCCATCTTTATTTGACCCTCTAACTTTAACACTCACTATTCTAATTCTATTCTTTAAAAAAATCTAACTACCTTTCTAATCATTTTATATTCTATTTTCTTTTCATTAATTATGCAATTGTATGTGTGTGTGTGTGTGTATGTGTAAAGACCTCACTAGCACTAGCTTGCTCTATTCTTTTTTTATTCTATATGTTTTCTTTATATTATATTATTTAAAATCCCATGCTAGGTGTACTGTGTTAACCTAACTGAGACTTGTTATAGCACTTATATATCATTGCTCTTTTTGTTGTTTTTGATTGCTTCCACTGTCCTCATCTGTAAGTCGCTTTGGATAAAAGCGTCTGCTAAATGAATAAATGTAATATATATATATATATATATATTGATTTATTGTCAATATATATATATATATTGACAATAAATCGATCCGGCCATTAAAAGTGTTGATATATGTAAGTATACTATGTATTCCTTTTACATTGTAGCAGTTAAAATATTTCTCATAAATGTCAACTTATAACATGCAATCATATATATATATATATATATATATATATATATATATATATATATATATAAATATATATATATATATATATATACAGTACAGACCAAAAGTTTGGACACACCTTCTCATTCAAAGAGTTTTCTTTATTTTCATGACTATGAAAATTGTATAGTCACACTGAAGAACACAGACAGAAGGCAAAAGGGCCAACAAGTGCTAAGCATCTCTCGGGGAACTCCTTCAAGACTGTTGGAAGACCATTTCAGGTGACTACCTCTTGAAGCTTATCAAGAGAATGCCAAGAGTGTGCAAAGCAGTAATCAAAGCAAAAGGTGGCTACTTTGAAGAACCTAGAATATGACATATTTTCACAGTTTTTTTTACACTTTTTTGTTATGTATATAATTCCATATATAATTCCACATGTGTTAATTCATAGTTTTGATGCCTTCAGTGTGAATCTACTATTTTCACAGTCATGAAAATAAAGAAAACTCTTTGAATGAGAAGGTGTGTCCAAACTTTTGGTACTGTATATATATATATATATATATACACACACACACACACACACATATATATATAATATATATATATATATAGAGAGAGAGAGTATTTTCATTGCCAAACCATATACCAACAATTCTCAAGCAATATCAGAAGCACAAAAGTTGTATTATTCTGAATAGCAGCTTAGCTATGTTTTGGCCATAAGCACAAGATTGCAGATAGTCATACTATAAAATAATTATAGAATCAGGATAATATATGGTCTGTGGCAGAATTGCTATTAACACCTGATTAGTCCCTCTGATATAAGTAAGTACTAGGTAAAACTTATTTGTTAATTTCAGGGACAATAAAACATATTCTCACATTTTAAATGCTAAATGGCCTGCTTAATTAAGGCTTGTAGCCAGGGCCATCGCTAGTGGGGTGAAAGGTGGTGACGATTATAGGGGCCCCATGGCTGAGCAGGGGCCCCTGGCCATCTCAACTAACTGGCTGAGACCAGCCTTAAAAGACACTCGGGACAGTTGAGAAGCCACTGCTGTGCGTCATCACAAAAATCTTCTCATCATATTTCATGTGTTTTTAAACCTTGCCAATTCAAACATTCAAAACAGTCTAAAGCATTCAAACACAAGATGCGGGAAAGCTCACCTGTGCTCACACTCTGTGTTCAGTGCGCACACAGGGAGCCGCGTCTCATAGATAGCAACACCGAACTGAGTTCTCCTTCATGAAGTTTGCTTCCTCCTGCACATGAACGAACAAATAGAAATCACGGTTTAAACAAACAGAAAGATGTGATATATATATATATATATATATATATTAGGGATGTAAATTTTCCTTCATTTCCATGATCGATCGTCATATAGATTAACAATCAATTAATCGATTAATCGTTAACCAAAATGCGTCTATTGCAGTGGTGCAGTCACCGGTATGACAGTATGTGCAAAAAATTTGCTTTCCCACCTGAATTTAAGGGGGTTTAGTTTGATTAAAATGCTAGTAGCAGGATTATACAATTAATAGATAATTTTACTTTGTTGACTGTTTTCCAGCACAGAGACAGCTGAACACGCCTCTTGAAATGTTTTTTGTTGTACTCGTTGTTGTATTTTAAAACACAATGGCAAAGTTTTCACCTGGCATTATGGCATTTAATATAAAATTATCTGAAATGTAACTGGCACGTGTGGCATAACCGACCATCGATAGCTTTAATCGATTGCATCTCTTATTGACAATAAATCGATCCGGCCATTAAAAGTATTGATATATGTAAGTATACTATGTATTCCTTTTACATTGTAGCAGTTAAAATATTTATCATAAATGTCAACTTATAACATGCAATCATATATATATACAGTACAGACCAAAAGTTTGGACACACCTTCTCATTCAAAGAGTTTTCTTTATTTTCATGACTATGAAAATTGTATAGTCACACTGAAGGCATCAAGGGCTATTTGACCAAGAAGGAGAGTGATGGGGTGCTGCGCCAGATGACCTGGCCTCCACAGTCACCGGACCTGAACCCAATCGAGATGGTTTAGGGGTGAGCTGGACCACAGACAGAAGGCAAAAGGGCCAACAAGTGCTAAGCATCTCTCGGGGAACTCCTTCAAGACTGTTGGAAGACCATTTCAGGTGACTACCTCTTGAAGCTTATCAAGAGAATGCCAAGAGTGTGCAAAGCAGTAATCAAAGCAAAAGGTGGCTACTTTGAAGAACCTAGAATATGACATATTTTCACAGTTTTTTTTACACTTTTTTGTTATGTATATAATTCCATATATAATTCCACATGTGTTAATTCATAGTTTTGATGCCTTCAGTGTGAATCTACTATTTTCACAGTCATGAAAATAAAGAAAACTCTTTGAATGAGACACACACACACACACACACACACACACACACACACACACACACACATATATATAATATATATATATAGAGAGAGAGAGAGTATTTTCATTGCCAAACCATATACCAACAATTCTCAAGCAATATCAGAAGCACAAAAGTTGTGTTATTCTGAATAGCAGCTTAGCTATGTTTTGGCCATAAGCACAAGATTGCAGATAGTCATACTATAAAATAATTATAGAATCAGGATAATATATGGTCTGTGGCAGAATTGCTATTAACACCTGATTAGTCCCTCTGATATAAGTAAGTACTAGGTAAAACTTATTTGTTAATTTCAGGGACAATAAAACATATTCTCACATTTTAAATGCTAAATGGCCTGCTTAATTAAGGCTTGTAGCCAGGGCCATTATAGGGGCCCCATGGCTGAGCAGGGGTCCCTGGCCATCTCAACTAACTGGCTGAGACCAGCCTTAAAAGACACTCGGGACAGTTGAGAAGCCACTGCTGTGCGTCATCACAAAAATCTTCTCATCATATTTCATGTGTTTTTAAACCTTGCCAATTCAAACATTCAAAACAGTCTAAAGCATTCAAACACAAGATGCAGGAAAGCTCACCTGTGCTCACACGCTGTGTTCAGTGCGCACACAGGGAGCCGCGTCTCATAGATAGCAACACCGAACTGAGTTCTCCTTCATGAAGTTTGCTTCCTCCTGCACATGAACGAACAAATAGAAATCACAGTTTAAACAAACAGAAAGATGTGAAAGAACCCAATTCAGCAACTGCAGTGTTGCTGAATTTTCAGCAAAAGCACGTTCTGGGCGCACGGAGAGGTGGCGGTACGCTCAAGAGCTATATTTGGAAGTGGAGGTACTGAGTACCGGTGTGTACCGGCCCACTTAAAGCACTGTTCCTGACTAAATATTAAAAACACATCTCTTTGGCCAAGCATCCGTTTTTAATCTAGATTTAAACAGAGAGAGTGTGTCTGAACCCCAAACATTATCAGGAAGGCTATTCCAGAGTTTGGGAGCCAAATTTGAAAAAGTTCTACCTCCTTTAGTGGACTTTGCTATCCTAGGAACTACCAAAAGTCCAGTGTTTTGTAACCTTAGGGAGGTTAGGTACGCAGGAGCTAAACCATTTAGGGCCTTATAGGTAAGTAATGATAATTTGTAACTGATACAGAACATAATAGGTAGCCAGTGCAGAGACTGTAAAATAATATGTATGATCATACTTTCTTGACCTGGCAAGGACTCTAGCTGCTGCATTTTGGACTACCTGTAGCTTGTTTATTGAAGAAGCAGGACAGCCACCTAGGAGTGCATTACAATAGTCCAGTCTAGAGGTCATGAATGCATGAACTAGCTTTTCTGCATCAGAAACACATAACATGTTTCATATAACATGGAAGAATGCAGTTTTTGTAACATGGGAATATTATTTTCAAAAGACAAGTTGCTGTCTAATAGAACACCCATATTTTTGACTGTAGAGGAAGTAACAGTACATCCGTCTAGTTGCAAATTGTAATCTACAAGATTCTGTGTACTGTTTTTTGGTCCAATAATTAATATCTCTGTCTTATCCGAATTTAATAGGAGAAAATTATTGGTGATCCAATCTTTTACATTTTTAACGCACTCTGTTAGCTTAGATAATTTAGAAGTTGAATCTGGTCTCGTTGAGATATATAGCTGAGTATCATCAGCATAACAGTGCAAGCTAATTCCGTATTTTCTAATAATATTGTCAAGGGGCAACATGTATATTGAAAATAGAAGGGGACCTAGGATGGATCCTTGTGGCACTCCATATTTTACTGGTGATAAATGAGAAGCCTCCCTATTTAAATAAACAAAATTGTAGCGATCGGACAGGTAGGATCTAAACCATCTTAGAGCCTGCCCTTGAATACCTGTATAGTTTTGTAATCGATCTATGAGTATGTCATTATCTATGGTGTCGAACGTAGCACTAAGATCAAGTAAAACTAGCAATGAGATGCTGCCTTGATCTGACGCAAGAAGCAAGTCATTTGTAATTTTAACAAGTGCAGTTTCTGTGCTATGGTGGGGCCTGAAACCTGACAAACAATAAAAGCTTCTCCTGATGTTTCATACAAATGGAGAGGTGAAACCAAAAAGACAAAGGTGATTTTAATAACTTGCATTGCAAATATGTACTGTAACAATATCATGCATATGACATGAGGATTTCAAGGTTTCTGCAATACGCAGGCATAAGCACTGGTGTGTGATTAAACTTTAAAGCAACTAATGAAGAAAGTTCAGCAGAAGCTTGCAGTGGGCTTGGTTGTAGCCCAAGCTTCATATTAAATGGATAATAAGGCTGGTAACATTATCGTTATCCATGTCAGAAAATTCCCATATCACAAAAAGATTTAAACAGGGTCTATTTTACAGTTTTATAGTTCCTGCCTGCTTATTTAATAAACATGATACAATATTAATGTAACCAACACAGTAATGCAGGTGTCAAAGTATGCAATTTTAATCTATCTGATAATGAACCATTGTTCATAAACATATAGACAAAGCACTAAATGTTACCTCTTTCAGTACTATCAGATGAATAAACATGAATGAAATAATGCTATAAAGTAAGGCTGCATGGTGAATCAAAATTGCAATATCGATTAATATGATTTTCAAATTCCGTAGGCTGCAGTTTAATTCAATAAATCAATTATTTACTTGTTTTCGGTCTTTCAAAGTGGCTCTGTTCAATAAATTGTGGCTTCTCCAAAAACTCAGCATGTGCTCTGAATTTGAGTTGCTTGTAACATGCATTTGAGACCAGAATGTGCACCAACCATTCTCACAAACTTGTAATAATAAGTGCTTATAAATTGCCTGTTGATAACAAAAGAAAAGCTTTAAGGGCCCCCTGCGGTTTCCCGCCAAAATAACAACTTGACTGTTTAATGTTTGAAAATGAAGAAAATAAGACAGCCATGAATACTAGTATTGCAGTATAACTTATTGCAATTTTATTGTATGTTTAGTAGTATCATTTTAGTTTTATAGAATTATTAGTAATATCATAGTAATATTTATTTAATTTTAAAAAAATGTATTCTGTAATAAATGTATTTTTTATTATTATTAATAGTAATAGTTAACTTAAAAATATATATATATATATATATATATATATATATATATATATATATATATATATATATATATATATATATATATATATATATATATATATAAATGATGATAATAATGATATATAAAATGATGTTAACTGTGATGAGTCTATTATGTGAACAGTGTTAAATGTAATTCATAAACAAGGCAATAGTAAATAATTTCCCAACGCAGTTTAAATATGTTACTAAAACACATGATACATTTAATTAGGCTGCTGTTTTAAGGTCTGACAGAAGTCATTACAGTTCATTACATTTGTTCATTACAGAAGTTATGTCTGCCACTTTTAATGTTCATGTTTATTAAAAATACATTATGGTTTGGTTATGATAATGGTCATTTTATTTGTCATCCATTACCTGGGAAAATAAAAGATAAAGGATATCTGTGATAACAACTAATGTAACAACTATTTTTTTTGAGTGAATAACAAAAAGGCTGCTTCGTAAATCACATACTTTCCTTTTTTATAGTAGAAGAATAACAGTATATGTACAGAGTAATATGTCAGAATTCACAGTATTTATGTTCCTGGATGACCTACTACTTGTACGCTCTGAAATACACATCTGATGAACACTTTACTGTCCCATGAGACCATGGGAGAAGATATGTGCATGAAAGTGAAGTGATGAAACTGATGCTGAAAGATCACACGACAATGACAAATATAGTACAATCATATTAAACACGTTATAACACGTTATATATATATATATATATATATATATATATATATATATATATATATATACACACATAGCTTAAATCTGCCCTTGAATACCAGTATGGTTTTGTAATTTATCTATGAGTATGACATGATCTGTAGTGTTGAATACAGCCCTAAGATCAAGTAAAACTAGTAATGAGATACAGCCTTGGTCTTATGCAAGAAACAAGTCATTTGTAATTTCATTATTTATGATGGGGCCTGAAACATGACTGAAAATCCTCAATTATATGTGTGTGTGTGTGTGAGTGTGTGTGTGTGTGTGTGTGTGTGTGTGTGTGTGTGTGTGTGTGCGCGTGCGTGTGTATGTCCAGTCAAAACTAGTGTTAAGTGTCTTTTTTCAAAATTAAGATTTACACTTGAATTTGCTAAAATCTGGAATCTGAGGGTGCAAAAAAAAATCTTAATACTGAGGAAAATCACTTTAAAAGTTGACCAAATGAATTATTAGCACTGCATATTACTAATCAAATTCATTACCAATTTACAGTAGGAAGTTTACAAAATATCTTCATGGAACATGACACAATAACATGATATAATTTATTTAATTATTATTATTATTATTATTATTACTTTTCTTTTTTTTTTCTCTTTTTTTTCAGGAATGAGCACAATTGAGCAGACACAACTTCTTCAAAAAAAATTGACATAAATGGAAGATTTGAAATGGGTCCTATTTCTTAATATGATGCTTAATCACTGCCAGCTTGAAGTGTTTTGGGATGTGACCTAGAGATAATGACGAGTTATAATATTGAGAAGCAGTCCTTTTGCTACAGGTAACAACTCTTTCAGTAATTTAGTGGGTACAAGATCTAATAAACTTTTGTGCATGTTTAATCAACTGTAATTTTTTTACAGTGAAGCTTCAGGATTTTAGGTTTTACTCAACCAGTTTTAAATTCAGCGCAAAACTGTCAATCCAATATGAGTGAATTAATTTTTTAAATGCTACTCAGTACAACATTGGTCCTCAAAAAAAATATATATTTTTTTTTTTATTATTTCATCAGTATGATTTTTTTGTAGAACAGTAAACCACAAACCAAATCAAGTCATTACATTTACAATAAAATAAATTAAATTACAACACAAAAAAAAAAATCTGTTCAAGTTAAGAGCTTATTTGTCACATTTGAGTTGCAAAAGTAAAAACTTCTGTACAATTGATTAAATGGGGAAAGCATCAAATAAAAACAAATACAAAATTCAAGTCAAAAATAATGAGCAAAAATAACAACAGGTCCAGGCTTTCATATCTGTCCTTCATATCTATCACAAGCAATATAAAATTCATGGCAATGGCGATAAAAGTGTGTGCATAGCAAAAAAGAGTTTGTGGCTCACTGTCTTTTGGTCCTGCCTTTTGAATAATGATATTTGCTCTAAAGTCTGTAATGGAAAAGCTGCGATGTTTTTGACTTCTGTGACCACTGGATGATGAAATCAGATGTGTTTTAAAATCACACTGGCTAAAAGGGCACCTTAAAGTTTCATGATTTTCTTGCTCCTTATATGTTTGGAGTAATCAGGTGTTTTACAAATTTTCTTAAAGTCACACAATTCACAATTAAATGTTAAGTGACTCTCACGTGAAGATAAGTGCTTGTGTGATCTTAAAAAAGGTGAGACTTCAACCAGTGGTTTTAAAGGAGCAGATGCATTCTGTGTAGAGGCAGGGTAGTTGCACAATTGGTAATGTTTCAAAGGGACCTCCTGAGCAGGGTGTTCAAATCTGAATATCTTGCACTGCATCACCCTAATCAGAAAAAAAAAAAAACAATACAGTGGTAGAACTAATTCTTTGGGCAACAACATAAGATTTCATATTATTTTTTAACCACAAGGGATACCTTCATTCAATGCTAGAGAACAATATAAAAATAACAACTTAAAATACTATCATAAAGCAAGCAGGTTGGTTAAACAAATATCAAATAAAATAAAAATAAAAACTTCTATAAAATAGCTCTTCAATTATTTGCATTTTTAAAACATACTTTGCATTGTTTTAACTTTTTTTTTTCTTTCCTTAATACACTTATAACTTAAATGACCTTATCCAAAACTCAAAGGCACCCACACAACTTAATATATATTAAACAGTGCTTACCTAAGTCATGACACTATCTGGAAAAATGACACCGAATGACTTAAGACAGCTCGAAGACAAAGCAGGAGAAGTTAAACTGACCAACTTGGAGCCACCTAAGCAGTTGTACAGAAACACATATTGTGACCAAATACCATTCAGATCTTATTGTAAATTATTATCATAGAGCCTGCATACAACATTACCTGCCAGAGCAATTGCACTGTCGAGAAAAAAAAAAAAAAAACCTGGCGCTCGTCTGACCAGAGGCAACTCATAAAACGAGGTGGGAAAATTGAACTTGTCGCCACCTATGTTGTACAAAAGCGCATATTGTGAACAAACTTCATTTAAATCATATCGTGAATTGATACACATAGAACTATACTTACCAGAACGATCACAATGACGGAAAAAATGGGCGCCGCTTGAGGCAAACCGAAAATGAAGTGGGAGAAATGAAAATGGCGATGTATATAAAAAAGTGATCAGCCTTTATGGGCAATACTAATAATCAACTTAAAGTTTTTAGTTGTTCTAACTTTAAATATTAATTTGGTGAAACAACTTTAAATATTAATTTGGTGAAACAAATTGATCTACATTTCTATTTTACTTACTTTTCTGTGTTATCTCAACTTTTTTAATGTTAAATAGTTTAATAAACATTAAAAACTGAGTTTGTAATACAAACTGTAAGTTGAATTTTTTTTACAGTTTATTTTATCATTGAGTATTTTATAATTTATCTGTGAGGGAATATATTGTCTGGGTGACATCTGATTATATGTTAATCTAATCTAAAATTAGCATTACAACAATATAAGAGTCTTGGAGAGTTAAGAAAATTATATTTACCTTAAAAGATTACGCATAGCCCCCCAGTCATCATCTACTTACCATCATGTTGTTCAAAGCCTGTATGGATTTATTTATTCTGTTGAACACAATATATTTTGAAGACCCAAACAGTTGCAGATATCCTTTCAGTTTATTTATTTTTATTCTATTTTATTTTTTTCCTCCATACTATGGAAGACAAATGAATGCCACCAACTGTTTGGGTCTTCAAAATATCTTCAGGTTTGAAACAACATGAAAGTGAATAAATGACAACATTTTCAACTTCTCCTTTATTGTTTCATTTTTAAATAAAATTATAATTCTGTCTTCATCTGCTACTGACCCTTAAAATCTGTATGATTTTAATTTCTTCCTTCATCAACTATTTCTGGTCTGTTCATCACACAAAACTATTTTCTGGCTCCAGAACATTTATACAAGACTATACAAAACTAGGCTATTGTCCTATTAAATATATATATATATATATATATATATATATATATTTTTTTTTTTTTTTTTTTTTTTTTTTTTTACAGACACTCATCACAACATAAATCCATTCCATGGAAAATAGCAACTTGGATATACATTATGTGTTATCTATGGAAGAAATAAAATAATATGGTTTTTGAATTATGTCTTTGATTTTTAAAGCATACGTCTAATATACTGCCCACTTGTGAATTGTGTCTGATTGTCCATTTGTCCACAGCAGTCACTTCTCCACTCCTATCTCAGCAGATGTTTTTATTAAGAACACATGTCACCCAAGACAGACTAACTGTGACCCACAATGTTTTGTTATGTCGCAATATGCCCCTTGGTGGTCACACAAGAACCATTCATGTAATGAATAGAAGCCAGGCTCTGTCCAAAAGTGCCATTGCCCAAACTAAGCAGATGTCAAGACCTTTGGGCGCCATGTTGCACACAAACTTTCCCACCAGGCTACTCTCATCACTTGTAATTGTTCATCTGGCCACATGGCACCTTATTAGTCAAATACAACCTCTATGAGGTATGAATATTAATGACAAACTCCAAAGCAACCTGGCTTCCCATCCAGTGTTAATGTTTCACATCTGTTTCAGTAAATAAAAAAAGAAAAAAAATTTATACATCGCTTTGCAGTAGCAGAAAGATTTCAACGAGTGCTAGCATGTGTCCGATGGGGGGAAAAAAAATGTTATTCGCTAGTCATGATTTAAAATGCCTTGATTGGAATGATATATAAATAATCTTAATGGGAATTAAATAATTAAAGATCATACGGGATAATACAGCATTGTTTGATTCTTAGATTAATTTTGGATGTTGTATGTATAATCTTTATCAAAACTCTATTTATGTTGTGTTTGACTTACAGTATGGTACAGTTCCACATGGATCTATTTATAATTGATCCTACTGGGAATCACAACAGTCTGGTTGGGAACTGGGTGTTCTAAAATATCTTTTTTTTTTTTTTTTTTTTGCTGGAATCCTATTGTAAAACTCTCATAGGATCCCCTGGCTTCAGATCATAATAGAAATTTCAGTGGGAATTCTTTAGCATTTTTGACTAGGATTGAAAACATTTGAAGGATCTATTAGGGATGATCTGTGGTTGAAGAACAGAAAATTGGGCTGTCCAGAAAATATATTTCTTTAAAGTTCAGTGTAGTTAAACACTGTTTTTGCCACAGGTCTAGTCAGAATCTGCTGACGTTTTCTGCATTTTCTGCATTGCTTTTGGGGCAAAGTCTGTGAAATTCTGCTGAATGGATTTAAATGTTAAAGCGTGTTAAACAGAGCTAAAAGAATTGCATGCTGATTGGTAGCTGACAGCAAAATGAAATTAGCCAAACTATTTCATAAACAAACTTGCAAAGTAATGAACTATATAAAAGTTTCTAACTAGTGGGCGTTTCATTTTTATAAAAATAAACCTGCAGAGCTTTATGTAGTCATGTCTCCTTTGCATGTCCACAAAAGATGTGCTTAGTTTATTTAATGGTAAGTAATGCTATTTACAGAAAACTATATATCACACTCTTAAAAAAAATAAAAGTACATTATTGGCATCAATGCTTTTTTGAAGAACCTTATGAAAACTTTAAACAAGATAATTTTCACTGGATTAAATCTTAGTTAAATAAATAAATACATAAATAAATAGGATCTAAAATAATATGGATTGTGTAGCATTAATATGATATGAACAGTCTTATAATGTCACCAACTCAAACAAAGTGAAATGATAATTATGTATATAGTACACTGAAGAAAAAATAAAATAAAAAGAAAGAAAGAAAGAAAGAAAAAGAAAGAAAGAAAGAAAGAAAGAAAGAAAGAAAGAAGGAAAGAAAGAAAGAAAGAAAGAAAAAGAAAGAAAGAAAGAAAGAAAGAAAGAACAGTAACTCAGAAATTGCAAGAAAATTGCATCATTACAAAGAAATTACAAGACATTAAACATGACATTTTGAAGCAAAAAAATGAAACATTTTTTTTCTTAAAAATATATTCTAATAATAATACTACAACCCGAATTCCGGAAAAGTTGGGACGTTTTTTAAATTTTAATAAAATGAAAACTAAAGGAATTTCAAATCACATGAGCCAATATTTTATTCACAATAGAACATAGATAACGTAGCAAATGTTTAAACTGAGAAATTTTACACTTTTATCCACTTAATTAGCTCATTTAAAATTTAATGCCTGCTACAGGTCTCAAAAAAGTTGGCACGGGGGCAACAAATGGCTAAAAAAGCAAGCAGTTTTGAAAAGATTCAGCTGGGAGAACATCTAGTTAATTGATATCAGGTCTGTAACATGATTTGCTTTGTCTTAGAGAAGTCTGTAACATGATAAGCTTTGTCTTAGAGAAGCAGAGTCTCTCAGAAATAAAGATGGGCAGAGGCTCTCCAATCTGTGAAAGACTGCGTAAAAAAATTGTGGAAAACTTTAAAAACAATGTTCCTCAACGTCAAATTGCAAAGGCTTTGCAAATCTCATCATCTACAGTGCATAACATCATCAAAAGATTCAGAGAAACTGGAGAAATCTCTGTGCGTAAGGGACAAGGCCGGAGACCTTTATTGGATGCCCGTGGTCTTCGGGCTCTCAGACGACACTGCATCACTCATCGGCATGATTGTGTCAATGACATTACTAAATGGGTCCAGGAATACTTTCAGAAACCACTGTCGGTAAACACAATCCGCCGTGCCATCAGCAGATGCCAACTAAAGCTCTATCATGCAAAAAGGAAGCCATATGTGAACATGGTCCAGAAGCGCCGTCGTGTCCTGTGGGCCAAGGCTCATTTAAAATGGACTATTTCAAAGTGGAATAGTGTTTTATGGTCAGACGAGTCCAAATTTGACATTCTTGTTGGAAATCACGGACGCCGTGTCCTCCGGGCTAAAGAGGAGGGAGACCTTCCAGCATGTTATCAGCGTTCAGTTCAAAAGCCAGCATCTCTGATGGTATGGGGGTGCATAAGTGCATACGGTATGGGTAGCTTGCATGTTTTGGAAGGCTCTGTGAATGCTGAAAGGTATATAAAGGTTTTAGAGCAACATATGCTTCCCTCCAAACAACGTCTATTTCAGGGAAGGCCTTGTTTATTTCAGCAGGACAATGCAAAACCACATACTGCAGCTATAACAACAGCATGGCTTCGTCGTAGAAGAGTCCGGGTGCTAACCTGGCCTGCCTGCAGTCCAGATCTTTCACCTATAGAGAACATTTGGCGCATCATTAAACGAAAAATACGTCAAAGACGACCACGAACCCTTCAGCAGCTGGAAATCTATATAAGGCAAGAATGGGACCAAATTCCAACAGCAAAACTCCAGCAACTCATAGCCTCAATGCCCAGACGTCTTCAAACTGTTTTGAAAAGAAAAGGAGATGCTACACCATGGTAAACATGCCCCGTCCCAACTATTTTGAGACCTGTAGCAGAAATCAAAATTGAAATGAGCTCATTTTGTGCATAAAATTGTAAACTTTCTCAGTTTAAACATTTGCTATGTTATCTATGTTCTATTGTGAATAAAATATTGGCTCATGTGATTTGAAAGTCTTTTAGTTTTCATTTTATTAAAATTTAAAAAACGTCCCAACTTTTCCGGAATTCGGGTTGTAATAATACTAATAATAATAAGCATTATTATTATTATTATTATTATTATTGTTATTATTATTATCATCATCGTTATTATATTTGTAAGTGTGGTAGCATAGGCCTCTTTTTTTCTTTTATTATTATTATTATTTTGTAGCTGTAAATGTCATGCTTTGTTTGCTTGCTTGATTTAAGTCTTTGTATGGATCATTATCATCAAAATGGCTCTCAAACTGTTTATATGTCAGCGATATGTGTGTGTTTACAGTTTCTAAAAGAAAAACTGCATGATTTAATAGTGTAGCGGACGGTATGGCAAATCTGTAGTGCAATCCAAACCAGCATGCCTTGATCTAAGATTCTGTTGAACTTTATGTTACTACATTATGTTTGTTTGTTGTGGGGGTAATTTCTTGAATGCACAAATGATCTCTTGTTCCTCTCTTCAGGGACTCTGCTCTAGTTTCCTTCTCTCTCTTTATCTGCCTCACCCAAACACACACACACACACACACACATGCAGAATCACTCATGAACACATCACCACCATCTGCTGTTCTACCAACTAAAATGGTTACTTAGCAACTGCCATTTTTCCTCTAAACCTTTCTATTCTTGCACAGTGTGACAAAACGCGATGGATGTGTTTACTTTCCTCGACAGTTAGGAACAGCATTGTTTTGAATCAATAGAAAACACCTCAACACATTTCATGGGCTATGCTGTATAATGCTGAGAAGAACCAGAAGATGTCTGTGACTGGTTGACTAATGTCCCTGTGAGAATGAGAGTGTACATTCTTGGGGAAGTCGTGGCCTAGTGGTTAGAGAATTTGACTCCTAACCCTAAGGTTGTGGGTTCGAGTCTCAGGCTGGCAATACCATGACTTACAGGTGCTGGTCATATAATTAGAATATCATGAAAAAGTTGATTTAACTTTGGACCACTTAGCAGCAGTCAAGTCCTTTTCGAAGCGAGACGCTTCTGACACTGTCTGTTGTTCAAGAGGGGCTTGACACAAGGAATGCAACAGCTGAAAACCATGTCTTGGATACGTCTGTGCATAGTGGTTCTTGAAGCACTGACTCCAGCTGCAGACCACTCTTTGTGAATCTCCCCCACATTTTTGAATGGGTTTTGTTTCACAATCCTCTCCACAGTGCGGTTATCTCTATTGCTTGTACACTTTTTTTCTACCATATCTTTTCCTTTTTTCTATATCACCTCTCTATTAATGTGCTTGGACAAAGAGCTCTGTGAACAGCCAGCCTCTTTTGCAATGACCTTTTGTGTCTTGCCCTCCTTGTGCAAGGTGTCAGTGGTCGTCTTTTGGACAACTGTCAAGTCAGCAGTCTACCTCATGATTGTGTAGCCTATAGAACTAGACTGAGAGACAATTTAAAGGCTTTGCATGTGTTTTGAGTTAATTAGCTGATTAGAGTGTGGCACCAGGTGTCTTCAATATTGAACCTTTTCACAATATTCTAATTTTCTGAGATACTGAATTTGGGATTTTCCTTAGTTGTCAGTTATAAACATCAAAATTAAAATAAATAAACATCTGAAATAAATCAGTCTGTGTGTAATGAATTAATATAATATGCAACTTTCATTTTTTGAATGGAATTAGTGAAATAAACTTTTTGATGATATTCTAATTATATGACCAGCACCTGTAGGTGCCCTTGAGCAAGGCACCTAACCCCAACTGCTCCCTGGTTAGTGCAGCATAAATGCTCCAGGTGTGTGTGTTCACTTCTGTGTGTGTGCACTTTGGGTGGGTTAAATGCAGAGCACGAATTCTGAGTATGGGTCACCGTACTTGGCTGTATGTCATGTCACTTTCTTAACTTAGTGGGAAGTTAAAGAACAGTTACATTCCAGATAGCTATCCTTAAGAAAATAAATAAATAAATAAATAAAAAATAAAAATACATAATAAACCTATACTGAAAACCCTTTATAAACAGAGCATTGATATTAGGAATTAATAATATTTCAATAACAGTCCTGTAACTTTTATTTTCAGTGTCTGTATACCATGCATTACAGAATATTTGACATTGGACCATTGAATTATTGAAAATGTAATGTGTGCCTGAGGTGATATTGTACCTAAGCTGATTGAACAGTCTGGCCTACAATATTCTGCTTATACCACAGTTACCACATATAGGGTACAACCAGGCTAATGGTTCCCTGGTGAGAATAATATTAAATAAAAAACTTTGTTTTATTCCCACAACATTAAATAGCAACAAACAACCCCACAGCACTTTCCTTAACACATGTTTGTCACCATGCGCTGCAGAAATTGTCACATTTCATGAGCTCTTCTAGTAGTTTTTAAAATGTTGGCAATTTATGTAGAAATCAGCCTTGAGAAACCCTGTGACTATCAGACATATGATACAAAATATGACTTTGAGTTTTGTTGAAGGTGATTAAATCAGAAGTTTTTCAGTGACTGTGGGAAAAGTAAAAATATAATATTCAAGGTACAAAAAAAAAGACCTTTGATTTTGGCAGAAGATGAAAATGTAAATATCATTACTGCGTTTTTTGTGCAAATAAATGATGCTACTTTATTTACATTTTTATTTAAATTATTTAATTATTATTTTAAATGTATTTTTCATCAAATACTTTAAAACGGGTAAAATGGATATGTTATTTAACATGCTTCTTAGGTTTTATCCCTGATGTACTCTGTTGACTATGGAAGCCCGTTTCAGCCACAGTTGAGAAAAAATATGATTCAGTAAGTCTTAGTATCTCGTTATATTGAGAAAATTTCTCGTAATTTTGACTTATTTTATCATAATAATGGCTTAGTTTCTTATGATAATGACTTAGTTTCTCATAATAATGATAAACTTTCTCGAATTATGACTTAGTTTTCTCATAGTTTCTTCCCTCTAATCCCCCTTACCTTCCCTGCTTGCTCTCTTGTCTCATCTCATCTTGTCTATTGTCTAATACTTGAGAGACTCTCTCTGCACTGCTTTCCAAACTGAAAAATCATGGATTTGATCAACTGGTCTCTCAACGCAATTGACACCATCTTCTCGATGAGAAGTTCGGGTTCGGGAGAACCTGACTGCCCTGCCAGAACGTTCGCAGCTGGCTACATGATGGGCGCATGGGAGAGGTGGCGGGTCGTGTGTCTGGCGGCTCTTTCCGTGGAAGACATTGAAGAAATCTACCTATTTGGAACCATGATAACAGGTCTTCTGCTGATTGGATTAGGCTTTGCCCTGGGTTATCGAAGAATTCAGAAAACGGAAACAGCTGTCCAAAGCCTCACAAGGCTGCCCGTCATGATTGAAGCAGTGAGCAGAGCGGTCAGCACTGAGACTGAGACTATTAACCGCAATATGGATACCATCACGGAGAAGCTCACGGATTTGCAAAGGAATATGGATGGATTCGGAGACCAGAATGGACAAAGAGAGTAACTGGTAAATTGGAATGTGGCTACTCGCCCCAAGACCAAATCTTCCTTCGGCTCCCCTCTACCAGCACTGGCCTCGGCCAAGGCCAATGTTGGGAACAACAGCTACCCCAGAAGAGCACTGCAGCGAGACGCTCTTGCGTTCCTCCCCCCACTTCCACAGACACCTGCTTATTGCTGACTCTGTCTGGAACCTGATCAAGGCTGTCTCCATGGCAACTTGCTGTGTCGCTCTCACAATCTGCAGACTGAGGCACCTAGATTTGAATGCCAGCTCTCCAGGCCTACAAATACACTAACTCTTACATACATACACACACACATACGCACATACAGATATGCATTCACCCCCCCATCCCTTGCCTTCGCTGCTTGTACCGCCAGTCTGACAAGCGGGTTTGTGACCAGAGCCGTAGGGCTGATGGACCAGATGGCTGCTTGCCTGTAGCAAAGTCGTGTGCTTATGCTGTATTGATTATGTGCTTTTTGTTGCTGAGGTATTTTTCCTGTTCTCACACTGTACTCCCAAAGGAGCATAGTCTGGGTGTTGTTTTTTCTCCTCCCTTCCCTAATGTTATGCTGTTTTTCTTCTTCCCCTGCACTGCATTTCGTTGCCTTGCACCCACATGTGCAATTACAATAAAGTTGAATCTAATCTGATCTAATCTAAGTTTCTCGTGATAATGAGAAACTTTCTCAAAATAATGACATAATCCACAAAACAAAATAAAAATCTTAATCGACGCATACACAATGCAAGAGTGATGGCACGCTTGCGACATCTGTTTGTAGGGTATCAGACACGAAACAGACAAATTAAAGACTTGATCGGGATCATGGTTGAAACATGAGGAGCCAAATTCCACAGAAAAGCTCAAAACAACAGGATGTTGTAAATCAATTCCTAGCACCACAGTCCGAATCAAGCTAACCAACCAGCTCCTTCACAGATCAGCGTTCAACATTAACACCATTAGAAATTTTTTTGACAATTTCAATTTGGAAAAGAGATTCTCAAATTTGGCACAAGTAATCAAGATTGATGGTCAAAGAGATGCACAGCATGACCATCACATGTAAACCCATTATATTATTCATGGTCACAAAATCTTTGGATTGACTTCCCCCACCTAGAAGAAAAGAACCAGACTGAAATTCCTTCTAGGAGACCTTTTAACCTCTGGACTCCACAGAACGTCCTTATGTCAAAGAATGACACATAAACATATTTTACAGATGTAGATGCACCAAAATGAACTAAAAAAATACTTATAAAGGAATATCAGTCCATTGCTTAACTCCATATTATATACAGGTATGTAACCCACATATTTGACATCATGTTTCTAATCACTTTATGTGTATGTCATTTTAATAACTATTGAATAGCTTAAGGATTCATATTCATGTTTAGTATGTCTGTGTTTGAATATTCTTTCTTGAAACGTTTCTGACCACCAATTATTTGTCAAATGTATCAAATTCTTGTTATAGGAATCATGTCCAAACTTATACACTGCAAGAGCGGGAAAATTAGGACCACGTGATTGATAAGATAACATGATTTATGACAGCCTGAGCAAAGACAATATCTAATTGGTCAAGACCACATTTAGGTGTGGCAAAAAGGCCAATTTAAATACTCAGGACACCATCAAATTTTGCTTTAAGCTTTTGCTTTTAGTCATGCCGGCTCTTAGCTGCTGCTTTTAGTCATCACTTTTTGCATTTTTTGAGTGCTGTTCCAGTGTGCTTCGGCCTGCATGCCTGCTTCTACTTAGCCACAATGAGAAGAAATACCACCTAGTCTCATCAAACTTGACATCTATTCTATTGTTTTACTTTAGTTTCTTTTCTTTTCCGTTTGAGAGTTCCTTGTTCTGAGTTAAGTTTTGTAACTCCGTGTCTCTGAGTCTTACTTCGAGTGCCTGTCTGAAACTTCAACCAGCCCACAACTCTGCGTCAATTCAACGACTACTGAACTTCCGGCCAATCAGCAACCTTGGGAAACCCCATTTTCGATGACAACAAAGGGAACCCCTTTACACAGTCAACACAAGTAATGTACCTCCAGACTGAGCTAAACTGGTGTATCTAATATAGTTTTAACCTCGTTGAGGAACTCAATGTGAGAGTTAATTAAGTGATTGATGGTTGTTCATGTCTATGCAATTTCACGTATTGCTATGAACTTGGGATTTCACATTTTCATTCTCTTAAACTCATTATTTCATAACTTTCTATCTTCCTGCAACTGGTGTGAATGTGTGAGTGTGTGTGTTCTTATGTGTTAGATTTTCATATTGAAAATGTCACGGTTCAGGGTGCTTCATCGGCTTCCCTGATGTCTGTGTCCTGTCATTGTCTGCAGCTCGTGACCTGGGCAATCAGCGCTGATACATCGGTGCTGGTGTGTACAGATCACGAGCTGATTGCCCTCACCTGTCGCTTGTTCCCATTTTCCCTTATATTCCCTGCTATGTCTGTCCCTTGTTGTCAGTAGATTTCGTGTTGACTTTGTGACAGTACTGTGTGTCTGTTTCCTTACCTGTTTTCCACTGTGTTGCTCAGGATGTCTAGACGAGGAGTCTTACGTTGGCCGCTTGCCCGAGATCCTCTGTCTCGTTTTTCCACATCCCGTTGGGCATTGCACCAGTGGTGGTATCCACAGCCTGTGTCCGCAGGTGACTGTACGGGCAGCTCTGTTGTTGTTACACTTGGGGTTTTGTTTGTGTGTGTGTCTTCACACATTGGATTATTTTTGGATTTACGGTTGTACCAAATATACTGTTTCACTTATCCTCTGCGTTTGAGTCCTCTCTCTTCACGCCTGACAGAAAAGAGCAGTATCTTGTGTTTCGTGCTTACAAGTTAAACTGCCGATCTTGTTACTGTGCTAATTAATAGTGTTTTCTCTATACTTTGGACATTAATATAAATTGCAGAGTAGATGTTATACGGCTCTCTCAATGAATCCCTGGCTCTCTCAGTGATCAGCCGTAAAACAGTGATTCTGTCCAAATTCCCTTTAAAACCTTAAATGATTCCCTTTGAGCTAAATTTACCTAAAGTGTATAATGCTATAATCTGTCATTAAATAACGATTTCAGATAAATTATCTGCATGTAGGCTTTTATTAATTTGTAGCACTTACCAATAAGTTACTCTGCCAGCATGATAGCTCATGTCTTCAGACCATAAAGTTGCACGTTAAGCATTGTCCTATGGAAAACCATTATAGAAAATACATAAGCATTGATATTTTGTGTTGCATTTATATTTTGTGTACACTTGAATACCTGTATATACAATATGCATGTTCATTCATTTCTGTACTGAATTTGGTTTAATCTGTCTTTGTAATTCAAGCCGCATTAACCATTTTTCACGTTAAGAGTTTGTCCTGCAAGAAGTGGGATGCTGAAGACCAAGAGGTTGCAGTGGTAATGAATAAAGATGCTTGGTGCTCTTGAAATGAGATGAAAATTAAGATTTTTTTTTCTTTGTGTGTGGATTAAGTCATTATTTCGAGAAAGTTTCTCATTATTACGAGAAAGTTTATTATTATTATGAGAAAGTTTCTCATTACAAGAAATTAAGTCATTATTATGAGAAACTAAGTCAATATTACGAGAGAGTTTCTCAATATAACGAGATACTAAGTCATAATTATGAGAAAGTTTCTCATTATTATGACTTACAGAATCATATCTTCTCAATTGTGGAGGAAACAAGCTTCCATAGTTGACAAGTAAGCTTTATAGAAAATTTTCACCTAATGTCCATGACTTGTTTATAGTCTCTAAGTGAAGAAAGGAGAATAAAAATGCATATCACCTGTGTTTTCATATAGTGTGTAAAGATGTGTAAGCTATGAAATTGTCAACAAAAAATAAATATAAAATACGATTAGTATCATAATACCCCCCAAAATAGCAAGGTCTATCAGTGTCTATTTTAGTCATGCAGTTCATGCATAATCAAGAGCTTTGCCAAAACCCCTAGCAATCCCTCATAGTGACAAGTGCTAAGCATAGTAAGAGAAATAGAGTTCATTGTGCAGTGAGTGACTAAGTATGAATGTGTGTGCTTGTGTCAATGTGTGAGAAAGAATTGCTGCATTGCAGTTCATAATGATCACATCCTCTGAAACTCCTCATGCATAAATGCTGTTACATGGACACTGACATAACATATTGACTAATACATTTTATAAATGTTTTGCATAGATAGATACATACACACAATGCAATAAGTTTGAATATATACATATGAAAATGTGATGGATATACTCTTTTCAGTGAAATCATCTCAGGTTACTTATGTAACCATGGTTCCCTGAGTAGGGAACTAGACACTACATCCTCTAGGGGTCGCTATGGGGAACGCCTCATCGTGACCCACAAAGGATACATTGAAAAAAACACCAACAACATGTTGGCCGGGGACAGCCCATGACGTCACTACCAGTGTGGCTATAGTATAAATAGGCGCTGGGAGAACACGTTATTCACTTCTTCATCTCAAGTTTGTGTCCGTAGCATGGCAACAAACCTAGAGGACGCAGTGTCTCATTCCATACTCAGGGAATCATGGTTATATAAGTAACCTGAGAAGTTCCCTTTTAAGGAACTTCAAACTGCGTCATCTAGGGGTCGCTAAGGGGAATGGTATACCCATGCCACCATACTGAGGGGAGTGCAGGCTAGAACCATGGTGAGCACTAAGTACCAACTTGACCATTTCGATGGGAGTTGCCCCTGGGACCTTATACGGCTGTCCGTGATATTATCACTTATGGCCAAAGGCCTAGGCTACATACCCAGACTCCTGGACCCGGGGTAGAGTTCAAGGCTTGGAATCAAGAATAGATTCCTTTAAAGGGATACGACCAAGAGCCTCATACTAAGTCTTGGCCTGTCACACAGGGGCTACTGCCTGTTTTCGCATAAGCTTGCTGAAGGAACGGTCTCAACAGATCCCTAATAACAACACCTGGGTTAAATAGGTATCCTGAGGATACAAAGGTGGAGTGGCGCCCAAGATGTACGGGGCTTTTACCAGCTCAAGAAAGGGCACGAAGCAGCCGCGCAAAGCCCTTAACATTGTGGAATTTTAGAAAAGAATGAAGAGTACTAATGTGCAAACTTACCAGAAAGTTTGCAAAGGCTTCACATGCACACTCGATCTATGGTATAATGCTGGAGTGGCTAGCAGTAAATATCTACCTGAGGGGAGTGGCAAACACTCAGCTCTCAAATGAGAGTGGAGCTCGACCTACCACATGTTCCAAGGCTGGAACAGCTAGCAGTAATTTAATTAGCTGAGGGGACTAGACACCCAGTTCTCTACGAGAGTGGGGGCTCAACCTACAGCATGTTTCAAGGAGAATCCCGAATTCAGAAAGGAGTAGCCCATTCATAGGTAACCCTTTTTTGCTAAAGGGGAGCACTGCTAAACTACCAAGAGAAACCCATGGAGCGAGGAATCCAACTCCTCAGAAGAGGAGAGAACTCACAATAACCCTCAATGCAGAGGGGAGCGATGCTTCAAAGTGTGTAAATAGAGAGACACTGGTTGAGTGGAATCCAAGGTACCGGGGTCTAACCAACTCAGAGAAAAGGAACGAAGCTAAACGTGCAACCCTTACCATACAGGATTTTAGAAAGTGTGCAAGGTGTTCAACATGCACACTTACCACCATGTGGATTTAAAAAAAAGAGCCTAGCATATGTAGGTAAAGCTTCTCAAGCATCGCCAGAATTATTGAACAGAATGGGAAAAGTAAGCCCAAATTCAACCCTCTAAGGTGAGGGGAGCACAGCCCAAGACAGCATTACACAAAAATATTCTCATAAATGCCTCCTATACTTCCCGCTCAATGTCTCAGCAAGAGGAGATATCTGGGTGACCAGGAAGCCCCCTCAGGGTGACCTAGATGGACATCCAGGAAAATCTTTGCCGTGCCGTGTCGTGCCCAGGGCCTGATGATCAAGAAGGCTCCCACAGAAGCCTATGACCTGGCCACATGATCCAGGAGGCATGAAGCCAGAACCAGGGCTATCATACTGGTTGGACATAATATTGGTGAATGAAAAAACTCTGTAAGTCGAGCACCCGGTTTCTGAATCCAGCCAAGAGGTGGGCATGCTCACAGAGGGCCTACCTTAGATGGGAAAGAAACCCACAGATCCCGGAAGAACTTTGCAAAGAAATCTCACAGAAGGATTTTACACACAAAACCACCAGCACACACACACACATATATATATATATATATATATATATATATATATATATAGATATATATAGATATATAGATATATATATAGATATATATATATATATATATATATATATATATATATATATATATATATATATATATATATATATATATACCATACCCTGGTTCCTGCGCTGGAGCCCCGTCTTTTCTCAAGATGCGACTTCAAAGAAGCCTTTATTCCAGACCATCAGTAAAGTGTTCAGTATGAAGCCACAGAACCAATTAAAACATCATCAGTCCAGAATAAGAGACTGCAATGCAGGAAGTTCCCACCTAACCTCAGTCAGGTGGAGAGCTGGTGGTTATAGGGTAATTAGGAAGGGGAAGAGAAGGGGAGATATAAAACCCCCATAGGGAATGAGTAGATACTCAAGTATTACTCTGATCTGGACGAAAGAACTGACACCTTGTCTGGATCACATACCTTAGGTCTTGCCTACCTTCCTTTGACCCATGGTTCCTCCTTCCCCTACCCGCAACACTAGGCTTCTGTGCCCATCTCTTGTCCTCAGACCAAGACGGACTGGGACCCCAATGTTGTTCAGGCTCAAACCTGGACCTTCTTGGAATGAAGGAATTGAAGACTGCTGAGCGCGAAGGTACCGAAAAGTTCGGAAGGCAAAATCGGAGCATTAAGAAGAAAACCCTTTTCTTTTTTCCAGATATCTGTCAGGTTCACCCACATATATCTCTCCATTACTACCATGTCAGCCATAGACCTACCCATGGCGGAGGCAGCCCGCTTAGTAGCACAGAGAGCGAGATCTGTGGTGTGGCGCAACTCAGCTACCTTATCAGGAGAAAGGCCCTCGCCTTTATCCAGATCTTTCAGCAGATCAGCCTGATATACATGGAGCACTGCCATCGTGTGCAATGAAACCACAGCTTGACCTGCTGCTGCGTATGTCCTGCCATTTAAGTGAGATGTATCCTGAAGAGGCTTAGATAGCAGGGAGGGAGTATTAAGAGAGGACGTCTCACCCGTAGAGAAATCATATAGTAAGTAGACATTCAAAAGGCCCTTTTTACCGCCGTGTGTACCACCGCCGCGGCGTTTGTAAAGTGCACTTCAACCACAAGTGTCAAACAAGCGCATCAAAGCACTTTTTCGCAAATAGACGTCAGTTTTGCCTTGCTGATGTGTTACATTTGACTGCTTCAGTCACGGAAAATAAAAGAAAAACACTATAATTTAAATATTTAATATATTTAATATTTAATATTCACAGATGAAAGTTTGGTATTTATGAAGTTATGTGCATTTCTTAGAACGAATTCAAGCAGGATAAATGTCAAGCCTGTGCCTGAGTCTGTGCTTATATTTTCTAAGCTATGTGGTATTAAACCATATTTTAGATTTGACACATTTAAAAGGTGTGCAGTATTATTTATATTATATTTATTATGCGTTATATTATTCAAAAGAAATTGTGGTTTACTTTGCATCGGAGCATTAAAGGCACTGTGCCTTGGCATTATTAAGACTTGCACACTACTGATAACAGTCCTGTTAGCTTGTAATCATTTTTAAAATAATTCATATAAATATAGCTTGTTATTAATGACTTGCTTTTATTAATAGATGCATTTAACATTTAATTATACAGCATCTTTACAGAGGCTGAATAATTACACACACACATACACACAGTAATGTATAAGTTACGTGTAATGTAATAATATTTCCTTTCTTTCTGTCTTACAGGATTCTTTGCAGATAATGCAGTTCTTCTTTTTCAGAAGTTTTTTGTGAGCCAATCCTCACACAGCTTCCTAAAAACTAAAAGAGCTATTACTGAGTCTCAGTGAATCTTGCCATGATCAGCTCTTCCCAAGAACATTTGTTTAGAATATTTTTGAATCAACATTTACTCATCAAATTCTCTGGTCTGAATCTTATTTTAAATTAACTTAATTATTTGTTTAATGAACAATGTTAATTGCACACAGAGCAGGGGCGTAGCCATCTTTTCAGAAGTGAGGGGGACATAAATTATAAATTAAATGATTATTATTATTTTTTGGTTAAATAAACTATAGAAATTAATACTTTTATTTAGCAAGGATTCTTTAAGTTGATCAAAAGTGATGATTAATGTCACGTACGGTGATACAAGGAACACGGAAGAGATCCAAATGCAGGTAAAAAAGGTTTATTGAGGGCAATCCAAAAAGCATAAACAGTCCAGGCAGGGTCAAAACCAGAAAATCCAAAAACATAAAACAAAACAAGAACACACGGGATGAGCAGACTCTGGGAGGTATCATACATACGACAAGGACTCCGTGACAAAGACCAAGACAGACAGGGTATAAATACAAAGAAGGATAATGGGGAAACAGGAGACAGGTGGGGAACAATCAATTAACTAGAACAAGGAGGAAGGTGACCAAATAAGGGAACAGGAAGTGATAATATGATAGACACCGTGGGAACTGAGGACACCTAGTGGATACCCAGGGAACACAACCCAGACACTGTGACAGAACCCCCCCCCCCCTCCCCTCTACGGAGCGGCTTCCAGACGCTCCACGATAGACAAAACAGAGACCAGGAGGGAGGCGGACAGGTGGAGGCTCAGGGGGAGGGACGGAGGGCCAGAAAAGAAAAACATGGGGAACAGGCACCAGAATGTAACACAAAACAGGAAGACCAGGAGGGAGGAGGTTCAGGGGGAGGGACGGAGGGCCAGACTAACAGAAAGGAACAGGGACAGAAGTGAACACAAAAACAAAAGGCAAAAACAACAACAAGAAGCCCCCCAGGGCGGAGCAGAAGACCACCACATCCTTGTGGTCGACGCCAGAGTCCTCCAGGGCGGAGCGGAAGACCACCACAACCGTATAGTCAGGGCAAGCGCCCCCCAGGGCGGAGCAGACCGCCCTGGGGGGGACGACAGCGGGCTGCTCGGGAACGTCCTCCGGGCTTTGAGGAATGGTAGACGCCTGTCTCCTCCTCCTCCGCCCTCTATGATGGCGAGTCGGTGGCACCTTGTCTGGAGACTCAGGCGTTGAGTCGGCCATCTTGTGCTGTGGCGCTGGGCTGGCGGCCATCTTGTGCTGTGGCTCTGAGCTGGTGGCCATCTTGTGCGGTGGCACTGGGCTGGCGGCCATTCTGTGCTGTGGCACTGGGCTGGCGGCCATCTTGTGCTGTGGCGCTGGGTTGGCAGCCATCTTGTGCTGAGGCGCTGGCTCAGCAGCCATGACGTGAACCGTCTTGGGAATTTCTAGGATCTTGGATAGCTTCTCGAAGTAATCGAGGAAGGTGTCAGTGGCCATCTTGGGCGTTGGTGCTGAGCTGGCAGCCATCTTGCACTGTGGGGTGAAGCTGACGTCCATCTTGCTTCGTGGTGAGGGGTTGGTGGCTATGCACCGCAGCGTCACTGGGTTGGCGGCCATTAAGGGCAGTGTCGCTGACTTTCCTCTTCTGCCCTGGTGAGACGGCGGCTCTGGTCCCTCCCACGTGAGCCCCGAGTCGAAGGGGGGCCATGGTGGAGAGCAATGCTGAGCTTCCTCTCGCCCACCTCCTCCTCGGCGACCTCACCTGGTCCCGCGAAACACGACCAGGCGGGTTCCCTCAAAGCGATCGCCTCTCTCCCGCTCGGTGGCTGGGGAAGAAGCGTCAACCGACATAACGCTGGATCTCTGCGTGACGGAGTCCTTCTGTCACGTACGGTGATACAAGGAACACGGAAGAGATCCAAATGCAGGTAAAAAAGGTTTATTGAGGGCAATCCAAAAAGCATAAACAGTCCAGGCAGGGTCAAAACCAGAAAATCCAAAAACATAAAACAAAGCAAGAACACACGGGAAGAGCAGACTCTGGGAGGTATCATACATACGACAAGGACTCCGTGACAAAGACTGAGACAGACCGGGTATAAATACACAGAAGGATAATGGGGAAACAGGAGACAGGTGGGGAACAATCAATTAACTAGAACAAGGAGGAAGGTGACCAAATAAGGGAACAGGAAGTGATAATATGATAGACACCGTGGGAACTGAGGACACCTAGTGGATACCCAGGGAACACAACCCAGACACTGTGACATAAATACATCATTTTACAAGAGATTTATATTTCAGATAAATGCTGTTCTTCTGAACTTTCTATTTATCAAAGAAACCTGAAAAAAATATACTCAGCTGTTTTCAACATTATCATAATAAGAGTGTTTTTTTTTTTTTTGTTGTTTTTTGCAGCAAATCAGTATATCAGAATTAACATCGTGTGAGTGGAGTAATGATGCAATATAATTCAGTTTTGAAATCTCAATAAATTACATTTTGAAATATATTCAAATAGAAAACAGCTATATTAAACAGGCTAGTAAAAATATTTCAAAAATTCACTGATTTGCAGTACTTGTATCAAATAAATGCAGGCTTGGTGAAGAGAAGAGATTTCTTGAAAAAACATTAACAATCTTACTGTTCAAAAACTGTTGACTGGTAGTGGAAACTATAGGCAACTTAATTTTTTCTCTAATTGCTAGCTTTTAATTGGCTTAGAAATCTATAACTGCTTGACAATTACAAATAATAACGATTTGTTTATATACTAGTAATACTACAAACACTGTTTATCACATAATAAGGCAGAATAGTTTCTATACTGTAATAAATGCTATGTCAGTTAGCACTGCATAGTTCATATACTTTATCACTTGCTGGAAATTATTATTTTTTTGGACTTGAAAAAAAAAAAAAACGAAAAAAACTGTTTTCATACAACGATAGCTGGATGCTGTTGTCCATATTAGGAGTTTCCTGGTAGGACTTTCTGCACAAGAGCGCCCTCCGGTTTCGAGTATGAATGAAACACACACTGCAGGAGAGTTTAGCGCTCCTTGCATAGACTATACAAATTCCGTGAAGTTCAATTCACCTTCTCGGTCCGAAATAAACATCAGGTCATGCGCAGACTATCCTGTCTCTTTGAGTTTAAATCTATATTTATTTACACCAGCTCTTGAAACTTCTATACGAACACACTTGTCCGAAAAAGTGCGGGGGACGAAATTCCGTGATGATAAAAGTGGGGGGGACACGTCCCCCGCGTAATCTACGCCCTTGACACAGAGTAAATAGAGATTATCTTGTTTCACAGAAGAGAAGGACGACCAAGGAAATTATTTGCTCAGGATGAGGAATGAAGACGGCCATCTTGTGCTCAAACGAAACGAACAGAAGTCCTTTGGTATGTTTGTGTTGAAGCAATGCTGTGTTATACAGCACTTTATGATGATCTCTCACAGAACTGTTCATGTCAGACGTAATTATTCTTTAAATTATGTTTTTTTTTTGTTTTTTTGTTTTTTGATACAGCTATTGCAATTATAGCATGTTGGCAAAGTGTGACTGGAACATGTTTAAACCTAAGTTAAAAAATAAAAAAACACACCACTTGTTTGTCTTAAATAAAAGAATACAAGTTTTATAAAAGTGGTCTACATTATTTCATTGTTTCATAAATGTTTTGTTATAAATTGTGGATTGATAGTTGATTGGTTTGAAGCCAGGCCTTACACTGCACAGACTAAAACATATTTGTGAGAGAAGTCAGGAACTTTGGAGAAAGATTAATGAAAGATTTAATAAAATAAATAATCTATTATTTTTATTATTAAATAATTTCTTTCAAATTTGTCCATGTTTCATCAGATGGCCTCACAATGTCCTGTCAAAAGCTATCCTAGCCATGATGTAAGAATAGAAAAGTGTGGACTGTGAAAACTGTCAGATATAAATGTGACTCACCTCAGTTTGTTGTCCACGATGAGGAGAATACATACATGTAGGTTTTACTGCCCTTCTACCCCCAGGGGCCCAGTAGCACGCCCCCGGAAGAGCCTAAAACTGTACATTTCAAATGGCTGTAAATCAGAGTCAAATTATCGAATCAAAGAGAAAACCGGAAGGATTATTACTTATGCTATGCTGATAAAATAATGTCGGGCACAGTTTTCAGAAATAAATGGAAATGTGTCATAAAGGCATTTTAAATATTGCTGACTCTAAAATACCAAATTTCACTCTGTCTTTCAATTATATCATAGAGGTTTACCAGTTTTCCATTAAATATATTATTTATTTCATTTTCCCAATAAAAAGTTTTAAACTACATTACCCACAAGCCTCCATCGTTCTCTCTATGGAAAGGGAAAACTAGGCGCTGTTTTTTGTAGTTCATTGAAGTTATGCTTAGGGTTAGGGTTAGGCTCTCGCTAAAGAGGTAATTTTTCTCAACATAGCAACCCTTAATTGTTGACTTAATCTATTACTAATGTGATAATAGCAGCAAAACGTACTTTTGTAACATGATGCGCTGTTTAATATGGGTTAAAAGATAGTCCAACCACAGACTGTCCTGCAGTGACAAGGGAAATTGACAGCCAATAAGCTGAGCAGCGGCGTCACGCTTCCTTATCCATTTATGACCGATGTCTTTCATTTTTTCGGCTGAAGGGATAGATTGGTTAACAATCAATAACATTTGCTACCTATTAGATTGTGTTTTATTAACATCTACACCTTCCTCCAACAATAATGCAAATGCTCTAATTATTGTTGTTCAGCTTGACAAAAATTGGGCAATAATGATGAGCACATGGCCAGCATTTGCAGTTCTATCTAACCGATTCCTCTCATTAAATATAATATTTTTTTTCAAAGACAAGTGCATTTTCTAATCAAATGATGAGCTTCTAACATTTACATTGTATGTTACGTTGTGTTTTAAAGTTATAAAAATTATTCACTTTTGTGTCTCTGTGATTTGCCATTCTCTACCATTTGAACTCTAGCAATAAAAACAGAAAGAAAACATTAATTCAAAGACAAAGTGCCCATATAACTGCACTGCATCCTCTGACAACAAGCTTGTTTTTGCCACTATGAAGAATAAAAATACTTTGCAAATACTTTTAATAAAAAAACAAGAAAAAAACGAGTAAATACTGATAGTCTTTCAGAGAACACTGGAGTAATTGACCAAAAAGTGATACAACACACTGTTTCAAACTAAGAAAATAAAAACCATGAAGGCATGCATGTCAAGTGTGCAATATCATCTATAAAACTCCATCAGCACAGCATCAAATAAACACTGATTGTCCGAACAATGGAAGAAAGATAACGTGTTCAGGAAAACAAACACCTGCTACATAAAAATGCAGAAATAAAACTGACAATAACATAATTCACTTCATGACTGTAACTAGGGGATGGCTGTGCATGAACATGTCCTTTACGAAAACTCCTGATGAGAACTGAAGTTTTTTTTTGATAAAAGCACCAGAAGTAAAGTTTACTGTATGAAGCTGGAAAAAGAGAACACAATGCTTTATCAATACGAAAATACTATTTTCAACTATTGTTTTAATCACTGGTTCTGTATACAGTATATGGGTTGCTGGAAGGTCACAATGTATTCATTATAAGCTTAGAATTTAAACAAAGTTGCATTTTCTGCAAACATCAAACCACTGCAAAGTCTAAACACTGATCAAGGGAGCATTTTTGTGTGTGGTGGGGAGAGTGAGTCCTTGTGCACGATGGAGAAGAACAGCATTATCTGCAAACAATCCTGAAAGACAGAAAGGAAGGAAATATTATTTCATTACATGCAACTTTTTTTTAGACCATAAAAGCAGCCTCTGTAAAGATGCTGTATAATTAAATGTTAAATGCATCTATTATTAAAAGCAAGTCAATAATAGCAAGCTATATTCATATGAATTATTTAAGGACTGTTATCAGTAGTGTAATTGATCTGGTCACGAAACCTTTCCAATGTATGTGAAATATTAATAATAATAATAATAATAATTTGGTAGTAAAACCAAGTGTTGCACGTTTTCTTGGTGAACAGAAAAGTATATTTTTTTTGTACATAATTTGCAACTGCTTTTTTTTCACTTGATTAGAAGCACCAAAAATTAAATTGTCCTCTGTAATAGGGACTAATGAAAAGAGATTTAGAATTTATTTTAAAATGCAAAGTTGAATCAAAAAATATAAAAATAATAATCAATCTCTGTAAACACTTAAGTGTGTCCCATAAGGCAGTGGCTCTCCAGGACCAGGATTGGTAACCACTGCCATCAGGTCATGAAAAGTTCGATACACACTTTTGGTCACCATGCTCACTCGAACACTTGGGCTAAACACAGGAAATATGTCAAATAAATAATCAAGTGGTCAAGTGCAAAGATGGCAAGTGTGGGTATTTGGACAGTGCAAAAGTTTAAGAAACAACAAATGCTATGCAATTTATAACAGCAGTTTGATAAAAAGGTAAAACTAACACAGACTTACTGCTGCAAATGTCTGCCTCCGCAGCTTTCTGTCTTCTCCATTTCTGAAGGAATACCTCTCCACAAACACCACTGGGATGACTGCTTCCTTAACATCATTTCAGCTAAAAAAAAAAAAAAATATATATACATATATATATATATATATATATATATATATATATATATATATATATATATATATATATATATATATATATACATACATATATATATATATATATATATATATATATATATATATATATATATATATACATACATACATATATATATATATATATATATATATATATATATACATATATATATATATATATATATATATATATATATATATATATATAAGAAAGGGGGGGGGTGTAGAATGAAATAGAATTATAAACAGAATTTTAATAATGTTTTGTGAGCAAAATATTTAAAATATAAACTGATATGAATGTACTGCAAGAGGGGAAAAATATGTACTTTTATTTATTTACTTTTTTTGGATTTACATAAAAAGGTATCAAAAGCATGGTACAGTAAATGTGATTACTGTAACATCTGTCATATTAAAGCACATCAAAAAATGACCATTACAGTTGTACAACCATAGTTAGTTGTATTGATTATTAATATACCATAGTAAAACTACAATTACTGTGGTAAAAACATGGTGAATGTCCCGTTCCTGGGTTTTAACTTCAAATTTAATTTGTTACTATTGTACGTATCGTGGTTACCATGATTTTACTACAAATTTACATATTTGAACCTGAAATGAATATATTGAAAGTCTATGCCACGTCACGTGACAGATAGAGTTTAATCACACTAGTAAGCAGGTGTGTTCATTTAGTTAAACGCAATGAAACTCAAAGACAGCTTCGGATGACTGATATAATACAGCGAGTAAACCATACGGCGCTAATCTGATTAATAAAGAAGACAGAATATATTTTATAACAGGCATTAAAATAGCGTATTTACGTCTACTCACCGAACCTGTGGCACATGTAAACTGATGGCAAGTATCGCGATGTGTGCTGAATGAGACTTCTTGAACGTGATTTCATAGTGATAAACTATGAATAAGCGATAAGTGAGAATGGGTTGTAAGAAAATGGTTCAACTGCTTACTTGCACGCGCCTTGGAGCGTTGTTAAACTCACCTTTTAATGCCGTTTTTCCTGCAGTTGACCGTTGCTTTGGTCTAACTCACCGCTGAATGCTGTTTTACCTGCAGTTGAGTGTTGTTAAACTGACCGCTGAATGCTGTTTTACCTGCAGTTGAGTGTTGTTAAACTCACCACTGATGAACGTGCTAAACCTTTGCACAGAGAGCACTTTGATACCAGATTGCGAGGATTTTTAAACCTCAAAAACCAGTTGGAGCGCCATTTGACTTGCCCTGTCACATATAATTTTTTGTAGCCTATTCTTTTTTATTTTTATTTATTTAGTCTCGACCCATACAAGGCAGTCAACGAGTTGCGGTGTGCTGACCCAAGACGTCAAATTTAAGTTCTATAGAAGTCTATCGGAGTAAACTGCACGTTGAAAAATGACGCCAAAGGTATACCCAGTGTGTCAATAAAGTGACGCCAGATCCCTTGACCATGCGTCAGACATTTGAAGAGTAGGGAGTGAGACTGTGTTGTATTAGGCTACTTTTGCATGTGCTTTGTTGCAAACTTAATGCATGTGCTTGAGCGTGGAATATATTACGATTTGATAATGTAAATTTAATATAAACCTCTGATTAGTTGAATATAACAAACGAACGACTAGAACTAGAAAAATCTTACGTGGGGGCAGACCATTTTTTAGTCTATAACCAAAACAACAGTCCTATATAAACCAGTTCAGCAAGTGAAAGCCTCATAAGACACTGTCCATATGAAAGAGCAATTCACACCTTCATCTTGACCCCCACAAGTCATACATAACTACCCCCAAAACCCCAACCCCCTCCAGCTGAACAGAATTTGGTCTGTTTTTTGGCTCTGAGGAAGGATGTGTTACTGGGCTGAAACATGCCTGCACTCTGCAGCACTACTGTTTGTATTCATTATTTTTTCACAGCCCATATTATTATTTTCACAAGACCAAAATGATAACAACAAATCATCAATTAATAATTAATCATTATTTTAAAAAAATCATTGTTATTTGTGATCATGGGTGTTTGAGGAAGGCTTTAAGACAAAGCGGAATCCTCTGTTCTCGCCTCACAGCGCGGGACTCGCGCTCAGTCATGCAGCTTCACTGTCTGCATTTTGACTTAACTAAATCAGATTGAGGCGAATACAACTTATTGATCACGAGCCCAAAATTAGATAGGTAATTTACATAAAAATTTACATAAATAACGCCCTACATAAATAGGTAAAGCAAAACAAATATTTGGATCGTCCATTATTTTTTCCCTTATTTTCTTAAAGAATAAACACGTATTTTCTACAAGAATAAACATGATAAAATATTATTAATTAATAAAAAAAATAATTTAAGCAATTAAAACCTTTTTTTCTTTTACTTGAATTTAAAAACTATTAAACTAACTTTAAATTCTCAAGGAGTTTATAAGTAAAAATTTTTATATCAACCTTTATATCAAACATTTTTAAATCGTCCACAGCTGAGCATCACGGGAGGCTGATCTGCGCCAGAGCGCGTGAAGTGAATTTGATGAACGAAGTAATTTTCAGATGCAATGAAAAAAAAAAAAAAAAAAAAAAAAACTGGATAGCCTAGATTAGGCCCAGGCTCTGTTCTGAAGTATAAAATAATTATAATTACTGTTAACCCAGAGTAACAAATTTTAACCAATTAATCACCTATTTTCATTTGCTATATGATTTCTTTATTTTTTATTTGTTAAACACGCTAAAAAATAAATTAAGTTTGTCAGAGGAAAAAAATATATGAGTCGTGTATAGGTTTCATTTTAACGGATCAATCACCTATTTTCGTTTGCTGCATGTTTTTTTTTAAACACGCTAAAAAATAAATCAGAGTTTGTGAGAGGAAAAAAATATAAGTCAGGTATGAGTTGCATTATATTACATTTAGAAATAATAACGGCTGGCGTAATAATGTTATAATGTACCAACAGGATATTTTTAGTTCCCTTCACTGTACAACAAATCCTTTAAATTTAACGAATTTATCAGAACAAAACAAGAATTAAAAATATATAATTCTAATGGATAAATATAATTGCAGTATATAATAATATAGGCTTAGTATTAAAAAAAAAAAATAATAATAATTTAAAGCTAAGCATAAGGTAAGTGTCACGGTTTATGAATCCACTGTTTCCTGCTCATCTCATGTTACGTCATGTTGATTGTTTCATGTGGGTGTTACCGCTGATCATCTTGATCAGCGGCAACTGAAGCTCATTCCACCATTCTACTTAATGCCCTGTCTTTTGTCTCTTGTTTGTCAGATCGTTGTTTGAGGTCCTCCGTGATTCTTGTCTGTGTCCCATCTGCTCAGCTACTCCTTGTGTCTTGTTCCTGTTCGGTCGTTGTGGATTACCATTCATCTCACGGATCCCTCACCATCACCCACCTGCGCACTCAATCACCTTCTCACCAGTCTGTGCTGCCATCGAGGTCCCTGCGTCACCCACCATCAACCCAGCCTGACCATACTTCTCAAATAAAGGACTGTTTACTTGCAACTTGCTTCCTGTCCTTTATGCGATCGCGACAGAACGATCTGACCACCCATGGAAGCAGCGAGTAACCCATCTTCAGCGTTGGAAGAGTTCCTCAGTGCCAGTGCTCGAAGGATGGACTCCCAGGAATGGAATATTAACGACACTGGTTGCGCTGTCCAGGCTTTGGTGGCGCAGGTGTCCGAGCTCACCCAACAAATACAGCTTCTGCGAGCCCCCACTGTGCCGCTCACACCGTCCGTTCCTCCCACACCATTGGAGACCCCCTCCCAGCCGGAACCAAGCCTTCCAGTTCCGGCAACCTACTCTGGTGAGCCTAATTTCTGTAGAGCTTTCCTAACACGATGCTCTATGCACTTCTCTCTTTAACCCAGGACCTTCTCCAACGAACAAGCCAAGGTGGCGTTTGTGTTGACACTGCTCACTGGGAGGGCGGCATTATGGGGAACGGCGGTGTGGGAGAATCAAGATTCATGCTGCGCCGCGTTCCAGACACTCGCTGCCGAAATGAAGCGAGTTTTCGATCGGGCCGTCGCCGGGAGAGAGGCGGCTAGGAGGTTAGCCGAATTACGACAAGGAGAGGGATCAGTATCGGATTTCTCTATCGAGTTCCGCACCCTGGCGGTGGAGTGTCAATGGAACGAGGAGGCGCAGTGGGACATGTTCCTGCATGGGCTGGCTGACCGCGTCCAGAGGGAGATCTACGCCCTGGACCTTCCGACCTCACTCAATGGACTCATTGAGCTGGCACTAAGGGTAGATGCACGACTGACATGAGTGGAACGACGTAACCTACCCAATCCCACACCGAGAGCTCCTACGGATGCACAGGTCAGCGGCGGGGACGCGGCCAGCCCCTCCTACGATCACGAGCCCATGCAGGTAGGGTGAGCTCGGCTTTCCCGGGAGGAGAAGGAAAGGGGGAGATCCCTGGGCCTGTGCCTCTACTGCGGTGGGACCGGTCATCACGCCTACATCTGTCCGGTAAAAGGCCAAGCCCGGTAGTAAGTATGAGGCTACTATCGGGTGGGATCTCCGCCGAGAAGACCTCATGATCATCTACGCTCCTCCCAGTAAGACTAAGATTGTCAGAACGATTTCACGACTGTCAAGCACTTCTGGACTCCGGGGCTGAAGGTAATTTCATGGACTATGCACTTGCATGCAAACTTCAAATTCCCCTCAGACCCCTCACTCACCAGATCACGGTTCACGCCCTCAATGGACAAAGACTTCCGGTCATCTCACTCATCACTGAAAACATTACCCTCATCACATCAGGCAACCACTCAGAAATCATCTCATTCTACATACTAGACTCTCCCCTTGCACCCATAGTTCTTGGTCACCCCTGGCTCCTCCGTCACAAACCCAAAGTAGACTGGCAACTGCATTCCATCCTGGCCTGGAGTAACACATGTCATGAGTCTTGTCTAGTGTCTGCTTGTCCGTCTGTTTCTATGTCTATGTTTCAGGAGGAAGCAGTGGATTTGTCTAACGTGCCCGCGGAGTACCTCCACCTGAAGGAAGTGTTCAGTAAGTCTCGTGCTGCTTCTCTCCCTCCGCATCATCCCTATGACTGTGCCATAGATTTACTGTCAGGTAAGTCTCCGCCTAAAGGCAAATTATATTCACTTTCTGTCCCAGAAAGGGAGGCTATGGAGAAATATATTTCTGATTCTCTAGCTTCGGGGTTCATCCGCCCTTCCTCTTCTCCAGCAGGGGCAGGGATCTTTTTTGTGGGGAAGAAAGACGGGTCGCTGCGACCTTGTATTGATTACCGGGGACTGAACAACATCACGATAAAGAATACATACCCTTTGCCGTTGATGTCTTCATCCTTCGAGAGGTTGCAGGGAGCGTCGATCTTCACGAAATTGGACTTACATAATGCTTATCATTTGGTCCGCATTAGGGAGGGGGATGAATGGAAGTCCGCTTTTAACACCCCCAGGGGGCACTTTGAATACTTGGTCATGCCCTTCGGGCTGTCCAACTCCCCAGCAGTCTTCCAGGCATTCGTCAACGACGTGCTGCGAGATATGATCGATAAATTCATATATGTCTACCTGGACGACATATTGATTTTTTCCTCTTCTTCACTTTTTTTCGGACGTTTTGATTTTACTCTCTCGTTCAGCCCGGGTTCCAAGAACATCAAACCCGATTCTTTGTCACGCAATTTTGACCGTTCAGAACGCCCGTCTACTCCCGAGTGTATTTTACCTGAGACATTAGTGGTCTCCACACTCACATGGGAGGTCGAATCGAAGGTCAAGACGGCCTTAGAAGGGGTAACGCCTCCGCCCGGGTGCCCACCGAATCGATTATTTGTGCCGGAGGGATTACGGTCCAACGTCATTCAGTGGGGGCATTGTTCTAATGTGGCTTGTCATCCAGGAGTTAACCGTACTAAATTTTTGGTCAAACAACGATTCTGGTGGCCACTTATGGCTCGCGACATTCACAGTTTGTTTTGGCTTGCTCGGTTTGTGCCACTGGTAAGACTACCAATCGACCCCCTGGTGGGTTACTTCAACCGCTGCCGGTCCCTTCGAGACCCTGGTCCCATATCGCACTAGATTTTATTACCGCCCTCCTGCCTTCCCAGGGCAACACGGTAGTTTTGACCGTGGTGGACCGGTTCTCGAAGGCGGCCCACTTTATTCCCTTGCCCAAATTACCCTCAGCCAAGGAGACAGCATTGACCGTCGTAGATCACGTCTTTCGTTTACATGGCCTCCCGACAGACGTGGTTTCCGACAGGGGATTCCAATTTGTGTCCAAATTTTGTGGGGGCGCGCACCAAGGCTAAAGCCGACTGCCACCGGTCTAGGCTTCCAGTATACACCGTGGGTCAAAAAGTGTGGCTTTCTACCAAAAACATTCCTCTCCGTTCCGTCTCTAATAAGCTTGCTCCCAAATTTATTGGTCCGTTCACTGTCACCAAGATCATTAGTCATTAGTTAGATCGTTGTTTGAGGTCCTCCGTGATTCTTGTCTGTGTCCCATCTGCTCAGCTACTCCTTGTGTCTTGTTCCTGTTCGGTCGTTGTGGATTACCATTCATCTCACGGATCCCTCATCATCACCCACCTGCGCACTCAATCATCTTCTCACCAGTCTGTGCTGCCATCAAGGTCCCTGCGTCACCCACCATCAACCCAGCATGACCATACTTCTCAAATAAAGGATTGTTTACTTGCAACTTGCTTCCTGTCCTTTATGCGATCGTGACAGTAAGGTTGGGCTTTCTCATTCGGGAGAAATCCAAACATTTCCATATTCGTGATGTTGCCCATTTAAAGCTTAACTATTATGCATGAGGTAAATAGGCTGTGTAGTTCACACGTGTTTCAGTATAGATGGAAACAAATCATAATTAACAATATGTCAAAGTGCTAACGCTGAATGTCTGGTGAACGACTGCTGTTTCCAGTGAATATGTGCGCGAGGCACCAGCGCGATCAAACAGCTGAAACAAATAATACTTAATTTTTGGTCACACATAAGCCATAATTCAAAAATGCAAAGTGTTGGTAGTTTGAAAAATCAAGAATAATAACAGAGTTAATACCAATTATTGCTAAATGCTTGACCTTTCCCATTTCGCTCTGCATACGGATCGATTTTTTTAAACCAAGAATGAACCAAAATGAAAATTAAATGAAAACATTTAGCTTATATATATATATATATATATATATATATATATATATATATATATATATATATATATATACATAGGCCCTATATTTATTTACTGTTTAATGAAAATAGTATTCATATGATCCTTTGTGTAAAGGTCTTCTTTTAATTTTTGTTTAGTAGACTGTAGTCTAAGACTATCCTACATTTTGAAATTAACACATTTTACATTTTTTATGTTTTTTTAAGTTATATCATAATGTTATTGTTGTTTTACTTCCTTCTTTTATCTCATTTTACAATTACATTCATTTCGCAATCCGTTCCTTTGCGCCACCTGGCGGTAGTTTCGCAAATGATTTTAACACGTGACTGAATTACAGTTACCGCCCGGTACACGTGGCGGTAATGCCCAATTAGGTTGTCCACCTACTGTAGCTCTCATAGCTGTTTTCACACATCGCTTCAATATTGGTGTAACTGGTATGTTGGAATCGATGGATGCCTGAGGAAAATGGCCTCCTCCATCCCTTCTCGATCTGTGTATGGATATCAGGAAGAAATGGAAGGCTCACCTGAGCTGGAGGGCTATGGTCAGAAAGTTAACTCTCATCGAGATGACCTCGCGGCGTCACCTTCTTAGCCCACTTCCATGGCAAGTCCAGCCTTGCCGTGGTACGATCCATAACTTCCATCAGCTTGTCATACACAGGGCAGGAGGATTGAGAAGGTTCAGCCTCAGCTTCTTTGTCTTCTTATCTCCTGCTCTTCCTGGGTAATCAGACAGTGTTAAAGAAATAACATCGTCCACCAGCGGCTCTTTCTCGTCCACAGCCGACGAGCGCAAAAGGGAAAGCCGCTCTCTATCTAATAGATCAGATCCACCTGTGAACCCCACGAGCTCATTCTCCTCAATGCCTCAGCAGCAGCGGGTCCTGAACCATGGGAAGCAGATGGCTGCCCCTCTTTCCTTGAAATAGAGACAAACGAGAGTGGAGCTTATTCATGGAAAACGCACACAATGCACGCAAATTGCCCTCTCAAGGACATCACGTGCTTGCTCTTCGCTCCCCCCAAAAATGCAGAGATCGTGTGTCACCAGGTGTCAAATAACAACGACACGGATGGAAACATCCTCTTATCGTGGATGTCAAGGCATTCAAGAGCCACCACACACAGAAGTGTCAAGGAATTTGGCTACAATTGTAGTATTCCGCTTGTTAAGCCAGCCTTGAACCATAGACAATGTCAGATGCATCTTACCTGGGCTAAGAAGAAGAATCGGACTGTTGCCCAGTGGTTCAAAGTCCTCTTTTCAGATGAGAGTAAGTTTTGTATTTCATTTGGAAACCAGATGCACCTGTAAGTCCTGAACCACAGACAATAAATATTGAATCTTGAGTCTGGTTGTATTTGTCTAAAAGAAGAAAGTCATACATCCAGGATGGCTTGAGAGTGAGTAAATCATGGGGTAATTTTACATTTTTTGTGAATTATCCCTTTGAGTTGTAGAAATGGGACTAAAGACTGCACAGTCTGTGGGTGTGTGGGAAATTGACTACCTGATGGTAGGATTCAAGTGGCAGTACTGATTTGATCATTTTGCAGGGCTATTTCTGTGTGTGCTTGTGGTTTGATGCTCTGAATCTGAATTTTGTCTTTTGAATGTCAAGTATCAAAGAAGTTGTGACCAGGTGTGAGGTCAATTATCCTGACTGCCCACATGTTTGTCCTTGACTCTTAGAAGTCATGAAAGAAGAGCAGGCTAATGACTCTCTTTGCTGAACAGGTGATACATTACAGGCTAACATGTTCTAACATGCACTAACTGACCTCTTATGGAGGAGCTGAGCACAGACTCAATGCTTTCCCAGTAAGTTTTAGACTATCAAAGAAGGCTTTAAATAAGACAGAATTTCTTCAGATGTTGCAGAAAAAATTATAATAATAATAATAATAAAAATTCTCTGGAGCTTTGAAACTGAATGGTAAGATATCAAGCTGATCACATCCACCCTTGTATGTAAAGTGCTCACCTTTGTATGTATAGACACTGAAACATACGGTTTCAACATATTGACAGGATCTAAAACGTAAACCATGTTGCATAATCCACAATTTACATTGAAAAACATTACAAATCTTTACCAGGCCTGTAAAAAAGTGTCAGAACTACATGAAACTTTGTGAAGGTGCCGCTGCAGGTGAGTCGATATCAATATCCATACTAAAACAGTGAATTCCATTCAATATTCTGCTGATCTTGAAGGATGCACAATATCCCACATAGCAAATGTTTTCTGGTCAGGCTCCGGGCCACACAATCAATTTTCCCTCAGGCCAAGTGCTGCAAAAAGGAATGATGGAAGTGGCCCAGAACTGGATTAAAGAGAAGGGCCACACATAGGCCATAACTGGCCCGAATCTCAACCAGATAATTAGCCTTAACTGGCACAAAACAGGTTTTATTATTGGTAACAATTCCCAGCCTTAAGTAAACCAGAATACCCAAATCTGAGCCACACCTGAGCCTTTTATAACCCAGACCCAAAACAGAATCTTAATATTTGATATTTTTGCATTGAGTATAATTATAGTCGCCATTACACACAAACTATGCCAATAAAGTACATTAAACTGAATAGAAAATCAGCCTTAAAATCAGCAAATCATGTAAAAAACATATTGCACTGGTTTTTATTTTTATAAAAGGACCAAATCAACCAATAAAGAGTGAGTGTATAAAGTATACAGTCTATCAGAAAAACTGACACTGAGACAAACACTGTAATCATAATAATTTATTGCAGATGTGTCAAAGAGCAGTACCACAGTAGTCCAAATGACGATACACTGGAGTTGCAGTCATCTCTGGCAGAATATGGTAGTTTAGTGTGAGGAGCAGGGCATAATTTAAATTGTTAAATGCTGAAAATACTATCCCAATCCACTCCGTCAATGCGGAAGGAGCGCGTTCCTTCTTATTCAAAACACGCATCACTGGAAACCCGGCATGTTATAATCTATGATGAAACCGGCGAGAGCCAATGAGCGTTTGATATCGCTGCTGTAAAGCCTGTTGTACAACTTCTTAAAGGCATTTTTTTTTATTGTTACTATAGCTATCGAGGAAGGTGATACTTATTGCCAGTGAATGGTTTGAATTTTGGATCTTTTCATGTAAGGATTCTAAGATTATTGGTACCAAAGAATGATAATATGAAGTTTAATATACCATATTTTCCGTACTATAAGTTGCATTTTTTTTCATAGTTTGGCTGGTTCTGCGACTTATAGTCATGTGCGACTTATTTATCAAAATTAATTTGACATGAACCAAGAGAAATGAACTAAGAGACATGAACCAAGAGAAAACATTACCATCTCCAGCTGCGAGAGGGCACTCTATGCTGCTCAGTTCTCCTGTAGGCTACACTGAAGACATAGAGCGCCCTCTCGCAGCTGGAGACGGTAATGTTTTCTCTTGCATCTTCGTTCTAAATAAATGTGACTTATAGTCCAGTGCGACTTATATATATTTTTTTCCTCATCATGACGTATTTTTGGACTGATGCGACTTATACTCAGGTGCGACTTATAATCTGAAAAATACGGTAATTATAATTAAGTGCCGTTCAATGCAGTTGACTGATTTACTTAATTTTTAAATGTTTTATTCTGTTTTGACCTGCCATTTCAAATTTTATATTACATATATGCAATACTACACTTCATTAAAATGTATGTGATAATTTAACTATTTTCATGCAATATTATATTTATCTTGTTTATCATGGGTCACATAATATGTTGCCATATTATAGCCTAATTTGGGCCACATGATCATTGGAACTGATCTGAGACACACTCCTCCCACCAACAATCGGCCCTAATATTGTTTGCCGTGATCCACGCTGAGCGCTCATTGCCACACATGGCCAAGCTCTGGCTGAAAAGGTACAAGTCATTGCCGACAGGAGGCCAGCAGTGCCAGCTTGAGGCCACATTTGGGCCAAGTCTGTTTGCAATGTGGGATATGGGTACCATATGAAACAATATTGAAGATTTTGAGCAATATTGGATTTTTGATTGTTTGTATGTACTTTTAAATGTAGTTCTCTTACGAGAATTCCTCCGTACTGCGTCTTAGCTAAGACGCTACGGGAAAAGTCTCTTTTCACGAAATACTGAAGCAAAAAATTATCCTTAATTTTGAATTGTTGTAAAGCGCATTTGCAGCAGCACGCAGCCATAGGCGAGACGGCTCGCTCGCTCATTGGCTGCTCTGCGGCAACTACACAAGCCTATCGAGCGCAGGCTGATGCAACATTCGCGCCCTCCATGCCACTTCCCACCGAAACGGGTGTGGCCTAGCCCTATAAAGGGAGTTCAAAAAGGCTGACTCACCTGATTTTTCATCTCTTCAGTGAAGCTCACGCATCGTTGGATCACGAGAAGAAGCAAGCGCCGTCAGATAGCATCTCAGCGGGACGAGCTATTCCTGAAGCCGCTGGCCAACGCTGCCTTCCACTGCCGTTCCTGCTGCCCGTTCCGGCGCCCATATCCTTTCAATTCTATTATATCCAACGGTTCTTTATGCGTGTGTGTGTGTTCGCCCTGCGACACACACTCGTAAAAGAGCTTGCGTCTTTTTTAAGATGCCTTCTTGCGGCTCGTGCAGAGCCCCACTCAGTGAGGGAGACTGTTACGTCATCTGTGTCTCCTGCCTGGGTGAAGATCATGCAGCGCTCGCGCTCGCTGACGGCAGATGCCCTCACTGCGAGCTGTTGCCAATGGTGACTCTGCGGACTCGCTTGGTTTTTTTCTCTGAGCCTGCATTCTCCGCTGCGCTGCGGCGCCGTAAAAAGCGCCGTTTCCAGCGGATTCCGGAACCGCCTCCGGCTCAACCGAGCTCGCCGGTTCGCCCTGCTTCAATGGCCTCCCCTGCATCGCTTCCCGATGGTCAGCGCCTGCTCTCTGCCGCCGCGTCTTCCGAGGAAGTCGATCTCAGGGCCACGTCGGGGGAAGAGGACACGTGCTCTCTGCTAGCTTCGGGCAGTGAGGGCTGGGAGAGCTCCGGGGATCTCGCACCTTCTGCTCAGAAGCCCAGCAAACGAGCTGACATCGAGAAGGAGCCGATGCGAGTGCTCACGCTGGCCGCGACGAGCCTCGGCCTCGAGTGGTCTGCACCAGCGCCCCTCCTCTCGTTCCCGGCTGGATGGTAGTTTCCTTTCGGATGAGCATACTTCTCCGAACGAGTGTACGAGTCGCCGCGGCCGAACTCTCACCCAAGCGCGCCGCTGTTTCAGTTCCAGGGATTGTGACTGTCTCAGCGTCTTTTGCAATGCGCAAGCCTGTACGGTTGCCCGCTTGCCTGCACACAAAAAAACCGTTATCACGGCTACCCAGATATTTCCCGAAAAAGGTGTAATTTCTGGTGTCCCGGCCACGGCCGATGGTGCTATAAATGTAGTGACGATGCCCACTGCTCAGTGCCCATCTCCACATATAAGCACAGCCCTTCACACAGGGCTCGCGCCCATAAAAGCGACTCAAGTCGATCGCGCGCACTACATAGTAAACGTGCCCACTCCTCAGTGTCCACAAACACTATGTCACACACGTCATGTGGTTTCTGTAAAAACGAAACCCGTGCACGTTCGTTCTGCCCAGGCAGACAGCGAGTCTAAAGCAGTAAATGTGCACGCTTACAGCCCACAATTACTCACAGACAGCACGAGTTCCACGGGACCCGCTCAGCCCTCCCTCACTCGGTTAAGCACCGTGGAGGGGTCGAGGATGAGCGATCTGCCCGCTGTGATCAGCGCGCTCCCCGCCTCAAATGTCACAGGCTTAACACCCATGTTAGAGCACATCGAAGCGCTGCCGTTGCCCAGCCAACAGATCGCGCTTCGCATACAATCCCTAGCCATTCATGCAGATGCATGGTCAGCGCTTCCAGGGGTTTCGGATTGGGTGCTAGACATTATAAAGGGAGGCATCTCGCTACAGTTTTTTCGACGCCCTCCGCGCCTTTTAGCACGCGTCGAAACTACGGTCAAAACAGAAGTAGCACACCTACTTTGAGCCGAAATATCAAAACTGTTGAGCAGAGGGGCTGTGGAGCCTGTATCTCAAGCTCAAAGCGAAGGGGGGCTGTACAGCAAATACTCTCTAGTGCCCAAGAAAGACGGGGGTCTCAGACCCATACTGGATCTAAGACAGCTGAACAAAGCATTGGCGAAACGCAGTTTCAAAATGCTTACAACCAGGAGACTCCTCGCGCATATTCGCAGAGGAGACTGGTTCATGTCGATAGATCTGAAGGATGCATATTTTCAAATACAGATAGCGTCATGTCTCAGGCGATACTTGAGATTCGCCTTCGAGGGCCAGACATACCAGTATACAGTCCTGCCGTTTGGCTCGTCCATGGCTCCTCGTACGTTTACGTAGCGTCTTAGCTCCTCGCTCCTCTCAGACTCAGAGGCATGCGAGTGCTGAACTAATTGGACGACTGGCTGATTCTGGCTCAGTCACGATCAGAGCTCGTGGAGCACAGGGCCATTTTACTCGATCACCTCGAGAAACTTGGTCTCAGTGTCAACTGGACGAAGGGTTCGCTGAACCCCAGTCAGACGATACTGGTTTTGGATATAGCTCTGGACTCACGCGCGTTGGGCATTCAGCGCGCAGCGAACTCTCTCCGCTGCGGCGCGACATTCTCACTCAGAGAATTTCAGAAGATGCTAGGTCTCATGGCCTCAGCATCACCAGTTCTTCAGTTGGGCCTGCTCCGCATGCGCCCCTTGCAGTTCTAGCTGAAAGCGCGAGTACCGCGCAGAGCGTGGATATCCGGTCAGTTGCGTCTCATGGTCAATCAGAGCTGTGTTACAGCCTTGAAACCCTGGACAGCGAACGACTGGTACCGATCAGCTGTAAGCCTGGGGACTTCCTCGAAAGTGAAAATGGTCTCGACGGACGACTCCACTTCGGGATGGGGAGCGCTGCTCGAGGGCAGAACATTCTTTGGCCTGTGGGCAGAACGGGAAAAGCTCCAACATATCAACTGTCTGGAAATACTGGCAGTAGAGATCGCGCTGACGCGCTTTTGTCCCCGAATCTAGGGCCACCACGTCTTAGTCCGTTCGGACAACATGTCTGTGGTGTCCTACATAAATCGCCAGGGCGGTCTCAGGTCCCGAAACCTGTACAGGTTGTCGGAACGCCTCCTGGTTTGGGCTTAGCGCAACTTGCGCTCGCTGAGAGAAGTTCATGTGCCTGGGCTACAGAATCTGGGTCCAGACAGGCTGTCCAGAAGCATCATTGCCACGGGCGAATGGTCTCTACACCCGCAGACAGTCCAGCTGTTGTGGGAGAGATTTGGCAGGGCGGAAGTGGACCTCTTCGCGTCCCACGAAAACGCTCACTGCCCTGCGTTCTTTTCCAAGAACGAAAGCGCGCTGTCACGGAGGTGGCCGTGCTGCCCGTTCTATGCTCCCCCCCCCCGTCTCCCTACTTCCGCAGGTGGTAGAACGGGTGAGGGAAACGAGATGCTCAGTACTGCTTGTAGCACCACTTTGGAAGAACCAAACATGGTTTCCAGATTTGATTCAGCTAGCAGACACTGCCCCGTGGCCAGTGCCGCTGAGGAGGGATCTCCTCTCGCAGGCCAGGGGCTCGATTTGGCACCCTCAACGGGAGTTGTGGTCCCTCCATGTGTGGGCGCTCAACGGTTCCCCGCTTATCTCTCAGTGGGAGTGCTAAATACCATCACTCAGGATAGAGCTCCGTCGACACGACGGCTGTATGCCTCGAAGTGGTCGGTGTTCTCCAGCTGGTGCACAGCTCGGGGATGTTCACCCCTTAGTTGTGAGGTGACGGAGGTTCTCTCCTTCCTACAGGAGCTGTTGGATAAGGGCAGAGCCCCCTACACGCTCAAAGTTTACGTGGCGGCTATCGGAGCGTTTTCTGAGACAATGCTCGGTCAGTCCATATGAAGGAACGATTTGGTCATCCGCTTCCTTAGAGGAGCTAGGAGGCTGAATCCTCCCAGATCTCCGTCAGTCCCTGTATGGGACCTCTCGACGGTTTTGGAGGCCATGAAAGGTTCCCCTTTCGAGCCTATCCGAACCATTAGCCTCAAGCATCTGTCATTCAAGACAGTGTTCTTGTTGGCTCTCGCTTCAGTGAAGCGTGTGGGTGACCTGCACGTGCTCTCAGTGAGCCCGACATGCTTGGAGTTTGGGCCTAATGGCTCAGGGGTCATACTCAAATCTAGGCACGGTTATGTGCCAAAATCCCTCAACACGCCGTTTCGGGCTCAGGTTATTTCCCTGTCTGCCCTTTCGGTGTCAGGAGAGGATGGAGACTCGAGTCTTCTTTGCCCCGTTAGGGCTTTAAGAGCTTATGTGTCTAGCTCCGCTGTCTTTAGACAGACTGAGCAGCTGTTTGTCTCGTTCAGTGGACGTTCCAAGGGAATGGCTGTTTCGAGACAGAGCCTGTCCAGATGGGTAGTTGATGCCATAGCGTTAGCTTACGCTTCCAGGGGCCTTCAGTGCCCACTGGGCGTCAGAGCACACTCCACAAGAGGCGTCGCCTCGTCGTGGGCGTGGTCTAGTGGGATCTCCTTACAGGATATATGTATGGCGGCAGGATGGGCCTCGCCGTCTACATTTATCAGGTTCTATAACCTGGAGGATAAATATCCACATAAAACATTAATTTAATTTAGCTTTTAATTATTGAAAATTAAGCAAACTTTATTAAAAATAAAACATGGAAGAAATGTTGTGTGATTAAACCTTAAAAAATAAGATGTTTTGCAGTAGGCTATGTACATTCTGCTGAACAATAGTAATAAATCTGGCAAATACTTGTTTTTAAACTAAACCGGACTTTCATTTTGACGGGTTGACGTACCTTTACAGTTCTGTGTATGTGATGTGACACTAGTTTTACTCAAATCAAACGGTCAAATGCTCATGAATTGACTGTCAGAGCAGTTCTGGAGATGTTCATGTGTTCACATCCATATTTAGTGAGACAGCAGATGCTGAAATCACCGCGAGCGTCATGCACGCTTCAGTGTGTGTGATAAAGGAAGATGCGCTTCTGCTCCATTCATTATCAGAGACACGCAGAACATGCAGTATTCATATTTAAATAGACTGTCCCAGAATAATATTTACATATATTAGTCCATATCGTGATTTGATGTAAGTGCAATGACCTATTTTTGATTAATTCATTCAAAATTTGGCAAATTCCATGCCATTCTGCATTAAACTGTAAATTCCATATTTATGACTGGATTCCGTGATTCCCTCCGCCTTTTCTGCATCGCGGAAATCATAGGGCCCTAGTTGTGGTATGCCACCTCTATCTTGCAATGGACACATGCCACGACATTCTCTTTACGTTTCCCCGCGCCCTCAAATGAAAACACTGCTGACTCTTTGCAGTATGCGATTTCGGACACAGCGCTTGTGTATCCTTCCACTTTGTGGGTGACGTAAATGCGTTGTGTCACATTAAAATAATCATTGCGAAAAAACCTGACGTGAGATTTAAAATAAATTCAAAGAGGCTTCGAGGCAGAGGAATTTGCCTCATCATTTTTTGTAATCGAGTTACTCGAGAAATCATTTCAGCCCTAAATTATATAAATATATATATATATATATATATATATATATATATATATATATATATATATATATATATATATATATATATATATATATATATGTTGTTTTTTTAATAACATCTTCACATTCCCCTCTCCGTAAGAAAAGCCAGCCCATAGAAGAAAGCTGCTAAATCTGAGGTCTTAAATATCTTTTTCAGTAAATCCCATCAGGCAAGTATTTATCTGACAAGAATCTGCAAGACAGTCTCATCTGTGGCTTTTCATAACCTGACAAGCTTCAGCCATCAAAAGTAGTAGTCCACAAAAAACAACCAGAAAGACATTTCCTGTATAAATCCTGGAAAATAAAGCCATTAAGTTTACTACAAGCATCTTCTATGGCCATTGTACAATGGTTTGTTGGAGATAATCAAGCAGGCTATGGCATTTTGGCTTGTAGAGCTGGCAAATATGACTGGGGAGCCTTTGGTATGAAAACTTGGTACACAGTTTTGTGTGGAAACTGGATAACTCTGTAGGCTGTAGGAATTAACTAAGATTTATATTGACTAAACACCTTGCTCATACAAATGTTGAATGTCTGACTCTGTCTGTTGTGCTTTCCAGATGTAATAATATGTGATTGGCAAATGGCAGGTGTTTTGTTTTCTCTGAATTGCACTTCAGAGATTACTGGTCCAAAGGACCTCTTCCCCAAAACATCTTCCCCTTCCGGTACTACACAGTAAAATTGATTTTACTCAAACTTGCCACCGAATAAGCAGAGTGTTAGGCTTCTGAGTTTTGAAGATCCACATCAAAGACAAATGGTCCATAACGACAGTGAAGAATTTCCCTCCCAGAATGCCATGGGATGGTACTGGAAATCTTTGGTGGACTTCTCAATGCTCCTCCGCCTTCTGGCAGATGGCGATGGCTCCTCCTATTGAGGGCAGCTGGCAGCGTTTCCCCATTCCCTGCTCCCCCCCAATCATGGCAGAAGGGAGCAGGCTCCAGCCTCCTGGTGAACGGCGCCGACTCCTCTGCTCCGTCTTGAATGGCAGCCACCCTTCCTTGGCCCAGGAGTGCAGGAGCATGTTCTCCGTCCCACCTCGTGTTCCATCGTTCCAGCACCACCGCCTTGGGCAACCACTGGAGGTCTCCTTTCCTTCCTGCTGTCCGATTTCCTCAACACCATGATCCCCCTCAGCAGCAAGGGCTCTCTGACAGTGTGTCCCTCCTCCCTCTGTGTTTCGGCACCAATTTAAGGAGGTGGGAAGAAGGAGTTGGGAACATTTACACACAAAACATTAATAATCAAATGAACAAACACAAAACAAAAGTTAAAGCAGCAGATGACTGCCGCATAAAATATAGTAAAACAACAACATAAACCCAGGTCTGATCCTCTCTCCTTCTTTCCCTCTCTCATCCTTCACTGTCATTACTCCTCTTTTTATCCTTCCAGAGCTCCTCCGTGGGACTCGAGACAGGTGAGTTGTGCAGATGTCGCTCATTATCATTTACTTCACCGGCCTCGCTCCATTCCCACAGCTCTCGGTCCCACCCCAGGGCCAATAGAAAGTAAATATTTATATTGTCTCGGTAGACAAAACTGTTTTTCCTTTGCAATTCTCCCAGAACTTGTTCCATAATGTGTTCCATTGAACACATTCCTGAGTGTGAATCTTAATTCTTCATCTGAAAGTGGATGGAGAGCCATGAAATCATAACATTTCTAAAAATAAAATAAAAAATTCACAGGATCCTCACAGACTTATAGACAACCATAGCAAGGAAACTGGATGGGCTGGGTTCACAGTGGTGTTAGCAAATTCATTAGCTGGATTAAACTTAGAATTACCAAATCCATATTGTAGTGTGGAATGAAATCGGTTTAATTTTTATTGTTTGTTTTTCAGATGTAACATTCACATTTATCGTGAACATTTCTACAACCTACTTTAACTTTCCCATTTCCATAAAAATCTGTCTTTTAATCTCTGATTTTGTGATTGTGATCATTTCACTCAATCGCAGAGTGTCTAGAAATCCAGTATCTCATAAAGTGGGTTGTGAGGTTGGTGATATTGGGGGTCTGAGATCAAAGCTTACTGTTAAATCCATATCCACCAGAGTATCATGGGTTGAACATGCCTGGAATTCTTCCAGCAAGTTGGGTAAAAATGACTGAATCCCAAAGTGAAAACGGGCATTTTGCCGTAAGATCTCAGATCAATTAACCTTCAGCCACGACTGTCTTACCCAACTTCTCTCCTCCGGACCGTAACCCTCCCAGTCCACCAGGTACTGAAATCCGCGTCCCCTCCTTCTCGAGTCCAGAATACGATTAACCAAATAAGTAGGTTCCCCATCTACGAGACGCGGCGGGGGAGGAACCGGGACAGGCGGATTAATCGGTGCCCAAAACACGGGCTTGATCTTGGAAACATGGAAGGCGGGGTGAATTCTCCTGTACGTAGGAGGAAGTTTGAGGCGAACTGTCACCGGACTAATGATCTTGGTGACAGGAAACGGGCCAATAAATTTAGGGGCAAGTTTATCAGAGACGGAGCGGAGAGGAATGTTCTTACTAGAAAGCCACACTTTTTGACCAACGACGTATACGGGAGGCTTTGACCGGTGGCGATCGGCCTTGGCCTTGGTGTGCGCCTCCACTTGGAGAAGAGTCTCACGGGCTCTAGTCCAAGTGTGGTAACACCTCTGGACGAAGGCGTGAGCGGAGGGGACCGTGACTTCGGATTCCATACTGGCAAAAACTGGTGGCTGGTAACCTAAACTACCCTCAAACGGAGTAAGGCCCGTAGCTGACACTGGTAACGAGTTATGGGCGTACTCCACCATAGAAAGTTGTTGGCTCCAGGAGGAAGGATTCTTGGAAACCAAACATCGCAATACTCTCTCCAAATCTTGGTTGGCTCTCTCTGATTGACCATTGCTTTGGGGGTGAAACCCCGAAGACAGACTAACCATTGCCCCTAATAATCTACAAAACTCTTGCCAAAATTTGGACACAAATTGGGGACCCCTGTCGGAGACCACATCCAACGGGAGGCCATGTAACCCGAAAGACGTGATCTATGACAGTAACCGCTGTCTCCTTGGCTGAAGGTAATTTGGGCAAGGCAATAAAATGAGCCGCCTTCGAGAACCGGTCCACGACCGTCAAAACGACAGTCTTGCCCTGGGGGGGCGGGAGGCCAGTGACAAAATCTAGCACGATGTGGGACCAGGGTCTCGAAGGGACTGACAGCGGTTGTAGTAACCCATCAGGGGGTCGGTTGGACATCTTACCAGTGGCACAAACAGAGCAAGCCAAAACAAAATCACGGATATCACGAGCCATTAACGGCCACCAGAATCATTGCTTAACCAAAAAACTGGTACGATTGACTCCTGGATGACAAGCTATACTGGAGCAATGACCCCACTGAATGACTTCAGACCGATACTCCTCAGGCACGAATAACCGGTTCGGTGGGCAATCGGGCGGAGGCGTTACCCCTTCTAAGGCCTTCATGACCCTCGATTCGACCTCCCATCTGAGAGTGGAGACCACTAATGTCTCGGGTAAAATACACTCGGGAGTAGACGGGCGTTTCGGAATGGTCAAAAATACGAGATAAGGAATCGGGTTTGATGTTTTTGGAACCCGGGTGGTACGAAAGAGAAAAATCAAAACGGCCGAAAAAAAGTGCCCACCGAGCCTGCCTAGAGTTGAGTCTTTTAGCAGTTCTAATGTATTCTAGGTTCTTGTGATCGGTCCAAACGATAAAAGGTACCCCAGAACCTTCTATCCAGTGCCGCCATTCCTCCAGTGCTAACTTGACTGCCAACAACTCCCGGTTACCAATGTCATAATTACGTTCGGCAGGTGATAAACGATGAGAAAAAAACGCGCAAGGGTGAACCTTATCGTCTGTGGCAGAACGTTGAGAAAGAACTGCTCCTACCCCCACCTCTGACGCGTCGACCTCCACCACGAACTGCCGTGATGGATCAGGGGCAACGAGGATGGGAGCCGAAACGAAGCGGCTCTTGAGTTTGGCAAATACAGCCTCCGCTGTATCGGACCACCTGAACGTTGTTCTGGGGGAGGTCAAGGCGGTCAGAGCACCGACTAATTGGCTGAAGTTACGAATAAAACGTCGATAAAAATTGGCGAATCCCAGAAACCTCTGTAGGGCCTTACGGGAATCTGGACTTGGCCAATCTATCACAGCCTTAATCTTATCAGGATCCATACGCACTCCCTCAGACGAGACGATGTACCCTAAAAAGGGGACGGACTGTGCATGAAATACGCATTTCTCCGCCTTGACAAAAAGCCCATTCTCTAGCAACCTCTGAAGCACTCGTCTGATGTGCTGAACGTGTTCCTGGAGAGAGGAGGAAAAGATCAATATGTCATCCAGGTAAACATATATGAATTGATCGACCATATCTCTCAACACGTGGGCATAACCAAGTATTCAAAGTGCCCTCTAGGGGTATTAAATGCGGTCTTCCATTCATCTCCCTTCCTTATGCGAGCCAAATAATAAGCGTTTCGTAAATTCAATTTTGTAAAGATAGATGCTCCCTGCAATCGTTCGAAAGCTGAAGACATCAACGGCAAAGGATAAGTATTCTTTACCGTGATGTTGTTCAACCCTCGATAATTAATGCACGGTCGCAGAGACCCATCCTTCTTCCCCACAAAAAAGAATCCCGCCCCAGATGGAGATGAGGAAGGTCTAATGAATTTGGATGCTAGAGAATCAGAAATATATTTATCCATAGCCTCCCTCTCTGGAACAGAAAGTGAATATAACTTGCCCTTGGGCGGAGACCCACCTGGTACTAAATCTATAGCACAGTCATAGGGACGATGTGGAGGAAGAGAAGCAGCACGAGACTTACTGAACACTTCTCTCAGGTCCTGGTACTCCTCGGGCACGTTAGATAAATTAACCACCTCCTTCTGGAAAACAGACACAGGTACAGACGAACACGCAGACACCAGACATGACTCATAACACTTATTACTCCACATGGAAATGGTGTTGTGCCCCCAATTGACTCTGGGATTGTGTTGAGTGAACCAAGGGTGACCAAGAACGATGGGTGCCAGAGGTGAACTTATGAGGAGGAATGTTATAGTCTCAGTGTGGTTGCCGGATGTGATGAGAGTGATGGGTTCGGAGGCATGAGTAATGTTGGGGAGCTGTTGTCCGCTGAGAGCCTGGACAGTGATGGTGTGAGTGAGGGGGGTAGTGGAAATGTGGAGATGATTAGCCAGTTTAATGTCCATAAAATTACCTTCGGCCCCTGAATCCAATAATGCTTGTGTGTCGTGAGTGCTGGTTGCCCACCTTAGTCTTACCGGAAGGAGAGTAGCTGATGATGTGGTGGATGAGGTCTTCCCGGTGGAGATCCCGCCCGATAGGAGCCTCATAGTCACTATCGGGCTTGGTCTTTTACCGGGCATGAGTGGATGAAGTGGCCCGTCCTCACGCAGTAAAGGCACAGTCCATGGGATCTCCGCCGTTCCTTCTCCTCCCGGGAAAGCCGAGCTCTGCCCACCTGCATGGGTTCCGGGTCGTAGGGGGGGGCTGACCGTATCCGAAACTTCAAGACGTCGATTCTCCATGCTGCGAACTGGATGATCATGGTGGAAGCGGCCCATACGGTTCAGCCGAGCATCTACTCGAAGAGCTAATTCGACGAGCCCATTGAGACTAGTGGGAAGGTCCAGCATGTAGATTTCTCTCTGAATACGGTCAGCCAACCCATGCAGGAATCTGTCCCACTGCGCCTCCTCGTTCCAACGACACTCTGCAGCCAGGGTGCGGAACTGGATGGAGTACTCCGACACCGAACCGTGAGTAGTCTGGCCGCCTCCCTACCCGCCCGATCGAAAACCCTCCTCATCTCCTCGGAGAGTGCCTGGAACGAGGCGCAGCATGGGTCTTGATTCTCCCACACCGCCGTTCCCCAGAGAGCCGCCCGGCCGGAGAGTAGCGTTAACACAAATGCACCCTTGGATCGCTCTTGGTTGAACGTAAGAGGCTGTAATGCAAAGTGCATAGAACATCGGGTCAGAAAAGTTCTGCAAAACTCTGGTTCACCTGAATATCCTTCGGGTGTTGGTAGTCTCAGTTCGCGCCGTGGCTGCGACTCTGGAGGAGGGGGTGGAGTCGGCGGTGTGGGTGGCGCAGTGGAGACTCGGAGCTGTTGGATCTGCTGGGTGAGCTCGGACACCTGCGTCACTAGCGCTTGGACCGCCCGCCCTGTGAAGGAGATGTTCTCCTCCTGAGAGTCCATTCTAGCGATACTTCGAGCCGCGAACTCGTCCCATGTAGAAGCGCCTGCTACATCCATAATGGGTCAGATCGTTCTGTAACGTATGACAGACACAGGATGTAAACGCAAGGCATATTTATTGATAAACAGCAAGATAGTCAGAATCACAGATCACAATCGCAGGAGACACAGGCGGCGGACACAAGGCTGATGGTGGTTGACGCAGGGACTTCGGTGGACAGCTGGTGGTGGTGCTCGATCCAGTGATGATCCCTTGTATTCCGGTGAGTGAGTAATCCGCGTGAAGAAGTGGTAATCCAATGTAGCGTGACGATCCAGGAACGAACGACGAAGACAGGAAGACTAGGCAGGTACAAGGACACAGGAACAGCACGGGAGCACACCGGGGAGAAAACAACGATCTGACAACATGAAACACCAGTACTGAACTTATATAGGGACAAACAATTGAATCCAGCTGGCGCTGCTGAACATCGCTGATCAGTGACCACGCCCAAACACACACACACACACACACAACAGCACGCAAGACAAAAGAGAGACAGTGAATTCATGAACCTGACAGCTAGAGTTAGAGGGTCAAATAACGATGGAACAGATGTGTTTTTTAGTCGTTTCTTGAAGATGGCTAAAAACTCAGCTGCTCAGCTTGAGTTGCGCAGGTCATTCCACCATGACGGCATACTGTTTTCAAACATTCCGACACAACAACAATGAAATTATCAAGTGTAGGCAATTTAGGTGTGAGACGGGCACCAATGGTCAGAATATTATAGACAAAAGAATAACGATTAGCAGCAGTTCAGAGTCAAGTATCATGTATAAATATGTATATACCTTTTTTAGGTTGAGAGTTATCTTGTTCAGTTAATGACAACGGCATTCCACAAAACAGATTTTTTTTTATTTTTTTTATTTTTTTTATTTTTTTTATTATTATTATTATTATTATTATTAGAGATTTGTCCTGAGATCCCAGTGGGTATTTTTTCTCAATACTAAATGGACAGTAGTGACTAGGTGTGGACTATATGTCAACATTTTTGATTGATGACTTTGACCTTTAGCCCCTCCCTTAGGGGTTAACTTCTGACCTTTTAATGATCTCTAGATGTGCTATGACATCTGTTTTGTAATATAGATGGATCACAGAGGTTGACCTGTGACCTCCAGGCTGAAATATGAGATTGTTTAAATTAGCCTTTAATGATATCCAGATGTGCTATGCCATCTATCTTTAATACATTTGAATTGTAGTGATAAACCTGTGACCTCCGGACTGAAATATGAGTTTTGTTTAAATTGGCCATGTCAAAGTTCAAAATGTAAGATATCAAGTATTTTTTTGAACTTGATCGTCCGGGACAGCTGTGGACCACATGTGCAAGGTATTGGGTGGCACTCCATCACAGGGGTTTCGGTCAGTCTACATAGTATAATACATAAAATAATAAACTATTTTAAGAAATCAAACCATATTGTGTATATCTATCAAGTTCAAGGTGCTTTATTGGCATAACATTTGTGTTACAGTATTGCCAAAGCATTTGAGATCTGTAAAATACAGAATATAATTACACCACCAAAGTATAAAAAATATAAAATAAATGAGAGAAAATGAGAGAAAATAAAATAATATAACTCTCTCTCACACACACACACACAAGCACGCACACACACACACACACACTGACATATTCTGGCTGTTTTCTGTTTCTCAGAATTAGAATGAAATATAAATAAAGAATTAAAAACTTAGCTTAATAATTAAATAAATAATTCAATAAAAAAAAAAAAATTGAACATAATGAAAAAATGACTTACAGTTTTTTCAGGGAGGTTGAGAAATTGCATCTTTACACAATGGCAGCAGTGCCTCAAATAAAATCTCAGAGGGCAGAGAACTTTCTCGCCCTCTGTCTCGCTCACAGGAGTGAAATGAGAGAGAGAGTTGGGGGAGATGGCTTGAGCAGACATGCACAGGCAGACACAGAGAGAGTGTGTTAATAAAATTATATATATATATATATATATATATATAGTGGCACGCGAAAGTTTGGGAACCCCTTGCAGAATCTGTGAAAATGTAAATAATTTTCAAAACAATAAGAGAGATCATACTAAATGCATGTTGTTTTTTATTTAGTACTGTCCTGAGTAAGATATTTTACATAAAAGATGTTTGCATATAGTCCTCAAAAAGTTAAAACAACCCCATTCAAAAGTTTGGGAACCATTAGTTCTCAATACTGTGTGCTGTTACCTGGATGATCCACGACTGTCTTTCTTTTTTGTGATGGTTGTGAATGAGTCCCTTGTTTGTTCTGAACAGTTAAACTTAGAACTGTTCTTCAGAAAAATACAGATCCTGCAGAATCTTCAGTTTTCCAGCATCTTTGAATATTTGAACCTTTTCCAGCAGTGAGTGTATGATTTTGAGATCCATTTTTTTTTTTACACTTAGGACAATTGAGGGACTCAAACACAACTATTAAAAAAGGTTCAAACATCCACTGATGCACCAGAATGAAACAAGTTGCCTTAAGGGCTGGGGGGATGAAAACTTTAGAAAACGTTAGTAAAAACAAATAGTCTGGACCTAGTTACTTATATGGGTGATACTGAAATGTATTTTGACGTAGGGTTTACATAAACCCAGCATTTAAAATTTAAATACATTGCTTCCTGAAAGCAATTAGATTATTATATTCGTTCACACTATTCTATAATGCTAACCACATCATCCCACAGACTGTAATAGTGTAACATTAACTGGCCTACGGCTAGATCTTTTTACTTATTAAGACATTTCTGAAATGCATATGGAAGCTAGACCCAGGTCACCGAAGAAGTAGGCAGTCATTGTTGAGTTATGTAACATACAGTTCAGGATTCTGTTGTCCCTTGAGAGTGTTTGTCATGTGATTTGATATGCTTTCAGAAGCACTCCAGACACTCGGTCGACTGAGTGTACATAAACACTGGTACACACTACCAAGCTGGCACTGAGCAGGATGTTGTCTCTCTCTCTCATCTCATCCTCTCTAACCTTCCCGTCTCCAGATCCCCATAGCTAAGGGTCTTGAATAAGACAGGATTTCTCATTCTTGCAGACTGAATTGTCTTTTAGATGGAGGAGCCTGCCAGAAAGGAGCGGAGATACAGCTCAGCATGGTGATTCCTCATATAAGCCGAGGTGCTGACTGAATGCAATGATGCAAACAAAAAGACAGTAAATCTCATCATAAAATAATTTAATCACCTGTATTTATACATCTACAGTATCTATCAACAGTATTTATCCACGGTGTCGGGGAGTAACGTAATGGAATTACGTAATTTCACTACAAGATAAATGTAATTAGTTACAGTTACTGAAAAAAATTGAATTACAATTAATTATGGAAATGTTAACGATTACAAAAGGGTTACATCAGAATGTTTCACATACAGATTTAAGTCATTTATTTCATAAATTACATTGACGGCTCTAAAATATGGGGAACCTATAGTTTAGGATAAAGAATAGACACATGTTTATTTGATAACTGTTTAATTTCCTATTTGGGTTTATGTATATTGTTTATTTTTTAAGAGTAACTTTTTTAATTTTTCATTGTTAGATGCCAGTGTTTCCTGTCATAGCTATGCAAAGATTTGATTTCAAAAGCAGTATCATAGCTATTAAACTATTTGTTGTTATGTTTTTAAATCTGTATTTAACTTCAGAATTATATAAAAATAAAAAAATAAATGTGCGAAAGTCTGACTTTGTGGAGGCTGTGCTCTAAAATTAAATTTTTATTTTCTAAATTCAAATGATGAAGGATTTTTAAAGTCTGACAGTATAATCAGTCTTGAGTGCTAGTGTAAGGTTAACTATGCCTGGCTAAAAAAGATTAACAGTTGAAAACATTAATTTGAAAATTTTGAAAAGTAATCAATTGTAATTAGTTACATTAATAAAGTAATTGAAATATTTACACTACTTATTACATTTTATATAGGGTAATTTGTAAATGCAGTACATCTCCAAAGTCACCTTCCCAACACTGTTTATCCATCTGTGATATCTATGTACAATATCTACCTATCTACAGTACATATTCATAGATTGTATCCATCTACAGTTATCTATCAATGAATATATTTATTTATATCTATCCTATAGTGACTATCCACAATATTTATCTACAGTATTCATGAATCTACACATGAGTGTCAGAAGCAAAAAAAAAAAAAAAAACAGGGAGTCGGTACTCCCCCAGGAAAAAAAAATACTACTAATAATATTAATAATAATAATAAATATATATATATATACATGCGGCCGCCGTACTCCTCCCCTTACCTCGACCCTTCCTCCATGAACATTGCCCGACCCACATGAACCCCACAGCACAACGAGGACACCAGATTCCCTGTTTGTTTTGGACACTCTACCCCCTTGGACACTTTTATTTACTCTTTTATTTTATTTTCCGTTAATAAAAAGCCTCTCCGAGGCATGACGCCACGCCCACTGTATGTTGCTTGCTCCTCCTGCCACTATATATATATATATATATATATAAATATACCTGAGATACGGGACAGGTACTACATCACTAGATGCTTATGGGGAAAACTCCTCAAAGGAATAAATAAGTTACATTCAATCACGTAATGTATTGATTGAAGTGAGTAAAAAAGGCTCAGAGGGATCAATTATGTGCAGGGTGAGCTCTGCAGGAGGCAAGAGGGATAAACTCAATGAGTCTAAATGAAATAATCGTTCCAACGATCGCATGTACAGCCTCAGTACTAGTAATAGGTCCAAGAGCATGTCTGAAGAATCAAGTAGAGTTTGAGACTTATACCGCATAGACAGCCATGTGCCAGTTTAAGCAGATAAAATCCCAGCCTGTAAGGCTGGAACATCCAAGGTATAGAACTTGGCAAAGGTGGACAGCGAGTCCCAGCTGTCCGATGTACAGATGCCGGCTATTGACACACCACTAGACCATCCCCAGGAAGAGGCAATGCCTCGAGTGGAATGTGCACTTACTCCAATGGGTCTCTGAAGGGCTAGTAAGCTAGTGTGATAGCGTCAACTAACCATCCAGAGATACTCTGCTTTGTGACCAGGGGGCCTCTGGCGTCCGCCAAATCATACAATGAGTTGTTCCGACTGCCAGAAGTGGGCGGAACACTCACTGAAAATTCTCAAAGCCCTAACTGGGCAGAGAAGTTAAAATTCCAGGTCCTCCTCATAGAGAGAGTAATAAGCTGGGCTTTAAATGGCATGTACTGTAGAGCACTTTAGGGACATACCCATGTTTTGGCTTTAGGACGACTTTGGAGTCGTTAGCACGTGGTGACTCTTCAGGAATGGCAAGAAGTCCTGAATAGCTCGACATACTGCCGTCAGTTCGAGGCAGTTTATGTGTAGCTGGCTGTAGTGTATCAGGACTATGGTTTAAAGGCTCATTATGCAGCTCATTATGCAGGCCTTTGTCTTCTCAGGTGTAAATCACAATGATATTCATGATAGTTGATGCCTACTCGCATATGACTTTTACCAACAAAAAGTGTCTTAGAAAATTTAAATCAATATACTGTTTTCTGTAAGTGAGTAAACAAGATGATTTTCACATAATTTAGAAAGAAAAATTCTAGGCTACAAGCTCCAGTTCTCAAAAGTCCATTATTCAAGTGATTTAACATTTTTAGTTTTTCACTAACCACGCATAACATTTTTTTTTTTCTCAAAAATACAATCATGTACATACATGAATTTCACATATTATCATGTGCCTGGATTGCAGTGATTGAATGATGCTGCACTGTATAAATATGCTACATTGTGTAGTAGGCTGCATCTTCCAACACTCATAAATGACCTGCAAAATGCGGAGTTGCTCTAAACGGTGCTATTAGCAGATTCAATTAATTACACTTTTGTATTAATATATATATATATATATATATATATATATATATATATATATATATATATACACACATTGTGTATACACATTAACAAATACTTTTTTTTAATACATGGAAGAATCATAATTACAGATACACTTACACTTACATCTCAGATGAAGACTGTTCTCTTAATAATTCTATAAAAAGTGCTTTAATTATGTATGTGGTGTTTAGTTTCACTAAACATCTTAGAGAATCCTGACACTCACTGGTTGCTACCTTATAGATACATTAACGCTGTGTTGCTTGTCAATTGCATGAATGAAAATTATACAGTGAAACACACTCATTATCGGTCCAGTGGAGACAACAGCAGGATCAGTAACTGCACAGCTGAAGAAACAGAAAAGGTCTGAAGACATAAGGCAGAAAAATTGACAAAGACAAAAAGTGTAAACACAGGTACATGTGAGTGGACATTTTGGATTTTTTTTCTTTGTCACAATTTAGGACAGCTGCCCATTGGTTGAAACAAACTAGCTACAGAACTAAATGCCCATGAACTACCATGCACAAAGATGGAAGATTTAAAATCACATACTTCTGAGGGATCATGCACCAGCCAAGCAATTGCTATTAAGATTAATGAGTATGTTAACAGATAGATTCCTCCAGCTTGTAGACCTTCTTGATTTGTGCTCACCAGAGGCGGACAGAGTACACAGTTTCATTACTTGAGTAAAAGTACAGATACCCCTTGCTAAATTTTACTCAGGTACAAGTAAAAGTACTACAGTCAGTTGTGTACTTAAGTAAAAGTACTGAAGTACTTGGTTTTAAAAGTACTTGAGTATCAAGAGTACAAAGAGTACATTTTGTAAATATTGCATTACTACTGCCACAGTGCTTACATTTATGTACAGAAACGTCGTACATGGAGTTATGGAAAATGTTACTGTTAATACCTTGGAGAATGTAAAAGGAATTGAAAGTAAAATCAAGTCATTTTCATTTTCTTTTTACCATCTTGCTTTATTTAACATTTCTCACTGGCCCACAAGGCAATAGCACAATGGCAACGCTCTGACAAACCTCTGCTAGAGTTTTAATGGATGTTTTGCACCCACATTTGAACCTGACTGTGTTAAACACACCGCATACTCAAGAACATCAAAGCAAATGCTCAGCTTACATTAATGTGTAATATCAGAAAAGAAAATTCAGCTAACAATTGTGTGTACATTTGAGTCTCTCTGTTTTTTCATCATTCAAATCAATAAACCTAATCAGCAAAGAAGGCAATATAGCAATGTTCTGACACACCTCTGAACCTGGCCATGTTATAGATGCAGCATAGAAGAGAAATTAATAATGATTAAGGAAAATCAACTAATCAGCTGTGTTTATGTCAGCATACAAAGAAGGAAAAATAAAATTCAGCTCATTTGAGTGACAGTATTAAGCCCCTTCCTCTCACATTGACATACAGGCAAAGGCAGGAGAAAATACTTTCAGCTGAATAACAGCATTCTCACACACAATCTATGTGTGACAACTCTCTCTGTGTGTGTACTGTACTTCAGTCATTCAAATGTCATGATGTCTTTGGCGGAAAGCTGAAGGTGATTGCTGATAGGCTGTCCCAATCAGTGGTGCACAATCCAATCACGCTTGAGAGGGAAACAACAAATTGAGGGTTTCCGAGATGTTTCTTTTTTCCTTTTTTCTGTCCACATGGAGACGTGTTTCTGTGAATATGCACAATTTTTTTATTGGATAGGCGTTTCGTTTTGGAAAAGTGAAACCAATGTTTTTTTTAAACTGGTTCCCAGAGTGGATCAATTTGAAAACGCCGCCTTTGCGTTTTTGTTTGGACAGCGAATCCATAGTTTCTGAAACGATTACGTAAACAGCCTACGTCTCGCCCCTAATCAGACACCACTATGTCTCGTAACAGCAATAAAAACATGAACAAACACTGAAAGATTGTCTTTTTAATAATTTACATTAACACAGATTAATAAATGTATTGTTCCATGTCCGTTTGTGTACCACGCGCGGTTTATGAGCATAGTCCATGTCTTCTTCTCTGTTTTAAGTGTATCTCTGTGCAGAATTACAGCGCCACATGCTGGTCTGGCATGTATACTACATTGTTTTGTGGTTTCGTGCGGACGCAGATATTTCCCTGAGACGAGAGGAAAAAAGATCGGATTGGGGTAAGTTCCATCTCCGTGTGAACGGGGCAGATGAAGTAACGGGTACTTACGCTTATGGATAGAAATGTAGCAGAGTAAAGAGTACAATATTTGCCTCTCAAATGTACTTGAGTAAAGTCATGAGTACTCCCCAAAAATGATACTCGAGTAAAGTACAGATCCCTCAAAATTGTACTTAAGTACGGCTCTGGTGCTCACAAAGCATGCTGGTGCTGTAAAAGTTAGCAAAACGAACCAGAAAGTAATCAGATGTCACCCTGAGTCTGACAGAAACTATAAGTGAATACGACATGACTGTTTATTTTTTATTTGTATTTTTTATTACAATGTAAGCAGGATGAATCTGTCAATGGAGAGATGCTATGCTTTTGTTTCTCAACCACATCATCTCATCTGCCTGGACATCATCTTCACTCGCACAAAGTAGTCTCTCTCAAAGCAGTGCAGGACTTGCCAGAAATAGCAAGGACTGCTGATGCTGCATGTTATATAGTGAGTCATCGGCATAAAGTAGACACAACTTGTCAACTTTTCAGTATGAGTAAAAAAGTCAGTTGTTTTCAAATTTGTCACTATTATTTTGCAAGCTTGTGCTATAGAACATATTGGTTCTGTCTTGAAAGGTTTTTATGTTGCTAAAAATCAGTTTTCCTACAATCGAAGCGATTCAGGATCATACCATATCCATGCTTGTGCAAGTGTGAAGTCAGTATATTCCCAATCAAGCAATATGCCTCACTAAATCACATATACAAAACATGTTAATATATATATATATATATATATATATATATATATATATATATATATATATATATATATATATATATATGTATATGTGTGTGTGTGTGTGTGTGACGAGTGGGGCGGGGCCGAGAGCCGTGGGAACGGAGCGAGGCCAGTGGAGTGATTGGGAAATGAGCGACACCTGCTCCACTCACCGGTCTTGAGTCCCACAAGGAGATCGGAAGGACACAAAAGAGGAGCGACGATAGTGAAGAACGAGAGAGAGGACCAGACCTGGATTTTATTTTGTGTTTGGTCTTTGTTTGTGCGTGGCAATCGTCTGCGAGGGGCTTTCATGCTGTTTTGTGTTTATTTTATTATTAAAGTTTTCATTTTGAATGTCTGCCGGTTCCCGCCTCCTTCTTCCCGAGATTATTAAGTTTGTATAATATATATATATATAAAATGGCATTAAAAGATTATAGTAAATCCCTTTATTTTCAAATTAATGTATGAATCATTTTTGTTCTTCATAAACTAATACAACATGTTAACTGTAGCTAGTGTTACTTTCCTTAGCTATTTCAAGCACAAGAAAGAAGTGCTGAGCATGTCTCGTCTCTCTCATGTTCTATGGCTGCATACTATGTAAAAGGTCAAACTAGCCCTTTAGATGACATTTAAACCCACTCGATCATGAAAATATGGCCTCCATAAACTAGTCACCTTTTCATAAGAACCGCTTTTGTCTAGGCCATCGTTTCTTCCAGTGCAAATACCTATCCCTGGAGAGATTACCCACTGTGGCAAACATCATTTCAAGAGTCTCTACTTGCCTGGACAATGGTCCCATTGAACTATGTCATCATCCACATGAGAAGTGACATTATCCACCGTGACCCAGACAGAGCTGATGAGAAGATGGAACAGGTCCAGAGGGTCTTTGGCTGTGTAGTGTGGCCTACTGCTACAGTCCTCTTTCAAAACAAATCCGCCAGTATTGCTTAAAACTGCTGATATGAATCTGATGTTTTGCTTTGTCGCCTCAAACTATGTATTTGGGAAATTTTTGTATAATTGATTTTCTGCTCAACTACTCTAATTGACTACAGTTCCACAATGTTCACATTTTCTTGGAAGAAAATAGATGTTTTCTTACTTGTGCTTACAAGTAAGCAAACATGTAGTAGACATGCTGAGCTTTGGTGCTCATTTGGGTAGCACAGGTTTGAGTGTGGGCTGTAATCTGTCCCAATTCCACACCCTTTTCTCTCCATAAGAATTTTTATTTAAAGTGACAAAAAAAGTGCTGTGCACTCTTCAAACATATTTTATATTTTGAGAGTTTCTTTGTAAACAATGGGGGTTCAAGAAAAGTGCTTTATAAATTATCTGCATTAGTATTATTACTATTGTTACTATTATTACTATTATTACTAGTATTATTACTATTACTATTGTTGTTGTCAATGGTTAAAATTGCTCATTTATTTTAATATTTGCTTTAATAATTTCTAAGAAAAAAAAAAAGAAAAAATTAATCTAATTTGTTAGACAAGTTATATTAATCCCACCACCACCATCATCATCATCATCATCAACATCATCATCATCATCATTTTACTTGTTTTTTCAGAGCAATGCATCTACAGCAGTTCCCCTTTGAGGGAACATTGAACTGAGTCGAATGACACTTTGGGGGAAGCCCCTCAGCGTAGCACCTCTGAAGTATGAATGAATCTAAGCCAATCCTTATTGGTGTTGCGTCATGATGTAATGTGTGACGGCATATGCTGAAGCTATAAAAAGGACGCCGGCACACAACAGAGACAGCTTTCTGTTCTTCAGCAAGAGCTCTCTGTCTCTTGTTTGTCTTATTTGGTGTTGTATTGTCTAAACAGTCACTATAAGCATGGCGAGCACAAGCAGTTTCACAAGGTGTGTGCATCCCTGCCCACGTTATATTACGGCTGGGGACACAAACCGTATGTGTGTGCACTGTTGGGAGTGCAGTATGCGTGGGTAGCTCTTGAGAGGGCTGCTTGCGCGGATTGTGAGAGATTGCCAATCCGTGTGCTGCGCTCCCGTCTGGCCATTTTCAATGAGGATGGATCTGGTGGGGGATCTTGAGACTGCCGAGGCATGCTCTTGCGATTCATCCGCCAGTTCCGATGCTCTCTCGCCTCGCGCGGAAGCCAGTATAATGTCATCGTCGACAGGTTTCAGGAGGCGAATAAATAATCTGCAGCCTTCAGACAATACCTCCCTCACCGCTCAAAGTCTAAGAAGCAGCATTCGCGTCCGCACATCGAGAATCGTTTTCGGTTGAACCCTGCCGGAGATCCGCTTGACGGGGCCAAAAACAAATCCTGATTAATATCCGAAGCCAGCCTCGAGAGGCTTACCCCCTTAATAGAGTATTTCGTTGCATGGAGAAATCTCACGAATATTTCTCCTTGGGCTCTGCGCACCATTCAAAAGGGGTACAGACTACAGTTCGGTACCCGCCCACCAAAGTTCAACGGGGTGGTCTGGACTGTAGTCAACCCAGAGCAGAGTCGGGTATTGGAACAAGAAGTAAACTCTCTACTGGTAAAGGAGGCTATAGAACGTATTCCTCCTCCAGACAGGGAGTCCGGGTTCTACAGCCTCTACTTCTTATTTCCCAAGAAGGATGGGGGGTTGCATCCAATATTAGATCTCAGACACTTGAATCGGTCTCTGAGGAGATTCAGGTTCAAGATGTTCACTATTCCCATCATCGTGAACCAAATTAAATCCGAGGATTGGTTTGTCACGATAGATATGAAGGACGCATACTTCCACATTTCCATCCTTCCATCTCACAGGAAGTTCCTGAGGTTTGCCTTCGGGGGCGAGGCGTACCAATATCGGGTTCTTCAGTTCGGCCTAGCTCTGTCCCCTCACACGTTTACAAAACGTATGGATGCAGCTCTAGCACCGCTGAGGCTTCAGGGTCTCAGGGTTCTCAATTATATTGACGACTGGCTGATTCTAGCCCAGTCACAAGAGTTTACAGTTCGGCATCGAGATGTTGTCCTTGCCCACATCCAGAGCCTGGGGTTGAGATTCAACACGAAAAAGAGCATGTTGGCACCAGCCTTTAGAACCACGTTCCTGGGAGTGGTGTGGGATTCGGTCACGATGCGGGATTTGGTCACGATGCGGGCACAATTGTCTCCTGCACGGATCGAATCCATCCTGGCCACAGTGACCAAAGCTAGGCCTGGCCATCAGTGTAAAACATTTCCAGAGAGTGTTAGGTCTCATGGCAGCAGCATTCAATATAATTCCATTTGGTCTCCTGCACATGAGGCCCTTGCAGTGGTGGTTGAAAACCAAGGGGTTCTCCCCGAGGGGAAACCCATTTCACATGATCAGGGTTACACACAGATGCCTTCATTCACTATCTATGTGGAAGAGAGCTTGGTTTCTGTCCCGAGGTCCCGTGCTGGGAGCATCATGTCACCGGAAAGCCGTCTCGACAGACGCCTCCCTCACAGGCTGGGGCGCAGTCATGGACGGCCGTTTTATGAGAGGTCTATGGCAGGACCATCATTCCTCCTGGCATATAAACTGCCTGAAAATGTTGGCGGTGTTCCGAGCTCTGAGGAGCTTCCTACCGGATCTCAAGGGTCATCACGTCCTTGTGAGGACGGACAATATGTCGGTGGTGGCCTATATAAACCATCAAGGAGGTCTGAGGTCTCGCCCTCTATGCAGATTGGGACATTCAGATCCTCTTTTGGTCCCAGGGGAAATTATTGTCTCTCAGAGCAACATACATCTCAGGGAATCAGAATCAGGGAGAAAACATCCTGTCGAGGCAGGGGCTGAGACTCGGGGAATGGAGACTCCATCCCGAGGTGGTGGAGTCAATATGTCAGAGGTTCAGCCCAGTGGAAGTGGACAGAGGAAGTCAGACCAGTTGTTAGTCTGTTTCGGGTCGCCCAAGAAGGGGCTTCCTGCTTCCAAACAGACTATTAGCAACTGGATTGTTCAAGCTATATCTATGGCCTACCAGGTGCACAATTTGCCTTCACCTCTGACCGTGAGGGGTCATTCTATCAGAGGCATGGCGTCCTCTAGAGCCCTCTTTTCAGGGGCCCCCATCCAGGAGGTCTGCAATGCAGCAGGATGGGCCACCCCTCACACTTTTGTTAGATTTTACAGCCTGGAAATTCCATGGACACCTGGCACCCTTGTGCTCTCGTCCTAAATGTGCCTGTGGGCAGCTTCACACTAGGACAGGCAGGGCTCGTTGTGGCATAGGGGGTACTCGTTCCCCCAAAGTGTCATTCGATGCAGTTCGATGTTCCCTCAAAGGGGAACGTCTTGGGTTACGACTGTAACTCTTGTTCCCAGAGAAAGGGAATGAGAACTGCGTCCATTCGCCACACCTCCCCCTGCCTGGGAGCGCTTGCTTCATCACAGAAGCTGTCTCTGTTGTGTGGCGGTGTCCTTTTTATAGCTTCTGTATATGCCGTCACACATTACGTCAAGACGCAACACCAATCAGGATTGGCTTAGTTTTATTCATACTTCAGAGGCACTACACTGAGGGGCCTCCCCCAAAGTGTCATTCGACGCAGTTCTCTTTCCCTTTCTCGGGGAACAAGGTTTACAGTCGTAACCCGAGACGTTTTCCAGTAATCTAAAATTTCCCACCATTGTTTAGTTTTAAAACGGTTTATTTTATTTGTTTATTTATTATTTAGTCACTTTGTTAAAGCTTTTTTTTTCATTAATTTTGTAATTGTAATATGTTATAGGTTTGAGAATTGTATTAATTTAGTAAATATTAGTCCCGTTTTGAAAAGGCATGCAATTTTTATCAATGAAAATAACATTTGAAATGACATTGTACAAAATCATGAGGGTGTTCCATTTTAAAAGACCAAATTTTAGCTACATTTTAATTCAGGAAAATATGTGTATGTTAATCAGAAACTATATAGACATACAAAACTTCTGAAAAGATATCTATTATTTAGTAGATACTAATTATTGCTATTGTTAATTCAATTTAATTATGTGTAGTACCTAATTAACCTGCAAAGCAGGTCTTTTAGCTTGAGAAAATCAACTCTTTACATACAAGTGTGATTTTAGTTTTTGAAACACTTTTTTATTATTATTATTAAGAAACCAGCCTTTTTTTATTTTCTGGCCTTTTTCTTCCGAACACACTGTACAGTATTCACTGCATTGTTACTCACAGTGTTTCTTTTCTCATATTTTTTGTCAACAGTATGTTTTTAATTAAAACTGTTTACTTTTGGTAATGTTACATCTTGCATCTTGTCTTCATTATAGTTGACAAAATAAATAATAAAAAAAGCATTCATCGAGTCACATTTTCGTCAGTAGTTTCATTAACTAGATTAACGCTGGTTCCCCCAAACTGTGCAGTAAACAATGCCAGTGTCTAGAGGGCTGATAATTAGCGTCTCGAAAATGTTTCTCTCATTTGCAGAAGAGGAGAACCCTCTAAAAACACCTCCATAAAATAAAAAAAAACATGCCTTTGGCAAGAGGACAATGTCATCGGATAATGATTGTGTAGGAATCCCCTGGAAAGGAGGAAAGCTATCAGCACTTGAGTCTGCTTTTGCGAAACCGAGAGAGCGTTAACATTCAACATTTCCTCAGGTAATTAAAGTGCAAGGACACAATAAAGGTTAGTTTAAGATCATAACTCAATTATCCAAGCCCTTTTCTACTCTTCTCATGAACCAGTGGCTTTTATTTGCAGCTTTCTGGGTCCATTCCAACTAATAGTATGCAAAGGTGCTTTGAGGCACGTCACAGCTGGTGAAGAAATACTGCTGGCAAGCTTTACAGCAAACTGCAATGGCAAATCCACAGATAAAGCCATAACTAATGATCTGCACATTGCCAGCCTTCTGACTGCTGCCCTTGTCATATGGAGGATGTAATTAAAACAAACAGTGAATAGGCCCTGTGGTCAGCGCCATTGCTGTGACTGCAATAACTTCTGACAGGTACACTGTAAGGGGCCCACATGATTTCACACTAGGCAGAAGCGTTTTTAGTTCGCCAAGGTAGTTCTCTAATGTTTTTAGCCCCTGAGCTCTTCATTCAAGAGTTAAGTTTGAAGAGTTTTCATTTATTTTCTACACAACCACACTGGAATCGACTGTTATCCTTCAGAAAGATTTGCATCGTATCAATTCTCTATTTAGTCAGATGTTCAATAGAGCAGAAGCTTGTTTCTCTGTAAATTAGCTTGGATTTACCTCTTGTAGAAGTGTTCAAAAAGTGTTCAGGCTCCTTTTTGCTTGTAGTCTAGGAGACTGTAGCTGCGTCATGACTACGAGAAAGCCTAAAATAAGTTTGAACAGCTGAGATCAGGGAAATTCACAAGTACTCTCAGGTGTTGTGAAAGCAGGCCACGGTGATGCATATCACTGCAGTGCCTGAATTACATGTTCAGTCGCACACACACGCGCCTAAACCCTCTTGAGGATGTTACTCATGCTTTGTGTGAATTAATCATCATAATAAGCAGACCTTGTAGTATGCAACTTTCAAAATAGAAATGGCCTCCAAGTGATGTAGCACTTTCTATTTAAACCAAAGGGGAAAGTGCTCATATTTGTGTGTGCTCTCCTCTCTGCTGTACCTTATTGAGTGGAGACGCTACGTGAAGACCTTGTATCCCTTTTGTGCTCATTTAGCGGTAAATTGGCACAAATGGTGTTTTCCTGTCCTCACGTCCCACTGTGGTTCTGCAGTATATTTGTATCACATGTTAACCCTCCAACCCGCTGAAGCTAAACTACTCTGCAGCTCGCTTAATGTGATTTACTCAAATAGGACATATTCCTGTATTCACATCCTTGTTGGACATTGGACCAAATTCCTAGCTGGCAGTTCGGCTAAGGGTTGAGGGTTCAACTTGACTGTTGTAATTTAAGGGTTTTAGATTGGGTAGATCCAATGACTGCTTGGTAATAATGTTGTTTTTTCAAGACCAATCAAGGATGTTTAATGAGGAATGTGTCCTTCATGGATATATCAGAAGTGCATTTAAGCTGACTTTAGGTAAAACTTCATGTTATATTGTAGGATTTAAGCAGAGGTCAAGACTTTCTACAGTAGCTAGTTAGATGTCAATTAGCACTTTTAGCTAACATAGGCTCACTGGAAAAATGTGTCTCTACATATGTTCACTGAATCACTGAATTTTCCAGCTAAAATTAAAGCTAGAGACAGTAAAACACCAACAACTTTTATTCACATAAATTATGATTACAAAGGCAATTCTTTTTTCATAACCTAAACAATGTTTACTTCAGTGCATCAGTGATGAACTAATACATTTTGATATATACATAATGTAACCAGCTCCATATTTTTAGCTTTCTGATGGAGTAAACTTGCTCAGTAGCTCACCTGGTACATTCATCATTGCCTTTGCGATTAACCTTTTAGTTCCACTCACTGGACATTTATTTTCTGCGACATGTACAATAATCAGTAAAACATTGTCAAATTAACGTTTATCTGTTTCAGATAAAACTGGATGTCTTTTAGCTCCACTCACTGGATATGTCCATTTAAAAGTGTCTTCCAGGAAGTAACTTGATATAATTGCAGAAATGTCACATCGGGCATGTTTCTCCAATAAGCCTGTGTTGCTTTTGCCCATTAGCAACTCACAGTACTTGTATTACTGGGTCAATCCTCCAGAGTAATCTGGTGTTAAGTGTATTGCTCAAGGTCACAGTGCTCTCTGTTCATGAATTGCATCTTGCAGGGTTTGAACTGACAGCCTGTCAGTACACAGCCCAGATCTTAAACCAGATCTAAACCCTATGGCATCCCCTTGTACCTTGGCGATGTTAAGCTAAAGCTTCCAATAGTAAAGCAGTGTCGGGTAAAATATATTACAATTTTCTCTAAGAAGCAGAAGCTTCTTCAGTTTATTTCAGCTGTAATGTTGTCTAATCATTGAGGCTACTTTATGGAGGAATTCTAGTTATGTAATCGCCTTTAATTCCATATTCAACTATTCTATTTAGTGCGCAAGATTATTATTAGACTGCAATAGTGAGTCACAAGGATTTTGAATGGATTTTGAACTTTTGTATTTGGGTTTTCTATTTTATTAGGTAATGTTACCAATTATTTATTATCCAAAGGAGGAGCCTGTGGGGTTTTTCTTTTGAATTATTATATATATAATTTTTTTATTTGATTTGATTTGATTTTTATGTGGTGTGATTTATAGCCTTGTATAGTCTGGAGATTGACAAAACTGTGATTACACATGTTGTGTAACAAACTGTGTATCAAACTACTTTAATGAGAAAATCTCCTCTGTCTCTTGATTTCATCAGTCTATTTCAAAATCTAAGAAAAAAAAAGTTATACTATTAAATACTTAGAAACATTTAAATAGGGTTAATTTAACTTGCATTCAAAATTCATGTTTTGGTTAGATTCTTAGACCTTTAATTACTTTTAACTACACTATTATGTTTTATATTAAAGGGATAGTCACATCATTTATCTTTTATTTATTATTACTATTTATTTATTTTATTTATTTTTTTCTGTTTAACACAAATGAAGATATTTTGAAGAATGTGTGTAACCAAACAACCACATTGTCGATGATTCTTAAGGAATTTAGTGTGGTCTATCAACTGTTTGGTTACAAACAAACAAACAAACAAACAAACAAACATATATATATATATATATATATATATATATATATATATATATATAAACAACTGGGTGCAATAAGTACAATACTTATTTATGCAATCCTGGTATGTATGTATGTATTTATTTATTTATTGTTTGTTTGTTTGTTTGTTTGTTAATTGTGCCTTAAAATAAATTAAATTGTCACTTTAATGTAATAATATGTAATTTTTTGCAAAGTAGGTGATCCTTGTCAGCTCTCCTATTGTCCTACAGTCCCTCACATGTTTATATTTATGTAATAAAAATAAGTTATAATAAAGTGCTGGTTTAAAGTTCTAATTAACAATCCATGAATTCTATCATAATTAAACTGCTGTTAGCATAATCAGTTTACCATTAAGGACAGCATCAAAATTAACAGTCTTTTATGGCAAATGAGTAAAATTAGATAGAAAGGTCATAGATGGTGCTGCATTAAACATTTTAACTAATTGAAAATATTATTGCTTCAAAATTGTAATGTCTTTAGCATGTGGTGAATATGGCAAATGTGTTTGTTTCATTTGCTTCGTATATTCTCATGCGCATGAAAAAAAAAGAGAACAATGCAAATCATTTCTTAAATGAACACTATTATTAATGGTATTCTTATGTAAATAGTCACCATGAGTTGCAGATCATACATTTCATGGCTGCAAGCAGGTGTCAATCAATCACTGGGTGACGAAGCAGTGGTGTAGGTGGATTAATGGGAGTGTGCCGCTACTCTCTGCCATACCTCCTCTTGTGAGTCAAATATCCTGGCTCACAGAAGCTTGGATGCCAAAGGACAAGGCATCTGTCAGGTGGGTGTCATTGCTAATTATCAGACAGTTCCTGAAAATGGGGTTTTAATTTAAAGAAAAATAGGATACCCAGCATCCCCTTCAAAAACCAATTTGGAGGGCAGCAAGCCACATTGCTCAGTCATGATCGAGTTAATGCCTTTGGAGTCAGTTATCATTAATCAGATTTGGTGGGAATTAATTAACTCACAGCTACTGGATGTCATCCAACCTTATAAGCTGTTTGCGTGTGAAGAGGGGTTCAAAAACTATTAAAGACCACTCTAATGTGAGATGAACGTGCGTCAGTCACATACGATTGACTGTGAGATAATATGTTAATGTGATGCCATTACCAGACCTGCTCAAATCAACTCGAAGGTGAAGCCTAATGGAGAAGATTTCATATCTGTCCTACCAAACAGACAAAAGCTTTATCCAATATAACCATCACTTTTTAGGCTGCAGTTTTAGAGGTACTTGATTCTTTTGGCAATTCTTTTAATTAATGCAATCATGAAGGACCTTTGTAAATGTCTTCACAAGAAATGGCCCACGGAGAACTAGAAAAAAAAAAAGATTGTTGTGATAATCTGCCCAAAAAGACATGAACAGATTTCATTGTCAAAGTTAAAAACACAATCATAACCAAATTAACCTCTATTTCATCAATCTAATATATACATATATACACATATGTGTGTGTGTGTGTGTGTGTGGCAACTAAGCTATCAATTTAGTACATTCGTTTAGTGCATTTATTTAACCCTAAAAATGTCAAGACCATAAAGAGTCATCATAAAATGTATTTACTGTTAATTTCCATCTTATTGGGAGACAAATAATAGATTATTTTTTCTTTTTTTTTTTTTTTACGTGACTTTTAATATTGATTATAATCTTTAGATCCCACATGGTATGATGCCAGTTTGGGGTGTAAATTAACTGAAAACAGAACACTTGTTTATCAATCCTTGTTACAACATGGCTGCAATTCCTGAACCTAAGGTTGGTCTTTTTTGTTCTGTGTGTTTTGTTTTGTTTCCCTCTTGTCCCATGTACCTTTTGATCTAGTTTTCCCCTGTGTTTTCCTATGCCCATGTTTGTTCTTCCTGTTCCTGTTCCCTGTTTTTTCTATTTGATTCCAGGCGTGTCTAGTTTTTCCCTGTTTGAGATGTACATTTAAGGATCATTCTGTTCAGAGCTTCTTCCTCTGCTTTTAAACGCCATTCCTTGTCTGTTCTCCTGAAGTTCTTCCTATTTTTATTATTTTTTATTATTAAAGATTGTTGAAGTTTATTCAATGTCTCCTCCTCCTTTCGTTCCAGTGGATTGTGAGAGTATCCCCTGAGATACAAACATTTAGAGACAGATCACAAAAAAAATGTAAGCATTTAATTAATAAAATTTCAATGTAAGGTTGGGTCTTTAAAGGTTCTTTACATATAAAACAAGTTCTATTTAGAACCATAGCATCCCAAAGAACCCTTTTAATGCTGGAATGGTTCTTTATGTCATAGTTTAGGGCTCTTTATTCCTGCCCTTTTGATTTTCAAATATGTAACTGTCAAAGCACTTCATTACTTAGTTTCTGGAGTCTAGTGATCCAACTACAGACTACTAACAAACTCTCAACAGGTCAATTATTTCATTCTCATATGTAAATACAAATGTATCTTTAAAATTGTATCTGGTTTCAAAACAAACATGTTCTTTTCTCTTCTTTTTTGATCATGTGTAAGTGTGAGTACAGTAGGTCTGGCTAAAGATAATTCTCTTCTCTAGTAAGCAAGTAACAGAGACATTGAATTCATAATCCATATAGTTAAATATATTTTATTTTATTATATAATTTATAATTACTTTATTATTACTAACAGAAGCTACACTCTAAAAAAAGATGGCTCATTAGGCCCACTGATTTTCTGGAGCTCAGCTATCCAACTAAACAGACTGTCAACACACTCTCAGCAGGTTTCTTTCTTAAAATGTATACAACTATTAACTTTCAATTTGTAACTGGTTTTTTTGTAACTGGTCCTATTTTCAGTTCAAGAAAACATGCAAGTGTGACCAGCCCTGTTCAGTTAAGGATACTTCTCTTATATTCACCAGTAAGTAACAAAAAATATTTTAATTGATGGTCCTTTTTTTTTACAAAAACATATGGAAGGGGACACATTGTAACTCAGAACTAAGTTGTGTATTTCAAATGCTGTCACATCCTACAACCTTATCATCTGCAGAGAGAAACGGCCACTCAGTCACACCAAAATACACATAATGATGGACTTACAGGCATCTCGGAGCATTATGAAAATACAGAATTTCACTGGAACTTGGTCTTCACTTTCACTTTCTATTTTATTTTACTTCTTTATGTATTTATTTATGTTCAGTTTCAACTGTCATTTATAAATATATTCTGCTAATAACTGTTGTTAGAGCTATTGTTGTTTTTATGTGAAATAATTAACAGCCACAGCAGGATATTGTAATACCAGGCAGATAGAGGAGCAAAAAACAATATTAATAAATAAAGCATACAGATGATATTAATAATGATATCAATATCTTAATATACTATTATTAATGAATTGTAATATTAATCATTAAAAGGTTATTTATAACACAATTAAGGTCCTATATAGCATTTTCAAAGCATGGTTCTTTATGGAACCCTATAAAAAAGAGTTCTATTTAGCAGTAAAAGACTTCTGCTATTGTTACAAGCCAAATAACCCTTTTCTGGTACTGTTTAGAACCATTATTCTTAAGAGAGTTGATTTCCCACTACAGGCAATCGTGCAGTTTTAAATGCTGCCCGTGAGCTAAACAAAGAATGTATGAACAAAGTCTATGTATCTAAATATTCACAACAAACACCCTTTTAACATGAAACCAAGGAATGAGTGTAGGAAACCTACACTTTCCCTGCCTTTCCCCGCAGCCTCTCAAATGTTTGTATCCCACAGGATACGTTGCCAGTGTTAGGGTTAAAATAAATATGTGCATTAGTAATACAATCAAAGGGAATTCATTTGATTCACATTTTTAATCACCATATAACATGTGTATGACTGCAGTTTCTTGGTTGAACTTTCTTCTGAAGATGTTTGGGTCTTCTTTACAAAGATGTGTTAACATAACAATTTATTCCTAAATGCAATCTCTTTAAAAATCACATTTTATTTTTAATTCAAGTGCAATGGGTAAAAGTGCATCAACTCTATTTATAGAATGATCACAAATATTCCTTTGGGGTTCAGAAAGGCAGTACATCATGGGCAAATGAAAACCCAAGCACACTCTCTGAAAATGTATTGTATATGCAACAGACGTGGCTAGGTTTCTGGCCAACATGTGTGTATATAGGCACAAATTATCCACCTTATATTTCACATAAGAGTGAGTGATGGAGTTGTACATTTTATTTCTGGCTTTCCGTATCATCCACTTTATGCTATTTTTAGCTACTTGACATTGCAAACTGGTGTGTCTTACCATATTATTTAATCACAAGCAGTTTTATAATTTGCTGCACTTTCTTATTCTTCTCGTCACTTCCCTACAGCGGCTAATGAACCTGAAGTCTCGCACATTCACAGAAAACGACTTCTGTGTTGAAAATTAAGGTGGATACTATATTGCAATTAATTCATGTATGTGGTGCAATTATCACATAGCAGATAATATTGCTTGTCTACACATAATAATATTAATAGATATCGGGCATAATTATTGATGCATCTTTACATTTTAAAGGGGTCCTATTATGCTCCGTGCCTTTTTAAAAAGGAGACTGCCGTAAAAAAAAAAACATATCTTGAGAGTCCAGAGGCATTCACTGCACGATGAAGCCCATTAGAAAGCAGTCAGAATGCACTTATAATTCAAGGAAAGAAAAAATAACCATGTATGAGTCCTAAACCAGCTAAGGTGCCAGGACAAAAACACATTCAGCTAAATATTGTTTAATTAGCAGTATTGCACCAAAATCCTCCATTTCATAATAAACAATGTTGGATTTATTATCGTACTGGTATGAGTAGAAAATATTTGTAAGCATGTTTGAGTCATAAGAACATTTTCACATCAGTTTTGGCCTTAATAAATCCAATTTGTTCCTCACTTGTGACGCAAGAAGAAATCCATAAAATTTAGGATCAAATCCATTCATCTGTTCATTTTATAAATGAAGCCCCTGATTTCTGTTTGCTTGATTAGTAATTACAGGATTGCAGCTACTGCAGTAGCATCACATAATAATAATAATAATAATAAATTTTATTTGTAAAGCACTTTACATTTGACACCAAATCTCAAAGTGCTACAGTAGAACATAATTAAAAACAATACAGTATTACAATAAAAACACAGCATGTTAAAAGACGGGACTAAAAACAAGCTTTAGCTGTTAAAATAAGCCTGTGTAAAAAGGTGGGTTTTTAGTCCTTTTTTGAATGTGTCCACTGTCTGCGGGGCCCTAAGGTGGTCTGGGAGGGCGTTCCACAGGCAGGGAGCAGCGACTTGAAAGGCCCTGTCGCCCATTTTTTTGAGCCGTGTCCTGGGCATGACCAAACGGTGCTGTTGGCCTGACCGGGTTCTGGTTGATGAATTTGGCGTGATCAACTCAGTGAGGTAAGTGGGGGCCGCACCGTGCAGACAGTGATGGGTATGAAGGAGGACCTTATATTCTATGCGAGACTGAATGGGGAGCCAGTGCAGCGAACGAAGGATGGGGGTGATGTGCTCATGTTTTCGCACCCTCATCAGGACCCTGGCAGCGCTGTTCTGAACATACTGGAGCTTTTGAAGGCTCCTGCCAGGAATCCCAATGAGGAGTGCATTACAGTAGTCCAGCCTGGAGGAGACAAAAGCATGGACGAGCTTCTCTGCAGCAGAAATGGAGAGGGAGGGGCGCAGTTTGGAAATATTGCGGAGGTGAAAGAATGCAGTTTTGCAGATGGAGGTGACATGACTGTCGAAGGAAAGGTGGGGGTCAAATTTTACCCCTAGGTTAGTAACAGAGGAAGAGAGGGGAGTGGTGTGTCCAAAGAGTGAAACAGTGGTGATTGGAGAGGAGCGGAGTTGATGAACAGTTCCAGTTTGAATGACCTCTGTTTTGGAGCCATTCAGCTGCAGGAAGTTTTGACTCATCCACGCCTCTATCTCCTCCAGGCAGGAGCTAAGGCGGGCAATCGTGGTAGAGAGGGAGCTAGAGGGAGTGACTTGAAGGTAGAGTTGTGTGTCGTCAGCATAGCAATGGAAATTAACTCCATGCCTGCTGACGACACGACCCAAGGGGAGCATGTAAATGGTGAAGAGGGTTGGACCGAGTACGGAGCCCTGGGGGACCCCACAGGTGACAGTGTGGGGTCTGGATTTTACATCACCCAGAGCTACATACTCGGTTCTATCAGTGAGATAGGAGTGAAACCATTTCAGGGCAGTACCAGAAAGACCTGTGTAGTGCTGAAGTCGGTGCAGGAGAATGTGATGGTCTACAGTGTCAAACGCAGCAGAGAGGTCGAGAAAAATGAGGAGGGATGTGGAACCGGAATCAGAAGCCATCAGCAAATCGCTGGTGACTCTGATAAGAGCTGTTTCTGTGCTGTGGGAGGGACGAAAACCAGATTGAAATTTCTCATATAGCCTGTTGGATTTGAGATGATTATGGAGCTGGGTGGAAACAACTTTTTCCAGGAGTTTGGAGATGAATGGGAGATTAGAAATTGGTCTGTAATTCGACAGTGGTGTAGGGTCCATGGTGGGTTTTTTGAGGAGGGGTTTGATGAGAGCAGTTTTGAGGGAGGTGGGAACATAGCCTGTCTCTACGGACATGTTTATTATTTTGGTTATGAGGGAACTGATAGAGTTAGTGTGAGTTTTAAGCAGAGGAGATGGGAGGGGATCAAGGCGGCAAGTGGATGTTTTGGATTTACGAATGATGTTCTCGACCTCCTGCTGCGTTGTGGGGGACAGTTGTGATAGGGTTTGAGAGATGGGTGTTGCGGGCAGGTCTAGTGAGGTGCTATTTAGAAGTGGAAATGAGGAGCGAATAATGTCAATTTTTAATGTAAAAAAATCAAGAAACCGGTTGCAATTTATATCAGTTGGACTGTAGAATGAGGAAATCTGTGGTTTGATGATGTGATTTATTGTGGAGAACAGTTTTTTGGAGTTACCTGGGTTGTTGTTTATAAGTGTTGAGTAGTATTCTGACCTAGCCTTGGAGAGTGCTTTGGCATAAGCCCTACGATGTTCCCGGTAGGCCAACTTATGCACCGTCAGGTCAGATGTTTTGCAGGCACGCTCCAGGACACGGCCAGACCTCTTCATCCCTCTCAGCTCGTTTGTAAACCAGGGGGCAGAGCGGGTAAACGTGACTGTCCGGGTTTTTAATGGAGCAAGACAATCCAGAATAGAGGTGAGGCTGGTGTTGTAGTAGTCCATTAAGTCATCAGCTGATGAGTGAGGAGAGGGGGAGAGATGCTGGAGATGTTGACTGAGGGAGGTGGCGTCCAAGTTCTTAATGTTTCTGAAGGTAATATGGCGTTTTGGTTTGGTGGGAGGAACTAATATTGGGACTTCAAATGTAACCGCCAGGTGATCGGAGACACCCACGTCATACACCTGAAGGCCTGAAACTGAGAGGGAGTCTGTAATGACAAGGTCCAGTGTGTGCCCCCTATTGTGTGTGGGGGCATCCACAAGCTGTTGGAGGTTAAGACAATCCAGGGTTTGTTTGAAATTTGAGGCCAGTTTACAGTTATGGGAGTCCACGTGTATGTTGAAATCACCAATAACCAGAATATTTGAGTGAGCTGTGCAGAGGGAGATTAGAAAATCATGAATGTCAGGAATGAAAGTTGGTTGTGGTTTGGGAGGGCGATAGACGAGGGCTATTGTTGCTGAAAAAGCTTTTTTGCAACTAAAAACCAGACTTTCAAATGAGCCAGTACTGGGCACAGACACGGGGGATAATTCAATGTTGCTGCGATGTAAAACAGCTAGGCCCCCACCACGGCCAGTTGTACGAGCCTTATCGAGGTAGTTATACCCGGGTGGGCAGGCCTCATTTAGGGATGAGTATATTCCAGGCTGCTGCCATGTCTCTGTAAGACAAAGAATATCTATCCCCTTATCCAGGATGTGGTCGTATACAAGTCCAGATTTGTTTGACAGGGACTGCACATTTAGCAGTTCAAATGTCATTTGAGCTCTAAAATCCAGTTTATTGACAGGGCGGAGAACCCTGCGATCCACTCCAGGTTTTACAGTGCACCGTTTACACCCAGCACTATCTATGCCAGGAGTAGCGGTACTCTGATGACGCAAACAGTGACGTGTCAGTTGCGCAACGGGACGCGATGCCGACCAGAGGGATGAGATGGAACTGTGGTCACCGGATTTAAACACAACAAACCGGCGCCTTGATCCCCTATGGATATATCGAGGTCGGTACGGAAGATCCAGTTGCTGCAGGGGAGCTCGGTTGTTGTTATTGAGAGCTCGGAGATGTTTCATCGAGGTGTCGGACCACAACATGATGCGTGATGTGTTAGCGGCTAGCCGATATCCAGGCGAGTACCGGTGAAAGACAACGACACAAGCCAAGGTAATCCACAGCTTCCACAAAGATGGTATTCCACGTGCAGACATCCGCTTGAAGGCAGAGGCGATGCAGAACCCGAAGTTGGTTCAGGGATTTGAAGCCAAAGAGTGGAGAATACACTGTGACTTTGCCGGTTTCAGCTTAGTAACAGGTATGTGCCAGGTAACACTTCACGTAGCAATCAGTTGGCTACTGAGTGCAAAAAAAATATCCGTCAATTGCTGTAGCGATTTCAGTAACTACAGTAAGAATAGTACGGTAGAGCGGATTTGCGCGAATTTGCAGAGAAGCGGCGAACAGCCAGCGCCAGCGTCCTCTCCGCCCACCCGCCGACATAATACTATCGAAATGAAAGCGGCAAAGGGAAGGAACATGTGATTGATTGGTAATGGGCCTTGCAGCCAGTGAAGAACAGGCCTGCGGTTTCTCCAGCTGGTTCTGTGACACAATGGAACTCAGCTGCTTTTGATCAACTCCACAGCGTGACACTCATTTGAGCAATCCATGTCTGCAGGCTTCCACTAAAGGCCAAGGTGTCTTATATGATAAGAGCCCTCTGATCCGGCTGATGGTGAATTCAGTCAGAGGCCACATAGCCTGTAGCACATGCTAGCAACAGAGCGCACACAAGGACAAAACATGGATGTTAGAAAAAAACAACGACTAAAAAAAAACAAAAAAAACACTGCTTTCTTGAAGACAGACACAGAAAATACTCAGATGAGGGCCATTAGCCCAGACCAGATCCATAGATGAACCATTAATGCTGGACATGAAAACATAACAGATGAATGTGGTATTTGAAGTCAACTATAGAGTAAAACAGGACTATTCAACTGTGCTACCTTTTATCAGTATTCATAGGTAATCACAACCATTGTAAAACTACACAAATCTGTTGATGAGATTAACACATTAATGTTACACTGTACATTACTGTTCAAATGAGTCTGTATTTATTTGTATTTTATTAGAATTTATTTATTTTTATACTTTAAATCAACAAGCATTCATTAACTGAAGTGACAGTACAGACATTTATAAAGTTACAAAATATTTACATTTCTTTTTTTTTTCTTTTTTTTTAGAAACGTTAATTTTAGATTTTAGTAATATTTAATGATATTACTGTTTTTACTGTATTTATGATCACAGAAATGCAGCCTTGGAGAGCATAAGAGACTTTCAAAAATCATAAAAAAATATTACTTATGTTTCTTAATTGTTGAACTTTGACAATAATATAGTGATTTAAAAAGTAGAAAAATGACCATGAAAAGTATATTAAAACTGTTAAATGAGAGTCTTGATGTGGAAATGTGACATTCGTTTACATTGTAATTCCACATCAGTTTGTCAGTATGTTTCAGTGTCTGGTATATCTATCTGATGCCGTTTTTGTTCAAATATTTGTAAATGTATGCCATTGTTTTTGTTTTTTTTCAGAATCCACTGTCTGTTTCTCATGCAAGACTGACACAGAAATAAGAATTACTGAGAAATATGCAGTACACATGCCTCTGAATAAAGTAATATGCGTGTGATTGTTTAAAGTGGTCCACGGAAGAGCTTGTCTCCAGACCAGAGGAGTTGCAGAGGTAGGAAAAGCAATATAAAGGTACATCCATCGTGCCTGCTCTTCTCGGTTACAGATAAACCAAACATAAAGGACAGTTTGGTTGGCTAATTTACTCAGCCTTTGTTCAGTTTACTGCAGCAGCTTGATTGTTCTTCAGATTATTAAAGTAAGATATACTCAATCAAGCAGTATGTTTTATTTACTTATGAACTAGAAAAACCTCAACTGAGTTATTCTTTACCGAGGTTAATGTAAAGAGACAGAGCAAAAAATATATTTTAAAAGTATTTCTTAAGTACAGTTAAATGAGGCTGTGTGTGGTTTCCTTAGTTTCTTACCAACATACTGCAAATACATACAAAAATAAATAGTCCACGTACAGTTGAAAATGAAAAATTACAGCCATTTTCAAATGTCACCCCAAAGGTCCTCACAATACATAAAATATGCATGGCAGTAATGAATTTCACTTAGAGGTACCTAGATATATTGTACCTTGCATTTGTGTGAACTGCAAAAAATAACCACAGACCAAATCACAGTTTTCTGAGCTATTCTCAGCCTTTGCTGAATGAGCACATAAGGTGAATACAATTCATGCAGCATCATTATTCATTTCTCTGTTTTGTGCAAACCCAGTTTACATCTCGGGTTATAACAACACAATAAAACAGAATGTGTAACGGCTGAGTCTGGAAAGATTTATTTTGTGCACACAATATCAGGTGACCCTTCTGTGAGGGAGGCCGAATTCAGAAAGTACTACTGAGCTGTAATGAAATATCTAAAAAGATTTTCCCTTTTTTCATTGTGAGACAGGGGTTGAGAGATGAGTGGAGCATCAACATTTCTGACCTAGATAGAGCTGAGTGGAGGCAGAATGGAAGGGCTTTGATTAAAAAGGCTGCTGCAAGGCAATGTCGAGTCTGAGATTAGTCAAGACGCTTGAGCGGCCATTGATGTCTATTCTGAGTCTCCCTTATTCTCTCTCTCACTCTCCCTCATTCTTTCTGTCTGAGGCCGTTCATTCACCCTAAGTACAAATGTCATCTCATATGCAAAAACCATTATGTGCTTGGAGAATGTTTTGCAGGCTGTTGTCTCTGTTACTGGCAAAGAAGATTTTGTTGAAGGAAACAGATAACATGTCTGTTCACTTTAATTATGTTGGTGAGCAATGCTGTTGTAATGATGGTTAACCCAAAAATAAAAACTGTCTTTATTTACTAACACTCATTGTGCTCCAGAGCTCTATGACTTGCTTTCTTCCACTAGAACATTAAAGTAGAACATTGGAAGACTGTTTCCTTTTTTTATGCAGTTATATTGAGTGAGAACATTTTGTTTTGTGTGTGTGTGTGTGTGTGTGTGTTTGTTTGTGTGTGTGTGTGTGTGTGTGTGTGTGTGTGTGTGTGTGTTTGTGTGTGTGTGTTGTTCTGTTGTGTTGTAAATTATAATTGTGTATGTTGTTCCGTAGTAAATATGCATTCTTGTACAACCCGAATTCCAGAAAAGTTGGGACGTTTTTTAAATTTTAATAAAATGAAAACTAAAGGAATTTCAAATCACATGAGCCAATATTTTATTCACAATAGAACATAGATAACGTATGGAAGGCATTTTCTGCCAAATTTAAATAAATAAATGAAATGATTAAAATTAAAATTAAAACCAGATTAACGATTTCATTACAGAAAACTGTACGCAAAATGTGTGACAAAATTGAGAATGAAATTAAATGATTTCATTTTCATGGTGACATACCTGTCAAATTGAAAAATAAAATGCAATTGGTGATTTCACATTTCATTTTCAATACAGTCTCGAGGCAAGACTGTCAATATTAAAATGAAAAGCCAAACGTGAAAAAGAAACTACACATACAGTTTTAACAAAGCTTTATTAACGCTCACGCAATAATAGTGGCACAATTCAAATTTGAATGTAAATTTTACTTGTCATTTTAATTCCTCTTTTATTTCACTGTTTTCATTTTCGTTTTCATTTTCAAAGACAACCTGCATGCAAATTATATGTTAATGAGTGGGTGTGGCTCAATTACGTTGTTACGTGGAGGAGCTATAATGGCGGTTATGGCCAGTATAGCAGCAGAATTAAACCAGCTAGCAAACATTTCTGATGATAATGACTTCATTTTGCTACAAGTTGAATCTATCTTGGATAGGGGTGCTCCGATCACGATCAGCCGATCGTTATGCGCATCTCGTCAGTAAAGCGGTTAATTCCATCAGGTGCGTGATTTCACATAGAGCAGCTGTTACTACACAGAGCCATTGTTAACTGAGAAGATGCGCAAATCCACGTTCATTTTCAGCGTTTATTGGCGCATCTTCTCAGTAAACAATGGCTCTGTGTAGTAACAGCTGCTCTATGTGAAATCACGCACCTGAAGGAATTAACCGCTGATTAGAGAACCGGCTTTACTGACGAGATGCGCATTAACGATCGGCCGATCGTGATCGGAGCACCCTTAATCTTGGATACACTTGGACATTTTGCAGCTGTCACAAACTCAGCAGACAGCAGATTTTCTGGGGAGTCTCGTGGAGGCTCAGGCCGAGGAACTGCAGTGGGTCGAGGGTTTGACGCATGCTGGTCAGGCTGGTTGTTTCTTCCACGTTCTAATGCTGCAGCAGCTTCCCGCAAAAGCTCACTAACAGATTTGCTATGTCTCGATTACAATATATTCACATTTTAATGTCGTTTCACACATTGTTTCAACCACCATTCAACTCATGCACACGAGACTTCGACGATTGTCTCTAGTAGAGGTGGGCAGATCGATACTAATATCGATAATATCGATACCAATGTTGGTATCGGTATTTATCGATACCAACGTGAAAATATCGATATTTAAGTTTCAGTTTCACTCGTTTTGCGACCTGGCCGTGCTTGTCAAAATGCTGCTGCTGTCACAGAGCAGAGCAAGCTCTCACTGCTGCTCGTGCTCGACACTGCTCTCCTCCCCCTTTCCTGTGTTGTACCGTCATGTGACTCACCCAATAGCACTACCACCAGCAGTCAGGCGCGCGCTCCGCTCAGCCGCGCATTTCTAACAGCAGTCAGTCAGAGGCGGAGAATGGCAGCAGAGAGAAAGAGGAGCGTTGTATGGCTGTATTTTAAGGCCGAAAATGAGACAACAGCGACTTGTACCATTTTTAGAAAGTCTTTAAAATACAGTGGCAATACAACTAATTTGTACAAACATATGAAAAATCACGGACCAGTAAATGCAGAGCTGCAGAAACGGAGAGAGGAGGAGAAAAATCCCCCTACCCCACCCCCTGGCGCCGACAGACCCGCGACTCAGAGGCAGAAGTCACTGCCAGAGGCATTTCAGTTTGGCAGAGAAAATCCAGGTAGATAAGAGTGATGAAAGACATATTTTAGTCATCTTCAGCATTAGTTAATAATAATTAATAACTGGTCATTTGTTACTTTAGTCAACTTAAGAATTATGCTAAGACCTAGAAGTAATACATTAATTCCATTGAAGCGTGTTATTTAAATGAATACATTTACTGGAACTGAAACAAATATACTGAATATAATGTAAGTCATATTTGATATTTGAATATAATTACCCTTTTTGTGTTTTGTGTTAGCTGTGAAAGGGATACTAGTTTTCTATATTTAAACTACACGTAGATGTACACCAGACTTAATTATTTTTATTATTTATTATTTTATCAATAGCTGATTCTCCAAGAGCAGTGGATATTATTACAAGGCGCCTATCAGAAATGATTGTGAAGGACCTGCAGCCTCTTTCCATAGTGGAAGATGTCGGCTTCAGGAATTTTGTAAAGAGGAGAAACGTTATTTTGTTCTCATTATATCATATTACAAGGAGAATTTGTTTTACATTTTTTATATTTATTGTGAAGTAAAACTTTGTTACTTTGTTTATTTAAGAAAAAAATCCTGAAAAGAAGTGCACTAAAGAGGAGAAACATTTTTTGTTAACATGCTACTTGAAAAGAGAATTTGTTTTTACATTTTTTATATTTGTGAAGTAATCATTTTGTAACTTTGTTTATTTAAATAAAACAGAAGTAACCAAAAGTTGTTTCTGAACAAAAGCTTTTGTAGTACTGATTAATAACCCAAAATGCAAATCACAAAAACAAATGAAAAGTCATGAAAATTCATTTAGATTTAGGTTGAAGACGCATCCACCTTAATTATTAAAAAGTATCGGTATTGGTATCTGTATCGGCGATACTGTCCCTGTATTTACTTGGTATCGGATCGATACCAAATCTAGCGGTATCGCACACCTCTAGTCTCTAGCGCGTTACTTGAATAAGCCACACCCACTCATTAACATATGATTTGCATGCAGGTTGTCTTTGAAAATGAAAACGAAAATGAAAACAGTGAAATAAAAGAGGAATTAAAATGACAAGTAAAATTTACATTTAAATTTGAATTGTGTCACTATTATTGCGTGAGCGTTAATAAAGAGCTTTGTAAAAACTGTATGTGTAGTTTCTTTTTCACGTTTGCTTTTCATTTTAATATTGGCAGTCTTGCCTCGAGACTGTATTGAAAATGAAATGTGAAATCACCAATTGCATTTTATTTTTCAATTTGACAGGTATGTCACAGTGAAAATGAAATCATTTAATTTCATTCTCAATTTTGTCAAATATTTTGCGTACAGTTTTCTGTAATGAAATAGTTAATCTGGTTTTAATTTTAATCATTTCATTTATTTATTTAAATTTGCCAGAAAATGCCTTCCATAATAACGTAGCAAATGTTTAAACTGAGAAATTTTACACTTTTATCCACTTAATTAGCTCATTTAAAATTTAATGCCTGCTACAGGTCTCAAAAAAGTTGGCACGGGGGCAACAAATGGCTAAAAAAGCAAGCAGTTTTGAAAAGATTCAGCTGGGAGAACATCTAGTGATTAATTAAGTTAATTGATATCAGGTCTGTAACATGATAAGCTATAAAAGCTTTGTCTTAGAGAAGCAGAGTCTCTCAGAAGTAAAGAGAGGCAGAGGCTCTCCAATCTGTGAAAGACTGCGTAAAAAAATTGTGGAAAACTTTAAAAACAATGTTCCTCAACGTCAAATTGCAAAGGCTTTGCAAATCTCATCATCTACAGTGCATAACATCATCAAAAGATTCAGAGAAACTGGAGAAATCTCTGTGCGTAAGGGACAAGGCCGGAGACCTTTATTGGATGCCCGTGGTCTTCGGGCTCTCAGACGACACTGCATCACTCATCGGCATGATTGTGTCAATGACATTACTAAATGGGCCCAGGAATACTTTCAGAAACCACTGTCGGTAAACACAATCCGCCGTGCCATCAGCAGATGCCAACTAAAGCTCTATCATGCAAAAAGGAAGCCATATGTGAACATGGTCCAGAAGCGCCGTCGTGTCCTGTGGGCCAAGGCTCATTTAAAATGGACTATTTCAAAGTGGAATAGTGTTTTATGGTCAGACAAGTCCAAATTTGACATTCTTTTTGGAAATCACGGACGCCGTGTCCTCCGGGATAAAGAGGAGGGAAACCTTCCAGCATGTTATCAGCGTTCAGTTCAAAAGCCAGCATCTCTGATGGTATGGGGGTGCATAAGTGCATACGGTATGGGCAGCTTGCATGTTTTGGAAGGCTCTGTGAATGCTGAAAGGTATATAAAGGTTTTAGAGCAACATATGCTTCCCTCCAAACAACGTCTATTTCAGGGAAGGCCTTGTTTATTTCAGCAGGACAATGCAAAACCACATACTGCAGCTATAACAACAGCATGGCTTCGTCGCAGAACAGTCCGGGTGCTAACCTGGCCTGCCTGCAGTCCAGATCTTTCACCTATAGAGAAAATTTGGCGCATCATTAAACGAAAAATACGTCAAAGACGACCACGAACTCTTCAGCAGCTGGAAATCTATATAAGGCAAGAATGGGACCAAATTCCAACAGCAAAACTCCAGCAACTCATAGCCTCAATGCCCAGACGTCTTCAAACTGTTTTGAAAAGAAAAGGAGATGCTACACCATGGTAAACATGCCCCGTCCCAACTATTTTGAGACCAGTAGCAGAAATCAAAATTGAAATGAGCTCATTTTGTGCATAAAATTGTAAACTTTCTCAGTTTAAACATTTGCTATGTTATCTATGTTCTATTGTGAATAAAATATTGGCTCATGTGATTTGAAAGTCTTTTAGTTTTCATTTTATTAAAATGTAAAAAACTTTTCCGGAATTCGGGTTGTATGTGGCAGCCCTTATGTCCAAGACAAATGTCCCTATATGGACAAATAAAGTAATCCTAATCCTAAACTTTTAAGCTTCAAAAATCAGGAACAAATGCACCATTAAAGCATCATAAAATTATCAATATGATAAATTTCTGTAGTAAAAAAAAAAAATGTTAAAACAGTTGTATAGAATATAATAAATAATAATATAGTTATTATATAGTAGAATTGTCTCTGTAATCTTAAGCATACCACAAGTAAATACATTATTTAGTCACTGTGTTAAGTGACTTAAACTGTGTGTTGATATTTATAGCTTCCATTCAAGGTCGGTTTACCCTATCAGTATATTGTATATATATATATATTTTTTTTTTTTTTTTTTTTTTTAACTGAATGACTAACAGGGTTGATAATTTAGCGTATCATCATTAATTAGACTCAGATAAGCAGATGGTCGATTCAGTGGTGGAAATATGGGACTTTATCATTAACTCTTGTGGTGACTTTTAAGGTGGATTGTACTTGATTCAAAGCTTCTGATGTGACGAGCCGCAGCAGGTAAATAGTGTTAGATAAAAGTTACACCACAAACTTAATTCAGATAACTACATTTAATTGCCTGACTAACTGCTAAGCTCTCGTCAAGACAAGTATATTTTATTTATATAACGCTTTGTGCAATACAGATTGTTTCAAAGCATTTTTACAGTATTAAAATAATAGTGTCTCGATAATGCAAGGGGTCAATTTTTCACATCTTCTGAATATGCAGTGAAATGAAACACATATCTGCAAAATGTGTTTCTTAGCAGTGCGATGAAGTGACTGTGAAATTGTAGCTAGTTGAAATATACTTAATATATTCTTTTGAAAATAATGTTTAGTAAATGTACTTATAAAAAGAGCAATCTCGGAATGTTATTTATTTTTTGGAATCTGAAGAGAATTTATCACAAATGAAGATCACAATTAGAGAGAAAGCATTAGTAAACACTTTAAATTAATATATACCTAATACATTTACGAATATCCCAATGCCTGTTTGTAGAGTGCACTGCTATTCTTTGAAAAGTAAGCAACACTTCTAATCTACACTACTTTTAGTTTAACTACTTTTATTGTTAACCGATGGATCATGCTATCATTATAGATAGCGAAGAGAAAACAGTTCTGAACATAAATAATAAAATACAAATAAACCATGTAATTGTATGATGTTAGCTAAATGATTTTATTTTTTTTTTATTTTTTTTTATCAAACAGTCTTCTCCTGCAAATACAGTACAGGCATATACCAACATAGACATGTGACAGGTTATCATGCATACAACTATACAAGGTAAATTAAAGTGTATATGAGTTGAAGTGAGGATAATTATGGTTTGCCAACCGCAATGTGCAATGTGTACAAAGCATGCAACCACTACAAGAGACAAACCGAACACTCAAACTCAAAGTGAAGTGAAGTGACATTCAGCCAAGTATGGTGACCCATACTCAGAATTTGTGCTCTGCATTTAACCCATCCGAAATGCACACACACAGAGCAGTGAACACACACACACACACACTGTGAGCACACACCCGGAGCAGTGGGCAGCCATTTATGCTGCGGCGCCCGGGGAGCAGTTGGGGGTTCGATGCCTTGCTCAAGGGCACCTAAGTCGTGGTATTGAGGGTGGAGAGAGAGCTGTACATTCAGTCCCCCCACTCACAATTCCTGCCGGCCCGAGACTCGAACTCACAACCTTTCGATTGGGAGTCCGACTCTCTAACCATTAGGCCACGACTTCCCCAAAGACAAGCCAATACACCATTATTAATACATGTATTTGTAAGTTATTTATTTGTGAATATGTTAAGTCTCTGCTTTCAAGGGCTTTTTGTTTATACTGTATTGACATTTCAAAATTTGGATCTTGAAGTAAAACCAGCTGAGAACTGCAGTCTTCACATATATAGAAGATGTTTTTGAAACCTACAGGACATTTTACAGGATTTTGGTGTTCTTTCAACTGACTTTGAATAAAAATATTCATAGAACTGTCAAGTTATTGCAGTATGATGATGCAACATCAGAGCTGGGAAAGATTTAGTCTCCATTTAAAATCTTTCTCAGTCTATTTAACACAATACTCATTCTGATTCATTGACAAAGCTCTAGTGTTACAATTTGCCCAGTAGAAAATATATGAATATGTTGTTGATTGTCTTATGCATCCCTTCTTATTGATTCCTGTCACACTAGAGATGAAGAGGCTATGGTATCCACCGTTAGATGATTGCAGAGATGTGCCAACTGATGAATACCAGTCCTTGAGGCACACCTTTATTAAAAACCCAATCAATGCAGATGCTGCTCCTTATCGACTTAGCTAACAACATTACGGCAGTCTCCAAAGTGCAGAACCTACATTTTAACAGTGTTCATATGTAGAGACTTTGCATTGCTTTTGTCTAAGCAAATGTATTTTAGATCAGTCTGATGCAACAGACTGCTGGATAAGACTGCTGGATTTGATGGTGTTACACAAGCAGCAAGCTATGGAGTTACTTATACTGTGATTTATGTGACTTTGATTTATGTTGAGCAGAGTCTGGGGAAGTGACTCCGCCTTGAGCCTGGAAATAACCTGTGACAACCACCCTTGGAATTAATCATTATTTGCTGTATTTTGAATTCTCCATGCTAGACGTCTTGTCGTACATCAGGGTATGTCATTGTTGTTTAATGATGTGATTATGAGAATAGGAGAAGAAATCCCTTCCAATATTGTTTTGTGACTAGAAAAGTATAGATTTGTTATTATTATTATGATTTAATAATTGTGATTAAGATTGTGATTTTAAAAAAAAAGTAAAAAAAAATGTGATTGTCATCTGATTTTTAGCACCCATTACTATATATATATATATATATATATATATATATATATATATATATATATATATATATATATATATATATATATATATATATATGAAGTGTTTAGTTTTATCAGTTTAAAAGTGATAAAATATCTATGCTCTTTATGCTATGATGCCTTAATATTCTAATGCCTTTCATTATTTTCTTCAAGATATGTCTTCCGGCTTTCTTCAGCAAATATTGATACAAATTAACTGTTATTAGTTTGATTAATCAGCACATCATTTAATTAATTTGATTAAAAACATTTCATCTTTCAACAGCCCTAAAGGGCTGCAGAGCTTTTTAAATGTGTTGTTTTTGTCATCTGTCTTCCTGTGACAGGCCCTATTTGTGCTATTGTTCCCAAATATCCAAAATAAAGTAACAAAGCCACTTCCCCAATTGCCTATTTCTCTGCCTTACCATGAACTGTGGAAATAATTTTGAGTAAATCCTTCGCCTTTGGACCTGCAGAATTGTTCTTTGAAACAGCAATATATTAGGAAGAATCCTCATCGTACCTTTGTGAAACTGGGTCAAGTTAAGCCTTGGGTGACACACATATGAATGCTCTAATGCAAGCTGCTTTTTTCTCTTTTTTCCTTTTTTTTTGAAAGGCAAATTGCAAAATTAATCAGCATGAAACTTGAGACTCAAGTTTATTGAATTAGTTTGCATTGAAGAAGAATTGGAATGGATGAGCTCTACAAAAAATAAAATATGCACAGAGGGAATGGTTTGTAGAGGTTGCATGGTTACATACAGTACATATACATATATTAGTACATATATTGTGCAGCCTTTGATTTGGTCATTATGATATTGTTTTCTGTCTCATGGTTTGAAAATGTATATAGAATGAATAGTAGGGACCTTTTCATAAAATAGCACTTTAATCTCCAGTAATGCTCTTCATTTAACTTTTTATTCTTCATAGAGTCATGAAAAAGTATCAGTTTTCACGGTTTTTTACTGTTTAAAGAAACTTCTAAAGAACATTAAAGAGACTTCTTTCAAAAACATAAAAAAAAATAAACTAAATAATAATAATTCTAAACTTTTGACTGAGAGTGTGTAAAAAGCTTATAATGTGATTACAGGTTAACACGTCAGCTTGATTTGGAAAGTTGCATTGTGTGTGTGTGTGTGTGTGTGTGTGTGTGTGAATGTGTGTGTGTGTGTGTGTGTGTGTGTTTGTTTGTTTGTGTGTGTGTTCCAAACTACCTATTTGTATTACAGCATTCAGTTGTATGAATCATTTTCAGTCCCCCAACTGCTCTGGTTTTTCTGCAGAATATGTCATGAGGATCATTTGATTGCATTAATTGTAAACTGAGTAACAGTCCGTACTTCAGCATATTATAGTGTGACTTTTTGTTTTAGGTTAGATTAGGTACCAATCTAACTTTAAAGGAAAGACGAGTTTAAAGTTTAATGACATTTTATAACTGTAAAACACATGTAAACATAAGCAAGAAAGAGAATATCAGTCTAATTTAGTTAAAATCCCTGTTTGTTTTTTTTTTTTTTTTTTATCTCTAAAAAGCAGCACTGTGACCACTCTGACATTTAAAAGCATTTTAAAGAATAGTTCCCTATTCTTGTGGATTACAACTAAAGATATAAAACACACACACATGTTTGTTTTTGTGAAAAATGGGGACATCTCATAGGCGTAATGGTTTTTATACTGTATAAACTGTATATTCTATCGCCCTTCACCAACCCTACCCTAAACCTAACCCTCACAGGAAACTTTGTGCATTTTTACTTTCTCAAAATAACTCATTCTGTATGATTTATAAGCGTTTTGAAAAATGGGGATATGGGTTATGTCCTCATAAGTCACCCTCTCCTTGTAATACCTGTGTCATACCCATGTCATTATACAGAGTTGTGTCCTGATATGTCACAAAAACAAGAGCACACACACACACACACACACACATATATATATATATATATATATATATATATATATTAGGGGTGTAACGGTACGCAAAAATCACGGTTCGGTACGTACCACGGTTTTAAAGTCACGGTTTGGTTCATTTTCGGTACAGTAAGGGAAAGAAATGCAAACATTAAACTGCAGGTTGTTTATTACTATAAACTTTTTTTTACAATTTGTTTACAGTATTTTAAAATACTTTAAAAAAATATATATAAAATAAAAAAAGAATAGGAAATAAAATACTGCTGCAAAGTTCTCCACTAAATAAAATACTCTCAGTCTCAAACCAATATCATATAATAAAATATAATGAAAAAAAAAAAAAAACTATGATTACAGTGCAGCATTACCAATCCCAGCTTGTAGGCCTGCTCATATTTTAAATATATATATATAACTTTTCCAAAGTGACCTGCTCAGATTTCGTTATTGCGTTGGACCGATCGGAATTAAGAGCAAAGGTCTGTTTAAATGCCGACGGGAGCTGCGTTTTGAATTACAATAGTTTTTTTTCCTAGTTGTAGTGATGTTCACACTAGTGTGATGCCTTCTGAAAACCTTAGGCCTGTGACACACTGGCATATTGCACCTGTCAAACATAGTCTATTTTGCCGTCAATACTGTTGACGGTGTCCTTTATCAGTAGGCTTTATATTTATGCTCAACATGAAGTATAGATATTGTTGTCGTGAAGACAAGATCCTGGTCTGTCGGCCAGCGCCGCGTCAGGCAGGGTTCTGGTGTGTAAAGACACAGAAAATGCGAAGCAGCCGCTACGCAACTGACACGCAGCAGAAACGCCACGCTCACGCCACACAGCCAGTGTGTCACCGGCCTTAGAATCAGCTGCAGGGCGGGATTTGCGCTGAACGCGGAGACTTCCGCCACTTAATATGTTCGTTTGGAAACACGAAAATGTATATGTTCCGCATACAAAATATTGCATTCGGTCATTCGGTACAAATGTGCACCGTACTGAAAGCCCTGTACCAAAATGGTTCGGTACGGATACACGTACCATTACACCCCTAATATATATATATAAATTTAAAATTTATGCATTTAGCAGACGCTTTTATCCAAAGCGACTTACAGTGCATTCAGGCTATCAATTTTAACCTATCATGTGTTCCCGGGGAATCGAACCCCCAACCTTGCGATTGGTTGTTATGGTACTAATAGTACCATATATGCAATATGGTTCCAAATATGCAAAATTTGGATTGTTTATTTGCACAATAAGACATATACAACATGTTCTTTTATTGCTCACATAACAGCAGGATTATGCATCATACTGCTGAAGGAACAGAAGAACATTGTACAGTTTTGCGTTTGTGTCATAAAAAAGCTTATTCACACTTCTACCACATATACAGAGAGAGAGAGAGAAAAAACTTCAAAAGTAAGATTACAATCCTCTATTTTTAATGTACTCTTCATTTTAATGTGTGTGTGTGTGGGTGGGTGTGGATGTGTGTGTTTGTATGTGTGTGTGTGTGTGTGTGTGTGTGTGTGTGTGTGTGTGTGTGTGTGTGTGTGTGTTTAGCTAAGGTAGTTCAGTGATTAATCAAAACTAATGACCATCAGTGGACAATCAGTTTTTACAGTTATATAAAACAGTGGCACATTCATAAATATGCAGTGCAGGGGCTGTATTTGTTGTGCGATGTGTTGTCTTGAGTTCAAGACATTGTTAATTCACAGAATATGCCCAAGCTAGAAATTGTCACGTTAGGCCCGCATAGATGAGCTGAGAATACCTGTGGTTATAGCTGTTAGAGAACAATTACCCCACGGTTTCTCTAAGGTGTAACTTTTTTGTAGAGATTTGTGACAGACTTTGATTGCGCTGAAAGCCAGTCAGTTATGTGATGAAGATGGATCAGAGCTGAGCAAAACAAACCAAGAGAAAGAATATCAAAATGTGTTTTCTGTGCCAAAGGTGTCACCCATATACAACTGAATGGGAGAAGACGAAAACTGTGAGCTGTGGCCTGAAAGATTGTATTGTATTTAACTGAATGATGCTGATTTCATACAGGAAAGCCATATTGTGTGCTGGATCTCCTCTGAGCAGAAGGCAGGGAAATGCTCGTTCTCCCTGCCAGCTGCTGAAACATACGCTGTAAAGCTGCTTGATATTTTTAAAGATTGCCTTAGAGAAAGTTGAGGTGCTCTGAGTGTTTTTTTTTTTTTTTTATGAATTCTCTTGGCAGTTTTGAAAAAAGAATCAGTATCCAGCTAATAGGGGTTTGGCGTTCTGCCTGACAGTTTGCAGAGTAATTAGGTTACAGTCAATATTTCCAACGATAACATTAGAGAGATTGTGTAGGAAATGGAATTACTTCAGAACTAGATATAAGACAGACGAATGGACGGACGGACGGACGGACGGACAAACAGACAGATGAATAGTCTTATCAATTTATGAATTTGATAAGTTTATATTTTTCCATTTTAGCCATACTTCCTTAAATTTGAATTTAAATCTAACTTTTGTATCCTGCAACCTTAATTCAAATTCAGGAACTTTATTGTAATTTGAAGGAACTTTGAATATTGTACAGCACATACCAGCATTTGTTTAAAATGTGAACAGTTAAAACATGCTTTTTAAAATCTTTATTTTATGTATTTATTTATTTATTTGATGTTGGAAACATGATAGGAAGCCTCATAGTCACATATTTGAACAAATGAACAGTCCTCTCAGTGAATTGTATTTTATGCTTCTGTCAGGGTTCTGTCACTCCAGTCTAGTGTTATTCATGGTTTTGTGACAGAGCCCTGATACTCTCCTCATGTCATTGTTTTCATGTGAGTGCGCGGCTTAGTTTTTACTGGCTGCGTGCCGTCTCGTGTGAACACGCGGTTTATGAGCTTGCTCATTAGCTGCGTGTTTGTGTCTATTTAAGCACATGGCTAGTGATTGGTTTGCTGGCCATGTGCTTGTGTTTTTTTGTTTTGTGTGAGCACATGGCTTTTGTCTTAGTTCCTATGTGCCATGTGCTCTCGTCAATTGTCTTGACCCCACCCATCTTGTTACCTGATTATTGATGTAAGTTTCCCCACATGTGTTCCCTCGTTATCCTCCTCATTAGCTCCCCATTTATTGTCCTTGTGTTTGCAGTCTGGTTGCTAGTTCGTCGTCAAACATTTGTCTGTGTACATCGTGTCGTGTCGTGTCGTGTCTTGCCTTGCCTTGCCTTGCCAGTCAAGTTTAGTCTGTTTTCCCCTACGGGGTAGTTTTTGTTGGTTTATTTTATTATTACAACTATTAAAGAACCCTTCTCTCTGCATCATTGAGTCCTCGCCTCATCCCTCTACCCAACCCTGACAGTACGAACTAGCCAGTATGAGGACTCAGCGGAAGAAGGGTTTGCACCGTCCACCAGCCTCCACTCTCTCCAGCCCCCACTACCAGCGCATGCTCCAGTTTAAGACCTTGATCTCTCTCCATCAACAAGGGACTGGTGTGAGGGATTTTGCCCTGGAGTTCAGTGGTACTGCAGAGGGACTGGAGTTTAATGATGCGACCCTCAAGGACCTCTTCAATGATGCCCTTGATGAGCCTCTCAGCTGGTGGAGAATGAGGGGGCTGGACCACCTGTCGTTTGGGGAATTTGTGGAGTTCGTGGCACGTTCCCCAGCTAAGGAGGCTGCAGTACTGCCTGTGGTGCCCTTCAAAGCTGCCGTTCCCCCTATGGTGGATAAAGGAGCTGCAGCGCCCCCAGAGGTGCCGGATGAGGCTGCAGCGCCCCCAGAGGTGCCGGATGAGGCTGCAGCGCCCCCAGAGGTGCCGGATGAGGCTGCAGTGCCCCCAGTAGTGGCCGACGACATTGCACTGCCCCAGTCTCGGAGACGGAGGAGGAGGAGGAGAAAGGCTTCCTCCATCCCTCATGGCCCGGTGGCCATTCAGGAGCCCACTGCTGGCCTGGAGGCCAATCCAGTCATGCCCAAGCCCCTTGCCCTGCCGGCGCCGCCCAAGCGCCTCGCCCTGCCGGCGCCGCCCAAGCGCCTCGCCCTGCCGGCGCCGCCCAAGCCCCCTGCCCTGATGCCGGCTCTGCCCTTGATGAGTGCCTTGCCGGGTTTGCCCTTCCTATCTGCCGGGGTTCCTGTTAGGCTGGATCCTCGCTGGTTCGTCCCTCTGGCTCCGCCATGGTGGTCTGCTGGGGTTCCTGTTAGGCCGGAGCCTCACTGGTCTGTCCCTCCGGCACCGCCCTGGTGGTCCGTCGGGGTTCCTGTTAGGCCAGATCCTCACTGGCTCATCCCTCCGGCTCCACCCTGGCCCACTGCTGGGACTCCTGGACTGCCTGAGCCTCCTTGGCTCAACCATCCCGCCCCTCCCTGGTCCCTTTTAACAGCTGGTTGGGTTTTCCTGCTAGATTACTGGGCTCCCTTCCCTCCCTCCCTCCCCTATTTTGTCTGTTTTTTGATTTCCATGTCTTGTGTTCTGTTTTGTACCGTGCTTGTGTTGTCATGCCTGTGCTGTCATGTTCCTGTTTTGTTTTTGGGTGTTCCTCGTTACGGACGCCAGGTGGCGTCCCTTTTGAGGGGGGCTAGTGTCAGGGTTCTGTCACTCCAGTCTAGTGTTATTCATGGTTTTGTGACAGAGCCCTGATACTCTCCTCATGTCATTGTTTTCATGTGAGTGCGCGGCTTAGTTTTTACTGGCTGCGTGCCGTCTCGTGTGAACATGCGGTTTATGAGCTTGCTCATTAGCTACGTGTTTGTGTCTATTTAAGCACATGGCTAGTGATTGGTTTGCTGGCCATGTGCTTGTGTTTTTTTGTTTTGTGTGAGCACATGGCTTTTGTCTTAGTTCCTATGTGCCATGTGCTCTCGTCAATTGTCTTGACCCCACCCATCTTGTTACCTGATTATTGATGTAAGTTTCCCCACATGTGTTCCCTCGTTATCCTCCTCATTAGCTCCCCATTTATTGTCCTTGTGTTTGCAGTCTGGTTGCTAGTTCGTCGTCAAACATTTGTCTGTGTACATCGTGTCGTGTCGTGTCTTGCCTTGCCTTGCCTTGCCAGTCAAGTTTAGTCTGTTTTCCCCTACGGGGTAGTTTTTGTTGGTTTATTTTATTATTACAACTATTAAAGAACCCTTCTCTCTGCATCATTGAGTCCTCGCCTCATCCCTCTACCCAACCCTGACAGTTTCACAATCACTCTCATCACCCTGATCACAGTCACCCCTTAGGACATGAGGCCTCACTGTGCTTCCTTTGTTTCTTTCCATCTTATTGATGCCATAAACACCAGCACACATCATTTTTCAGCTCCATCATCTACATTTTCATCTCATGATGGTTTTGGAGTCAGACTCAATATCTGCTAGTAAACAGGGGACAACTACTTTCATTGAACAATGCTGTGAGTTCAAAGTGGTAATCATGGTTTGATATTGAGTAAGGTGTATTTGTGGAGGAGGCATTTCATATATACAGAGTATGCATGTTTACAATGTGTGTTATGTATTTATATGTGTGCATGGTTGTATAGAAAATTAAGCAGATAACCATAAAATGAATAGAAGTAATATTGATTATTTTACTGTGTAAAATCCTCAGCTTTGGTTCAAGTGTTTTCCGTCAATCCATAAAACACAAACAGACATAATTTCTCAATATTGCCATTATAAATCAGACACACATACTCCCTTTGTGTATGTGCCCACAACAAGAACACATTACAGTTTACTGGCATCCATTTCTTGGATCTATATTCATTTAATTTATATTCAGCATAAAGTTTTATGACATCCCAAGACGTTTTGGAAATGTATGCAATGTAAATGAAAATGAATATAAACTGCTATATTTGTTTTAATGTGTTTTTTTCCCTGTTCTTTCAGAACACTGCATACTGAAATTAAAAAGATTAACTTCACTTTGAGACCTAGTTTCTACAGAATTCGCCAGTTGAGGCAGTTCAGCCTGCCACAATGAGCTGCTCACACAGTTCTATCATTGAGTCGGTCCTTTGCGTTTCCTCCGCCTTACCTGGACACTTCCTTCATGAACACTGCCCTCTGGCAATCTACTCTAGATTTAATACTGTCACATGGAATTGATACCACAAAAGACTTTTAAGTTATCTTCCTGATGTATCCTAATTCCTTAGCATATCCAAAACCTCAGAACAACTTGATGATGTAACAGAAACTATGGAATCTCTCTTTTCTAGCATTTAAAATACAGTTGCCCGTTTACGCTTAAGGAAGGTTAAGGAAACCAGTATGACACCATGGTATAATGAGCATACTAGCACCCTAAAGAGAGCAGCCTGAAAAATGGAGTGCAGCTGGAGGAAAACAAAACTAGAGGTATTTTGTATTGCTTGGCGGGAAAGTAACCTATCCTACAGAAAAGCATTAAAAACTACTAGATCCGATTACTTTTCATCTCTTTTAGAAGAAAACAAACATAACCCCAGGTATTTATTCAATACAGTGGCTAAATTAATAAAAAATATAAAGCCTCAACAAGTGTTCACATTTCCCAACATCACAGCAGTAATGACTTTATGAACTACTTCACTTTTAAAATCAATACTATTAGAGGTAAATTTTAACCATTCAGCCGTCAGCTACAGTTTCGCATCAGACAGTGCACTATAGACCCCCAGAGGAACAGTTCCACTCATTCTCTACTATAGGAGAGGAAGAATTATATAAACTTGTTAAATCGTCTAAACCAACAACATGTATGTTAGACCCTATACCATCTAAGCTCCTAAAAGAGGTTCTTCAAGAAGTCAAAGATCCTCTTCTGACTATTATTAATTCCTCATTGTCATTAAGATATATCCCCAAAACCTTCAATCTGGCTGTTATTAAGCCTCTCATCAAAAAACCACAACTTGACCCCAAAGAACTAGTTAATTATAGACCAATCTCGAATCTCCATTTTCTGTCCAAGATACTAGAAAAGGTAGTATCCTCACAATTATATTCCTTCTTAGAGAAAAATGGTATATATGAGGATTTCCAGTCAGGATTTAGACCGTATCATAGTACTGAGACTGCTCTCCTTGGAGTTACAAATGACCTGCTCTTATCATCTGATCGTGGTTGTATCTCTCTATTAGTTCTATTGGATCTTAGTGCTGCGTTTGACACAACTGACCACAACATTCTTTTGCATAGACTTGAACACTTTGTTAGCATTAATGGAAGTGCATTAGCATGATTTAAATCGTACTTATATGAACGCCATCAATTCGTAGCAGTGAATGAAGAGGTATCATATCAATCACAGGTGCAGTATGGAGTACCTCAAGGCTCAGTACTAGGGCCGCTACTCTTCACGCCCTATGTGTTACCCTTGGGAGATATCATCAGGAAACATGGTGTTAGCTTTCACTGTTATGTTGATGATACTCAGCTCTATATTTCTTCGCGGCCCGGCAAGACACACCAATTTGAAAAACTAATGGAATGCATTGTCGATATAAAAAACTAGATGATGAGTAATTTCTTACTGCTAAATTCTGAAAAAAAAACACAGGTGTTATTTATAGGACCTAAAAACTCTGCATGTAATAACCTAGAACACTGTCTAAGACTTGATGGCTGCTCTGTCAATTCTTCGTCATCAGTTAGGAACCTAGGTGTGCTATTTGATAGCAATCTTTCCTTAAAAAGCCACGTTTCTAGCATTTGTAAAACTGCATTTTTCCATCTCAAAAAAAAAATATCTAAATTACGGCCTATGCTCTCAATGTCAAATAGAGAGAAATATTAATCCATGCATTTATGACCTCAGGTTAGATTATTGTAATGCTTTATTGGGTGGTTGTTCTGCACGCTTAGTAAACAAACTACAGCTAGTCCAAAATGCAGCAGCAAGAGTTCTTACTAGAACCAGGAAGTATAACCATATTAGGCCGGTCCTGTCAACACTGCACTGGCTCCATATCAAGCATCGCACAGATTTTAAAATATTGCTTATTACTTATAAAGCCCTGGGCCCGGTTCCCCGATAACGTTCACTCTTAGCGCGCTAAGAAGACATCGAAAGATATATCTTATCAAAGTTGTTGATGTTTCTAAGTGTGTTCCCCGAAGTGTCCCTTAGGAAGCTTCTTAGCACGCTGCCTCTACAAGAGCGCTGTCCAAAGTCAGGGTGCTGAATTAGTTGGCATCGATTGCTCATGAATCGATTTTCCACTTCACATGAAGTTGCATTACAGCGTTTAGAAAGACAACACGTTCTATGCACATGAAACATTCCTCAAATTATTACAATAACATTTATTTTAACAGTTTAAGTTATCAGTAGAATATAGACTATAAATTAAATTATCAAATGGTCAGTAATATGTTCACACGATAGGCTATGTTGTGACGGTTAGACGAACCGGGTATCCCTCACTAATCATCCACCCTCCTTATCCCGTTGTGCCGCTTTTTGACATGAGTTTAACGACTTATGAAAATTATATAATACACTTTTATATTAATGGTAAGGTACTTTACAATCAGAATTGATTGAGCCACCAAGTCGAAGATCACACTCCTATGGTCCACCATAACCTGCATGTTTAAGGTCGCGTATCCCTTTCGTGATATTTCCTCCCTATCAATCACTGATGGATTGGCGATAGGGATGAGTGTGCCATCCACCAGGATGTAACCCCCGGCATGGCGCAGAAGGACGTTGGTGACTGTGTGGACACACCGAGGTCTTAATTAGGCCGCAGCCCTCTCCCACGACCTCGATGAATCTCTCTGTAGCAAAATAAATAAATAAATAAATAATAATAATAATAAAAAAAAAAAAAAAACGTAGCGCTGGGCTTCAGGGCTTAAAGCAGAATTCTGCCGCTTTAGCCTGGCCAGCGCAGGTCTGGGAAGGTCCAGCTGCTCCACAATGAGTTGTCTTGGGAGGGGATTTTTTTTAATATAGCCACGTCAGGCAAAATGTCAAAAGGGCTTAAGTTTTGCCGAATAAAAAAACTGACATGGACTAAATGGCTCCGAGTCCGGCTCCGTCTTTGATTCAATACAAGGACATGTTGGATCGCTGCCATAGTTGGTCGCTTACTGGACACCACCATGCTTACCCATTTAAAGATCTTAGCCATTTAGAGCCAAATTGTTTGCCAGATTTTAATTATCAAAAAAATAATTGCCAATTCACTTTAATTACATTACGAAAAAGCCTAGGCTAATTACCACCTTATTAGTTCTGTAACCACATAAAGTCAACTTCATAAATAGGCCTGTATCCATTGCGAACATAATTTATTATGAGTCTTAAAAAATAACAGAAAATCATTGTTGAGCCACAAAATTGTCAACATACCATAGTTTGACTTGTACTTCGCTGCGCTGGTTTCTAAAGACTGTTGTACAGTAGCGTCATGAGCTCAAATAACGCTAAGAGAGAGCTACGAATGGTCCAGACCAACCTTACGAAAGTGTGACTTACAGAAGATATACTTAGCGTACGAACGTGTCGGGAACCGTGCCATAAGGTTAAGAGAGAGATTAAGGAATAGGTTAAGAACGTCTAAGGTTACGTATGTAACCCTGGTTAGTCAAAGGAACGAGACGCTGCATCGAGAACGTTTGGGGAACGCGTCCAGCGTGACGTCTCTGAATAATGTGTATAATCAGTCCAAAGGAAGGGCGTGACGTCATAGGCGGGTGACGTCAGAGACCAGGAAGCATAAAGCATGAGTGGCAAAGCCGGAAATCAGCCTCAAAGGATGAAGCAAGCGCCAGCCAGAGATGCCGGAAGTGTGGCACTGCGACGCAGCATCTCGTTCCTTCGAGGAACCAGGGTTACATACGTAACCTTAGACGTTCCTCTTCAGGAACTCGAGCTGCGTCGAGAACGTTTGGGGAACGAGAATGCCCACGCCGCCAGACATTCAAATCTCTGCCTAGTGTGGAAGAGCACAGCTAAAGCAAGAGAAGGAGCCTGACAGAATTCGGGGACAACCCGTCCAATGGCCAAACTTCAGAAGGAGTGAGTCTTGACCCCCAGGAGAGGGGAGATCAGAGGACTCGAGGCTTAGGATAACATCCTGATCACCGCTTAGCATAAGCTTCTTCTGGCCGGAGGCCTCAGCCTCAGCGCACCATGGAGGAAACATGTAACCAGAGGGTTTCTGCCCACTGACTGCCCACCGAGAGGGGCGCGGTAGGCCACCATGGCCGCCACATGGACCTTCAAGGTGGAGTGGGTCAACCCTGCAGAGAGCCTGCAGGAACTCGAGCACTGTACCATACGGGCAGTTAACTGGGTCGAGCTGGCGGTCTCCACACCAAGAAGTGAAAAGCTTCGACTTCAAGGCATACAGTTTCCTAATTGATGGAGCTCTGGATTGGAGAACGGTCTTACAACCTCGGTTGAGAGACGGGAAGCTAAGAGTTGTGCCTCTTCAGAGACTACACCTACAGTCTCTAAGCTCCACCCTCCGCCTGCGAGAGGAGATCTCTCCTGACGGGAACCTCCCATGGAGTGCCGTCAAAAAGAGAAATCAGGCCCAGGAACCATTCCCGGCCCGGACAGAACGGGGCTACTAACAGCAGCCGGCTCCGTCCCGGCGCACTCTCTTCAGAACTTTAGAGAGCAGAGCAATCAGGGGGAAAAAAAAAATTTTACAGATGAAGCCTCGGCCACGTCTGTACCATGGCGTCCAGCCCCAGTGGAGCTGGATGAGTCAGAGGAAGCCAGAGGGGACAGTGCGATGAGTCGCAAACAGATCCACCTGAGTATGGCCCAACTCTCCAACTCTGCTTCATCACCTTGGTGTGAAGCCGCCATTCCCCGGGCCTTGGCCCCTGCTTCAACAGGATGTCTGCTCCCATATTAAGATGCCCAGGAATGTGAACTCCTCTGAGCGAGAGGAATTCGTCCTGGGCCCACACAAGGATCTGGTACGCTATTTGTATAAACGGCGTGAGTGCAGACCTCCTTGGTGGTTGATGTAAGAGACCACCGCTGTGTTGTCGGTGCGCAGTAACACATGGCGACCTCTTAGGTCTGGGAGAAAATAACGAAGTGCGCGAAGCACGGCCAGCATCTCCAGGCAGTTGATGTGCCATGTCAGATGGCGACCACTCCACAGCCCGGGGCAGGGTGGCCACTCATGACCGCACCCCAGCCGGTGAGGGACGCGCCTGTCGCTAGCATCCCGCGGCGACAAGGAGCTCTCAGCACCGGGCCCTGAGACAAGAACCAAGGCTTCCTCCACATATCCAAGGCACGTAGGCAGCGCCGCGTGACCTTTAGCATGCGAAGTGGGTTTCCCTTCAGGGAGAACCCCTTGGTCTCGAGCCACCACTGTAGGGGTCTCATGTACAGCAGGCCAATAGTATTCACGTTGGACGCAGCTGCCATCAAACCCAGCAATCTCCGTGATTGCTTGACAGTGAGTGACCGGCCTTCTCTCACTCTCGCGACTGCAGTGAGGATCGACTCGATCCGAGCAGGTGACATACGTGCCTGCATCGTGGTCGAATCCCACACCATGCCCAGATAAGTGGTTCTCTGAACTGGAGAAAGCACACTTTTCTTGGCGTTAAGTCTTAACCCCAGCTCTTTCAAGTGAGCGAGAACGACATCTCGGTGCAGAACCGTCATCTGCTCAGATTGAGCTGATATCAACCAATCGTCAATGTGGTTGAGTCGTTAAAGTTTGGGGTGAGAGTGCAAGGCCAGAGGAAGATCCGTATTGGTAGGCTTATGCCCCCAAAAGCAAACCTCAGGAACTTCCGATGAAGAAGGATGGAGATAAGTGCATCTTTTGATAGATCGTGACACACCAGTCCTTGGACTTGGCCTGTGCAGGCGTGCTAAACTTCAGTCCCCTGACTGAGAGGTTCAAAAAGCACAGATCTAGAAAAGGACACAACACCTCATCCTTCCTTGGAACAGTGAAGTACCGGCTGTAGGACCGGACTCTGCAACCCAAGGAGGGACCACATCGATGGTCTCCGTCCTCAGAGAGAGTATACTTCTGTTCCATTACCAGAGCCTGCTTGGGGCCACCCAGAACTGGATTCTGTGGCCTCTCACTACAGTGTGCAGGACCCACTGAGACAGCCAAACTAGCTGCTCTGGAAACCTCCCAGGAGGTCACGAGCCTCTTAGCACCGCTACGTTTCCGGGCGGTAACTGAGAGAAGCGCTCGCTGGAGACCGCTGCGCCCTAGAACACCGGCAGGGTTGGCAGATCGATCTCCTGAGAGCACTGAGGAGAGATGGGCACCGTGTAATGCGGTGTACACCACTCTTCCCCAGAGGGAGCTGGCCCTCAAAACGTCCTAGGCCTTACGCGTCAGGACGTTATGATGAAGGCTATCCAGCGAAAAAAACGGTCCGTAGAACTGCTTTCCACTAGAAGCCTTCGGCCTGGGAGCGCCACTCTGACTCTAGCGTCTGCGGAGTACAAAAGTGACACCCCCGGCATGAGGGGCTGGAACATGGTTGGGACTGCTCCGCCCAGCAGCCCCTGACCGCCTCAATCTTCTCAGAGGAAGAGCGGTACACACGTGTTCTCACATAAGAAATTACATCCCTAGAGCCCCTGCACATCTAACTTCACATAGTCAGATAAATATTAATATATAGTAGTCAACAACCAGACGAGTCAACACTGTCTGGTGTAGAACTCACATAAAGATGAAACAATGTAATACACGCGTTGTCCTTTATATATATATATATATGCTACTCAGTCACACAGACAGCATCAATCCCCTCAGAAAAAGACGAATGCTGCAGCGAGCTCTGCCTCAGAGAACGAAGAAACCCCAGCACGGGTTTTCAAGCCTCGAGACTGAGCTCTAGATCTAGTGAACACGGGTGGAGATAGGACGAGCCATCTCCAACCAGTTCGCCAGATCATGTGCGATTCCCGCTATCGCGGTCGCCGCCGTGCATCAGCCCCAGTGCGACCGCAACCGCAAGATCGCATGCACGGATACACTCCTCATAGCGTGAGAGCATGCAGCAGCGAGCTGTCTCAGAGGGCGAAAAAACCGCAGCGCTGGCTTTTTTTTTTTTTCAAGTCTCGCTGGTTTCCAAGCCTCGAGAACGAGCTCTAGATCTAGTAAACATGGGTGGAGATAGGACGAGCCGTCTCCAACCCGTTCACCAGATCATGTGCGATTCCTGCCATCGCGGTCGCCGCCAAGCATCAGCCCCAGCGCGACCGCAACTGCAAGATCGCATGCACGGACACACTCCTCGGTGCGTGCCCGGCGAGAGTGGAGCGCTTAACAGCGAGAAAAGCACAATCAGCCCCCCGATAGCCGACTGCGCGAGCTCCACTCCTCATTAATGATGCTTATTATAATATTAGGCATAATATGCGTGTGTAACTGGTGCTTGTGCGACTGGTGCTTGAACAACTGGCGAGCTCATCGACGCCTTTCCATATCAATCTCTTTTGAGAAAGACTCTCATCGGGGAGAAAGTACCGCAAACGCGGGCTTCCGAACCCCCGAGAGCGGGCGCCGGATCTGGTGGCTAAGAAAGAAGATAGGGACTTGAAAAGACCCGTCTTACATTCCTTCCAGCAGATCTGAAAGCGAATCCCGCGAGCACAACCACCGCTCCGTTTTTTCCTTGACAAAAGCGGGGCTGACACTGCGAGCAATGCCAGTGAAAGCTCTCTCCTCAAAGAGAGCCTTCTGAGAGTGAAGCAAAGGCTCGCATCACAGCCGTCAACTCCCTCGAGAGCTGACACTGCGCGCTTCACTCTCAAGCAGACAACACACGAGCTGCGTGTGTCCCTCCCTTTTTTTTTTTTGGCAGGGAAAACACACAGCCTGAACGCTGCCTGCTCTCTCCCCAAACTTCTCTTGATTGAAGCTTTGACAATGGAGTTTATCAGTGGACAAACGACACTAAATAAGACTCACAAACAGATAGTGACTGACACACACACACAGAACGCTTGCTGAAGACACAAGGCTGATTTCCGGCTTTGCCGCTCATGCTTTATGCTTCCTGGTCTCTGACGTCACCCGCCTATGACGTCACACCCTTCCTTTGGACTGATTATACACATTATTCAGAGACGTCACGCTGGACGCGTTCCCCAAACGTTCTCGACGCAGCTCGAGTTCCTGAAGAGGAACTACTTAGCGATAAGAACGTTTTGGGGAACCAAGCCCTGAATGGTTTAGCACCTCAGTATTTGAGTGAGCTCCTTTTACATTATCCTTTACATTTACATTTACATTACGCTACGTTCTCAAAACTCAGGCAATTTGATAATACCTAAAATATCAAAATCAACTGCGGGCGGCAGATCCTTTTCCTATTTGGCGCCTAAACTCTGGAATAACCTACCTAACATTGTTTGGGAGGCAGACACACTCTTGCAGTTTAAATCTAGATTAAAGACCCATCTCTTTAACCTGGCTTACACATAACATACTAATATGCTTTTAATATCCAAATACGTTAAAATATTTTTAGGCTGCATTAAATAGGTAAACCGGAACCGGGAACACTTCCCATAACACCCGATGTACTTGCTACATCATTAGAAGAATGGCATCTGAGCTAATTTTAGTCTGTTTCTCTCTTATTCCGAGGTCACCGTAGCCACCAGATCCAGTCTGTATCCAGATCAGAGGGTCCCTGCAGTCACCCGGATCCAGTATGTATCCAGACCAGATGGTGGATCAGCACCTAGAAAGGACCTCTACATCCCTGAAAGACAAACTTTACTTACATAGTGTGTAAGACGTAAAAATAAAATGTTGGTGGTGGTATTTTCAGCTTTATTTTTAAGTGATATCGCCAACTACACTGCACTGAAAGTACGATTTATTGTGCATTTTGCCCTTATACTCAAACAAACCTGTCAACAAGGCTACTTTATGTAAATGCACACATATATATATATATATATATATATAATTTATTTATTAAGGTGTTCCGTTTTATTGTGGTTACAGAAAATAAACGCCATTGCTCTTCTTGTTTTTCACTGCATCTTTGAGCCTATATTTCATATAAGTAAAATACTTAAGTACTGTTAAAATCAGATACTCTAAGACTTTTACTCAAGTTGTTTTGAAATTTGTGACTTGTAACTTGTAGTGGAGTAATGTTCACTGTAAGGTACCTGTACTTTTACTCAAGTGGTTTTAAGGTGCTCTTTACAACTCTGCTTTTTACAATTATGTGGTTCCTGGTCAAAGATTACCACCAGCGCACCCTTTAAATTAAATGATTGAATGTAGGCCTCATTGATCTACTCTATACAGTTTTTTAACTTAACATTTCCAGAGTTACACACAAATAATAAGTAAAAAAAAAAAATATATATATATATATATATATATATATTCAGAGGGCAGTGTTATTATTATTATTGTTATTATTATTATTAATATTAGTATTACACCTCAAACATTGGTGCTCTAATATGTTAAAGATTTACTGTTCATAATTCACATGCACTATTTTTGAAATGTCAGTGAATTGGCTTGCAGAACAGTTTATGTTAATGTGCCTGGTTGGAGGCCAGTCATATTGTTTCTCTGAGTCGGCTCATTTATTATAGGCGTTAACGCTACAAATGGTTCACAAGCTGTGCAATGCATACTTAGTTCAAATGGTACATTCACAGTTATAGTTCATTCTTCTGCTTATGGGTTAGAATAGCATGTGAGTAATTACCTTGCATATTTGTTATTTAAAATGGTCTTCCCAGCCAAACAACATTCAATAAAGATTCTGTACTAACCAGATTATGGGAAAGGATGCGTGACATTTTATTTTCATACAAACACCATCAACCTCTTGCTTACAACTCCACAACATTGTGTATATTCTTCATTTAGTGTGCTTTTTTTGTCAGATTACCATTCTAATTTAACATTATAATATTATTATCAAACTGAGAATCTGCTGGTTCAGTTGCTACAGATTATGTCATCCCAAATCAACTATAATTTATAAATTAAAAGATTTAAATTTTCTATTTTTATTGATTGGTTGAATGATTAATCGATTGATTGATTTATTGATCGATTGTCATCTAAAGTAAATATTTGTACACAGACTAACAACGACTATTATTACCTCAGGTAAATTATGATAAACTTATTTAAGTGAAAATAAAAATAGACTTTAAAAAGTTTAAATAATATCTATCTATCTATCTATCTATCTATCTATCTATATATATATATATATATATATATATATATTTTTTTTTTTTACATGATTAAAAAATGTAAAAAAAAATTCAATCATTCTTGGGGACTTTAATAAAGCCAATCTCTCCCGTAAACTTCCAAAATACAGACAGCATGTTACATGTCCCACAAGAGACAGTAATATATTGGATCACTGTTACACCACAATAAAGGATGCATATCACTCTGTTCCATGAGCAGCTTTGGGACGTTCTGATCACCTTCTGGTTCATCTTATACCGACCTACAGGCGGAAACTAAAATCAGCTAAACCTGTATTAAGGACTGTAAAAAGATGGACTAATGAAGCAGAGCAGGATTTACAATCTTGTTTTGACCTCACTGACTGGAGTAGTTTTGAAGCTGCTGCCACCGATCTGGATGAACTCACAGAGACCGTAACATCATATATCAGTTTCTGTGAGGATATATGCATTCCTACCAGGACTCAACTAAATTACAACAATGACAAACCGTGGTTCACTGCAAAACTCAGGCAGCTCCGTCAGGCCAAAGAAGATGCTTACATGAAGGGGGACAATGTCTTGTATAAACAGGCTAAATACACACTGGAAAAGGAGATCAAAGTGGCAAAGATGAATTATTCTGGAAAAATAAGGACTCAGTTTACTTCGAACGACTCCGCGTCAGTGTGGAAAAGTCTAAAGAAGATCACCAATTACAAGACACCACCCCCCAGCACTGTGGAGAATCAATGACTGGCAGACGATCTGAACGAGTTTTACTGCAGGTTTGAAAGAACACCCATCACCTGCCCTGAACGCCTCCCCACACAACCATTCACACCATTCACAACTCCTGCAACCCATCCTGTACATCTCTCCAAACAACCGTTCACACCATTAACAACTCCCGCCCTGAACACATCTCCAATCAAGCGCTCTCACCATTCACTCCTCCTGCATCCCCCCTCTCCCCCTCACCTGCAATTCAGATCAGCGAGGATTCAGTGTGCCAGGTCTTCCGGAAGCAGAAAAGGAAAAAAGCACCAGGCCCAGATTGTGTTACACCAGCCTGTCTGAAATCCTGTGCTGACCAGCTGGCCCCCATCTTCACAAAGATCTTCAACAGATCGCTGGAGCTGTGCAAAGTCCCTTCATGCTTCAAACGCTCCACCATCATCCCCATCCCAAAGAAATCCAAAATTACAGGACTAAATGACTACAGGCCTGTGGCTCTGACGTCTGTGGTCATGAAGTCGTTTGAAAAACTGGTACTGGCCCACCTGAAGGACATCTCTGGACCCTTGCTGGATCCTCTTCAGCTTGCCTACAGAGCAAACAGGTCTGTGGACGATGCAGTAAACATTGGACTGTATTATGTTCTGCAACACCTAGACAGACCGGAGACTTATGTGAGGATCCTGCTTGTGGACTTCAGCTCGGCCTTTAACACGATCATCCCAAACCTTCTCCTGCCCAAACTAACTCAGCTCTCCGTGCCCACCTCCATCTGTCAGTGGATCAACAGCTTCCTGACAGACAGGCAGCAGCTAGTGAGGCTGGGAAAATACACATCCAGCACCCGTACAATCAGCACCGGAGCTCCCCAGGGCTGTGTTCTCTCCCCACTGCTCTTCTCCCTGTACACCAACGATTGCACATCTAAGGAGCCCTCTGTCAAGCTCCTGAAGTTTGCAGACAACACTGCATTGGTCTCATTCAGGACGGTGACGAGTCTGCTTACAGACAGGAGGTTAAAGAGCTGGCTGTCTGGTGCAGTCTCAACAACCTGGAGCCTAACACACTCAAAACAGTGGAGATGATTGTGGACTTCAGGAGAAACCCCCCTGCACTCCCCCAACTCACTCCATGCAGTGGAGTCATTCAGGTTCCTGGGCACCACTATCTTTCAGGACCTGAAGTGGGACATTCACATTGACTCCATTGTGAAAAAGGCCCAGCAGAGGTTGTACTTCCTTCGCCAGTTGAGTAAGTTTAACCAGCCACAGGTGCTGCTGAAAAAGTTTTACTCCACCATCATCGAATTCATCCTCTGCACTTCAGTAACTGTCTGGTTCAGCTCAGTTTCTAAATCTGACCTCAGAAGACTACAGAGGGTAGTCCAGACTGCTGAGCAAATCATCGGCTCAACCCTCCCATCTATTCAAGAACTGTACGTATCCAGAGTGAGCAAAAGGGCTAGAAAAATCACTCTGGACCCCTCACATCCAGCACACTCCCTCTTTGAACTGTTGCCTTAAATTTTGCCGTACACTTAAATTTTTTTGCACATAATATACCTGTACATACATAATGCTCATTGTAATATACCTGCCATACATTGTCAATTTGTATATTTTCGTTCCTTACCTACCTATTTGTATTTTTTTAATTTTTTTATTCCATTTTGTGTTTTTTGTTCTGTGACTGTCATTATGTTGAACTGCGGAGCTTCTGTCACGAAAACTCATTCCTTGTATGTGTGAACATACCTAGCAATAAAGCTCATTCTGATTCTGATGATAAACTTGCTACACAATTGTTATACAAAAATAAGAAATGTTGCCTTGACGGGGAAGTCGTGGCCTAGTGGTTAGAGAGTTTTACTCCCAACCCTAAGGTTGTGGGTTTGAATCTCGGGTCGGCGATACCACGACTTAGGTGCCCTTGAGCAAGGCATCGAACCCCAACTGCTCCACGGTTGCCGCAGCATAAATGGCTGCCCACTGCGTTGTGTGTGTGCACTTTGGATGGCTTAAATGCAAAGCATGAATTCTGAGTATGGGTCACCATACTTGGCTGAACTATCTGAAATACATTTAAAGGTCCCTGGAAGTGCCTTGACACACATAACATATTCATCTATGTGTAACATATTCGTGTCATATTAGTCTATGTGGTGATGTAATTTCAGCTGAAACAGGAAGAAAGGGAGGGACATATCAAGCAGCCCCTCCCCCCCTTTAAAAATAGCCAGTAGCATTCCCTATCATCTTAATTGTTCACTATGAGCCATGCCCTGTACAGGAAACACTACACTGTGAACAAGTGACCGATCTTAGCCAGCATGGCACATCAACATATATTTATAATGCAGGAGGCAGGTGATTCGGATTTGATTGATCAGAAGATGTGATGAGACGACAAAGTACGATGTGATGTCAAAAAAATAATTGAGCCATTTTGGCGGAACTGATGAACTGCAAGCTTTGAATGCTTATATCTTCTAAATGTGAATTTTGTCACTGTTCTGGAGCACACTGCCTTATAGTTAATCTTAAGACTAACATATTGTTACTAACATCCAAAAAACTTTAATTTTGATTTCATGAGGACTTTAAGTTCTAAAATTACTAACAACCAAACAAAGGTAAGCTGAAAGTAAAATCTAATTTATAATATTAATAAAAACTATAATAGTATAAATAAATAAATAAATAAAATTGGGCAGCTCATTTCTAAAAATTTAAACTGACCTGTGTTACAACCATCCCGTCTGTATATCAAATCTTTTTCTCTGTAATTTTGCCTTTTACACAATATTTTTTTTTAATCTTTTGGACTACTAACAACTTGAATCACTCTGCCCAATTATGTTCATGCCTAGTTCAGTCCGCGTTTTAAACAGTTCTGCATACTATATAATCTTCAAGTATTTAGGAGATTTGTGCTGTGGAGACACTGGTTTATAATTAATTTCAAAGATCTAGTGTTAGAAAAAAATATTTATTGTTTGTTTCGAGACCCACGTGCTACGTTTACATGATTAATGCTCTGCAGCAAAACTCAAGTGTCATTCCACATCCATTCAACACAGAACATTAATTACACCGTCCGGTAAGGGCTGCTGCACTCTGCACTTACCGTGTCGCAGAGAAATCATGCAAAATTCATAAACCACATGTAAATCTGACACTAGACTCCTGCCAAGGGAAATGAAGCTAAGTACCATCAAACATAGAGATTTTGGCAGCCACGACACACAGAATATTGATCTGAATGGAGAGGACTACAGATGATTGGGGACCATAAGAAAAAGTTGAGACCCTTGCAGGGAACATGGTAAGTGAGACTTGCATGACCCATATGCCCTTTTAATTATGCTGACCTCTGATTTTAATTTTTTTTTTTTTTTCGGTCAGCTGCAGTGTAGTCTAATGTTCAATGTTGCATGCATCATTGCCTATGCAACTTAACATACAGTTTCAGCCAAGCAGAAAATACAATGTTTGTTTGAGGTAAGACTGAGTACCTAATGAGACCATAACAGACAGGAAACACATTGTTTTGGTGGAAAATTAGGTGGAAAAAGTCTGTCTGCAATTCAAAGTAGACATTTTAATGAAATCCTTGGAGTGGTGAGTTTCAGTTAGCAGTTACATTTATCCATTTAGCTGACGCTTTTATCCAAAGCGACTTACAATTGCTATATATGTCAGAGGTCGCACGCCTCTGGAGCAACTAGGGGTTAAGTGTCTTGCTCAGGGACACATTGGTGTCTCACAGTGGATTCGAACCCAGGTCTCTCACACCAAAGACGTGTGTCTTATCCACTGCGCCAACACCACCAGTTAGCATGGGGCTATTTCAGTACACCGCTCTTCTGAAGGGATATAATCAGTGAGTCACTCTTTAGGTCGAAGTTGCTTCTTGGTTTTCCATGTAATTGAAACCCTTCAAACTAAATGAGGAAAGCTTTGATATTTCCAATAACAAGAGCAGCCATATTGCTGATGAATAAGGCACTTCCAGGTGAATATGCTAAGTGAGAACCGGCTGGGAATTGCAGCTGAATGACTTAATTTATAGTTAAATGATTCATCATGCATTAAATATGATTGGGGACCTCCTGAATCACGATTGCCATGAGTGTGGCTTCAGAGAGAGACCTAGTTTGGAACTTTATTCCATTAGAATTAATGTGCACTCATAACCACCATATAACTTAAAGCCAGAAATGGCATACAGTCCCTCTCTGGGTTTAATAGGAGATATATGTCATCCGTAACTAATTTTTTATCTGTTTTATATCAGGCTCTGCAAATTGCCAACTAGACAAGCTTTGCCACATGCACTCGCAAAACCCATAGGAAAGGAAATTCACCAATGAGATTTCCTGAATATCTCAATTCCTTATCCTACACAGCTATGAGATTAAAAGGGGAACAAATGCCGACATTTGTTTAACTTTCCTGTTTCAGGAAAAAAAAAAAGACTAGTTATCTCACATAATGTCAATTCTAAAGTTATAGAAGAGATCTCAACAGCCCCCATAACCAAATATGTCTACATCTCTACTATATGCCTGCAGTTTAGTATATGTGGAAAGTGAAATGTCAAAAAGTATGACTGAAAAATGCTGTATTCATAAAACAGTAAAAATACGAATTGCATCCAGTGACACTTTATGGAAGAGCAGTAGTCATATTTGTAAATAGCCAGAAATAGCATTTACTAAAACAGATACTAATGCTGTATGTTGGCGGTCCGTGTATCTTTTGGTCATTTGATTTTCTATTTTAAAAGAAATAAAGATAAATGAGAAACAGTTTTTCGTTTTTTTTGTTTTGTTTAAGAAACGGAAAACGAAAATTTTGCTGGATATTTCGTATTTTTGTTTATGGTCAAAAATGAGATAATGCTTTAACATTTGTTTGTATGTGTGGGCGGCGCTGAAACGCCCCTTTCATCCTTCTGTTCTGCACCGACAAGCAGCAACGAGAGCTCAGTTCATCTTCAACAGGAGAGAAGCGGCAGACAGCAGAGCTTATTAATCCTGCCGATTCTTTGCTAGTGGTGCTTGCAAGATATATATAAATAAATATATATATATAAATAAAATTAGTAGGCTAAAAATCAGCATAATTCATGTCGTTGTAGATCATATAGGCCTACAGTAAAATTCCAATGTCATAGAATAAAGTAAGTTTTTTATTGACAAAACAGAAATTAGTTTATTCTGTGACATTTGAATTTTACTGTAGGCCTATATGATCTACAATGACATGAAATATGCTGATTTTTAGCCTACTAATTTTATTCTATGCCTATTTAAGAAAAACCTCACAGGTAGCCTAACATGTTTTCATTCACTATTACATACAGCAACTGAAGCTTTATCTTGTAGAGTGTAGTCTGCTGCATTTCTCCACACTCTCCATCCCGATAACATAGGAAAGAGCTTCAGCTCCATCAGTTTTGGTCATAAGACACCCTAAATAACATGAAAACCTTACAAAACTCAACACGATGTGCTTTCTGCCATCTCAGTCTACATGAACTTCTTTCTGAAACGTCAGAAATTAACAATGTTTATGCATCAGACGAACCATGTCTAGCTGGACATGTCTACTTTTAAAATAAGCCATTTAAATAGAAAAGTAATCATAATAATTTTATGTTTAGGCCTATGTAATTCATATGAAACCAAGAGAGGTGCAGTGTTTCCTGTCTGAACTCATTATCTGTAATGATGTCACACCATCACTATATTCATACTGTCATCTACGGAATTCGTGAATTCAGTTCATAATTCTAAGTAGGCTATAGCCTATTTAAAGCAGACTAATTATGGGGAAAACAACTTCTTATTTTATTATAAATTTTATTATAAATGTGGGTTGGATTTTTCCCATTTTTTTTTTCTGAATGGCCTAGAATAAATTAAGTAGGCAAAAAATGTGTAGTATATTTTATTCCATGTCATTGTAGATCACAGGCTAAAGTAAAATTCAAATGGCGTTTTATGAATAAAGTTGTCAGGTCTGCTTTGTCAATAACATGCAGCAGCCTGAAAATATAATATTATTTATTTTTATTATTATTAATATTATTATTATTTTATCTTGCAAGCACCACTAGCAAACAATCGGCAGGATTAATAAACTCTGCTGTCTGCCGCTTCTCTGCTGTTGAAGATGAACTGAGCTCGCAGAATACAGAAGAGTTGAAAGGGGCGTTTCAGCACCGCCCACACATTCAAAGAAATATTAAAGCATAATCTCATTTTATACCCATAAACAAAAATACGAAAAATCCAGCAAATTTTTCGTTTTCCGTTTTTTAAACAAAACAGAAAAACGAAAATCAATCTGTTTCTCATTTATCTTTATTTCTTTTGAAGTAGAAAGTCAAATGACCAAAAGATGCACGGACCGTTGGCAATGGCTGCTTTCGAAAAACACTGCTTCAAGAAGATTCAAAACCTTAACAAATCTTTAGTTTCAAATATTTGGTCGAGCGCATATCAAACTGCCAAAGTCACTTTATGTCATTGAACAAGGTTTTGTTACGTCATAACTATTTTTAATTAATTTGAAATTTCAATGTTTCACCACTAGGGATCAATCTCTGTGAAGACTGTAAATCATGCAGATTCACTGAGATCACCCCCAGCAGTGAACCATTGAACAAGTGTCTATAGTTTTTCGGGTAAATACATTTATAGACATTTTAATGAGTTTATAGACATTTTAGAGTCATTAGTGTAATATAGTGTACATAATATTTTATTGGCCTGTTTAGCCGAGAACAAACAAAACTAGCCCTGAAAAAAAAAAAAAAATAAATAAAATTATAATAAAATAAATATATACCAACACTTAATATCTCATGGTATTAAATCATTAGTTAATTACATCTGGAACATTATAATTTAAGTAAAACATTTGCAATGGGTTTGTAAAAGCTGTTTTAACATTTAATGCACATGTAAACAAAAATGTGATATAACATACCTTTTCTTGTCTTTTCAAAAAAAAAAAAAAAAAAAAAAAACCTGGCTATGCGTTCTATACTAAACTAACTGCGACTTGTCATGGCACTTGTTTATTGTTGTTGTTCTCTTGTTGACCTGACTGCTTCTATTGTTCTCATTTGTAAGTCGCTTTGGATAAAAGCGTCTGCTAAATGATTAAATGTAAATGTAATAATGTTTAGAGTCATAAACAGAACTTGCAATATCTGAAATTGGAATGGAATGATGAAAATAAGTGCATATAAATATATCTACTAATTATAATTGGTTGTCTTTGTTTTGTTGCATCACACCACTCTTGTGTGTAGACAGTGTATTGTACATTGACAATTGTCATATTTCCATTTCTTTCTCTTAATGAATTAAAAAAGAAACATCTGAGACAAAGATGATGAAGCGTGACTGAGAAGTCCATTTCTATTTTTTAGTGTCACATTTGTATTTTAAGATGAATGAGATAAAGGAACGTAAAAAAGATCATCTCAAGTAGACCTCTGAACTTGTTCTCTGAAAAAAGAGAGAGAGGGAGAAGTGCACACGCAGAAGTGAAGCGTGTAATGAAAGTGCCCAAAGCAGCTTTCGGCTCAGGAGGGACCCTGCGTGGGTGCCTTGCTGGATGGTGAATGGCTCAATTTCAGAGGGTTAATTATAAGGTGCCATAGAGGTGCCAGAAGATTTGGAAGACTTATTACAAAATGTTTGTGCTAGCACATACATTAGCATTCTGCTTCATGGAATCGTTAGAATCATGTGAGGTGCTGAATGGATAATTATAACTACACCGCCAACTCCTCCACCTTAGTGTCACGTCTTTAGACCTGTCTTACTCCGTTTCCACCACTTTGCCTAATGGGCAAAGAAAAACAAAAGACAAGCTTTCTGTAGCAAAGGAACATTTTTGGGTCCTATATCATTCCTTGGTTAAACAGTGCAAATCTGCTCCAGAGCTTGTGAGCTAAATAGAATTATCACTGATTAAAATGGTTAGCCACCAGCTGCTGCAAGAAAAATAAGAGAGGAAGGGAGCATTTATTTCAACCTCATTAGCATTACCATGCATTTTTCATGCTAAACGTGTCAAAAATGGGTTCTGTCAGGCATCGAGGCTTTAAGCGCTTTACTTCTATAAGCTATTGTCCTCTCTTGGGGCCAGTTTGTGTAGCATATTTCAGAAATTAAGAAAGGGCATTCAAGACCCAACCACCTCCATCATAAATCATTATTCATAAAGTGTCAGCAAGGAAACTGTGATTACTCAAAAAAACCTTGTGACTTTTCATGCTTGTGTACTGTTGGCCAAACCAAGGGAAGCTGGCTGCCATCCAAATCGCAGAGGAAAGCGCCTATTGACGAGGAGTGAACTCACACTGTTACTCGCTTCCTGTGTGTATAATGCCTACAGAAGTCCTTGCCCCCAATCTCCTGGGGCGTTTAAACAGTCAAAGAGGAACTTTCTGGTTCTTTCATTATATATTTGAATTTAAAAAGAGATGAAAGATTTGTTGGGCTTGTCGGGAGGTTTTGAATAGATCTTTACATGTCTAAAGTAGACCCCCGGTCAGATACTTAGTAGGTTTAGAGCCAGAAGAGTGATCTGGGATAGGATCCAGTCAGCCAGGAGATAATAAAAAGGAATATGGGCATCACAGTATGAAGAGCTTTGAAAATGTTACCATCTGTCGGAGCACATTGTCAACATGCTGTGAAGGTGCAAAACGCAGGCAGGTGAATATATCCTGTCCTTCCTGCCACTTTTGTATGTGCTGAAAAAAATACTTATGCTAATTAGGTAGAAAGCTGTAGACTTGTAGGAATTCTTACTGAATGAGCAATGCCTCTCGTGGATTGTTCAAGGTCAAGTGTGGAGGGCATATTCTGAGAGATGAGGAGGTTATATAATTTCTCGGCTATATATAAAATAATGAGTTAGCAGTCAAGCTATAAAAAGAGTACTCATTAATTGTACTCTATGCATATATATAACTTTAAGTATCCTGAATGACAATTTAGAAACCGGGCACTTAGCAAAAACTTAGCAAGAACAATTTAACAACTAGCAGTTATAACCAGAAAAATTTGATGACTCACATGTAAGTCTAAGCCTTTTATGCAACCATTCACTGGTCTTAAAAAAGTAAAGGTGAAAAGAGTGGTAGAACTTTATTTTAAGGGTCCAGAATTATTAGTTAAGCGTATACACACTAGTAATTAATGTATTAAGTTTATGAATAATTATTTATTTATTTATTTATTATGTTTTATAGTGCTGGTGTTACAGTTATAAATTGCTAAAATAGTGTAACAGCAATTTGACACCCTGTTCTAAGGTGAATATAATATACACATAAATTATTGCACTTATTGAGTGATATTTAAGTTTATTGACTAGAATCGATGATTATGGCTAAACTGACACTAATACAAGATTCAAGAGCTTTGTTGTGACATGTACTAGTGCAATGACATTCTTATTCTGTTTACTCCTCATGACAATGACAGGGTAGAAGGGGAACAAACATAACTTGCTAGGACAATACAAATGACATAAAAATATAGAATATACAGTAAAGTATAAACCAGAAAGAATAAAAAAATAGCAATAGCATAAACAAATAAATTAATGTAAAGCCGCGTTTCCACCACAGGAACTTTACCCAGGAACTAGGGACTTTGGGCTGGTACTCGGTGTGTTTCCACCGCAGGAACCAGGAACTAAAAAAAGTTCCGGGTAAAAGAATGCCCCTCAGAAAGTACCTGCTAGCGAGGTAGTACTTTTTCTAAGTTCTGGAACTTTCGTGGGCGGGACTTGGGCGCTAAACATCCTGATTGGTTGAGTTCACACAGCATTGTGATTTCGACCACCATTTATTCGGATCATTTTCAAAATATAACTGTTATAGTGTCATGAAATGTAATTTTAAGAGTATTTCATGCGAGAATGTAGTTGTGTATAACTCAAATCTGTGGTTTATTTATAAAGACTGCGCCTATTTAAAAATGTGTATCGCCGAGCTCGGAGACGTGAGCTCCATGCAATCAGTGGGAGCTCAGTGATCATGTATCCGCCGAGAGCAGCCTCACCTCAGCTAGACCTTCTGGTATGTGCCGCTGGCTCTGATGTCTCATTAGTGGTTAAACATAAAATATAATAAGGTGATTTTTGGTCTGTATTCAATTTATCTATATGTTAAAATGAAAATAAAAAAGGCAAATTTATATAATATTTCATTTCATTGAAATGGCTGTATATATACACATATCCCTGACCTAAGTACATGTCTGCAGCTGTTATTATGTTTAAATGAAAACGAAAGGAGGCAGTGGTATTTGATATCATAATTCATTTTATTGTAAATGTACAGTGAGGAAAATTGCAGTAGTCAAGACGAGTTGACTGATGTTATCAAGTACGCTGCTCTTTGCAGAATTACCGGACTTGCGTCGTCGCGGACATCACACTACCAAGTCGAACGAAAGTCCTCACTACGGAGGATGCACGTCCAAAATCAGTTCACTTTGTATTGAGAAACATGCACAGACCTACTGTACGTCACCAGTCTATTTGCCTAATCTTCCCGGTACTTTACACCGCGGTGGAAACGCAGAAAGCAACAGGTCTGGGGGGAAAAAAGTTCCTGGGGAAAAAAGTCCCTGGTAGAAACGTTCCGGGTAATTTCGGTGAAAACGCGGCAAAAGAAAGAGAACCTGTTTGCAAAAATAAAAAAAATAAAAATTTATAATTGACAATAAAAATTATTTACAGTTTTAATGATGCAGTGCAAGTAGCAATAAAGTAACAATGTTAAAGGTGCACTGTGTAATTTTTAGCGGCATCTAGCTGTAAGGTTGCGATCTGCAACCAACGGCTCAGTCCCCCGCTCACCCCTCCCTTTAGAGAAGCTACGGTGGCCGACACAGAGCAATGAGATTTCTTTACAAAGATAAGTCAAGGAATTATATTTACTTAATGAATCAATGTTATTCCGAATGTTAATATACTTGTTCATCATTGTGTCAGTGTTCTATTCGCAAAAACAACAAAGTGACAAAACGTGAAGCGTGCTCTGGCCCACCTCTTCCAAGCGGGCCAGGGCCGGCTAATCGAGCTGCGCCCGGGCACGGTACGGAGCACTCACACTAGTCAAACGAACCACGCTTTGGTGGTCAAACGCACTCGGGCACGGTTCAAACTGGCTAGTGTGAGTACACCCTAAGTTGAGTGTAAGATGGTCCAGTAAGCACTGTTGGGAACATTACTTTAAAAAAGTAATTAGTTATAGTTACTCACTACTTGTTCCAAAAAGTAACTGAGTTAGTAACTGAATTACTCTATAATAAAAATAACTCGTTACCAGGGAAAGTAACTATTTGTGTTACTGTAAAAAAAAAAAAAAAAAAGTTGCTATATGTCAAAGAATTTGTTTTCGATATTTATTGCACGTCAACAGACAGCAAGAGTTTTATCCTGCAAAAGTGTTTTTGGCCACTAGCTTTGTAGAAGCGTGTGTATCACATTACATGTACACATTACATGCACGTTCTTGCCTTTGACTACAATGAATTTGAAGTAGTGCTTATATCTCCACCTTGAAAATGCCAACTTTTCATCGGATTGCTCCTGACTCGCCATTTCTCCTGCTGCTGCGAATCTCTGTGTAGCTGTTGCGTGTGTGTGACTGTGTGTGTTTGGGGCCGCTGGCACGTGTGAGTAAAAACACTGGTTCTCATTGGCTACCATGAAACACATGACTCTGCCTTAGCCAATCATAATCGCTTATCTCGTTATTAACCCACCTGCTCACTCGCTGTGTGAGCCAGGGGTGCGTTCGGATTGCATATTAAATCAATGCATAGTAACGCACCGCATTTAACGTTCAGTAACGTTAATGGCGTTGTAACGACGGGAAAAGTAATTAGTTAGATTACCGCGTTACTGAAAAAATAACGTCGTTACCTAACGCCGTTCTTTTAAACGCCGTTATTCCAAACACTGCCAGTAAGTAATGTGCAGAGTGCCATTGAACAGGCTGATTTTATCCTGATGGTACAGGTGGAAATGGCAGTGGGTTTTGAATATTTATCAGTCTAATGGCTTTGGGGTTATAAACTGTTCTGGAGTCTAGATGTTCTGGCCGCAGTGCTCTGGTACGGCTTGCCAGTGCTCAGGTGCAGCTTTCTTATTGCATGACCATTTGCAGCCTTTTATAGTGCATGTACTATATACTGTATATGTAGTGAGAGGAGATCTGTCCCTGTGATTTTCTGGGCCAGCTTTATCACCCTCTGTAGTGCACTTCTGTCATGAGTTTTGCTGTTGCCAAACCACACAGGAATGCAGCACACACTCCACAGTTCATCTGTAGAAGTTATGGAATATCTGTGGTGACATGCCAAACTTGTTCTCCCAAGGAAGTCTATTCTTTGATTGGCCTTCCTTGCTAATTTCACTGTGTTCTCTCTTCACTTGAGGTCCCCACAGATGTGTATACCAATACAATACTAATAAAGACAATTTGACCTCCGTTCTAAAGTGTAAGTTATATATCAACATTAATTATGCCACTTATTGAGTCTTGTTGTTATGTAGGTATTAATAGAGGTAGGCCTAACGTTTAGGTGTTTTAGGTATTTAGATATTTTAGGCAAGCCTAAAGCTTTTTGTCATTCTTGTCAGGAGAAATGGGCTGGATTCAGTTGCGGGTTTACACTGAGCTTTATTGAAAGCAGATGAAACAAGGCAGATGAGTATCGCTCCACAGTTTAACTCGTTCGACAGCCGAGACCCAGAGAAATGAGAGCTGGGATCTTCTAGGAGTACTGCATTCGTGAGAACAAGAGGCAGAGCAAAACAGCAAAAGATACTGGAGCCTGAAGACAAGACAAGGTGAGTACACAGACCAACTCGAGCTATTGGTAAGAGTTACAAAAGTCTGGCAATGAACAGAGAAAAACAGGGAATTATAAAGGGAAAAAAAATAAAAGAACATTGAGAACAGGTGGCGAACAATTAAGGTTAACAATGGAGAAACAAGGAGGGCGGGGAAAACTTAAATCAAAAAGGCAGACGCAGTGAGCTGTCAAACCATCCAAACACACATTCACAACCCCAAAAGGCAGGTGATTAGCCCCGAACCCTGACAATTCTTGAATTCATAAAAAGTGTGGAATTTGATGTTTACGTTCTCTGATGACTGAAAAAAGGCTTGAATTTGGATCTGTTCATCGCATCATATAGATTCTAAAGATGTGGATTACAGCGAACAAACTTTTTGATGTCTTGTTAATTTATATTGCACTTTGGTGTATTTCCTGTTTCTATTGTCAGTCAAAGTTTATGACTATACTAAGAAAACACCTTTTGTGTCCCACGATGAACAAAATAAGTGTTTCATGATAAATAATGGATAAACGATTACAGAAGTATTACTAATTTTTAAGTTTTATAGTGTGATCTTCCTTAACACTATGTAATCCTTCAAAATGAGCATTCTATTTTAGCAATTTTTAACTGTCAAACCAGCACTAATTAAACATAGTAATAGCTTTATATTTTTTCAGTGAATTTAATAGATGGTGGATCATTGAAATATAAGTACATTATTACACAAAATATAATATATGGTTTGCTAAGTTGTAAATAATGGCTAAAATGTGTTTACTGTACATTCAGTTAATCATTAATTACTACCTTATGTATTGAATGCATTTAGATCCTTCAAATTTTAAACAAAGTGTAAATAGTGGCTAATATGCCTTTACTGTATGTTAAGTTAATAATTAATTACTATTGTGTTAGTGTTAAACTAATGCATACGTCCACCATCAACTAATTTATTTTTACTTAACTAATGCATAATTCTGGACACTTAATATGAAAAGTTTCCTTGGTTTTCAATCACAATGAGGTGAGGTGATTACTGGAATTTATATATGAAATATTATCAGGGGAAGTCATGGCCTAATTAACAGAGAGTCATACTTGTAACCCGAAGGTTGTGGGTTCGAGTCTCAGGTCCAGCAGGAATTGTAGGTTGGGAGAGTGAATATCCAGCACTCTCTCCACCCTCAATACCATGACTTAGGTGAGACCCTTGAGCAAGGCACCAAACCCCCAGCTGCTCCCTGGGTGTTGCAGCATTTGCTGCCCACTTCTCCGGGTGTGTGTGTGCATTTGTTCACTACTCACTGCTATGTGTTTTCACACTTGGATGGGTTAAATGCAGAGCATGAATTCAAGGTATGGGATGCCACACGTCACATCCTTTCCGGATCTGTTAATTGATTAAATGCACAATTATTACTCAACAGTATGGTTTGAAATCAAGATGTATGGTTCTTTAAATTCAAAGCAAATTCTGTGAACTATACTCTAGGTGTAACTGAGCGTGGATGTTTCAGGTGGTCTGGATGTAATAAAGAGTGTACATTATGTACTAAACCATGGTCATTTCTCACTTCCATCCCAGTGCCTCAATACTGCAGTCAGATGTCTGTGATGAGCTGGTTCGTGAGCCCATGTTGCAATAAGAGAAACTGACATGAGCACCAAGGTGAAAGTTGAAGTCGAAGTAGGGAAACTTTAGACTGAGACAAGTGCCTTTTCCCCAATTGCATTGTCACTTATTTGTTGTAAGCAGAGGTTCAGGTTGAAAATTGATCTAAACAGTAGCATGTTTGACCAAGATCCCAGTTCTTACCCCTGGAGGAAGAGGAAATTATGAAATGAGATGGGGGGAGGGGTGAATAAATATAACGTTTAAAAAAAATACAACCCAGGCTCATTAACATTCTTCTGGGTGCCAGTGTTTTTGTGACAATGATATTATTTACCTTACTTACATTTTGAGGCATTTTTCAAAGTAAAATGTCTACTGAGGGGCCCTAAAACATGCATTCAATACTTTATCTTCACAATGTTACATCAGTAGGTACAGGTACGTATTTCTGCATTTTCATTACATTGTTTTTGGTATGTATTATGTCAGTTCAGAATTAAAATGTCAGGTCAGTGTTGCCAAAACGTTAATCGTGATGGAAAGTATCAAACCCCCAACAAAAACACAACCCTAAACCTATCTATTAGTGTTAATAAATGCAAAACACGATAAAGGCGTATTCACTGAAACAAACATGCTATTCTAAATCATTTATACATGGGGTTTGAGCTGTTTGGTCACACAGTAGTTTCACGGGGTTCGTACAGGAATGCTTCACTTCACAAGTATAAATCTACTGCTCTTGGAAACTCATACCTGTACATATGAAGCTGTATATGTAATAGTAACATTAAAAATGCACCAGTTCTAATCTCACTGCAGTGTGAGAAAATCCGGCTTCCTTGTTTGAAATTTTGGCCCTGTAAAATTGGGCGTAGCTTGGCACCCATAGCAATTTAATGATTTTACTAAATATTATTTATAATGATTTTTCTTATCTATAATAATTCATTAAATTGAATAAATAAAAACGAGTTTGTGAAGAAAAGATATTAAAAAGACTTTAATGATTAAGGAAAATAATTAGTTGTTAAACCAAGATTTAAACCATCAGGAACCCTTTAGTCTCCAGTGCTGCAACTTTCCAGAACTGTAAACTACCTGGAGTCTCCAGATGTTCAATGTTCCAGATTCTCACAGGATTTGCTAAGGTAAAGAATCCTGATACATAACACCCACTTCATAAGAATCACATGTGCCATTAAATACATGAAGAAGAAGAAAGCAATGCATATAATTAGAGGACAATGGATCTTTAGAGAAAAAAATAATAAATAACTAAATAAACCGGAGGACTGTTTCAGACCAATGACTAACTGGTGTGATCCTTTTTATTTCTAGGAAACTTCACAAAGGCCTCCTCTCTAGACTGAGCTGTTCCTGCTGTCATATCAAGTCTTCTGAGGACAATTATATTAAAGAAACATTAATGAATGCCTGCAAAAGAGCTTGGTCACTACTCATCTCAGCATAACATCTTTTTTTCAGACTGTGTGAAAAAAGTGACATCAGTGCATTGCTAAAAAAAAAAAAAAACCCCGAGGATGCCTCCTCCCACCACCAAACTGGGCTGATTTTTGTGATTACAAGGCAAACATCCAAACCCAAAATTCAATTAGCTCTCCGCTTGGCGGCCTCATGAGGTGGATGGTTTGTTACCTTGTGTAAATTCCGCATGCATTAGTCTTGCCTGCAACGGTGCAGAAAGTGCAAGGTCACTGTGGCTGTCTCCAAACCTCACCCTCCCACTGCCCACAGTACAGTACATCAGCAGATGTTCGCAGCCCCCCTGCCTAAAAGACAGCTGGGGATTCTGGGGCCCAGAGACCCCCGCTCTGGCCCTGCCACCTGCTGCCCTATGATAGATGATGATGTCCAAATATTCGAAGTGCCACAGAGGCGACAGATAACACCTCCACTGGGTGTGGGGAAGCTTATCGAGCAGAGACGGCAAATCTCATCAGCTGTAGAAAGGCGTATTTAAATTGCTTGGCTGGGTGGTATCAATATTGAATTGCAGCCAGCTAAAAGTGTGAGGTTTTAACGTAAGCACAAGAAGCGGCAACAATGCCAATGCAGGTGCCTCTTGAGTTGAGTTGAGACAGAGAGTTGAGCTAGGGAAAAATTACAAGGTAAATGTCTTATTTCCAAGGAAAAATCTAATATGAAGATATGTTGTATGTATTTTCTTGGCTGACTAACCTCTGCTCTCAAAAGAGCTGATCTTTTCTGACCACAGTAATGGACATTTCTGAAAGATTTGTTTGAAGATTACAGCAACCTTGTTCCCTCTGAAAGTTTGGCCATCTTTCTCAGGTTTTCTCTGATTCAGGTAATGATGTTTTATGTTTCAATAGAGTACATTGAGGACTTGAGAGGAAATTTCATGCACTGAAAAAAGTGCAACTGCCTTGTCATTAGTCTAAAGCATATTTTATACTTGATCAGACTTAAATTATTTAATTTTCTAAAGTAAATTATTTACTTAAATTGGAAGTAAATCTAAGTTTTGTTGGTTTAATTTAAACTATTTTCTACACATCAAATCAATAATTTTTTAGTTTTGTGAGAACCACGTGACCACTGACGTCATCGAGGTTGGGTTTGGGAATTTTTCAGGGGGGCAGGGTTTCATATTTTATTGAAGCAATCCGTGGGCGCCGCCATTTTCACATTTGGCTCCCAAACTCTGGAATAGCCTTCCTGATAATGTTCGGGGTTCAGACACACTCTCTCTGTTTAAATCTAGATTAAAAACGCATCTCTTTTGTCAAGCATTCGAATAATGTATCTCTTAAAATGTGACTGCAGTTGCATCTGATCAAATAAGCATTCTTATTCTTTTGCTTGGGTTAAACTAATTAATTTTACTTTGTTGGAACAGCAGCTATGCTAATGATGTCTTTATTTGTTTCTATGTTTTGCCACGGGATTTACACAAGCTCCAGTCTGGATCCAGAACACCTGATAAGAGATGATGCTGACCCCTCAGAGGACCCCAGATGATGCTAACCCTGAATCAACAAACAGAACTAACAAATATTGCTACAAGTGTGACTGCATCATATAATAATTGCTGTTAATAATGTTCATCGTCTGGCTGACTACGTCTTGTATACATATTTCTGAAAAATCCTGTCATACGCACACAAACTGACAGTCACCACTTATAAGCTATTACTAAATATTGTAAAAACATAATTTTCTGTAAAGTTGCTTTGTAACGATTTGTATTGTAAAAAGCGCTATACAAATAAACTTGAATTGAAACTTGAATTGAAAAAAGGGGTTGGTTCACCCAAAAATGCATTTTGAACAATGTTGAGTAGATTGATAAATGCCTCTGGTTGGCTATTGTAGTACTGCACTCAACAAATATGTCTGTGATTGTCTACAATGGTCAACACATGGAAGCTTTTGATTGTACAAGTATTTAAACGCATTTTCAAAGCCAAAGAGAGTGTAAAAGTATGTCTTGACCCAAAAATTGTCATCACTTACTCTACTCTTGTAATAAACTGTATACATTTAATTTTTATGCTGCACACAAAGGAAGATATTTTAATGAAAGTTAGCAACAGACTTTTGGGCTCTACATTGATCTCCATAGTAGGAAAGCTAATTAAATTTTTTAATTTTCAGATAAAGTGGTGTTTTTTATTCTTCCACAGTCCCTCAATTACTCTCTGTTCTTCTATGTTTTTAGGCTGACCAGAGGGAGAAGCGGAGAGAAAATTTGAAAAGACCACCATGGCATTTTTTGTGATCTGTGAAACTGATGCTCCTAGTCATGCACTGGACATTTCCATTGTCATTGACGGTGTGGAAGTACTAAATGAGTTGAGCTCTGTTGCATGTGCCTGTGCCATGAAGTTTGGACTCATTTATGCATTGAACTTAAAATATCCTGAAGGACTCAAATATACCATTGAGGTCTTTCAAAAAATAATCATGGACATAGAGAGTAAGTAGATGAGCCGAAGGGTGCAGAACCTCTCTTCAAAGCTGCAGGAGTAAATTTGTGTCCTTTAACTCAGCTACAATGTTCTGCTGATGGTAATTGTTTTTTGAAGATATTGGACTGTATTAAGCCTTTTATACAAAGTTAACTGTACTACGTTTACTAAACCTGATTTGTTTCATCTTGGTTAAGTTGTGTTTTATCTAGGGTAAGTTAAATAGTTTACCCAAAAATGAAAATTTTTATGTATTTTACTCATCTTTAAGCTCTTCAAGTATTTAAGTTTAACTAAATTTGGTTCAGAGACATTATGACAATTATGAGAGAAGTTAAATTTTTGGGTAAACCATTTCTTGAAGGTGAAAATACCTTATTTTTGTCTTCTTTTTTTTTCTACCATTGGCTAATTTAGTAGGCATTTATTAAAAGTGTTTTGTTTTGCACTGCCAATTTTTAAGTAGTTTTTGGGCCAAACTTGTTTTAACTTCAGAAGAATTTGAAAGGTTTGATTGTGTAGTAAGTTCTGATTGACAGTTCATGGAACGATTGCATGTTTCTCTTTGAAACCATAACTGATTCTTATGGTGAATTTATCCAGTGTGTCTATGTATAAGGACACTAAAAACTGTTATACAGTATGTATATTTTATGATAAAAAAATGTCAAGTGCATGATGTTTACATTGTTAGGATAGTGTACACATTGTAAAAATAATTATGACAGAATAAATTGTCAAAAGTTTGATGCTTGAAGTCATTCATCTTAGATGATAAAATTACATATTCTGAAAGTAAATACATTTGTCTATATTATTATTTTACATTACATTCATATTTTAAATTGTATTTGGTTGGATATTTGGTTAGATGTAAAGTCAAAGAATTAAGTTAAATACAAAGAGAAAACATTAAGACAAAGTATAATTTGAGATTTCATTAAACTTAAAAACTTTATTTGATTCAAAGATACTTTTTGCTTTGGCTAAATAATGGATAGTTGATGGAATGGAAGTTGATAAAAAGTAAAGTAATTAGATGTAACAAGTTGATGCAAAATTTTTACTTTGATCCAATGAAAAACTTTTTTTCAGCAAGACCACCATTAGGCCACAGGATACAAGGTTTGAATCTGTGATGTGCTTTTTTGAAACTTCATGGACATTAGAACAATCGCACGCTGTGGTTATCAGCACAAAACCTTTTGAAATTAACAAATGTTGTCAGTAAACGGACAGTTGTGTGTTTTTTTCCTATTTGACTGCAGTGGCCCATGTAGGGTGATTTGTTCAAGGGTGGCAGGATTGATTTAATAGTTGTTATACTGGACAACACTATAAGAAGTCTATTACGATCCACAAGACTGCATCTATTTGATTAAAAATACTGTAAAAACTGTAATATTTTTCAGCATCATTACTCTTCAATGTCGAGTACTAGAAGTAATCACTCCCTGACTGCGGGTGTCGCTGTGGGACAGTGTTTTCTCTACTTCCTGTTGGCCTTCTGTAGCTAATCGTAGCTCCGTGTAGCTGTTTTTTTTTTCATTTATTTTTTTCTCTAGAATCTTTATCTTACTATCACTCTCTGTTTTTTAAAGTGATAAAATAGAACTTAATTCACACCATATTTCTGATATTATCGATCAATCTTATCATATTAATTTTGATAGTTCACTTTTATTTTATATCCGTGAGTGCAGTACACCTGCAAAGCGTTAGCACTCGTTAGCTTGTCATTAGCGTTTTCATTCGAACCTATCGCTGTTTTCTTTTCTCCTTTCCTCTCTCTCGCTCCAGTTTTTCACAAGTTCATCAAACAACCGCAGTAAGAATATTTCATCAAGCACGGTGAATAATGGCTTCTCCTGCTATTGTTATTTGCACCTCTTGCCACATGTACAGTTTATCTAACTCTGTCGCAGATGAGGGATTCACATGTGATAAATGCAGGGAAATAGTTAGGCTGACAGAGAAGATTTCAGAATTAGAGACACGCATCCAAACTTTAATTGAGGACAGTAAGAATGTTAGGGCTCTAGATACGGCTTTGGATGCGTCTTGCTCAGTGATTCCTGTACATTGTTCAGCTCCGGCAACAGAGCCCCTGCAGCAGGGCAACTGGATGACAGTGAGGCAGCGTAGTCGTGGGTCAAAACACCGCTCTTCTGTTCCGATCAAAACATTAAACAGGTTCTCCCCACTCAGTGATGCACCCACTGAGAAACCTGATGAAAGTGCTCTAGTTATTGGTGATTCTATTGTACGGAACATGAATATAGAGACACCAGCCACCATAGTTAAATGTTTACCGGGAGCCAGAGCGCCTGACATCTTGGCAAATTTAAAAGTGTTGGCTAATGCTAAACATAAATACAGTAAGATTGTTATTCATGCCGGCGCTAATGATGTTTGACTTTGCCAGTCGGAGATCACTAAAAATAACATTAAAGAGGTGTGTGAACTTGCAAGCATGATGTCAGACACTGTAATATGCTCTGGTCCCCTCCCAGCTTACCGTGGTGACGAGATGCATAGCAGATTGTCATCACTCAATGGCTGGATGTCTAAGTGGTGCCCACAGACTAACATAGGTTTCATAGACAATTGGACGAGCTTTTGGGGCAGACCTGACCTGTTGAAAAGAGATGGTCTTCATCCCTCCTGGGGTGGCGCCACTCTTCTCTTTAGAAATATGGCAAATATTCTTAGTGTTTATACTTGACTAACTGGGGCCCAGGTCAGGAAGCAGACAGACTGGCTAAACCGACCGTCTGCTAGCTGCCTCACGTCACAGAGGTCATCTAATTCTCAGCACATAGAGACTCTTTCACCTAGATATCACACTATAGAGACTGTGTCTGTTCCCCGAACTAGAAAATACAAAAAACGTCCAAACCAAGTTAAGATTAACAATTTAATTGAGGTTCAACAAATAAAAAACAGATGCAATATGGAAAAACAAATGATAAAGCTTGGCTTACTGAATATCAGATCCCTTTCTACGAAAACACTTTTTGTAAATAATATGATCACTGATCATAATATGGATGTGCTCTGTTTGACAGAAACCTGGCTAAAACCTGATGATTACATTATTTTAAATGAATCCACCCCCCAAGATTACTGTTATAAACATGAGCCGCGTCTAAAAGGCAAAGGGGGAGGTGTTGCTTCAATTTATAACAACGTTTTCAGGATTTCTCAGAGGGCAGGCTTCAAGTATAACTCGTTTGAAGTAATGGTGCTTCATATAACATTGTTAACCCTGTTATGTTTGTGCTGGCTACTGTATACAGGCCACCAGGGCACCATACAGACTTTATTTATATAAGAGTTTGGTGATTTTACATCCGAGTTAGTTCTGGCTGCAGATAAAGTTTTAATAGTTGGTGATTTTAATATCCATGTTGATAATGAAAAAGATGCATTGGGATCAGCATTTATAGACATTCTGAACTCTATTGGAGTTAGACAACACGTTTCAGGACCTACTCATTGTCGAAATCATACTCTAGATTTAATACTGTCACATGGAATTGATGTTGATAGTGTTGAAATTATGCAGCCAAGTGATGATATCTCAGATCATTATTTAGTTTTGTGCAAACTCCATATAGCCAAAATTGTAAATTCTACTTCTTGTTACAAGTATGGAAGAACCATCACTTCTACCACAAAAGACTGCTTTTTAAGTTATCTTCCTGATGTATCCAAATTCCTTGCATATCCAAAACCTCAGAACAACTTGATGATGTAACAGAAACTATGGACTCTCTCTTTTCTAGCACTTTAAATACAGTTGCTCCTCTACGCTTAAGGAAGGTTAAGGAAAACAGTTTGACACCATGGTATAATGAGCATACTTGCACCCTAAAGAGATCAGCCCAAAAAATGGAGCGCAGCTGGAGGAAAACAAAACTAGAGGTATTTCGTATTGCTTGGCGGGAAAGTAACCTGTCCTACAGAAAAGCATTAAAAACTGCTAGATCCGATTACTTTTCTTCTCTTTTAGAAGAAAACAAATATAACCCCAGGTATTTATTCAATACAGTGGCTAAATTAATGGAAAATAAAGCCTCAACAAGTCTTGACATTTCCCAACACCACAGCAGTAACGACTTTATGAACTACTTTACTTCTAAAATCGATACTATTAGAGATAAAATTGCAGCCATTCAGCCGTCAGCTACAGTATCGCATCAGACGGTGCACTATAGACCCCCAGACGAACAGTTCCATTCATTCTCTACTATAGGAGAGGAAGAATTACATAAACTTGTTAAATCATCTAAACCAACAACATGTATGTTAGACCCTATACCATCTAAGCTCCTAAAAGAGGTGCTTTCTGAAGTCATAGATCCTCTTCTGACTATTATTAATTCCTCATTGTCATTAGGATATGTCCCCAAAACCTTCAAACTGGTTATTAAGCCTCTCATCAAAAAACCACAACTTGACCCCAAAGAACTAGTTAATTATAGACCAATCTCGAATCTCCCTTTTCTGTACAAGATACTAGAAAAGGTGGTATCCTCACAATTATATTCCTTCTTAGAGAAAAATGGTATATGTGAGGATTTCCAGTCAGGATTTAGACCGTATCATAGTACTGAGACTGCTCTCCTTAGAGTTACAAATGATCTACTCTTATCATCTGATCGTGGGTGTATTTCTCTATTAGTTTTATTGGATCTTAGTGCTGCGTTTGACACAATTGACCACAACATTCTTTTGCATAGACTTGAACACTTTGTTGGCATTAATGGAAGTGCATTAGCATGGTTTAAATCATACTTATATGACCGCCATCAGTTCTTAGCAGTGAATGAAGATGTATCATATCGATCACAAGAGCAGTATGGAGTACCTCAAGGCTCAGTACTAGGGCCGCTACTCTTCACCCTTTATATGTTACCCTTGGGAGATATCTTTAGGAAACATGGTGTTAGCTTTCACTGTTATGCTGATGATACTCAGCTCTATATTTATTCACGGCCCGGTGAAACACACCAATTTGAAAAACTAATGGAATGCATAGTCGATATAAAAAAATGGATGACGAGTAATTTCTTACTGCTAAATTCTGAAAAAACAGAGGTGTTAATTATAGGACCTAAAAACTCTGCTTGTAATAACCTAGAACACTGTCTTAGACTTGATGGTTGCTCTGTCAATTCTTCGTCATCAGTTAGGAACCTAGGTGTGCTATTTGATCGCAATCTTTCCTTAGAAAGCCACGTTTCTAGCATTTGTAAAACTGCATTTTTCCATCTCAAAAATATATCTAAATTACGGCATATGCTCTCAATTTCAAATGTAGAAATGTTAATTCATGCATTTATGACCTTATTGTAATGCTTTATTGGGTGGTTGTTCTGCACGCTTAGTAAACAAACTACAGCTAGTCCAAAATGCAGCAGCAAGAGTTCTTACTAGAACCAGGAAGTATGACCATATTAGCCCAGTACTGTCAACACTGCACTGGCTCCCTATCAAACATCGTATAGATTTTAAAATATTGCTTATTACTTATAAAGCCCTGAATAGTTTAGCACCTCAGTATTTGAATGAGCTCCTTTTACATTATAATCCTCTACGTCCGCTACGTTCTCAAAACTCAGGCAATTTGATAATACCTAGAATATCAAAATCATCTGCGGGCGGCAGATCCTTTTCCTATTTGGCGCCTAAACTCTGGAATAACCTACCTAACATTGTTCGGGAGGCAGACACACTCTTGCAGTTTAAATCTAGATTAAAGACCCATCTCTTTAACCTGGCTTACACATAACATACTAATATGCTTTTAATATCCAAATCCGTTAAAGGATTTTTAGGCTGCATTAATTAGGTAAACCGGAACCGGGAACACTTCCCATAACACCCGATGTACTTGCTACATCATTAGAAGAATGGCATCTATGCTAATATTTGTCTGTTTCTCTCTTATTCTGAGGTCACCGTAGCAACCAGATCCAGTACGTATCCAGACCAGATGGTGGATCAGCACCTAGAAAGGACCTCTACTGCCTTGAAAGACAGCGGAGACCAGGACAACTAGAGCCCCAGATACAGATCCCCTGTAAAGACCTTTTCTCAGAGGACCACCAGGACAAGACCACAGGAAACAGATGATTCTTCTGCACAATATGACTGCTGCAGCCTAGAATTGAACTACTGGTTTCATCTGGTCAGAGGAGAACTGGCCCCCCTACTGATCCTGGTTTCTCCCAAGGTTTTTTTCTCCATTCTGTCACCGATGGAGTTTCGGTTCCTTGCCGCTGTCGCCTCTGGCTTACTTAATTGGGGTCACTTCATCTACAGCGATATCGTTGACTTGATTGCAAATAAATGCACAGACACTATTTAACTGAACAGAGATGACATCACTGAATTCAATGATGAACTGCCTTCAACTATCATTTTGCATTATTGACACACTGTTTTCCTAATGAATGTTATTCAGATGCTTCGACGCAATGTATTTTGTTTAAAGCGCTATATAAATAAAGGTGACTTGACTTGACTTGACTTGTCGCATCATCCTTCAGAAATCATTATAATTTGCTGATTTGCTGCTCAAGAAACAATTATTACTATTATCAATGTTGAAAACAGTTGTACTTATTATTATTATATGTGTGTGTTGCATATGTGTAAACCATGATAGGTTTTTTTTTTTTTCATATGACCAGGACTGTTTGATGAAATGTTATACAAACAAACAGACAGCAATTATTTGATGATGTGTAACCATTTTATGAGTCATTGCTGAATAAAAGTATCAGTTTCGTATTAAATCAATATTTAGTAAGTAAATAAGTATGAAGCTAACTTATATACTAAATAAAGTGCATACTGCATTGAAACTTTTATTATATGTTAAAAAAAAATATGGAGAATTTGTGCTTCTTTGGTATGTGCCAGTGATAGTGTCAATTTGATAGTAACAATTGCTAGGATGCAGTTTGGGTGTGAGTGAGTTGGTTGCCATGGAAACAACACAAATGTCAGGTTTCTCCACAGCATTGAGAATCTTGTCTGTTAAACCAGAGGATGAAAAAAAATAACAATAATAAATAAATTAATTAATTAAAAAAAGTAAATTTCTTCTTCTTCTTCTTCTTCTTCTTCTTCTTCTTCTTATTATTATTATTATTATTATTATTATTATTATTGTTGTTTTCTTTCTAACTTAGGGTATAATGACCTCTATAAATAAATAAATAAATAAGAAGAAAAAGAGCATGACCAGATGAACCATACATGATTTTTTACATATTTTATTTCAATCAATTATATTATTTATTTATTTTCTTCTTCTACTTTTCACTTGGGCTTTTGTGCTTTAATACCAGGAGTTTCTGTGAGGGATGTGATGGCGTAAGGGATGTGTAAGAACGATGTCAGAGGCAGGGGCTCAGAGAGAGATGAAGAGTGTGTGAATCTTAATGGCTTCAAAAACCAAGTCACTACGGGCCACTTCCTCTTTCATTCCACGTCCAAACCAAAAGCCAACAAGAACAGAGAGCCTCAAAGTACTTTGATGAATAAATGCTTTTTCATCCATGACATTGGCAGGGCTATGTAGGACACCATTTGACTTAAAGGCTATTGTAATTATCACTGAAATGTCTCAGAAAAGCAAAGCCAATCGTGTCTTTGAACAACTGCACATGTACATGTTGAGGAATGTTTTTCTTTCTTTTTTTTTTTTTGCAACACAATGCAATATTCCAATAAAAAGTAGGCCTACCTAATTAATGGTTCAATTGATCAGTTATTTGGTTCAACTATTTATGGAAAAGTTTCAAATTGTGATACTGTAATTTTAATCAAAAATAATATTACAGTGACTCGTTATATTTGGCAATTTTATCTATCTATCTATCTATCTATCTATCTATCTATCTATCTATCTATCTATCTATCTATCTATCTATCTATCTATCCATATATATACAGTACAGACCAAAAGTTTGGACACACCTTCTCATTCAAAGAGTTCTCTTACGAGAGCTCTCTCGTACTGCGTCTTAGCTAAGACGATACGGGAAAAGTCTCTTTTCACGAAATACTGAAGCAAAAAATTATCCTTAATTTTGTATTTTTGTAAAGCGCATTTGCAGCAGTACACAGCCATAGGCGATACGGCTCGTTCGCTCATTGGCTTGTTCTGCGGCAACTGCACAGCCTATCGAGCGCAGGCTGATGCAACATCAGACCAATAAGGGCGCTTCACGCCCTTCTTGCCACTTCCCGCCGAAACGGGTGTGGCCCAACCTATAAAAGGAGCTCGAAAAGGCTGACTCACCGGATTTTTCATCTCTTCAGCGAAGCTCACGCATCGCTGGATCACGAGGAAGCAAGCGCCGTCTGGAAGAGCATATCAGCAGGACGAGCAATCCTGAAGCCGCTGGCATCGCCGCCTTCCACTGCCGTTCCTGCTGCGCTATCCGGCGCCCATATCCTTTACATCCTTGATCTGTTATATCCTGTGTGTGTGTTCGCCCTGCGACGCACATTCACAAAAGAGCTGCGTCTTTTTAAAGATGCCCTCGTGCGGCTCGTGCAGAGCCCCGCTGACGGCGGATGCCCTCATTGCGAGTTAATGCCTATGGTGACTCTGAGGACTCGCCTGGCATCCTTCTCGAAGCCTGCATTATCCGTTGCGCTGCAGCGCCGTAAGAAGCGCCGCTCGCAGCGCCGCTCGCAGCGCCTACCAGAACCGCCTCCAGCTCGGCCGAGCTCACCGGTTCCCTCCGCTTCGCCGGCCTCCCCTGCATCGCTTCCCGATGCTCAGCGTCCGCTGCTTGCCGACGCGTCATCGGAGGAAGTGGATCTCAGGCCCGCGTCGGCGGAAGAAGACACGTGCTCTCTGCTTGCTTCGGGCAGTGAGGGTTGGGCGAGCTCCGTGGATCTCGCGCCCGCTGCTCAGAGGCCCAGCAGACGGGGGGATATCGATAAGGAGCTGATGTGTGTACTCTCGCTGGCCGCGGCGAGCCTCGGCCTCGAGTGGTCTGCACCAGCGCCCCCTTCACGTTCCCGGCTGGATGGTAGCTATCTTCCGGATGAGCGCTCTTCCTCAAGCTCAAAGCACGCCCCTTTTCTTCCTGAGCTTCACGAAGAAGTGGCGGAAGCTTGGGACGCTCCATTCTCAGCAAGAATCCGCTCATCTGTTTCGCCAGCATTCTCCACACTGGACGGTGCTAAGAACAGAGGCTACCTGTCACTTCCGCCGGTGGAACAGGCTATAGCAGCGCACCTTTGCCTGCCCTCTGCTGGACGGCGGACTAAGGCGGCGTTGCCATCCAAAGCCTGCCGCATGACGTCATCGCTGCTCGCACGGATATTCTCTGCCGCTCTAGACCGGCCCCACAGAGCTCTCAGTCATGCCCACCGCCTCCTGCTGCGTCATCGCGACAGCGTCAGCAACGCAGCTCGGGACCCCGTTCTCGCTCTTCAAGCCGTCGCCCCGGGCCGCGGGAGCCGCGGCAGAGGACTGCGGTGAAGCCAGAAGCCCCGAAGGCATCCTAGCACTGCTGGGAAAGCGCCGGTGTTCGAGTTCCGCTGCGGCCGAGCTCTCACCCAAGCGCGCCGCTGTTGCAGTTCCAAGATGCAATGCGCAAGCCTGCACGAGTGCCCGCTTGCCTGCACACAAAAGCCGTTATCACGGCTACCCAGATGTTTCACAAAAAGAGTGTTTTTTCTGGTGTTCCGGCCACGGCCGATGGTGCTATAAATGTTGTGACGATGCCCACTCCTCAGTGCCCATCTCCACATGTAAGCACAGCCCTGCACACAGGGCCTGCGCCCATAATGTCGACTCAAGTCGGTCGCGCACACTGCATAGTAAGCGTGCCCACCCCTCAGTGCCCACAATTACTATGTCACACGCGTCATGTGGTTTCTGTAAAAACGAAACCCGTGCACGCTCTTCCGGCCACGGCCGATGGTGCTATAAATGCAGTGACAATGCCCACTACCCAGTGCCCATCTCCACATGTAAGCACAGCCCTGCACACAGGGCTAGCGCACATAAGATCGACACAGATCGGTCGAGCGCGCCGCATAGTAAACGTGCCCACTTCCCAGTGCCCACATACACTATGTCACATACGGCGCAGGGCTTCTGTAAAAACGAGGCCCGTGCACGTACATTCTGCACAGGCAGACAGCGAGTTAAAAGTGGTAAATGTGCACACATGCAGCCCACGGTTACTCGCAGATATATCGAGTCCCACGGGACCTGCTCAGCCTCCCCCCAGTCGGTTAAGCGCTGGAACGGGGTCGAGGAAGAGCGATCTGCCCGCTGTGATCAGTGCGCTCCCCGCCTCAGATGCGCAGCACACTCGAGCGCCGCCGTTGCCCAGTCAACAGAGCGCGCTTCGCATCCAGCCCTTAGCCATTCATTCAGATGCATGGTCAGCGCTTCCAGGGGTTTCGGATTGGGTGCTAGGCATTATAAAGAAGGACGCGTATTTTCAAATACAGATATCGTCAAAACACAGGCGATATTTGAGATTCGCCTTCGTGGGCCAGGCATACCAGTTTACAGTCCTGCCATTCGGCTTGTCCGTAGCTCCTTGTACGTTTACGAGGTGCATGGATGCAGCGCTCGCTCCTCTCAGACTCAGAGGCATACAAGTGCTGAATTATTTGGACGACTGGCTGGTTCTGGCCCCGATCACGAGCGGAGCTCGAGAAGCTCGGCCTCAGTGTCAATTGGGTGAAGAGTTCGCTGAACCCCAGTCAGACAATCCTGTTTCTGGGTATAGTTCTGAACTCGTGTTCCATGACGGCGCAGCTGTCACCACAGCGCGCGATGGGCATTCAGCGCGCAGCGAGTTCTTTCCGCTGCGGCGCGACAGTGTCGCTCAAACACTGTCAAAAGATGCTAGGTCTCATGGCCTCAGCATCTCCAGTTCTGCGGTGTCAGGGGAGGATGGAGACTCGAGTCTTCTTTGCCCTGTCAGGGTTTTAAGAGCTTATGTGTCTCGCTCTGCTGCCTTTCGGCAGACGGAGCAGCTGTTTGTCTCGTTCGGTGGACGTTCCAAGGGAATGGCTGTTTCGAGACAGACTCTATCCAGATGGATAGTTGACGCCATAGCGTTAGCTTACGCTTCCAGGGGCCTTCAGTGCCCGTTGGGCGTCACTCCACAAGAGGCGTCGCCTCGTCGTGGGCGTGGTCTACTAGGATCTCCTTGCAGGATATATGTATGGCGGCAGGTTGGGCCTCGCCGTCTACATTTATCAGGTTCTATAACCTGGAGGTCCCCGCCTTGCAAGCAAGGCTGTTGTCGGTATAGTCGAATCAGGGCCCTGAGGAGAATTCTGAGTTCACGAGCGCTATGCGCTGCCGACTGTTATATGGGCAGTATTGTGTAAGACCCGCATTGCCACATTGGTCAGGCCTTGCCTCGGCTGTGTGATGTCATATTGCCGCATCTACGGATGCTGCTAGATATAGGACGGAGGGCTTTTTCCCTTTTCTGTCCTGGACTCTCTGTGAGTCCCTCAGGTGACTGTGCACTGTAAATCCTGGGCATTGCTTCAGGTTTATTGGTGTGTGATCCCTGCGCGCACGGCGTTTTAAATTGGGTTTCCGTAGCGTCTTAGCTAAGACGCAGTACGAGAGAGCTCTCGTAAGAGAACGTACTCGGTTACTAAACGTAACCTCGGTTCTCTCTAGAAGAGCGAACGAGTACTGCGTTCTCTGCCGTGCGTACAATTCACTCTGGTTCGCTTCGGCGATGAAATAAATCAGGTGAGTCAGCCTTTTCGAGCTCCTTTTATAGGTTGGGCCACACCCGTTTCGGCGGGAAGTGGCAAGAAGGGCGCGAAGCCGTCTCGCCTATGGCTGTGTACTGATGCAAATGCGCTTTACAAAAATACAAAATTAAGGATAATTTTTTGCTTCAGTATTTCGTGAAAAGAGACTTTTCCCGTAGCGTCTTAGCTAAGACGCAGTACTCGTTCGCTCTTCTAGAGAGAACCGAGGTTACGTTTAGTAACCGAGTACGTTTTCTTTATTTTCATGACTATGAAAATTGTAGAGTCACACTGAAGGCATCAAGGGCTATTTGACCAAGAAGGAGAGTGATAGGGTGCTGCGCCAGATGACCTGGCCTCCACAGTCACCGGACCTGAACCCAATCGAGGTTCCACAGACAGAAGGCAAAAGGGCTAAGCATCTCTCGGGGAACTCCTTCAAGACTGTTGGAAGACCATTTCAGGTGACTACCTCTTGAAGCTCATCAAGAGAATGCCAAGAGTGTGCAAAGCAGTAATCAAAGCAAAAGGTGGCTACTTTGAAGAACCTAGAATATGACATATTTTCAGTTGTTTCACACTTTTTTGTTATGTATATAATTCCATATATAATTCCACATGTGTTAATTCATAGTTTTGATGCCTTCAGTGTGAATCTACAATTTTCATAGTCATGAAAATAAAGAAAACTCTTTGAATGAGAAGGTGTGTCCAAACTTTTGGTCTGTAATGTATATATATAAACCCAATTCCAAAAAAAGTTGTGACTGTACAAATTGTGAATAAAAACAGAATGCAAAGATGTGGAAATTTCAAATTTCAATATTTTATTCAGAATACAACATAGATGACATATCAAATGTTTAAACTGAGAACATGTATCATTTTAAGGGAAAAATAAGTTGATTTTAAATTTCATGGCATCAACACATCTCAAAAAAGTTGGGACAAGGCCATGTTTACCACTGTGTGGCATCCCCTCTTCTTTTTCTGCAAACGTCTGGGGACTGAGGAGACAAGTTGCTCAAGTTTAGGAATAGGAATGTTGTCCCATTCTTGTCTAATAAAGGTTTCTAGTTGCTCAACTGTCTTAGGTCTTCTTTGTCGCATCTTCCTATTTATGATTTGCCAAATGTTTTCTATGGGTGAAATATCTGGACTGCAGGCTGGCCATTTCAGTATCCAGATCCTTCTTCTACGCAGCCATGATGTTGTAATTGATGCAGTATGTGGTCTGGCATTTTCATGATGGAAAATGCAAGGTCTTCCCTGAAAGAGATGATGTCTGGGAGCATATGTTGTTCTAGAACTTGGATATACCTTTCAGCATTGATGATGCCTTTCCAGATGTGTAAGCTGCCCATGCCCAAGGTTAATTCAGGAGGTCTATGACAGAATATCAGTGTATAACTCCACCCTGGTATAAAAAAATGGGAATTATATTAAATAATACTTTTATTTAACAAAGATGTTTTAAATTGATCAAAAGTGATGATAAAGACACGTTGTCTCTAATTCAGATAAATGCTGCTATTCTGAACTTTCTATTCATCAAAGAATCCTGAAACAATTCTACTCAGCTGTTTTCAACATGCAGAGGTGGAAAGTAACGAATTACATTTACTCGCGTTACTGTAATTGAGTAGCTTTTTTGTGTACTAATACTTTTTAAAGTAATTTTTTAAATCTGAAATTTTACTTTTACTTAAGTATATTTTGTTTGAAGTATTGTACTTCGCTACATTTTAAAACACATTAATTACTGAGTAAAAAAAATAAAAAAATAAAAAATAAATCGCTCCCTGGAAACTACGGCAGTAAATAATGGGCAGGAGGGCAAACTGGCGCTAAAATCACAAGAAAGATGCAGACGGACAAAACAGTCGTTAGTGGTGCAGACACCGCTGAAAACGAAACCCCGTCATATTCTGAAGTTGAACTCGAAGGAAATGAAGTGAACCTCTGGCCATATGTATGCTCTATTATGCAGTGTAAGCTGCTACTTGCCTAGGAAGACCAAACTAGCAGCTTATAAAATCTTGACAAGACATCAACCCTTCGCAAGAATGTAGAGGTAAGCTAAATAATTGCATCGTTGCATTGGTGGTTAAAATGAAGCTTTGACATTTTAGCAAGAGGTTTTGCACAAAGTAGCCAAAAAGACAGTGGTGAGGAGTGTGCTATTTTTGTTTTAATGATGTGCGCGCGCATTTATAGTGCGTTCTTTCACTGTGTGATTCAGTCTCCTAAAATGCATTTAGAATGATCACAACATTGAAGATATAGGGGCAGAAAATTCACATATTTATATAATTTCATATATTAAATCAAAATCACACAAAGAATGCCATCTTTTCCTCCAAAAATCATCATGAATATATACATACATATATATAACAGTTCAGTAAACAAGTTAATTAAGAGACTTGCGTTTTAGACACCATATTGCCTTTTTTAGCTCTATTTCAACAACAGAAAATAATTCCAAACACAGCCACCAAAGCACAGTTTTTGCGTCTCTGAGCAACGTGACAGTGTTTCGTTCCTGAATGAATCAACCGTTTAAATGATTCGGTTCAATCGCAATGACTCACTTATTAACAGTGATTTGCTGACACATACTGGCCATTTTAATTTCACATTTAAAGTATCTTTTGATTTTTTTAAATAATTAATTTCTTATAATTTCAAATGAGTATTCAAAATTTTATGTCTTGTATATCAAAACATTATTCATGCATTTGTAACTGCAGGTTAAATGCATTCTTGTCCTGCACTAAACAGTGTAATACATCTAAATGCCACTTCCAATGGATCTTCTGCATTTCCTCTGCATTAAAAGATGAGTTTGTTGATACTGATTTGCCTGGTAACAGCCCAAATGTTTTATTATTCTAAATAACTGATTCCTTTAATTAAAAACAACTAGTTTGAGATTAATAGACCTATCCCAGGGGTGTCAAACTCAGTTCCTGGAGGGCCGTAGCCCTGCAGAGTTTAGTTTTAACCCTGCTCCAGCACACATATCATGTAGTTTTCAAATAAACCTAAATGATTAGATTAGCTGGATCAGGTGTGTTTAATTAGGGTTATATCTAAACTGTGCAGGACTGTGGCCCTCCAGGAACTGAGTTTGACACCCTTGGCCTGTCCCATTTTGACTCCCTCCCACTGTTAAAATGTAACTAAGTAATTTTTACTCTGAGTACATTTTAAATGAGCTACTTTTTACTTTTACTTGAGTAGATTTTTAGACTGGTACTTTTACTTGTACTTAAGTAAAAATTCATTAATGTAATGGTACTTTTACTTGAGTAGAATATTTTTGTACTCTTTCCACCTCTGTCAACATGATAATAATAATCACTTTTTGAGCAGCAAATCTGAATATTAGCATGATTTCTGAAGGATCATGTGATTGGAGTAATGATGCTAAAAATTCAGTTTTGAAATTGCAGGAATAAATTACATTTTAAAATATATTAAAATAGAAAGCAGTTATTTTAAATAGTAAAAATCCATCCATCCATCCATCATCTTCCGCTTATCCGGGGCCGGGTCGCCTCGGCTGCCTCTATCCGGGATCTTGTCTTTTTGGTCATGACCCACAGCTCATGACCATAGGTGAGAGTAGGAATGTAGATTGACCGGTAAATCGAGAGCTTTGCCTTACAGCTCAGCTCCTTCTTCACCACGACAGACCAGTACAGCGACCGCATTACTGCAGAAGCTGCACCGATCCGTCTGTCAATCTCACGTTCCATCCTTCCCTCACTCGTGAACAAGACCCCAAGATACCTGAACTCCTCCACTTGAGGCAGGAACTCTCCACCAACCTGAAGTGGGCAATCCACCCTTTTCCGACTGAGAACCATGGCCTCGGACTTGGAGGTGTTGATTCTCATCCCAGCCGCTTCACTCTCGGCTGCAAACCGTCCCAGTGCACGCTGAAGGTCCTGGTCTGAGGAGGCCAACACGACAACATCATCCGCAAAAAGCAGCGACAAAATCGTATGATCCCCAAACCGGACACTCTCTGGCTCTTGGCTGCGCCTAGAAATTCTGTCCATAAAAATTATGAACAGAACCGGTGACAAAGAGCAGCCCTGCCGGAGTCCAACATGCACCGGGAACAGGTCTGACTTACTGCCAGCAATGCGAACCAAGCACTTGCTCCGGTCATACAGGGACCGAACAGCCCTAAGCAGGGGGCCGCCGACCCCATACTCCCAGAGCACCCTCCACAGGATGTCGCGAGGAACACGGTCGAATGCCTTCTCCAAATCCACAAAACACATGTGGACTGGTTGGGCAAACTCCCATGAACCCTCCAGCACCCTGGCAAGGGTATAGAGCTGGTCCAGTGTGCCACGACCGGGACGAAAACCACACTGTTCCTCCTGAATCCGAGGTTCCACTATCGGCCGAATTCTCCTCTCCGGTACCCTGGCATAGACTTTCCCGGGGAGGCTGAGAAGTGTGATCCCCCTATAGTTGGAACACACTCTCAGGTCCCCCTTCTTGAAAAGAGGGACCATCACCCCGGTCTGCCAATCCAGAGGTTCTGTCCCCAAACGACATGCGATGTTGTAGAGTCGTGTCAGCCAAGACAGCCCCACAACATCCAGAGACTTGAGGTACTCAGGGCGGATCTCATCCACCCCCAGTGCCTTGCGACCGAGGAGCTTTTTAACTACCTCGATGACTTCAGCCCGGGTGATGGGCGAGTCCCCCTCTGAGTCCCCAGCCACTGCTTCCTCAACGGAACACAAGTCGGTGGGATTGAGGAGATCCTCGAAGTATTCCTTCCACCGCCTGATGATATCCCGAGTTGAGGTCAACGGGTGCCCACATCCACTGTAAACAGTGTTGGTAGGGCACTGCTTCCCCCTCCTGAGGCGTCGAACAGAATCTCTTCGAGGCCAACCGATAGTCTTTCTCCATGGCCTCACCGAACTCCTCCCAGGCCCGATTTTTTGCCTCCACGACTACCCAGGCTGCAGTCCGCTTGGCCTGCCGGTACCTGTCAGCTGCCTCCGGAGTCCCACAAGCCATCCAGGCCCGATAGGACTCCTTCTTCAGCTTGACGGCATCCCTTACTTCCGGTGTCCACCACCGGGTTCGGGGATTGCCGCCTCGACAGGCACCGGAGAACTTATGGCCACAGCTCCGAGCAGCCGCAGCGACAATGGAGGTGGAGAACATGGCCCACTCGGACTCAATATCTCCAGACTCCCTCAGGATCCGGTCAAAGCTTGGCCGGAGCTGGGAGTTGAAGATCTCTCTGTCAGGGGGCTCGGCCAAACGTTCCCAACAGACCCTCACAGTATGTTTGGGTCTGCCGAGTCTGTCCAGCTTCCTCCCCCGCCATCGGATCCAACTCACCACCAGGTGGTGATCAATTGACAGCTCCGCCCCTCTCTTCACCCGAGTGTCCAAGACATATGGCCGTAGGTCTGATGACACGACCACAAAGTCGATTATCGACCTCCGGCCTAGGGTGTCCTGGTGCCACCTGCACTGATGGACACCCTTATGCTTGAATATGGTGTTTGTTATGGACAAACCGTGGTTAGCACAGAAATCCAATAACAGAACACCGCTCGGGTTCAGGTCAGGGGGGCCGTTCCTCCCAATCACGCCCCTCCAGGTGTCACCATCAATGCCCATGTGAGCATTGAAGTCCCCCAGTAGAACGACGGAGTCTCCAGTCGGAGCACTTTCCAGCACCCCTCCCAGAGACTCCAAGAGGGCCGGGTAGTCCGCACTGCCGTTCGGCCCGTAGGCACAAACGACAGTGAGAGACCTATCCCCGACTCAAAGGCGCAGGGAAGCGACCCTCTCGTTCACCGGGGTGAACTCCAACACATGGCGGCTGAGCTGGGGGGCTATAAGCAAACCCACTCCAGCCCTCCGCCTCTCACCATGGGCAACTCCAGAGTGGTAGAGAGTCCAGCCTCTCTCAAGAAGTGTGGTTCCAGAGCCCAAGCTGTGCGTGGAGGTGGGCCGACTATCTCTAGTTGGTACCTCTCGACCTCCCGCACAAGCTCAGGCTCCTTCCCCGCCAGCGAGGTGACATTCCATGTCCCTGAAGCCAGATTCCGTGTCCAGAGATCGGGTTGTCGGGGGTCTCGCCTTCGACTGTCGCCCGATCCACTATGCACCGGCCCCCTACGCTCCATCCTGCAGGTGGTGAGCCCACAGGAGGGCAATAGTAAAAATATAGTAAAAATAATAAAAATATTTCACAATATTACTGCTTTTGATGTATTTTGGATCAAATAAATGCAGTCTTGGTGAGCAGAAGAGAATAAAAAAAAAAAAGAAAACATTAAAAATATTTTTGACAATATTTTTTCTACATTTTTCTAAACTTAACTATACAGGTAATCCTAACAGTTGTTTTGTATACAAGCTTATATTAGACATTTTTTTAATAATAGTGTTATATCTATACATTTTTATTAATTATAATTAAAAAAGCAATTATATGAGTAAAGATATAAATATAATTTTTTAATTACATTTTTCTCACTAGTTTATGGTCTATGGATTTTCTGCTGTTAATATTTTCTAGCTGCTGTCTTTCCGCGGTTATACATTCAGTAAGTTGTAGTGTATCTTTCAACATGGATCAAATGTTCCTTCAGTGTTTACTTCATGCTAATAAGAATGCAGCTTGAACTTGAGGCAAAGCGGAAGCGCGCATGCTCCTGGTCACGCTAATAAAAAGCTCCAAAACTATATTTAACGTTTGAAATTCTTAATAAAAATTAAATGAAGATTTTGAATGCTGAGTCTTAGTTTCCTGCTGTGTCGTGTCCGTCAGCTCGTTGTCTATGTCCTCGCTGCTCTACGCTCTTTTTCACTCCATAAGAAAATGAACGTGTGTCACGAGAGCATGTACACGAGAGGCTGTAAATAGACGCGATGAAGCATGATGCGGAACACTATACCTGTTGACCAGACGTGTCGCATCCTTGATTTCGTGGCTAAAATAAATGCTTCTTTCAGTATGATTAAACAAAGAAAATGAAATAGTAGCATAGTAATTATAGGGGTGGCACCCAGGGTGGCCGATCAGATGTCCACCCTGGACACCCCTCTGGCTCCGCCACCGTTTACAGAAATATTTTAAATAGTTTGTTCTAGAAAAACAACTTATGCTCAGAGTCCAGAGATTTGATCATAACATTATAACAGGAATCTTCCAAGTAGAGACCTGCTTGATTGTGGGACCCATCGCAGCAGAGTGTGGCGCGGGACAACACTTGATGGGCGAGTGTGTGTGCGGGGGCAAGTGCGGGGCGGGTAGAGACTCGTGTGTGAATTTTTAACCTGAGCACTTGACCCCCAAAGCCTGGTTCGTTTGACTAGTGTAATCACTCCGTGCCATGCTCAGGCAAAGTTCGTTTAGTCAGCACTGGCATAGTTTGAAGAGGTGGGCCAGAATGCGGTCCAGTTGGGCTTGGGCGTGGTACGCAAATGTGAGCACTAACCACGTCAACGCGCTGAAGTTCTGATATGTGCAGCATGATTGTATTAACATTTCTAAATGTTATTGTTCTAAATGTTTCTTTGTGAGAGGGCTGTGTGTTACCACATCCCAAATGACTCAAACGACCACAAAGTTAACAAAAGGATGCACTCCACAGTGCTGTGTGAGATCTGCTGTCTTCCCGTGCTATAGGAAACGTCCTATTTCCCACTTATGAAGTTCCCATGTCGCATTCATGTGAGTGCTGCTCACACAATGCTCTCATTAGTTGAGATGTGTGATGACACCCATCCCAAGCCAGTATTAATCAACATTCCACCCCTCTTGTGACCCATGGTTTGTCTGTATGTGTATTGAGAGCCTGTGAGGACTTTCATAAAAAAAAAAAAAAAAAAAGAATATGATAAATAAGAAAAAAAATATTTATTAATTATTATATTTAAATAACTGTTGGCGTTAATCAATTAATACGTTAACACAATAATAATAATAGTATGATATTTAGGTAAATGTACAGACCTGCATTCTGTTCAAAAGTTACACCCCTGGCTCTAAATGCATAATTGTTCCTTTTGGAGTATCAGTGTACATTTGGACCTCTTGTGGTAGCTGCGTAAGAGTCCATCAGTTGTCCTCAGTGTGAAAAGATGGATCTCAAAATATACAGTCATTGTTAAAAGGTTTAAATAAACAAAAGATCTGGGAAAATGTAAGAATTTGTGGCACCTGGAGAATTTTTCAGAAAAACAGAGGGCAGTTTACCTGTTCAGGACAAACAAAAGACTCATTTACAACTATCAAAAAACAACAACAACAACAAAAACTAATTTTTATAAATTAATCTAATATGTATTTTCTTGTGGACTATATGCATACATATTTTATGTGAAATATATTATCCAGGTTGGTACTAGAAGTTAATTTGTGGACATAATAACCATACTGAGTTTAAACAAACAAACAATATATATATATATATATATATATATATATATATATATATATATATATATATATATATATATATATATATATATATATATATATATAATTAAGAAGAATAAGAATGATGATAACATGATAATGATGATAACACTAATACAGATTTTCAAAATTGATGATAATACAAAATGTTTATTGAGCATAGCAGCATATTTCGAACAAATAAACATATATGAATGACTTCTGCAGAAACATGAGACACTGAAGGCTGGAGTAATAATGCTGAGAATTCAGCATTACCATCACAGGAAAAAGTTACATTTCATATGTGATACTTCGGATCAAAAAGGCAGGAATAAACAAAAATATATGTGCAGGAGTTTTAATAATAGAAAAGCAAAACAAAATATGAACAGAGACTAAGGATGCCAAATCCAGTGACACATAGAACAGCTCACAATGAAACACAATGAAAGTTAAATAAATGAAGGGTAAATAAAGAAATAAGGGATACTTTCGACACTATCAATGACAATCAATCAGGACTGAAGCTACAATTGGACATCAAAAACCACTACAGTAAATACAACAAAGAAACAAGAATATCAACATAAAGTCCAATACATAATGACATTAAAATCTGAAAATAAAAAAATTAAATAGAAAGCAGTTATTAAGTCTTGATTTGGTTTTGGGGTTTGCAAGCACAGATTTTACAGGACATTTCAGAGTGGCGTTTTATTATTATTATTATTATTATTATTATTATTATCATCATCATTATTATTATTTATTTATTTATTTACTTATTTATTTTTGCATGTTCTGTGGACAGGAATTTGTTTAATTAGTGACCTTGTGACTTAACAATATATTCTGGAAATTCATAAGAAGTTTGCAGTAGTCCAGACAAGAAGTTTGTTGTATTTTTTATTTTATTTTATTTTTTTTATTTTTTTTAAGATATGTTTTCTGTTAAATAGAATATCTCCTTTAAGATTGGACTTTGAGTTTTGTAACCTTGCAGATAATTTTTATGATTAAACTGCAACATTACACATTAACTAAAGTTGAAAAAGTAAAAAAAGCAGAGCAGGACCCCTAGTGTTTTGTTTTTCTTATGTTAGTATTATTATTTTATTATAATTATAAAAAGTGTGAATGTTGCTTGTCTGCACTGCTACAATGTTACGGTGAGCAGTGTTGTGCAGTTGCTAAGGTTTTCTGAGAGCTACTTTGTTGTTAGCATGTTTTGGGGTATTTCCTACATGTGATTTGCTTCACTCAGTGTCAGTGATAGTTCACCAATACATTGGCTTGAGGTAACATATTTAATGCATAATTAATTAAGGCATCCAAGCACGTTTGGCTGTTGAAGACTGTAACCCAAGCAACAATAATCTGTTCACGTTTTCAATGAGAGTGGGCTGTTATTTCACAAAGAGCTAAAAGTGAGAGGAAGACACAAAAGGAAGTTTCTTCAAGCTTATTTACAATTCATAGCAATTTAGCGAACTTATTTCACTACGTCTTTGACAGCTTTTTTTAGGTTCACAATAATACAAGAGAAAAACTTTGTGACAAGGTGCAGACGGCAGTGTGGTTGAATCAGAAGTGTGAGGATATGCAAGGTTTAATTCAGAATCAGAATCAGAATCAGAAAGAGCTTTATTACCAAGTATGCTTGCGCATACAAGGAATTTGTTTTAGTGACATAAGCTTCCAGTAAACAGAGACAACAACACACAGACAAAAAAAAAAAAAAAAAAAAATTTTTACAGGAGAATTACAAATTGGCAAATAAATAAGTGTATAAACAATTGTGCTATAAATGATAATGGAATAGGATTGAGTGAGATGCAGGAATGTTCTAGGATGGAGGGGTAACAAATAAATATAAGGATATTGCACATTTTTGCATAAGCATACGTTTAAGTGGGAAACATTTAACTGTTCATGAGGTAGATTGCCTGGGGGAAGAAACTATTCTTGTGCCTTGCTGTTCTTGTATTTGCAGCTCTGAGGCGCCGGCCAGATGGCAAAAGTTCAAAGATGGGGTGACTTGGATGTGAGGGATCCAGAGTGATTTTCTGAGTCCTTTTCCTCACTCTGGATGTGTACAGTTCTTGGAGGGTGGGCAGGGGAGCACCAATAATCCTTTCAGCAGTCCGAACAGTTCTCTGTAGTCTTCTGATATCTGATTTTGTAGCTGAACCAAACCAGACAGTAATTGAAGTACACAGGACTGACTCAATGACGGCTGAGTAGAACTGTTTCAGCAGCTCCTGTGGCAGGTTAAACTTCCTCAGCTGGCGAAGGAAGTACAACCTTTGTTGGGCTTTTTTCACAATGGAGCCAATGTGATTGTCCCACTTCAGGTCCTGAGAGATGGTGGTTCCCAGGAATCTGAATGACTCCACTGCAGCCACAGTGCTGTTCATGATGGTGAGTGGGGAAAGTGCAGGGGGGTTTCTCCTAAAGTCCACAGTCATCTCCACTGTTTTGAGCGTGTTCAGCTCCAGGTTGTTAAGACTGCACCAGACAGCCAGCTGCTCAACCTCCTGTCTGTAAGCAGACTCGTCACCGTCCTGGATGAGGCCGATGACTGTAGTGTCGTCTGCAAATTTCAGGAGCTTGACAGAGGGGTCTTTAGAGGTGCAGTCATTGGTGTACAGGGAGAAGAGCAGAGGGGAGAGAACACATCCCTGAGGGGCACCAGTGTTGGTGGAGCAGCTGTTTGACATGAATTTCCCCAGTCTCACTAACTGTTGCCTATCTGTCAGAAAGCTGGTGATCCACTGACAGATAGAGCTAGGAACAGAGAGCTGGGTCAGTTTGGTCTGGAGGGTTGTTGGGATGATGGTGTTGAAAGCCGAACTAAAGTCCACAAACAGGATCCTCACATAAGTCCCTGTTTTGTCCAGATGTTGCAGGATGAAGTGCAATGCCATGTTGATTGCATCATCCACGGACCTGTTTGCTCGGTACGCAAACTGCAGGGGGTCCAGTAAGGGTCCAGTGATGTCCTTCAGATAAGCCAGAACCAGTTTTTCAAACGACTTCATGACGACAGACGTTAGAGCCACAGGTCTGTAGTCGTTAAGTCCTGTTATCTTGGGTTTCTTTGGAATGGGGATTATGGTGGAGCGTTTGAAGCAGGAAGGCACTTCACACAACTCCAGAGATCTGTTGAAGATCTGTGAAAAGATGGGGGCCAGCTGGTCAGCACAGATTTTCAGACAGGCTGGTGTAAAGCCATCTGGGCCTGGTGCTTTTCTTCTTTTGTTTTTCTTGAAGACCTGGCGCACATCATCTTCACAGATTTGAAGAGCAGGAGGTATGGAGAGGGGATTGCAGGAGGTGTTAATGGTTGTGTAGGGAGATGGTCAGAGTGGGTGTTGGGGGATTTCAAATCTACAATAAAACTCATTCAGGTCGTTAGCAAGTCGTTGATTAGCCTCAGTGCAAGGGGATGGTGTCTTGTAGTTTGTGATGGCTCTCAGTCCTCTCCAAACTGAAGTAGAGTCGTTGGAAGTAAACTGGTCTTCCAACTTTTTAGCATAGGTCTTTTTAGCCGCTCTAATCTCTTTGCTCAGTGTGTTCCTGGCCTGATTGTACAAGACCCTGTCCCCATTTCTGTAGGCATCCTCTTTGGCCTGACGAAGGTGTCTGAGTTTTACTGTAAACCATGGCTTATCATTGTTGAATGTTAAATAAGTCCTGGTAGGAATGCATATATCCTCACAGAAACTAATATAGGATGTTACAGTCTCTGTGAGTTCGTCCAGATCGGTGGTAGCAGCTTCAAAAATGCTCCGGTCAGTGAGGTCAAAACAAGATTGTAAATCCTGCTCTGTTTCGCTGGTCCATCTCTTCACAGTCTTTACTACAGGTTTAGCAGATTTAAGTTTCTGCTTGTAGGTCGGTATAAGATGAACCAGACAGTGATCAGAACGTCCCAAAGCTGCTCGTGAACAGAGTGATATGCATCCTTTATTGTGGTGTAACAGTGATCCAGTATATTACTGTCTCTGGTGGGACAGGTAACATGCTGTCTGTATTTTGGCAGTTCACGGGAGAGATTGGCTTTATTAAAGTCCCCAAGAATGATTAAAACAGAGTCCGGGTGTTGTTGTTCTGTGTCTGTGATCTGATCAGCGAGTTTCTGTAAAGCTGAGCTCACATGCGCTTGAGGTGGAATGTAAACACTAACCAGAATGAGCGAGTGAAACTCCCGCGGCGAATAGAACGGCTTGCAGTTGATAAACTGCGTTTCTAGATCAGGACAGCACATCTTCTTTAACACAGTTACATCTGTACACCACCGTTCATTGATGTAAAAGCATGTCCCGCCGCCGCGCGATTTCCCCGTTGATTCTGCGTCGCGATCCGCTCTAAACAGCTGAAAGCCCGGCAGATGGAGTGCGCTGTCCGGTATGGCGTCATTCAGCCAGGTTTCCGTGAAACACAGAGCAGCAGAGTGAGAGAAATCCTTATTTGTCCGAGAGAGCAGAAGGAGTTCGTCCGTTTTGTTGGGTAGAGAGCGGAGATTTGCGAGATGGATGCTAGGCAACGTAGTTCGAAATCCGTGCTTCCTGAGTCTGACGAGCGCTCCCGCTCGCTTTCCCCGTCTGCGCGTCCTGAAGCGCTTGATCAGCGCCGCTGCTCCTCCGATAACAATGTTCAGTAAAACGTCTGTATAATAGAAATCCGGAAAAATATAATGTGGTGTGTTCTGCCGAATGTTCAGCAGTTCATCCCTGGTGAAACTGATCGTGTTTGTTAAACAAAAAACAGGAAAAACGAACAAAAACAGTACAAACACTGGAGAGCCAAGCACTGAAGCAGCCATGTGCGGCGCCATCTTGGATTGTAAAATTCAAAATGGGAAAGTAGTACATGATCTAGACACGTACTGTAATTAGTGTGGAATATCACATCAGGCATGTTTTATGAACAGGGATTTTTTCATGCTAAAGTAAACCATCTTATATGTTTTTTTAATATTCCATAGTTTCTCTAAGAGAGTCTGCTTGTATATGCTACAAAAAAAAAAAAAAAAAAAAAAACCATTGGCAGTTATGAGGTTGATGCCTCCAGTGAGTTGAGCCGCGTTTCCACCTCAGGAACTTTACCCAGGAACTAGGGACTTTGGGCTGGTACTCGGTGTGTGTCCTCTGCATCCTGGCTAAATTCGCCCATTGGCCTCCGACCATCATGGCCTCCTAACAATCCCCGTTCACACTTTATATTAGGGTCCAATTCTCACTATTAACTAACCATTAACTATGACTTTTGCCTCAATTAACTCCTTATTTGCTGCTTATTAATAGTTTATAAGGTAGTTGTTAAGTTTAGGGTATTGGTTAGGATTATGGATGTCATGCATTATATGTACTTTATAAGCACTAATAAACAGCCAATATGTTAATAATAGACATGTTAATAAGCAATTAGTTATTAGTGTGAATTGGACCCTATACTATCCCCATATCCGCTGATTGGCTTCATCACTCTGTCTCCTCTCCACCAGTAAGCTGGTGTGTGGTGGGCGTTCTGGCGCAATATGGCGGCCGTAGCATCATCCAGGTGGATGCTGCACACTGGTGGTGGATGAGGAGATACCCCCAGACTATGTAAAGCGCTTTGAGTGCCTAGAAAAGCACTATATAAATGAAATGAATTATTAATTATAATTATTATTATTTCGAAGACGGTGAGCTCCACGCGATCAGCAGGAGCTCAGTGATCATGTATCCGCCGAGAGCAGCCTCACCTCGGCTAGACCTCCTGATATGTGCTGCTGGCTCTGATGTCTCTTTAGTGGTTAAACATAAAATATCATTTGTTTTGGGTAAATCTAACAGGTAACCTTTGGTCTGTATTCAATTTATCTATATGTTAAAATGAAAATAAAAAAGGCAAATTGATATAATATTTTGTTTCATTGTAATGGCTGTATATATATATATATATATATATATATATATATATATATATATGTATATATATATATATATATATATATATGTATATATATATATATATATATATACTACACACACACATTTCCCTGAACTAAGTTAATTTCTGCGGCTATTATTAATATTAAAGAATTAAAAAAAATGAACTTAGTTCAGGGAAATGTGTGTGTGTAGTATATATAAATATATATTTATATATACTACACACACACATTTCCCTGAACTAAGTTCATTTCTGCAGCTATTATTATGTTCACATGAAAATCTAAAGGAGGCAGTGGTATTTCATGTCCTTTTTCGTTTTATTGTAAATATACAGTGAGGAATATAGCAAAAGCCAAGGCGAGCTGACTGATATTATCAAGTGTACAGCTGTTTGCATGTCGCCGCGGACATCACACTCCCTAGTCAAATGTGCGACGTCCGAACTACCGAGGATGCAAGTCCGAAATCAGCATACTTTGCATAGAGAAATGCGCGCAGACCTACATCACCAGACTATTTGCCTAATCTTCCCGGTACTTTAGACCGTGGTGGAAACACAGAAAGCTACAGGTCTGGGGGGAAAATAGTTCCTGGGCAAAAAAGTACCAGTGTTGCGGGTAATTCGGTGGAAACGCGGCATTGGTGTCTTCCTTCAATTTTGACCACTTCTCATAATTCCACTCAGTGTTCAGCTGTTGTGTTTGACAACAAGCTGTTTGAAATGAAATCAAGCAGAAGTTTGGAGGCAGTGTGGGATGGGTTTGGTTGTGAGGTCAGTTGACAAGTTCATCAGACAGACCCGTCTGGGTCAAAAATGGCATCTCTGTGTTCATCAAATCATCTATTTCAACATTTGTAAATGTCTTTAGGAATGCCTTCTAAGTTTAATTAGACCGCAGAGTCAGTGAGTTGCAAAAACTCCAGACAGCAGACTGGAATAATTATTAAGGGCAAATCTTCAAAGTTGCAGAGTTTTATTCCGAACTTGCATGTCCACTGACAGAAAAGCGAATCATTTGGTTAGGTTCCCAGAATTAGGCTTATATACATATATATATATATATATATATATATATACAGTGTATACACACACACACACACACACACACAAACATATTTTTTATTATTATTAGTTGGTAAATGTTTTTAAATGTTGGTAAAAATTATTATTATTTTTTTTTATTTATTTGTTTTTTGGCCAACAGACTAGAAACATTGGAAGGTTGAGAAAAAACAAATAGATAAATGGAAATAATGATGTTAATGGCTTGAGGCTTTGAAAATGCAGTTATCCGAATTTTTTTCTTTCTTCCATTATGGCAGCTTGTCATGGTTAGACAGTGGCAGATCGATGTTGTCAGTCTCATTTGATAACAGACACATGATTTTAATTGGAACAGTCAAGATAGCCAGGTCCAAAATAGCATCATCCATTTCATTCGATATTAAATCAAAGCAAGTCAAAACTGGGCTGTGTGATGAAAATAGTGTCAGGGAACAAATCATGTGCTAAGTACAATAATAAAAATGTTCTTTGAAAATTAAAGTATATAATTGTGTTTAATAGCAACATTGTTTTGGTTAAAGAAGAGCTGGCCTGACAATATATATATATATATATATATATATATATATATATATAAAGGGCACCTATTATGCAAAATCCAATTGTACAAGGTGTTTAAACAGAAATGTGTGTTTTAATTGTGAGTACACAGGTATCTTAGAATTATAAAAATCCATCCAGTTTTTTATTATTATTATTATTATTTTTTTATCTTCATAAACCCAAACCAGGCTCAAAAAACGGTTTGGATCCTGTCCACAATATGACATCATATTGCAGTAGCCCCGCCCACCGCTGTTGACTGACAGGCGCGTATAACCATATCTTCAGCTCTTAGTGTTCTGTGCCATGTATTCCATTTTGTCTGCACGCGATCAACCGTGTCGCATCCATCATTACAAAGTGGATGTGAAAAACTATACAGCTACTACCATTCAGAGACATTTTGGTTCATTCACATCATTGTTTCTTCTGCTGTCTCTCCTTGTTCTGGATCTGAGGCAGTTTCTCAATACCAAGTATGCAAAGTTCGGACTTGTGTCCTTGGTAGTTCAGACTTGACAAGTTCGTCTCTGGAGTGTGGACTCCTGAGGATTGGAGGACTCAAATTAATCCTGAAAATCAAAAAACAGCAGCTTACTTGATAACGTAACTCAGCTTGGCTTGGATAATTCAGTTATCCTGACTGTATATTTACAATAAGAAAAAATATGATAATCAAATGCACTGCCTTTTTTGTTAATGTCATTTAGACATTAATAGCCACAAAAATGTAGATCAGGCAATGTGGACATACTCATCTTCACTCATTCTATGTATACTCAAAACAAAATATAAAGACAACCACATGCAAATATATAAAACCTCAATATGTGGTTCATGGTATTTTGAGCTGAAACTTCACAGGCACATTCAGGAGAGCTATACGATTAATATAACATCTTGTATAAAGGGCATACTAGGTGCCCTTTAAATAAACATTACTTAATCATGTTGTCACAGACTCTCAGGCAGGAAGGAACAAGGAGACACTGGAGAATATGTCGAAGGAGTTTATTCAAGAAGCAAGGAGACAACGAACACAGGCACATCAGAGATGATATTTAACAGCAGACAGAGAACTCAATGTCAATGTCAATGTCACCTTTATTTATATAGCGCTTTAAACAAAATACATTGCGTCAAAGCAACTGAACAACATTCATTAGGAAAACAGTGTCAATAATGCAAAAATGATAGTTAAAGGCAGTTCATCATTGGATTCAGTTATGTCATCTCTGTTCAGTTAAATAGTGTCTGTGCATTTATTTGCAATCAAGTCAACGATATCGCTGTAGATGAAGTGTCCCCAACTAAGCAAGCCAGAGGCGACAGCGGCAAGGAACCGAAACTCCATCGGTGACAGAATGGAGAAAAAAAACCTTGGGAGAAACCAGGCTCAGTTGGGGGGCCAGTTCTCCTCTGACCAGACGAAACCAGTAGTTCAATTCCAGGCTGCAGCAAAGTCAGATTGTGCAGAAGAATCATCTGTTTCCTGTGGTCTTGTCCTGGTGCTCCTCTGAGACAAGGTCTTTACAGGGGATCTGTATCTGGGGCTCTAGTTGTCCTGGTCTCCGCTGTCTTTCAGGGATGTAGAGGTCCTTTCTAGGTGCTGATCCACCATCTGGTCTGGATACGTACTGGTTCCGGGTGACTGCAGTGACCCTCTGATCTGGACACAGACTGGATCTGGTGGCCACGGTGACCTCGGAACAAGAGAGAAACAGACAAATATTAGCGTAGATGCCATTCTTCTAATGATGTAGCAAGTACATAGGGTGTTATGGGAAGTGTTTCCGGTTCCGGTTTACCTAATTAATGCAGCCTAAAAATCCTTTAACGGATTTGGATAATAAAAGCATATTAGTATGTTATGTGTATGCCAGGTTAAAGAGATGGGTCTTTAATCTAGATTTAAACTGCAAGAGTGTGTCTGCCTCCCGAACAATGTTAGGTAGGTTATTCCAGAGTTTGGGCGCCAAATAGGAAAAGGATCTGCCGCCTGCAGTTGATTTTGATATTCTAGGTATTATCAAATTGCCTGAGTTTTGAGAACGTAGCGGACGTAGAGGATTATAACGTAAAAGGAGCTCATTCAAATACTGAGGTGCTAAACCATTCAGGGCTTTATAAGTAATAAGCAATATTTTAAAATCTATGCGATGCTTGATAGGGAGCCAGTGCAGTGTTGACAGGACCGGGCTAATATGGTCATACTTCCTGGTTCTAGTAAGAACTCTTGCTGCTGCATTTTGGACTAGCTGTAGTTTGTTTACTAAGCGTGCAGAACAACCACCCAATAAAGCATTACAATAATCTAACCTTGAGGTCATAAATGCATGGATTAACATTTCTGCATTTGACATTGAGAGCATAGGCCGTAATTTAGATATATTTTTGAGATGGAAAAATGCAGTTTTACAAATGCTAGAAACGTGGCTTTCTAAGGAAAGATTGCGATCAAGTAGCACACCTAGGTTCCTAACTGATGATGAAGAATTGACAGAGCAACCATCAAGTCTTAGACAGTGTTCTAGGTTATTACAAGCAGAGTTTTTAGGTCCTATAATTAACACCTCTGTTTTTTCAGAATTTAGCAGTAAGAAATTACTCGTCATCCAGTTTTTTTATATCGACTATGCAATCCATTAGTTTTTCAAATTGGTGTGTTTCACCGGGCTGCGAAGAAATATAGAGCTGAGTATCATCAGGATAACAGTGAAAGCTAACACCATGTTTCCTGATGATATCTCCCAAGGGTAACATATAAAGCGTGAAGAGTAGCGGCCCTAGTACTGAGCCTTGAGGTACTCCATACTGCACTTGTGATCGATAGGATACATCTTCATTCACTGCTACGAACTGATGGCGGTCATATAAGTACGATTTAAACCATGCTAATGCACTTCCACTGATGCCAACAAAGTATTCAAGTCTATGCAAAAGAATGTTGTGGTCAATTGTGTCAAACGCAGCACTAAGATCCAATAAAACTAATAGAGAGATACACCCACGATCAGATGATAAGAGCAGATCATTTGTAACTCTAAGAAGAGCAGTCTCAGTACTATGATACGGTCTAAATCCTGACTGGAAATCCTCACATATACCATTTTTCTCTAAGAAGGAATATAATTGTGAGGATACCACCTTTTCTAGTATCTTGGACAGAAAAGGGAGATTCGAGATTGGTCTATAATTAACTAGTTCTTTGGGGTCAAGTTGTGGTTTTTTGATGAGAGGCTTAATAACAGCCAGTTTGAAGGTTTTGGGGACATGTCCTAATGACAATGAGGAATTAATAATAGTCAGAAGAGGATCTATGACTTCTTGAAGCACCTCTTTCAGGAGCATAGATGGTATAGGGTCTAACATACATGTTGTTGGTTTAGATGATTTAACAAGTTTATACAATAGTTTTGTTTTTCTCCAACTGCGCTCCATTTTTCGGGCTGCTCTCTTTAGGGTGCGAGTATGCTCATTATACCATGGTGTCAAACTGTTTTCCTTAACCTTCCTTAAGCGTAAAGGAGCAACTTTATTTAAAGTGCTAGAAAAGAGAGAGTCCATAGTTTCTGTTACATCATCAAGTTGTTCTGAGATTTTGGATATGCTAAGGAATTTGGATACATCAGGAAGATAACTTAAAAAGCAGTCTTTTGTGTTAGAAGTGATGGTTCTTCCATACTTGTAACAAGAAGTAGAATTTACAATTTTGGCTATATGAATTTTGCAAAGAACTAAATAATGATCTGAGATATCATCACTTGGCTGAATAATTTCAACACCATCAACATCAATTCCATGTGACAGTATTAAATCTAGAGTATGATTTCGACAATGAGTAGGTCCTGAAACGTGTTGTCTAACAGCAATAGAGTGTCTATAATATCAGAATGTCTATAAATGCTGATCCCAATGCATCGTTTTCATTATCAACATGGATATTAAAATCACCAACTATTAAAACTTTATCTGCAGCCAGAACTAACTCGGATGTAAAATCACCAAACTCTTTAATAAAGTCTGTATGGTGCCCTGGTGGCCTGTATTACGTAGCCAGTACAAACATAACAGGGGATTTATCATTAACATTTGTTTCTCTGGATAATGTTATATGAAGCACCATTACTTCAAACGAGTTATACTTGTAGCCTGCCCTCTGAGAAATCCTGAAAACGTTGTTATAAATTGAAGCAACACCTCCCCCTTTGCCTTTTAGACGCGGCTCATGTTTATAACAGTAATCTTGGGGGGTGGACTCATTTAAAATAATGTAATCATCAGGTTTTAGCCAGGTTTCTGTCAAACAGAGTACATCTATATTATGATCAGTGATCATATTATTTACAAAAAGTGTTTTCGTAGAAAGGGATCTGATATTCAATAAGCCAAGCTTTATCATTTGTTTATCCATATTGCTTCTGTTTTTTATTTGTTGAACCTCAATTAAATTGTTAATCTTAACTTGGTTTGGACGTTTTTTGTATTTTCTAGTTCGGGGAACAGACACAGTCTCTATAGTGTGATATCTAGGTGAAAGAGTCTCTATGTGCTGAGAATTAACTGACCTCTGTGACGGGAGGCAGCTAGCAGACGGTCGGTTTAGCCAGTCTGTCTGCTTCCTGACCTGGGCCCCAGTTAGTCAAGTATAAACACTAAGACTATTTGCCAAATTTCTAGAGAGAAGAGTGGCGCCACCCCAGGAGGGATGAAGACCATCTCTTTTAAACAGGTCAGGTCTGCCCCAAAAGCTCGTCCAATTGTCTATGAAACCTATGTTATTCTGTGGGCACCACTTAGACATCCAGCCATTGAGTGATGACAATCTGCTATGCATCTCATCACCACGGTAAGCAGGGAGGGGACCAGAGCATATTACAGTGTCTGACATCGTGCTTGCAAGTTCACACACCTCTTTAATGTTATTTTTAGTGATCTCCGACTGGCGAAGTCGAACATCATTAGGGCCGGCATGAATAACAATCTTACTGTATTTACGTTTAGCATTAGCCAGCACTTTTAAATTTGCCAAGATGTCAGGCGCTCTGGCTCCCGGTAAACATTTGACTATGGTGGCTGGTGTCTCTATATTCACGTTCCGTACAATAGAATCACCAATAACTAGAGCACTTTCATCAGGTTTCTCAGTGGGTGGATCACTGAGTGGGGAGAACCTGTTTAATGTTTTGATCGGAACAGAAGAGCGGTGTTTTGACCCACGACTACGCTGCCTCACCGTCACCCAGTTGCCCTGCTGCAAGGGCTCTGTCTCCGGAACCGAACAATGTACAGGAGTCCCTGAGCTAGACGCATCCAAAGCCATATCTAGAGCCCTAACATTCTTACTGTCCTCAATTAAAGTTTGGATGCGTGTCTCTAATTCTGAAATCTTCTCTGTCAGCCTAACTATTTCCCTGCATTTATCACATGTGAATCCCTCATCAGCGACAGAGATAGATAAACTGTACATGTGGCAAGAGGTGCAAGAAACAATGATAGGAGAAGCCATTACTCACCGTGCTTGATGAAAATTCTTACTGCGGTTGTTTGATGAACTTGTGAAAAACAATTTAAAAAACAGAGAGTGATAGTAAGATAAAGATTCTAGAGAAAAAAATAAAATAAAAACAGCTACACGGAGCTACAATTTGCTACAGAAGGCCAACAGGAAGTAGAGAAAACACTGTCCAACAGCGACACCCGCAGGCAAACACAGGGAACACTTTTAAAACACATGACACAATGGGACACACCTGAGAACAAATTAACTAATTAATGACACACAGCTGGGAACGAATACACATGACGAAGACAGGCAAAGGAAGGACAAAATAAGAAAAACAGGAACATACATGTGACAGAACACCACCCTTACTACATTAATGTTCAATGGGCTTGCCAAATTAATGTTCGGCTGAATGGGCTGGGGAACTGCCGGCTGAGGGCTAAACAGCGTCACAAGCATTTCCCCCCTTGAGGGAGCTGGTGAGGGCAAACACACGAATGCCCGGATCGGGGCTCGCCTGAGCCACGGCGATAAACACGGCTCGTTCCTCCATCGCCGCGGGGAAAAAAAGAAGAAAAAAAACAAACAAACACAAAAAAAACCTTTTCAGAAGAAACAGAAAATAAAACACGGGGAGAAAAAGGCACCGCTTTACTTTTCAGTATGCCGTTCTGTCACGGACTCTCAGGCAGGTAGTGATGAGGAGACACTGAAGAATACTTCAAAGGAGTTTATTCAAGAACCATGGAGACGACGAATACAGGTATGTCAGATACATTTAACAGTGTTCCCTGTGTTGAGTTCTCTGTCTGCTATTTAAACACATGATGCAATGGGACACACCTGAGTACAAATGAACTAATTAATGACACACAGATGGGAACGAATACACATGATGAAGACAGGCACAAGAAGGACCAAATAAGGAAAACAGGAACATACATGTGACACGTCACTGTTGGTTTCTGTCCTTTCTAATGTAGGTCCTCTGTGAGCACCCCCCTTCATTGAATTCAGAAACCGGGTGCTTGATATTATGTCCAGTATTATGTCCAGTAGTTGAAAACTTTGTGCACTTCCACATAATCCACATAAGTGATAAGTTTGCACACAAGACTCTGCGCACTTTCTGATCTGAAATCCTGTATGGTAAGGGTTAAGTGTATTAGCTTTGTTCCCTTTCTCTGAGTTGCTTAGACCCTGGTACCTTGGGCTCCACTCAACCAGTGTGTCTATTAACACACTTTGAAAAATCATTTCCCTCAGCAATAAGGGTTATTGTGAGCATGGTGCTTCCTTTCAGGCACTCGAGTTCTCTCCCTTTCTGAGGAGTTGAATTCCTCGCTCCGTGGGCTGTTCTCGTGGTAGTTTGGCAGCGCTCCCCATTACCAAAAGGGTTGCCTATGAGCGCTCTACTCCTTTCTGAATTTGGAGTTCTCCTCTCATGTGAGAGTTCTCCGTTTTTGTCAGAGCACCTGCAACCACCAGCATCAGGTGAACTAGGCCCTTCCTTCACCTCTCTGATGCGCTGAGTTTTTGGCTAGCTTGCAGTATGCTTAACCTTCTGATTCTAACGATCATGCTGAAGGTCGAGCCCCATTTATGTTCCCTCAGCTAGGTAACCTACTGCTAGCCGTTCCAGCATTGGAACACGCAGAGGGTCGAGCTTCCCTCTCATTTGAGAGCTGGGTGTTTGCTCCTCCCTTCAGCTAGATATTTACTGTTAGCCAATCCAGCATTATACCGTAGATCGAGTTGATGACTCTCAAACATATTGGTTTTGGGATTTACCAATCCATCTATGAGATGCTCTTTCAGAGTACCACGAGAGCCCCTTATATATAACATTATTCTAAAATCCATCTTATCTTAAGTTTGCATGTGAAGTCTTTGCGCACTTTCTAAAAACTGTGGTAAGTTCGCAAGCTACTGTAGTAGTCTGCGTTCTTTTCTAAAAACCTATACAGTAAGGGCTTTGTGCGGTTGCTTCGTGCCTTATCTGGAGCTGGGAAAAGCCCTGTTTATCATGGGCACCACTCCACCTATATATCCACAAGATACGTATTTAATCAGGGTGTTGCTACTAGGGATCCGTTGAGACAGTTCCTTCAGCAAGCTTATGCAAGAGCAAGCGGTAGCCCCTGTGTGACAGGCCAAGACTAAGTGGGCCCTATTTTAATGATATAAATGCAAAGTGTAAAGCGCATGGTGCAGGTGCACTCAGGGCGGGTCCAAATCCACTTTTGCTATTTTAACGACGGAAAAACGGTCCGTGTGCCGGAGTGCATTTTTGGAATGGGTAGTCCCTATTCTCTTAATAAGTAATGGGCGTAACATTCAATAAACCAATCAGAGTGTCATCTCCCATTCCCTTTAAGAGCGAGATGCACTCGCGCCATGACGTATCGCTATTTACATGGCGTAATTTGTTGGCGTAAAAGCTGAACGCTTCTCAAGCGTAGAAACCGATCTGCTCGTGTGCGAAGTTAAAGCGCACGAGCAGATCATCTACGGGGCAAGCAAGAATCCACCAAAGCTCCATGCAATGAGTCAGTTAATATATACGTATGTGTACTGGCACGATTGTTCAATTAATTAGCCAATTTCATTCATCATTATAAGTAGTAATAGGCTGAATTGCAAATAGGTAGCCTAATTCTAATATACGCAATTAATATCCATCATTAAATTTTTTATATTTATGTAGCCTACACAATAATATTAGTTTACACTGTAATCCTTTTGCTTTTAATATTTCAGACAGGAACCAATTTGCCAAGTTCAGTTGAGTTTATTGAACACAATTTATCTTTGGTGGTATGGTTCCTTACGAGGGTTCTTGGTCCCAAAATAAATGAACATACAAGAGCTTTAAACATTAACCCCGCGGAACCATCAGCTTGGAAATACATGACAATTAAGATTCGTAATAATGTCTTTAAAGCAAACAGTGATAATCATGTAGATGTGGCAGTGGGATGTCTATCTTGTAGCATGGTTATGAAGATGAGTGTCTCTTACCAGTAAGGTCCATGCTCGCTAAGACTTGAAAGCCTTAGTGATCTGAAACAAAGAAGACAACAACCAGAAGGTGCACGGTAATATGCTCATGCTTATAATGGGGAGGGATGGAGGGTTGCGAGCCATTTGAGCATGCTTACGGAGCAGTGGTGCCACGTATATATGTCCTGTAGGAGAGTGGTAGTGATTGGAGCGATGACAGCTGACTGCATCAGCTGGTCGCAGCCTATGCCTCTGTGGCCTGACTGAACTAACGCTGTGCTCGATTTGACATCTTTGTGTGATGCGCATCCCTGCGTGTAATAGTCAAAGTCAACGCGCACTGTGGACCCGCCCAGAGCGCTCTTTAAATAAAAAAACAATTTTGCGCCATTGACTTTAGACTTTAGACCAGGTCTGAGTTGGTCTATGGTGCAGTATATTTTCAGTTCCTTAAAATTCAATGTGCCAGCGGTGCGCCTGAACACACCTCTTTTTAGACCAGCACGCCCATGGGTGCACAAATGGGCGCAAATGCATTTGATAATTAAACGAAGTGGCGCTGGACGGGAAAATGCGAACACACTTGCGCTGTGCCTTGCGTCGCATTGCACCGGGTGTATGATAGGGCCCAGTGTGATGCTAGACTCTTGGTCGTATCCCTTTAAAGGAATCTATTCTTTATTCCAAGTCTTGAGCTCTACCCTGGGCCCAGGAGTCTGGCCATAACAGGTAAGTTTGGGTATGTAGCCTAGGCCTTTGGCGGTAAGGGATAATGGCACAGACGGCTGTCTATTGCCCAGGGGCAACTCCCATGGGAATAGGAGAGTTGGTACTTAGTTCTTGCTATGGTTCTGGCCTGCACTTCCCTCAGCATGCTGGCGTGGGTATTCTGTTCCCCATAGCGACTCCTTAAGGACGCAGTTTGAAGTTCCCTTGAAAGGGAACATCTCAGGTTACTTATGTAGCCATGGTTCCCTGAGTAGGGAACAAGAGACACTGCATCCTCTAGCTTCTTGCCATGCTTCGGACGCAAGCTTCAGATGAAGAAGTTGATGACGTGTTCTCCCGGCGCCTATTTATACTATAGTTGCACCATGGATTGTCACCGGCCAGCGAGTTGTTGATGATTTTCAATGTATGCTGCAGACATGTGTCACGACGAGGTGTTCCCCATAGCTACCCCTAGAGAAATCTTACCCTACATATTAGCACATATTAATGCCTTATTCTGCATGACAATATTTTAAATCTCTTAATCGTACAAAATTTATAGTTAATGGTTAGTTAATAGTTAATAGAATTTATCCTAAATCTCTATCTATCTATCTATCTATCTATCTATCTATCTATCTATCTATCTATCTATCTATCTGTCTGTCTGTCTGTCTGTCTGTCTGTCTATCTATGTACTATCCCTTGAGATGGTACATTGAATGTAATTCAAAATATATTATATATTTATAGAATGTTATTATTATATATAGCATAAAGTTTAACTTTTTAACATTTACCAACTAATAATAATAAAAAATATGTTTGTGTGTGTGTGTGTGTGTGTATGTGTGTGTGTGTATACACTGTATATATATATATATATATATATATATATATATATATATATATTAGTGGTGGACATTGATAATTTTTTATCTAGATTAATCTCACTGTGATCTTGAAATTAATATAGATTAATATAGATTAAAATGGCTCAATTGAATTCTGCTGAAGGCATTCAGAATATGTATGCTACCCAAATTAAATTATTGACAAAAAGTAAGTCTCTGATAAGGGGTTTATCAAGCCAGGTGGTGCATTAGACTAGGGGCTCATCTCCTATTTCCAAAATGCATCACAAGGTTCTTTCTCAAGTGCTTGAGAAATCTGTAAACGAATTCCACATTGCACAAGGTGCAAACAACCTTACACCCGTTTCACACATACTCTGTCTGCAGTGCGTATGTGTTACATATTTTTATATACTCATGTTAATGAATTCCAGTTGCGTTCCAGTAGCAGTGGTGTGCGTCTGCAGCAGTGCAGCGATCATTTACGTATCGAGTAGCAGACTGCAAACGCATCCTGTGTGAAAGCACATCGAGTCCGTGCTGCACCACTTACATAATGCACACGGACTGTATATGCACTGCAAATGGAGTATGTGTGAAACAGGCGTGAGTCTTGTCGAGATTTTCATTGGGAAGCTTCTTTTTTTTAAAAATCCCTCAAGCAAACCCGGCGGCTTCAGCTGCATCCATGTTAGCACGTCACGTTTGATGTGGTAATTTCACAGTAGGCATACACACAGGTGCGAAGACTCCTTCTTGCCCCCTACAGTGCAATTCGGCTACATATACATCCGCGCTACAATATCAATGTGAAAGTCATCATAGCTTGCTTAGTATAGATCCAGCTCCCAACCCAAATTTGAGAATAGATTAATAATTTTTTTCCCCCCGATAAGTCTCCCGTTAACGCAGCATGTTAACGCCGATAACGGCCTACCACTAATGGGTTGGGAGCTGGATCTATACTATGCGAGCTATGATGACTTTCACCTTGATATTTTAGCGCGGATGTATACCTAGCTGAATTGCACTGTAGGAGGCGAGAACGAGTCTTCGAACCTGTGTGTATGCATACTGTGAAATAAATTGCCACATCAAACGAGACGTGCTAACATGGATGCAGCTGAAGCTACCGGGTTTACTTCAGGGAATATTTAAAAAAAAAAATTTTTTTAAGAAGCTTCCCAATGGAAACCTCGACAAGACGCACGCCTGTTTAACACATACTCCATCTGAAGTGCGTATGCAGTCCGTGTGCATTACGTATATGGTGCAGCACGGACTCGATGTGCTTTCACACAGGACGCGTTTGCAGTCCACTACTTGGTACGTAAACGATCGCTGCACTGCTGCAGACGCACTGCTACTGGAACACACTGACGGACCGCAACCACGTGAACGATGGAATCTGTTAACATGGGTGCGTAAAAAAATACGAAAAGCATACGCACTCCAGATGGAGTATGTGTGAAACAGGCGTAAGGTTGTTTGCACCTTGTGCAATGTGGAATTACTTTACAGCTTTCTCAAGCACTTGAGAAAGCACCTTGCAGAGATGGGACCAAGTCATACATGTGCAAGTCTCAAGTAAGTCTCAAGTCTTAACCTTCAAGTCTCAAATAAGTCCCAAGTATTTTTTTCTTGGGCAAGTCAAGTCAAGTCAAGTCCTATAGTAAGTCAAGTCAAGTCCAAGTCAAGTCACCTTATTATTGTAATTTTACCAAATTTTACAGAATCTGATCTTAATAAAGTTAAAAGACAAAATATAATTAACTGTCAGTAAATTAAAATAATTTGGATTTGCATTGTAAATACTCATGTTCAGTAAAATACATAATGGAATCATACAAAATTGTAACTTATTTTTCACTTCTGCCAACAGTGTTTGAAATGTTTCACATTTTCAACATTGAGTCCATAAAACAAATAACAGGTAAACATCCAACAGACTCCTCTCTGAACACCTCTCTCTCTCTCTCTCTCAAACACAGTTTACATACAACATTAAACTTTGTTACATTTCTACTCTCTCTCTCTCTCTCTCTCTCACACACACACACACACACACACACTCTCTCAGAGTATATCCATACGTCATTACCTCTATTACAAGGTATTGCACTTGCAAAATATAAGATTTGAGAGAGTCTTGTCTGCAAGTCGAGCACGATGCGGCCTATCCCACCATGGGGTGAGCTCGCGCAAAACAAAACACATCTTCAGCACAGCGACTCATTTGCACGTCTCTGATTGGCCAATGCGTTCAACAGACATGTCTGTGATTGGCTACAATGCTCAACGCTGCAAAAGCACGTCGTGAGTACCTTTTAATATATATATAACTGTAATATGCACTTCTCATGATTAGGTAATTGCAGCAGCTGTAGTCTTATTCACATTTTTTTTTCTGATTAATTGTTTTGCTCTATGAGAAAGACAAGCAACAAAATATTTGGGGCTTAAGCCCCCTTAGCCCAGCCCTAGCGCCGCCCCTGGAACACGTTTTTTTGACGACCTGCTAGCGGATCATTAGGGGCCGTTCACATATGGGGCCATTCACATATCACGTCTTTTGTGCGCGCAAGTTCGTTATTTCCAATGTCATCGTGTCTCAAGTCAAGTCAAGTCCCGAGTCTTTAACTTCCGAGTCCGAGTCAAGTCTCAAGTATTTTATTTTTTGTCAAGTCAAGTCACAAGTCCCCATGTCTGGCACCTTGTGATGCACTTTGTAAACAGGAGATGAGCCCCTGGTCTATTGCACCCCCTGGCTTGAGAAACCCATTCTGAAAGACTTACTTTTAGTCATTATTTGGGTAGCAGACATATTCTGAATGCTTTTGGCAGAATTCAAATGACCCATTTTAATCTAGATTAATCTAGCCTTTAATCACTCCTAAAAAAGGACAACACTTAAAGTCTTTGGGGTCATTTTTACCCCAAACTTTTAAAAAGCGATTGCATAAGGAAATATACATTTTTTATATGGAAAACTATATATCATTTTTTTTATTTACTTCTCAACTATACATTTATGCTGTGTTTTTGTGGAAATTTTGAAGTTTTTTACCTATTTACTGCACAATTACATAACTAGGCCATAAATTGGCTCATGAAAAATGATTTTTTAAAGAAAAAATCACTTAAATGATGATCTTAATTAAATCTAAATAGTTTCTGGACATTGCTCTATGTGTTAGGGATAGAATACTGCCATCTAAAGGTTAGTCAAAAAACTTTATTTCTTATGGGTTAGGAATTAAAGTGCAATGGCCACATGTATCCACTAGAGTGCTATAGAGACTCATTCATTTTCACTTCATTTTTCTTGATGCTTCAACTTCTCCTCACAACTTTATGATATATATTTTGTGAATATTTATTTAAACATTTTGAAATACATAAAAAAATCTGTAGTTTTGTCAGAGTTAGAATTTGTTGTTGTTTTCTAATATATTTTGAATTATCTGCTTTTGCAAATTATTATACATACATTTGAAAAAAACATTACAAGTCACCACTATGACATGATTGTAATCACACACTATTTATTTCAGAAAATTATTTATCAACAACTATTTATTTTTTTAGAACAAGAGATTTTAGAACAAGATGAATTTTAAAAGTAAATAAACCAATATAATACAAAACAACAGCACCAATAAACTGTAATGAACAGGAGTGAAGGGTACACAGAACAACTTTTTTTATAAATCACATGGCTAATAAACATGTGAAAGAACAAGCAGAATATTATAGAATATATATTACAAGCTTGTTCCATGTTGCATATGTGACATTTTTCAGATTTGTGCCAGTTTAGTTGATTTTATTTGCCAATTTCTATAAAAATGCTCTCTGTTGCAGTGGCATACGTATGTTTGTGTGTGTGTGTATGTGTGTGTGTGTGTGTGTGTGTATGAGATAGAAAGTTTGTTCCACTTTGGGTTTATGCTCTAGGACCAGACCTTGAATTAAATGTAAAAAATTTTAGATTTATGCCAGTTTAGTTAATTTTATTTGCCAATTTCTATAAAAATGCTGTCTGTTGCAGTGGCATACGTATGTTTGTGTGTGTGTGTGTGTGTGTGTATGAGATAGAAAGTTTGTTCCACTTTGGGTTTATGCTCTAGGACCAGACCTTGAATTAAATGTAAAAATTTTTTAGATTTATGCCAGTTTAGTTAATTTTATTTGCCAATTTCTATAAAAATGCTCTCTGTTGCAGTGGCATACGTATGTTTGTGTGTGTGTGTGTGTGTGTGTGTGTGTGTGTGTGTATGAGATAGAAAGTTTGTTCCACTTTGGGTTTATGCTCTAGGACCAGACCTTGAATTAAATGTAAAAATTTTTAGATTTATGCCAGTTTAGTTAATTTTATTTGCCAATTTCTATAAAAATGCTCTCTGTTGCAGTGGCATACGTATGTTTGTGTGTGTGTGTGTGTGTGTGTGTGTGTATGAGATAGAAAGTTTGTTCCACTTTGGGTTTATGCTCTAGGACCAGACCTTGAATTAAATGTAAAAAATTTTAGATTTATGCCAGTTTAGTTAATTTTATTTGCCAATTTCTATAAAAATGCTATCTGTTGCAGTGGCATACGTATGTTTGTGTGTGTATGTGTGTGTGTGTGTGTGTGTGTATGAGATAGAAAGTTTGTTCCACTTTGGGTTTATGCTCTAGGACCAGACCTTGAATTAAATGTAAAAATTTTTAGATTTATGCCAGTTTAGTTAATTTTATTTGCCAATTTCTATAAAAATGCTCTCTGTTGCAGTGGCATACGTATGTTTGTGTGTGTGTGTGTGTGTGTGCGTGTGTGTGTATGAGATAGAAAGTTTGTTCCACTTTGGGTTTATGCTCTAGGACCAGACCTTGAATTAAATGTAAAAAATTTTAGATTTATGCCAGTTTAGTTAATTTTATTTGCCAATTTCTATAAAAATGCTCTCTGTTGCAGTGGCATACGTATGTTTGTGTGTGTGTGTGTGTGTGTGTGTGTGTGTGTGTGTGTGTGTGTGTGTGTGTGTGTATGAGATAGAAAGTTTGTTCCACTTTGGGTTTATGCTCTAGGACCAGACCTTGAATTAAATGTAAAAATTTTTAGATTTATGCCAGTTTAGTTAATTTTATTTGCCAATTTCTGTAAAAATGCTCTCTGTTGCAGTCACATACATGTGTGTGTTTGTGTGTGTGTGTGTGTGTGTGTGTGTGTGTATGAGATACAAAGTTCGTTCTACTTTTTATTTATGCTCTAGGACCAGATCTTGGTTTATTTGTAGAAATTTTCAGATTTATAATGGATTTAGTTTTATTTTTTTGACAAACAAAATTTTAAAAAGTCATTTTTTGCATTTTCCCATTCATTTTCAATGTGGGGTCATTTTGACCCCAAAGACCTTAAAAGGTAAATTTTTTTTTACACACCTTTAGAACAACCAAATCAAGCCCAGTTTTTTTTGTGCATGTTTAGATAGATGATTTAGGAAATGTCACCGAGTTTCATGCCCCTGCGATGAAGGTAACACTTTTAAAAAATGAAGGAAAAATCCATTGGGGTCATTTTGACCCCAAAGGATGATTAAAGGCTAGATTAACTCCAAGATTACAGTGAGATTAATATAGATTAAAAAAAATAATCTATGCCCACCACTAATATATACATATATATATATATATATATATATATATATATATAAACAAATTATCTTTGTTAAGAATAATGATGGTGTACACTTTAGAGTTATACTTTTTAGTATAAAAAAAGAAAAAAAAATTCAACAGTTGAATGATTAATGGTTATGTCTGATTTGTCTGAGGAGTACTTAGAAATGAGTATCACAGCATAACTAAAATTAATTGTCCAAGTTTGTAAACAAGCAGGGGGTCAAACTCAGATGTCAGTGCCTACTTTTTTTGACGGACAGGCTGAGAGTACCATCAGTGTCAGCTCATCTATCAACATTAACATGAAGCCAGACCATTCAAGGGTGCAAAGACCCACAATGCATCTCTTACCTACATGTGGGGGCTTTTAACAGTTCTACAAAGGCCGAATTGAAGCAGAGTGCATCCATCAACTGGACTTTATGAGGATGTCCATTTTCGATCTGAAGCCACGCACTGCAAATAAATTGCCATTGCTTGAGGGCTAAGAGACAGCAGTGAGTGACTAAATGGATGGTCCTCAGAGAATGGCAATGTGACTTATGGAATGCTAAACACATGTCATATGAAGGTGACTGCACATTGTATGAAGACTACATTTGTCTGATTCTTTGGTGTTTCAAATCTTAGTTAGCTGATGTAATAATCATACACTGGGAAGTCGTGGCCTAATGGTTAGAGAGTCGGACTCCCAATCGAAAGGTTGTGAGTTCGAGTCCCGGGCTGGCAGGAATTGTGGGTGGGGGGAGATCATGTACAGTTCTCTCTCCACCTTCAATACCATGACTTAGGTGCCCTTGAGCAAGGCATCGAACCCCCAACTGCTCCCTGGGCGCTGCAGCATAAATGGCTGCCCACTGCTCTGGGTGTGTGTTCACAGTGTGTGTGTGTTCACTGCTCTGTGTGTGTGCACTTTGGATGGGTTAAATGCAGAGCAGAAATTCTGAGTATGGGTCACCATACTTGGCTGAATGTCATGTCACTTTCACACTATTGAGACATTTTGTCACCTAACCCTGCACTTTACCATTTCAGCCAACCTAACATTTTTTTGTTTGTTTTGAATGGCAGTATGATCAGCAAAAATGACAATGAATTCAGATTTGGTCCACTTTCAAATGTTTAAATAAACTGGTTATGTATCAGCAAACATGCTGCTTGTCAGAACTTTGCCAGTGACTCTTTATGGTAACACAAATCATCCATTTTTTACATCAAACTAACTCAACATTTGTCATAATTGCATGCTTCATTCATCAACTTGACATGAAACACATGACTGACAACTAAAACGGCTAGTGGCACACTCATTAGCCACGTTTCCACTGTCGGGCTAAAAGTGGGCGTGATAGTGCATGCCAGGGCCAGTCGCGTTTTCACTGTCACTTCCGGGGCTTGATCGTACCTCATCGGGGCTTCCTCAGGGCCAACGGCAGGGTTTTTTGGCCCAAGGTTCGGCCAAAGCAAAGGCGGAGTATCTCCGCGTCTGGAGAGCATCAGCACCGCGGATCATTTCAGAAAGCTAAAAGCTACAACAGCAGCATTAAAAACTTTTTAAAATAATTTGAGCTCAAAACTCACTTTCAGTCAGCAGCGCATGTTTGAAATAATTTGATCCGATGTGGATTATTATCACCATAAAAGGCAGAAATATTTATAAGCGATGCAAAAGACTGTGCACGTAGACATTAACATTACCATAGTAAAAATGGTAAATATGACCGCTGGAGAAATCAGACGTCAGTTTCTTATTCTCTATCAAAATCGTGTAATTATTTAGTAACTTATATTATCTGTCATAAGTCTCGTCTCTATTAGCCCCGCCCGGCCCGGCCCATTTTAAGCCCTGGCTTTACTGGCCCAACAGTGGAAAAGTGGAGATTAAAATAGGGAGAGGCACCTCTATTTGGTCCAAAGGGCATCGACCACAATAGTCAACTATGGACTTTTTGAAAGTATTAGCTTCCAAATACATGGTGTGAGAGAAAAAGACTGAAGACTAAGTGTGTCAAGTGAGAGAAATTAACATGATTCTGGTAATGTTTTATTAGATTGATAGTTGTACGTATCACAGAAGTGAGTGGTGATTGAAAGTTGAGAATAAAGTATCACCTACTCTAAACTACTGTAAATATAACCGATAGTGTTAACAAAAATCAGATACAAATATATTTACTGAATAAATCATGCCATTTTTGTTTGTCTTGGAGCTCTTTTACCATGATTCATGTTTCATAGGACTCATGCATCTGAGTATTCCACATGGAAAGTGCAGTGTTGTTCCAGGTGAGCTACCAAGCAAGTTTACTACATCAAAATAGCAATACACATGGATTTGGTTATGTGACATAAACATAAAAATGAATTAGTTTACAAATCATGCACTATAGAAAATGTGTTTTGAGGTCACAACATAGTATTGTTCAAGGAAATGCATGAAAATCTAAATTTATTATCTGCCCATTAAATTACAATTTCTGTGAACATGAATTAATATTTTGGTGTTTCACTGCACCTAGTGTTCAGTCCAGCTGGAAAATGGACGGTAGATCACAAACCAGCCAGTGTCAGTGTCCATACAAATACTGCATCTCATTTGGGCCACATTTAAAAGGTTGTGTGAACAACCTTACCTAAAATCTGAGCAGAAAATAAGAATTTGTCATTTTGACTTGAAGTGTGAACAGCCTGTGTCTATATATACATTAGTCTATTAGTGGACAAGTGAAGAAAGGATTGTGCAAGCAAGATGGTTAACCAGCACCACAGCAAGTCACAAACCCTTCCAATTCTCATCAAACTAACCAGCTCATATAGCATTCGTACTGCAGGTGAGACCTGAACTGTGGAAGGTCTTTATCTTTTAAGGGTTTATCCTTCACAATTGCTGTGGTGTGCATCTGCTACCCATTTCTCTTGGTGACCTCTACCACTGAGGTGAACCGGAAATTGCACACAAAGATTAACAACAGCCAACAGGTGCTGGACAAATCAAATGCCAGGTCAAACCATTAGAAAATATACCTTGGGCATTCTTCCGACAAATGTCCACCCACTAGATTAGACAAGTGGACACAGAAACAGCTTGTGTAGACAGAGGCTAGAGCAACAGCAATGCCTTTCCTTAGGTTACATCAGCTTATCACTCTGTGTCTGTTTCAGAGCCTGCTATCTCTGGTTTTCCTCTGACTTTTATATTTTTTTAAAACTTACTGCATGTGTGTCTTCCTAATTGACATGCCAACAGCTAAGAGCAATCTTATCTGGGCACTTTGATGCATTTGCAGAACTACTTGACTATAGTTCACTTTTTGAGGAGAGGAGATGATTAGATAGGATAAGGTAGAGATGGAAAGGGTAACAGAGTGCCCAAGTTTGTATGAGAAAGAGCACCAGGTTTCTTTTGGCTAAAGTCTATATTTAATGCTGTAATAGAGTGTAAAAACAGGGTTAAATAGAAATAAAAGACCACAATTCAATATGCAGATAAATACACAAATGAAGACCGATCATAATGAGAATTCAGTATGCAAATACTACAATGATGATGTTGGTTCGATTTGGAATGGCAAACATTCCAACAGGTTATGTACATAGAAGATTTCTATGAAGGCTTATTTCCACTACGGAAAATAACTTCACATTTTTATCTCACTTTTTTGTCTCACAATTCTAACTTCTTTCTTTAGATATACACTCAGAATTGTGAGACAAACTTGCAATTCTGAGAAGAAAAAGCCTGAATTGCGAGATTACAAGAGCACTTAAAATTGCGATTCTGAGAAGAAAAAGTCTGAATTGTGAGATAACTCACAATTGAGATAAATAATTGTGAAATAGAAAGTTTGGATTACCTTTTTATGCGAGATATAAACTCAAAATTAAAAAAAAAAAATGCTGAATTTGCAAAATGTAAACTTTGAGAGAATAATAAAAATAAATTGCTAGAAATAAACTCAAAATTGTGAGATAAAAGATCAAAATTACCTTTAGAGTTTTGTTTTTGGTAGTATATTGTGGAAATATGCTTCCATAGATTTACAAACTCTCGACTTAAAATCCTTCAAAAGTATAACATAAAAATAAATAAATAAATAATATCTGCCCATGACCATATATATATTACTTGTCACAAACGTTATCAATGCTATTAAAACGCTGTCTAACACTAGTACAGAGATCTGTAGAACAAGTAACTTAGGGTACAGAATGAAATGAAATTGGCAAACACTAGCCATTAAAAAGTCAATGCTACGTCATTCAGTATAGTAGTTAAACTTTCACAAATCATGCTAGAAACATTCATAAGAGCACTACACAAAGTTATGAGGTATATAATGGTTATAAATAAAAACAATAGCAGCAATATGTATGGTTGCATGAATAATAAACAACTGATAAAATGATGCACCCCATAAATATAGTAAAGTATTAACAAATTTTGATGCCATAAATAGGGTATGATTTAAAAATGAGCATCCCTCCAAAAACATCTACATTTCTGTCTCTTTTCAAATGTTAGTGTATATAATTAGTTCTATTTATACGGGTTATTATAGCACAATCATATAATAAGGGGGTTATTATAGAAACCCCCTGGACCTCACTAATTTTCAAAGCCTGGCTACAGCCATGTCTGAGATTACCCTTGCCTATCTCTTTTTTTTAATAACATTTATTTTATTACACTTGTGTCTTCCTTGTGTTGATGATACAGAAAAAAAGTTCTACAAGCTAGGTATCCCACCAATCTTTCTTATGTAATGTACGTATAACTGCACCTTAAGTGACACGTGATCCAAGAATCATATCAACATCAGTGACTTGAGTACCAATCACTACAATATTTCACCTGCCTAGGTTGGCGAAAGTAAATTCACTACATCAGTATATAGAGAGACGCACTGCAGCAGTCACTTCGAGAAGTAATCAGCTCGTTCACTCTTGATGAGTTTGAGTGTGCGATGCTCTCTGTGAAAAATTGTGTTTTTTTTATATACAATCCACCTTCATTTAGTAAGAGCACTCATACAAAGACATTTTCCACAGTTCAACACTTTTTGTTCCATTCAGTTGTAAATGCTGCTGATTCGCCCAGACAGCTGTGGCCCTGCAAAGACTGTGTGTGTGTGTGTGTTTGAAAAAGCATTAAATGCTATTTTTTCCTTACAAATTGTTTTATCACCATAACAATTTGAGTAAATGTAGCTGTATAAAAGGTAGGGGATGATGCCCCCTTCTAGAACAATATGTTTTTATGTTTATATTATAACACAAATTATATTTAGTGATTCTATCTTCTGTAACATATTTCACTATTTTCTGTTTTGGAGAGGAATTCCCTCTTTTTAAACATCTCATGGTGTGTGATGAACACTCGTTTGATCTTCTAATGGCATGCTCTTGCACAGTGATCTTACACCTGATTTAAAATCTATTTAATTTTCAAACAGTATGATGTAAACAGTGACCTTAATAACACTTTCATATTGTCATCACTTTCATATTGTCATCACTCAGTTCAGGTGTTTTTTTTTTTTTTTTTTTTAAAGAGTTTGCAGTCAAAATTAAAACTGATGGATGATAGACATTCTTCATAATTTCTGACAAACAGCAAAAATAAATGGATTATAATGATTATAGTAATAACAATAATAATGTGAATTACAGTATGTTCAATGTTTTCTAATGTTTAAATTGCAGTGTACAACATTTATTATAAGGGGGTAGAATCCACAGCTCAGTACTCACTACTCGTGAGAACTTTTAAATTAGTTACTTTTTTACTCTTACTCAAGTAGCTTTTCAGACAAGAATTTTTACTCTACTTACACTACATTTTTTTTTTTTTTACATATTTTTACTATATAGAGGGGTTTAGTCAACAGAATGTTTCATTTTCTACCTATTTCTACTTTGTATTTTCGCTGTTATTTGATTTTTTGACTGTACTTACTGGTAATTATAATAATCATTGTGGGCTAAGAAGGAGCCTGTGTTATTTACATTGCTCCCTTCCTGTACTTAAGCCACAGCGACTGTAGACGATTTAAACTGCTTGGTCACTGTCATAACTTGGGAGAAGCGATTAGTCAAGAGAAGAGATGAACGGCTGCACCATCAGTGGAAGCATTCAGCTCTCATGTGAAGATCAATGAGCGTAAAGACCTGCGACTTTACCAGTGTGATTTTACCAAGCAACGAAACTGGTAACTTTCCAGTCCTTTCTTTTCCACTTTTATCATGTGTTTACAAAACATTTTTCAATTTGTCTTTCGACAATGCTCTAATATCAGACGCAGAAGGCAAAGTAATCTTGCTAACCCGCATCCTATCTCTACATTCCCTACTGCACCACTTTCTTTCTCTTTGGGTCTTCGGCATTGTGAGTCGCCGGTCAACAAAGCAGACTTCATTTCTGCTTTTTCTTTACAATCCACACTCAGCATCTTGGGCCTGACTGAGACCTGGTTTCATCCAGAAGACTCCGCAACCCCAGCTGCTTTAACAAACAACTTATATTTCTCTAAACCCCCCCCATCAGATTGGCAGATTGGATGGGGGCACTGGTCTGCTCATTTCTAACAATTGGAAATACTCCACCCATTCTCCCCTATGCAATCATAACTGATTTGAATCTCATGCAATTATTGTAACAGCTTCTATAAAACTCCAGGTTGTGGTAATTTACTGCCCTCCTGGGCAAATTCTAGCCACCTTCCTAGAGGAGCTGGATGGGCTGCTGCCCCCATTCCCAGAGGATGGCAGTCCAATTTTAGTCTTTGGCGACTTCAACATTCATATGGACAAGCCTTATGCTACAGACTTTCATTCACTCCTTGCTTCATTTGATCTCAAACTAATTACCACTACAAGTACGCACAAATCAGGCAACCAACTTGACAATTTACACACACAATTGTATTGCAGACAACATTTACATAAAACCCCTACATATATCTGACCATTTCTTCATTACATTTAATATATTTCTATAACAGCTGATGATTTTGCCACATTCTTCACAGACAAAATTAGAACAATCAGTAGTTAATTCTTAGCCCCGGACACACAGGACCTAAAACCAACAACACCCACTGCTAAAAATCCAATCATCTCCTTCTATCCCCTCACTGAGGCAGAAGTATATAAACTTCTCACCAGACATCCACAACCCCCAACAATGCCCTCTAGACCCAATCCCCTCACACATTCTCCAAGCAATCTCTCCTGCACTCACACACATCATCAACACATCTTTCCTCACAGGCACCTTCCTCACTGCATTTGAGCAGGCTTAGGTAACCTGACTGCTCAAAAAGTCTACATTAAATACTTATTTTCTAAACAGCTAAAGACCTGTCTCTCTCTCTCTCTTTCGATTCGTAGCAAAGACCTTAGAACAAGTTTTAACCAGGTTTCTTTGACAAAACAACAAACTGGACACTAACCAGTCAGGTTTCAGGAGATCAAGTTCAAGTTCAAGTTAAATTTATAGGGTCAATCTGGCCCTTGTCCAGGTGCATCAGCACCTCTGGACTTCGGATTCCATACTCGAAAAAAGAGGTGGCTGGTACCCTAAACTACACTCAAAAGGCTACACTCAAAAGGCTGGTTCTGAGAAACCAAACATCGCAACACTTGTTCTAAATCTTGATTGGCCCTCTCCCACTGACCATTACTCTGAGGATTAAATCCAGAAGAAAGACTAACAGTGGCCCCTAACAATTTACACAACTCTCTCTACAAAATTTGGAAACAAACTGAGGCCCCGTGTCAGAGACCATGTCTATCGGGAGGCCATGTATGCGATAAACGTGATCGATGACATAAACCACTATTTCTCTGGCAGATGGTAATTTAGGCAGAGGAATTAAATGAGTTGCCTTCGAGGACCGATCCACCAGGGTCAAAACCACCGTGTTTCCCTGTGAGGGTGAGAGACCTGAAACAAAATCTAATGAAATGTGGGACCAGGGTCTCGAAGGAAGTAACAACAGCTTAAGGAGTCCAGCAGGGGGTCGATTGGAAGACTTCAAAACTGCACAGACCGAGCAAGCCAAAACAAAATGACAATTGTCACGAGTCATGGCTGGCCACCAAAACCATTGTTTAACAAGAAACTTGGTACGATTAACCCCAGGATGGCAAGCTATCTTGGAATAATGACCCCACTGGATAACTTCGGACCTTGAATCCTCTGGCACAAACAACCGACCCGGTGGGCATCCGGCGGGGGTATTACCCCTTGAAAGGCTGTGCGCACCTTCGATACGATCTCCCACGTGACTGCAGAAATAATAACCTCCTGCGGCACAATGGGTTCGGAAAAAGACGGGCCCTCCGAATTATCAAAAATATGGGATAACGTGTCCGGGGACAAAATGAGAAAAATACGCGCAAGGATGCACCCTACCGTCAGTGAGGGAATGCTGGGATAGAACCGCAACAACCCCCAACTCTGACGCGTCAACCCCCACCACGAACTGCCAGGAAGGATCAGGGGAAATAAGGATGGGAGCTGAAACAAAGCAGCTTTTGATTTTGGAAAATGCAGCATCTACTGCGCTAGACAACTTGAAAGCAGTCTTGATGGAAGTTAAGGCAGTCAAAGGAGCGACTAACTGGTTGAAATTGCGAATAAACCGCCGGTAGAAATTGGCAAAGCCCAGAAACCTTTGTAGGGCCTTATGAGAATCTGGAGTTGGCCAATTCACCACAGCCTAAATCTTGTCGGAATCCATGCACACCCCCTCGGCCGAGACGATTTATCCCAAAAAAGGAACAGACTGTGCGTGGAACGCATTTCTCCGCCTTGACAAAAAGCCCATTCTCTAACAGCCTCTGAAGCACTCGCCTGACATGTTGAACATATCAGAAAATAAAGAGTAAATATCAGCATGTCATCCAGATAGAAATAAATGAACTGATCTACCATATCTCTCAACACATCATTGACGAGTGCTTGGAATACCGCGGGGGCATTACAAAGGCCAAAAGGAAGAACAAGATATTCAAAGTACCCCCTGGGGGTATTAAAAGCGGTCTTCCATTCATCCAAATGATAAGCGTTACGGAGATCCAATTTCATGAAAAATGACGCCCCTGAACACGCTCGAAAGCCGACAACATCAACGCTAGAGGATAAGTATTCTTCACCGTGATGTCATTCACCCCTTGATAGTCAATACAGGGACGAAGAGAGCCGTCTTTGTTTTTCACGAAAAGGAAACCGCACCTGCTGGAGAGGAAAAGAAAGAGGGGCAGATGATCTTGGCTGCAAGAGAATCAGAAATATATTTCTCCATGACCTCCCTCTCTGGATTGGAAAGCTAATATAATTTGCCTTTAGGCGGAGACGTACCTGATAATAAGTCACATAGCACAGTCATAGGGACGATGTGGGAGCAATATAGGGAAGCAGTGGAGGGACACAAGCCAGGACACCACATGCATGCAGATAGGAAGTGCATTATGTGACTTCTTACAAAGTTTACTGCATATTGTCTTTTCTTTTTTTTATGTAACTGCTTATCTGGGGCAAAATTATATATTCACAGGCAATGCAAAAAAAATGCCATTAAAGGTCATTTTTGTTTTTGTCTTGGTCAAAAATATGAACAGAAACTGCAAAAGGATAAGAGCAATTCTGACATGGAGTGTAGTGATTACAGTGTTAGATAGTATAACATATTAAAGTAGCACCATAAGTGCAATGGCTTTGGGCTTAAATATTAATATTAATATTCAGTTTGGTCACACTGTTTTACAGGGATCAGCCAAGGAATTTCAACCTGACAATAAAGAACAATCATGGAAGAATGTTGACTAAATAAGAATTACATAAATCATAGGAAGTTGTAGTCTGACCAATCTGAAGCATTTGAGAGATATTTTTAACTGTAATATCAACACAACGAAGACACAAATGTAATAAATGGTTTTATTAACAAAAGGATAGAGACAAGAGTAACTATTAAATGGATATAAAGAATGGATAAAATGCAAAAGATTCATAAATGCAAGTAGCAAGTAGGTAAAAAATCTTGGAAATAATTATTTTTTTTAATTTTTATATTTATGTTGAGTTGAGAGCCAATCGCCTAAACGAAGGTGACCTCCCCTTAGGCAATGTTTTTAAATTACACCAAACTGCAAAAAGCAAATACTGTGAAAAGTGTGAAGTGGCGCTACACAATGCATCCGCCAGCTGCTTGCAAGAGCAGAGTCTCCCGCACAGCACTGCGTCTGCGCCACAATGTAAACTGATAAACAGCCCAAGTCGCTTCATCCATTCAGATGTGATACATGCTGCATGCGAAAACTGAAAAATGCTGCCTTCGGAGGATGCATTCCAAGGTAGGAAGGCATCAAAGCACGTCTGAATTCAAAGTTCGCTTCAGTTCCTGTCTCCTGAGATTCCTTCATCTGGCCGGTTTTGAAGGCAGCATAGATGTATCCTTCGCTACCTTTGATATCCCACAATCCTGTGCTTTCCATCTGAAAATCGGTGGTCAGTTTGTGTGTAAATGTATGTTTTTGGTCAACGTTTTCCATTTTTGATGTCAGAATTTAATATTGCAGTAATGAAATATCCACTTAGTTATCTCCAAAGCTCTCTATATTTTGCTATAGATAATTAAACCATTACTCTGCCTCAGAAGCCTGTCCAAAATCATTTTCATGAGGTGCCTTCATTCAAAAACGCTGCCTGCAGCGTCATTGCCTCATACGGCAGCAAGTCAGCTGCCTAAGTTTTCAGATGTGATATATGAGAACTTTTAAGGTTCTGTAGTGATGCTGGCTGAAAACAGCCACAATAATGTGAACTGCAGGAAGAGGTAAACTGGAAAACGCCAACAGGCCTATATAGGCTTGTCAATTCAGCACCATATTAATTTACTATGGTTTTACTTCTTGTGCTCACCGCCTACTAATTGCAGTATAAACAAGAACTTCCCTCTTTAGATGTTTAGTTCTAATTAATTTGAATGGAAGTAAAATGTTGATTCTGTAAGAGCCCGATTAAATAAACATAACGGTGTCTTTTATCAATAAGGTGTGTATTATTTACAAATACTAAAGTTCTTAAAGGGATAGTTCACCCAAGAATGAAAAAAAAAAACATTTACTCAACATCATGTCATTCCAAACCTGTATGAATTTCTTTTGACTGTGGAACATAATAACTGATTTGCAAGTTAGCGCCTTTCAGTTCCAGCATTTTCTTTGTTCAGTGCTGTCAGAAGTGACAGCCATGTTAATGTTACCCCCTCTCCACAAGATGTAGTTTTTGTTTATCTTAAGACACAAGGATCCTTTATTGTCCACAAAGACTGATCTCAGAATGAAACTTGTGGAAAGGGAGCTGATGTTCACTTCAATGGATTAAAAACACCTTCCATATAAATTGATCCAGGTGAAATAATATTAAATATAATGCTAATCAGCAGTGCAGAGTGTAACACCATTGTGGTATCAGTACTTAAAATAAACAAAAAAAAAACATCGATGCAAATGCTAAAAAAAACAGTAACACTTTATTTTAAGGACCAATTCCAACTATAAACTAGCGGCTTATTGGCATGCATATTACTAACACATTGGCTGTTTATTAGTACTTATAAAAGCCATATTAATGCAATAATCTGCATGACAATGTTTTAGATCCCTTAATGCTACCCCATACGTAAATTTACAGCTACTTTACCATTAACAAGCAGCATATTAGGAGATTATTGAGGCAAAACTTTTAAATAATAGTGAATATGTGTTCACTTTTAAAGTGTTAACAAAAAACTACTGAATAGACCTTTAATATAATAGATTCTTATTCCAAACATAAATCATTGAAAATTACTATTTTCAACATCAGCCAATAATTTTTATTTGATTGCATCACTAATATTATTTCAATATTCTCTCAGACATAGTCCTCTGAAACACCTTTGCCGTCTATGTTTTATATAGCACAGATTACACATATTGATGGCATCCAATTATTAAGAGCTTATGCATAAGACATCAGGCCATTTGAAATAGTTCAGAAAAGAAACACAGCATCCCAGTGGAAGTCTGAATTCATTGTGAAGTCATCAATCCGATCAGTAAAACCGACATGGCGTAAATAGAGAAATATATACATGAATCAAAATCAGCCCAGTAAGAGCACAGGTACATTTCCTCAGAAAGCAAGTGACACAGAAAAAAAAGAACAGAAATTCCCAAGATGTGGAAAATAGCAGTAGACAAGCAAAGAAAAAGGTAGTCCTACATTTGCAAGGTGTTAGGTAGAAAAAGAGAAGGCTGTAACGATCCGCTGCTTCAGTTATATGCAGTTGACTGCCATAATCCGACCAAGTGTTCCAGTAGCAGGCTAGGTGACAGCCCAGAAAGGACTTGTATCTGTCAGCGTCTCTGTGGACTGGCACCAAGCAAGAGCTTATCCAACTCATGGGTTTTTCAGGCCTTAGCAGAAACCAGAGCACCATCGCTCTGATGTGTCCAATGCTGCACAAACAGCTTAACGCCTCTCATATCCAGTGAGTAAATGCTGAATAAGACAGATCATTATTCAAAATTGTCATTGAAAAATTGCTTACCTTGTACTCCAAACAAAAAAATTGACTGCGTTCAAAATAGAGTACTACCACTAATGTACAGTGCCTGCATTATATACGGTGGTGCTATTTTTTTTAAACAGTAAATGAAAGCAGTAGTCAATATTCCACCAATATGCTAGATATGCATATGCAATATGTTTCATATTTCAAAGAGTTTGATCATTAATAAAAGTTATTGAACACACACTGACACACACACAAACTGGAAACTTTCCAGAAACATCCAATGGCTGCAGTCTGGGTTGGGCTTCTATTTCTCCTCCTTTGTCAAGGTTTTTTTTTTTTTTAATGCATTGAGAAGTAGATTGCTGAAGCATGTTTGCCCTTCAAATATTTCACTACTTGTTTTGCTCTCTTTAACAGTGTGGCCTCAATATTCCTGCGGTAATTAGAGTGTTGTGTGCATGTGATTTTGTATTAAATCTGTTTGTGGAAAGACTTTATTTTAAGGACCAATTCTCATTACTAACTAGTTGCTCATTAACATGCATATTACCAGGATATTGGATGTTTTTCTGTACTGACCATATATATACTTAAAGGTGCATTCTGTTCAGTAGGGATCATAGTACATAGTCACAGGTGCATTCTATTAGGTAGGGATAATAGTACATAGTCACAGACTTCAATTTCCATAATAAAAAAATAAAATGGGTAAGCAAAAATATTTGTGAAAAATAAAATAAAATGGTACATATCCAATCCACAGCTAAATATCTTTCAAGAGATCTATGATAGTTTCCAGCCTAATAATGTTATGAAATCAAATGCAACAGTGTAATGTAGCAAATATTTGTTGATGCATGTTGCATACTTTTTAATCTTTTTTTTCTCTCATTGGAGTGTTGCATTCAAAATGTAGACCAGTACTTAACCAAAAACATCATCAGCATCTTTTGAAAGCATAGTGCTGTCATTCAACGGGGCAGCCAAGGAATGAAGCACGTTGGATCCTATGGATTTCCATGCACATATTGATCAGTTCTCTGTATATAATGACACACAGCTCTTGAGTTACAATGCAACCAGGGGCTCTCTGGCCTAAAGGATACCTGCAGGCTCTGGAGTAAACAGCAATTTACTTCTGGCTCAGCTAGCGTAGGCTGGTGGCTTACCTCACTGATTTACTGGCTGTCAAACACACTGAGGGAGTGCTATATCTTAATAGGTCTGTTATCAATCTCCTCGTTATCCGACTGGATCAAGCACTGGCCAGGATTGCAGAAGAATCAGAATCAGACCAATAGGTGAATCATGGTCAGGCCTGTGGGCTTGCAATTTCAGGCAAACAAGAGTTAGTGACAAAAGCAAAATAAACAGTTGTACTTAAACAGGAGGGGGTATTGTGCTGTTATATATATATATATATACCAGGACACATTTCTTAGTGTGTTCACAGCACAGCTGTTATTTACAGATCAGTAAACCTGTTGAGTTAATCTTCATGGCATGCTGTTTCTCCTATCATGATGTCTAGGGACATTTTGATCTTTGCAGTCCACTTTGTCCTCAGTTTCTAAACTTCTTGAGTCATTGGTAATTTGCTATTTGCATTTATTTCAGGACTTTCAATTGACCTTTTCGTCAAAAATCCATTGCAGCATTTTGTCAGTCCTTTGGGTTGTTGGGAAAGCACTCAGACAGCCTGATGATGGACACCACATGTGTTGCTGGACAGAAGCAGGAACTCTGATGGGATTTCATAGCTTTTAACAGGAACTAGCAGTCCAGCAGTTGAGGTGGGATGTTTTATGGGGAGGCTTTTGAGAAACATGTCTATTTGGAAGCTGTATTCGTGTATCATTTACACCAGTTGGTTCCTCCAATAGTGGGCCACACAAGCCAAAATCTCACAGGTGTAATTTAGGTTGTGGACAGCAGGGGAAAAGCTATAGTAAATGCCAGGGCTGGACTGGGACAAAAAATCGGCCCGGGCATTTTTGCCCAGACCGGCCCACTATATGATCATAAACACCACCCATCTTTGCACGCCCTTAATTATATGCATACCAACTCCTATTCATTAAAACCACTAATGCCATGTAATGAGTGAGTATAGGAACGAGTGAGAGTTAACAGGTGAAATAAGTCAAAATTGTATATTTATTAATACAGTTGAACTATACTCCACAGCGGTGAATCCTAAAACAAGTTATAAGCGGCTCTGGCATAGCAATACCAGTGTTTCTTACAGGATTTTTGTTAAAACTATGGTGGTGTGTCCTTGGTCCTTCTAGGGGGGTTCGGGGGCATTCCCCCCCGTGAGAAAATTCCGTGCATTTTAATGTTAAATTCATTAATCTGGTGCACTTTGAGAGTTCAAAATTAAAAGCTCCAACCCATATTCAGTGTGCAAATTAAACAAAGAAAAATTCAAACCTCTTTTAGTTACAGTGTCTATTTACATTACACCTATACATAATAATAGTTATAATATTAATCCAATGACAGTAATAGCCATATTTTGTAAAACAAATGCACAAAAAAATAAAGGAAGCTTTCTTAATTAGTTGTACCAATTTCTATACTTGAAAGAGATAAGCACATGATCTTTTATTTTGACGCAAACTGCATCAAGATTTTATTTTGGCGGAAAACATGGTTTACAAACGCCTCTTATTAAATTTCTAGTGAATTGCGGTAATCGTCAACTATGCAGATGTGGAAATAATCTACACTCATGACATGGCCTAAGTGTTTTGAAAGTAGTTATGCTTACCGCAGGCTCTACACTTTCTCATCTCTCTCCTGATCCTCCGTCCTCACTATCATCATCTGCCACAGGAGCTGATGAAAGCCAGAAAACATATATTTTGACACAGTTTACAGTGTCTGCTTTAAGGGCCTGGTTCTATTTTTTCACGCTATTTATCTGCACATTCCTTGCGTTTCTTCTCCATCTTTTTTTAACAGATACACACTTACACTGCTGCCGCTCGCTCACTCGTTTAAAGTTGTGATTGGGCCAGCCCAGTGTCAATCAAGAAAAGAGCCAATGGGCCGCTGATCTACGTGTTTCATGGGCTGGTCTGTCAGAAAAAAAAAAAACTAACACTGACTTTGACCAATGCATTACACCGGCACAAACTCAGCGCCGCCAATTAAGCAAAACAAAACAAAACGAATGGGTACGATGTACAAATTTTATGGGCCGTTTAAAAAAAAAAAAAAAGTATGAGTATGAGATATCGGCCCAAAAAGCACATCGGCCAACCAGGCGAATGCCCGGTATGCCCAATGGCCAGTCCAGCCATGGTAAATGCAAATAATAATATGTAACCAACCATATAACAATACATAGTTAAGAGCGCAAACTAAATACAATTATAAACATTTAATAGGAAAACACTTCCTATTAACATCTGTTTCTATTGTACATCCAATCAAATTTTATGTCCAATGGAAAAAAAAAGTTTTAATATTTGCCCAGAAACAGTGAAAAGTAGGAATGGCTCAACTATGCTCAGATTTAGAGAACACTTTATTTTACAGTGTCCTTGTTATATGTTATATGTACTTACTTGCATATTTGCTACATCTTATCCAAACAAAAATCTGTCTTTCATTCCACTATTATGCGTCTCATGTTTTTAAACACAAAATGGTCTGTGTCAGTGGGGCCTTGATGTGCCAATATAGTACAAATACAGAGTTCTGGCATGAAACTCTAGATGGCGCAGTCTGATATCCAGCGGTATGTCTGTTCATGTTTCCTCCCTAGCCACCGAGCGGGAGAGAAATGGTTTTGAGGGAACCCGCCTGGTGGTTTTCCTGGGACTAGGGGAGGACGTAAGGGATTTAGTGGTAGAGAGGAGGTTCAGCATCGCTTTCTACCATGGCCCCCCATCCGTGTGGAATGGATCGGATCCAACGCCACGGCACGAGATGGCCGCCAGCCCAGCACCGTTGAACAGGATGGATTATGGATTATGGATTTGGATTATTGGATTATTGGATTATTTGGATTATTTGGATTATTTCTCCATGCTGTCCAAAATCCTAGAGATTCCCAGGAGTGTTCACGTCACGTCTGCCGATCCAGAGACTGTTCACGTCACGTCTGCTGAGCCAGTGCCACAGTACAAGATGGCCACCAACCCAGCGCCACTGCACAAGGCGGCCGCCAGCCCGGAGCCACTGCAGAGAATGTTAGCTACAATAGGCTTTCCTGAGTTGAGTCAGGTTCCCGTTGACCCTCCAGAGTTGAGTCAGGTTCCCGTTATCCCCCTCCAGAGTTGAGTGAGGTTCCGGTTGACCTTCCAGAGTCGAGTCATGTTCCCATTGACCCTCCAGAGTTGAGTCAGGTTTCCGTTGACCCTCCAGAGTTAAGTCAGATTCCGGTTGACCCTCCAGATTCGAGTCATATTCTCGTTGATCCTCCAGAGTCGAGTCAGTTTCCAGTTGACCTTCCTGAGTCGAGTCAGGTTCCAGTTGACCCTCCAGAGTCGAGTCAGGTTCCAGTTGACACTCCAGAGTCGAGTCAGGTGCTTGTGGACCCTACAGAGTCGAGTCAGGTGCTCATGGACCCTCCAGAGTCAGGGTTAGTCACCGTCGACCTTCCAGAGTCAGGGTCAGTCATCGTTGACCTTCCAGAGTCAGGGCTAGTTCCTGTTGACCTTCCAGAGTCGAGTCAGGTGCCAGTTGACTTTCCAGAGTTTAGTCAGGTTCCGGTTGACCCTCCAGAGTCGAGTCAGGTGCTTGTGGACCCTCCAGAGTCAGGGTTAGTCACCGTCGACCTTCCTGAGTCAGGACTAGTTACCATTGACCCTCCAGAGTCAGGGTTAGTCACCGTTGACCTTCCAGAGTCAGAACTAGTCACCATTGACCTTCCAGAGTCAGGGCTAGTCACCTTTGACCCTCCAGAGTCTGGACTAGTTACCGTTGACCTTCCAGAGTCAAGTCAGGTCACTGGTGATCCTTAAGGACAGAGTCAAGTCATTGGTGATCTTCAAGGACAGAGTCAAGTCACTGGTGATCTTCAAGGACAGAGTCAAGTCACCGGGGTTCTTCATGGGAGAATTCAAGTCACCATTGATCTTCATGAACAAAGGCAAGTCACCATTGATCTTCATGAACAAAGGCAAGTCACCATTGATCTTCATGAACAAATACAAGTCACCAATGATCTTCATGAACAAATGCAAGTCACCAATAATCTTCATGAGCAGAGTCAAGTCAGCACCGATCTTCTGGAATCCAGTATAAACACCATGGGATTACCAGAGTCTTGTCACTTCTCTGTGGAACTACCAGAGCCTCTCCACGTCTCTGATGAACTACCAGAACTGTTCCACGTCTCTGCTGAACTACCAGAGTCTCTCCTCGCCTCTGCGTAACTTCCAGAGGCTCGTCACGTCTCAGTCGAACTCTCTGAGAGTTCTCAGAAGACACGTGGTGGTCTTCTGCTCCGCCCTGGGGGGCTTCCGTCCCAACCACACGGTTGTGGTGGTCTTCTGCTCCGCCCTGGGGGGCTTCCGACCTGACCACACGGTTGTGGTGGTCTTCTGCTCCGCCCTGGCGGGCTCCGGCCTCGACCACACAGACATGGTGGTCTTATGCTCCGCCCTGGGGGGCTGCTGCTCTGACCGCACGGATGTGGTGGTCTTCTGCTCCGCCCTGGTGGGCGCCACGCTATGTCCTTCCTGGACTTGTGTTTTTGTGTTTGTTTTTCTCCTCTGCCTGTTTTCCACCTTTGGACCTGGCCCTCCGTCCCTCCCCCTGATCCTCCACCGGTCCACTTCCCTCCTGGGTTTCTTGTCTGTGTCTTTCTTTCTGTTTCCCTCTTGGACCTGGCCCTCCGTCCCTCCCCTTGATCCTCCACCGGTCCACCTCCCTCCTGGACTCCTTGTTTTGTGTTGTACTTCTCTTGTCTCTGTTTCCCCATTTTACCTGGTAGTCTTGTCTCTGTTTCCCCATTTTACCTGGTCCTCTTGTCTTTGTTTTCCCCATTTTACCTGGCCCTCCGTCTCTCCCCCTGGTCCTCCGCCGCTCCACCTCCCTCCTGGTCTCTTTGTGTTTTTGGTCTTCCCTTGGGTTCGGGTGGAGCATCTGGCAGCTGCTCCGTGGAGGAGGGGGTAATGTCACGCTGTCTAGTCTCTGTTTCCCTGGGTGTCCACTAGTGGGCTCACTTCCCCTTAGGCATTTCACCATAGGCACTAGTATTCCACTAGTCTTGTCCTGTCATCACAGTAATTGCACTAATTGCACCAGGTGCATTCACTTAATTGTCATTACCCTCCCTATAAATACCTGTCTTTCCATGTTGTCTGTATGGAGTCCTTACCTTTCGTGATCCCAGTCTTCTCGTCCTCCGAGATTCCTCATCTGCCTGTTCCCTTTCCTGTCCCTTCCCTGTCCCTTCCCTGTTTGTTTTATTTTGGATGATTTTCTGGTTTTGACCCGGCCTTGTTGGATTATTCTTTGGATTACCTCTCAAAAAATATACCTTCATTTTGGATCTCTCTCTCCCTGTGTTTCACTGGTCGCGATCGTCACACTTGTTCAGAATCCCTGCACCTTTCCCAGCTCCACTTGTATAGATCTACTACAAGATAAATCATGTATGCTATCCATCCATCCATCCATCTTCTTCCGCTTATCCAGGGCCGGGTCGCGGGGGCAGCAGTCTAAGCAGAGAACCCCAGACTTCCCTCTCCCTAGACACTTCCTCCAGCTCTTCTGGGGGGACACCGAGGCGTTCCCAGGCCAGCCAGGAGACATAGTCTCTCCAGCGTGTCCTAGGTCTTCCCCGGGGTCTCCTCCCAGTTGGACGCGCCCGGAACACCTTCCCGGGAAGGCGTCCAGGAAGCATCCGAAACAGATGCCCGAGCCACCTCAGCTGACCCCTCTCGATGTGGAGGAGCAGCGGCTCTACTCTGAGCTCCTCCCGGGTGACTGAGCTTCTCACCCTATCTCTAAGGGATCGCCCAGCCACCCTGCGGAGAAAGCTCATTTCGGCTGCCTGTATCCGGGATCTTGTCCTTTCGGTCATGACCCAAAGCTCATGACCATAGGTGAGAGTAGGAACGTAGATTGACCGGTAAATCAAGAGCTTCGCCTTGCGGCTCAGCTCTTTCTTCACCACGACAGACCGGTGCATCGACCGCATTACTGCAGAAGCTGCACCGATCCGTCTGTCAATCTCACGTTCCATCCTTCCCTCACTCGTGAACAAGACCCCAAGATACTTAAACTCCTCCACTTGAGGCAGGAACTCACTTAATATGGATTTTTCAATAATGCTTTTTGATTCTCTATGTTTCTTTGTCTTGACGTACGGATAGTCTTTATGAATGGTAATACATATTTCTATATGTTAAACAATTTAACAGTGGGAATCAAAATGTAAATATGTAAATATATAATTCTTAATCCTTGCTGGACACGATGTATAAATATGTAAATATCAATGTATGTTGATGGATGTATCTAATTTGTGTGATGGTGGGGTCACGTGATACAGACTTTAAAAGGGTAACTGTTTGTACACTTCCTGTTAGTCTGAGGAAGGGCCATGTGAGGCCCGAAACGTCACTAATAATAAAAAAAAAACATTTTATGGGAGCTTATTCGGTGTGCGGATCTGTTACTTACTACTACAGGAACTCTCCACCAACCTGAAGTGGGCAAGCCACCCTTTTCCGACAAAGGACCATGGCCTCGGATTTGGAGGTGCTGATTATCATCCCAGCTGCTTCACACTCGGCTGCAAACCGTCCCAGTGCATGCTGAAGGTCCTGGCTTGATGAGGCCAACACGACAACATCATCCGCAAAGAGCAGAGACGAAATCGTGTTGTCACCAAACCTGACCGCCTCCGGCCCCTGGCTGCACCTAGAAATTCTGTCCATAAAAATCATGAACAGAACCGGCGACAAAGGGCAGCCCTGCTGGAGTCCAACACACACCGGGAACAAGTCTGACTTACTGCTGGCAATACGAACCAAGCTCCTGCTCCGGTCGTACAGGGACCGGATAGCCCTTAGCAAAGGGCCCCGGACCCCATACTCCCGGAGCACCCTCCCCAGGCCGCCACGAGGGACACAGTCGAATGCCTTCTCCAAATCCACAAAGCAAATGTATGCTATATGGGGGTTATTTCATGTATGTTGTACTTGCAGCAGAAATATTTCTTATACGCTCATGCAGCATGCTGTGGATGTATTGGCCGTAGCATGTCTTGATACTTGCTCTGCCTCTGCAGCAGCAGCGTAGCAAATCTATTACATCAAAACCAAATACATAAACATTGTCATGTACATTACCATGCCACTACCTTCGAGAGATGTCATGAGAGAACTTTCAGCTTTCTGCTCCTATAGAAGTATGACCAATATTGCACATAAGTATACTTTTGTTATTTATTGATATTCTTAACTGTATGTGGCCTCCTTTCATTTACCCAACTCAAGTCACTCTTCAGCTGTGTAACCAGGGTGAAAGTATATATTTTCTTTTACGGTTGAAATGTCACCAAATCCTGATGAACATTGTTTTCTATATGTTTAAGATGTGTTTTATTACCAACATTTATGCCTGTATGTTGTATTCAGACCATAGTGTTAATACTGGTACTCTCACTTTAAGAGGTCGCAGGCTTTGTGTGTCCAACGACTGAAATATGGCAGAGGGTTACACATATTTAGTTGATGGTGAAGCTAACAATGCTGAGCGTGATTCTATTGAGGACCAGTTTGGTGGGGGGAGGGGTTTGTTCTTTAGACCCTTAGAGCCTAGAACACCAGGGCCTAATTTCGCAGCGTTACACAACCCACAGTTTACCTCTACACGTTATGTAGATAGAGCCATGCCAAGTCAAGTCGAGCAGAATCCAGATTTAGGTTCACTCATTACACAGTTAGCTAGGTGAGTCCATTACTGCTAAGTTACAATCTGACAGGTGCACACACAACAGCAATACTCACGTGCAGCCCTCGGAGATGACATTGCCTAACGTCAAGGTTGTAATGCAGTCAGATATAAAAGAGCCTCCTATATTCAGTTCAAATTCACAGTTCATGAGTGGGAAAATCTTATGACTCTGTATTTAAAGAAGCGAGCTATTCCAGTTCATGAGCATTCACAGGAAGTCCTGGCAAAACTTATGGGGAAAGCTGGGGATGTGGTAAAGATAAAGCTGCGTAACAACACTTTTATTAACCATGCTGCAAATCCTCATGTGATTTTTGATATTTTGAAACAACACTTTAGCGAACTGACTTACTCAAGTATGCCTTTGGCAGATTTTTACAACACATTGCCCATGCCAGGTGAAGATGCTATGGAATACTGGATAAGGCTGAACAAAACAGTTGATGTAGCGGATGAGTATCTGAAAAGGCAAGGCCGAAGCATTGATGACCCGGGCCATGAAGTCAGTATGATGTTTATCAATCATTGCCCAGACCAGTCTCTCGCAAGTGTTTTCAAGTACAAGTCTGCGGAGAAATGGTTGGCATGTGAGATCCAAGAGAGGCTTGATGAGCACATGCAGGAACAGAAAATCCAAGCTGCATCTGTTAGGCCACTTAAGCCGAGCACAGCGGAGCACAAAATCCATTCCCAGTATCATGTGCCTATGGCCGATAATACACCAGCTCCAGACACTTTTGTACCGACGGTGCCATCTCCAGTGCCCATTACCACTGTGACTGTTGATAATGTCTGTTTCAGGAGTTTGGTGAACTTGTTAGACCGCCTGGTTACACAGCATACACAAGTGCCAGCTAACCCAAGAGCTCAAGCCATAGTGCCTCACTCTTTTCGGAAGGTGTGCAGGGTTTGTGGGGCTCCTGATCATTCCACCTTGTCTCACTGCAGGCGAAAGAACAGGTGTTTAAAGTGCTTATTGCCTGGTCACTGGAAGAGGGACTGCCCTGATCAGGCCAACCAGCGCCACTCTCAACCTGCCAACAGCGCTGGTGGACCGGACCAACAGTTAAACTAGAAAACCCACACCCGGGGAGGGGCGGTGTGGGTATTGTGGATGAATCCCTCTCTGATATGCACAACCCAGCTCGTTTATATGAGGACTGCTGTGCCAAAGCACCTAAAGGGATCCAAATAGTCATTCAAGCCACACAGAAGATCGAAGCTTTCAGTGAGTTGATTTATGTTACTGTCCTTGTCAATAACAGTGTGCAGCTTAGAGGCATGTTGGACTCTGGCTCTATGGCATGTAGCATCAGTGAAAATGCGGTAGAGAAACTCAACTCTGCTGGTGTTTTGTCAGAGAAGCAGCACCCTGGAGAAAATATTGTTTTGATTGGCTGTGGTGGTCTGCAGACTCGACCTGAGGGTTTTTATGATATGGAGATTCAGCTCTACGGCACTCGCTGTGTTGTACCGACTCTGGTCGTGCCTGGTCAGCATGATGATCTCATAGTAGGCTCGAATGTCATCAAACACGTCATTCGTGTTCTGAAGGGTGATAATGACTATTGGAGCATGACTTCCAGACCTGAGCATCAGTCTGATCCCGGTGTTGAACAGTTCTTGCCGATGTTCACCAATGTTGAGCGCTGGAGAGGGAGTGAGGTTCCTGACAAAATAGGCACTGTCAAGCTCACCCAAGCAGTGATACTTCTACCCAGGCATGAACACTTGGTTTGGGGTAGACTCCCTGCTAGTGTGCCAATGTCACCTGGAAGCACTGTTGTCGTTGAGCCGACCAACTCCAAAGCCATGCCATGAGGTGTTCTAGTGGGCCGTCTTGTCACACCTCTTTAGGGTGATAGATGGGTGCCAATGACCGTTGTTAACCCATCTGACAAAGCTGTCACACTGAAGAGAAACTGCAAATTGGCTGATATGTTTCCATGCTTGGCAATCGAGGATCTAACTGCTTCTCAGAGTCATAATGTGGCTTCAGAAAAACAACCAGACGAAGACAACAAAAAACCTGTCATTGTGATACAGCCACTCATATGGAGAAACAAGTCAATGATATAGTGCAACATGACATATCGCCCAGTGCCTGTTTAACTGATCAGCAGAAAAGAAGCCTGTCAGAGTTGGGACTAAGTGATGTTGACATAGATGCTTGTCAGGTCAGTGAAGACTGTAAGTCTAGGCTCACACTGCTAATAATTGTATATCAAGACATCTTCTCCAAGCACCCATTGTATTGTGGTGTGGTCAAGGGATACACACATCGCATTCATCTCACTGACGATCGCCCTTTTCGCCTGCCGTACAGGAGAATCCCTCCTGCTCATTATCAGAAATTGAGACAGGTTCTCACTGATATGGAGGAAAAGGGGATTATCAGGAAGTCCTCAAGTGAGTATGTTTCGCCACTGGTGATGGTGTGGAAAAAAGACGGTAGGTTACGGATTTGCACTGATTTTAGGTGTCTAAACGCCCGAACCTTAAAAGAAGCCCATCCTTTTCCGGACCAGTCTGACTGTCTGGCTGCTCTTGGTGGCAATTGTCTCTTTAGTACGATGGACCTCACTTCTGGCTTCTTTAACATCCCAGTGCACGAAGACGACAAGAAGTACACACCTTTCACAACTGCATGATTATAACCGCATGCCACAAGGTCTGTGTAAAAGTCCAGCGTCATTCATGAGGATGATGATTGGGATCTTTGGGGACATGAACTTCACAAAACTCCTTTGTTACCTTGACGATTTTCTTGTCTTTGCATCATCAGAGGATGAGGACCTGTCCAAACTCCAAGCAGGGTTCCAAAGGTTGTGGGAGAATAACTTAAAATTGGCTCCGAAGAAGTGCCATCTGCTTCAGATTCCTTGTACATATCATTAATGTGGAGGGTGTGGCCGTAGATCCTGCCAAAGTGGAGGTCATCACCAAGATGACAGTACAAGATCTCATGGAGGATGATGAGTCTACGCCTTCTATCCGAAGAATAAGATCTTTTCTTGGTATGGTATTTTACTACCAGAATTTCATCCCAAACTGTTCCTCCATTGCAAAGCCTTTGTTCGCACTTACAGCTGGTCAGAAGAGACGGGGACATTCAGAGATAAGAAGCCTCTAGGGGCCAATCGCAAGCTTACCCCTGCAGACTGGTTAGCAGAATGAGGAACCGCTTTTGACAGGTTGAAGACCATGTTGTTGGAATGTGTTGGGCTGGCCCATCTGAACTTTGACGAGCCGTTTATTCTGTCAGTTGATGCTTCATTGGATGGACTTGGAGCGGTGCTGTCTCAGGTGCCACAGGGAGAGTCCAGGGCCAGACCAGTTGCGTTTGCAAGCAAGACCCTCAGTGCGTCAAAACGGAAGTACTTCTTACTACAGGAGTCTGATCAGGAAGACTATGATTGTAGTGATGATACAGCCTCAGGGTGTGGGTTATTGACTTAAGATGACAGTGCACAGAATCTGTCATATTTTAGAGATGGAGAGAGTCTTGCAGTTTTGTCATCTGAAGTCCCACCTGAATCTGAGTCCGCTGATTCAGAAAAGCTGGACCAATCTAGTTCAGTGCACAGTCCTGTTGGTGCCATTGCTGATTACCCAATTTCACTTGCACCACATTCAGATATTTCACATTCACCACATGTTGACGCATTGGTTCACGCTGACCCGCACACACGCACTACAGCTGACGGTCTTGTTAGAACACGTGCAGGAAGAGTAGTGAAATCAGTGAACAGACTAATAGAATCGATGGTTCAGAAACCATTTCTGAGGGGTTCAAACAATTTGTTTGGGAGCCACTTCTAGTCAATCTTTTTGAGAAGATAAGTTTTGATATATGTTGGTAATGTTATTGTAGTATATGTTATATATATGTTTTGGACTATGTTATGAGCACTGGTACTTGCAACTGCTGTGGGACTTTTTTTGGGGAGGGGGGGGGGGGGGGGGTCAAGTGTTGTGTGGCGTATCAGGTGTCGCATGGAGCTACGGGAATTCAGAGAGTTGATCAACCTCTTTCTTTCCCGATCCTTGTATGTGAGGTGGCTTATAAGTTGACTGTGGACTAGGTCTTTCTTTTCTTTTTTTCATTTGGGCCAGATGTGTCAGTATCAGACATATTATGTGTTCTTTGCAGACTCGAGACTCCAATTAATCAGGATGTTAGTGAATTTCAGGAGGGGAGAATGTAACCAGGGTTAAATTATATCTTTTATTGTTGAAATGTCACCAAATCCTGATGAACATTGTTTTCTATATGTTTAAGATGTGTTTTATTACCAACATTTATGCCTGTATGTTGTATTCAGACCATACTGTACACAGTGTTAGTACTCTCACTTTAAGAGGTCGCAGGCTTTGTGCCGTTATTCAGTGCTTTTTTTCAGTCTGCGCCAGGCTAACTGAGAGGAGGTAACGTACTAATTTGCTCATCAGTTTTAAACACTCATTTTGGTTTTTGGACGATGAAAACATTATTTTATGCATTTATAAATGTTAGTTTTGAGTTTGTGAGCATGCAGTTAATGTGTCAATTGATTTATAAACTTTTTAAACTGACTTTTTGCAAGCTTTAAAATGGACGTTTCCACGTGCTAGTGTACAGGGTTTTCTGTATGTTTATCTGCAAACAGGAGATTGAGATCTCTATGCTATGTGGAGGAGACTGCATGTGACAGAGCCTTATTTATTTTTCTGTTCATTTGTACAGGTATGTTTATAATGTTCATTATAATTTGTCTTACATAGTGGTTATACAGTATTTGTTATATTAAGCATGTAAAAGAAGTGCATGTTAATTACATTTAGCATTTTTTGATTTATTTAATTTTCACATTTTATTTGAAAAGTATTTTTGCTGATAATGCTAAGGGTTTTATCAGTTGTGTGCAGTCTGCGCCAGGCTAACTGAGAGTAGGAGATTAATATCTGTATGCTATGTGGAGGAGACTGCATATGACAGAGCCTTATGTATTTTTTTGTTCATTTGTACAGACAAATCTGCTGTTCCGTCGTCATTAAAAGAGCAAACAGCAATTGGTCGAGGTCTGGGTCTTTCCTTTATTCATCACAACAAGAACACACACAGAATATATACAAGGGTTAATGGACGTGCATTCAACCTAGTACAAACCTGTTAAAGACAGCACGCCCGTTACAGCTGCATCATCTAAACAGGAAATTATGCTTCTCCAGTCATTTCCTGTATCCCTGCAACTTGGTGGAAGTTGCTATACAGACAGAATATAGACACTCAAAAAGCTTGTTGTCTTTCACAAAATGCTGACAGTCAACACTATTGTGTTAATTAATTATCATATGGCTCAACAATCATGTTATTATCATCCTTCTTTGGCTGGCACATATTGATACTGTCCATATGCCAGCTGTAAAATTAGTCACAGGCTAATTTTACAGCTGGCATATGGACAGTATCAATATGTGCCAGCCAGAGAAGGATGGATGCCCATTTCTGAATTGTTGTTTCTCTGCACGTTTCTTCTCCAACTAGTTTTACCATCATCCTGACATGCTCGCCAAACATCAATGCTGCATAAGTGATATTACAACTTCCTACTTGGAAACTTACTATATTTAGCTTCAACCTTCCAATTTAAAATATAAATAAAAAAATATTTTAATTAAAACATGACTTCTTCAATCAATATAAAATTTGTTTAGGGCTTAAACTGTGTCGCGGTGAAACCCTTTTGTAATTGTCAAGATTTTTAAAGATCACCATTCTGACTTAAAAGTGATTGGGCAGACCAAAGTGTAAAGCGTAGGGATCTGAAACTTTGAGGGATGGTAGTACACACCCCTTCTACACCATCATCAAGCCTTGTCCCAGTTGGCCTGACATGGGCACTGCAGCGATCAAAAGTATAAAATTGCTCATTACTCCTAAAGTGCTTGTTGCAGATGTGTCTTACAAGTGTCTTGTAACATATTAATCCTTGGGTCAACGAACAAAACACATGTAATGGATTTGATCACCACTCTGTGAAATTTTCAGCTATTTTGGATTTTTTTTGGAAAACCTATTTTTATTAGGGCTGTGCAAAAAAAAAACGAATGTGATTTCCATGCGCATCTCGTCCATAAAGGCGCTCCTGTGATCAGGGGCGCCGGACTGGGGGTAAAACCAGTACTGATTACCAGGGCCCCAAAAGAAGAGAGGGCCCTTGAAAAGTCTGGAATATATATTTTCAGGGGGGCATTAGGACTGCCTATGTATAGGGCCTGGGATCTTGTGCAGCGCCCCTGCCTGTGATTAGAAGTACATCTCCAGCACGTGCGGTCAAGTCAGGGTTGCCAGGTTTTCAAAACAAATACTGCCCATTTGCTTCTCAAAACTAGCCCAATCGCGTTTCCAGGAGGTTCTCTGATAAAAATTGCATCCCAGGGTTAAAGTATACGTGTTTTGGCATGGTTGCCTTGGTAAAATTCACATTTTAGGGCCTAAACATCACGTTATTGGTATTGGGGTCACTTCAACCCGCGGACATTAAAAACAACCGCGGACTTGGCAACACTGGTTCAGGTGGAGCGGCATTTACTACACAGAGCCATAGTCCACCGACAAGCTACACAAAATCGCTTTCAAAATCGACAAAGAATCGCCTACGATTTTGAAATCCTGGCAATCCTGATCTTAACGCACGTGCTGGAGATATATTACTAATCAAAGGAGTGCCTTTACTGACAATATGTGCATGAAAATCGCCTTCGATTTTTTTGCACAGCCCTAATTTTTATGAACTAGTCCTAGGTTTTTCACCAGATCATAACCAAACTAGTGCAGACAAATTATCTGAAAAGTTAATATCAATAATTATAAAAAAAAAAATATATATATATATATATATATATATATATATATATATATATATATATATAAATATTTTATATATATATATATATATATATATATATATATATATATACACAGTTTTTCTTGACTGTTTAAACACTATAACCAGGCTTTTGAACACAAATTCCAAGACCATAATGCCGTTTATTAAAAAGCACCCCCATTTTCCTAAACTATGAACATTATTCCCCTTTTGACTCATAAATCAGATTTGTTGAACTGTCACTGCAAAACTCTACTTACAAATACCTATTTTTTTCCTTGCCTGCACCATGTTGTCATTTAGAAAGCATTAGCATCCAATATTGTTTACTTAGCATAGCTTGAGCTCAATTAGCACACAGTTTCCCACCTGGAAACACTAAGAGTCAAAATTTATCACACAACAATCAGAACCTTCAATAGATAGATAAAAAAGCCACAGTCAGTTCATTCAGTTTTGGAACAATCGATCCAGAGAGATGTGATTGAAAAGGTCGAGGACACCAGAGAGGAGGAGGAGGAGGATGAGGGGAAAGGAGACAAGGAGTCTCAGATTAAATTTGTGCCACTAGTTGACCATGTCCTTGTACATGGTATGACTATGAGGGAGGCTGGGTAATGAGTTACAGTTTTTATCAATTGTTTACACACAAATATTGATGCTTGAGACACAATGACCACAACATATAACTCATGCACCAACCCCCTGAACCAATTCCTGCTTTACACTCACATTACAGTTCTAAAACACACTTGTTTCAAAACACTACACACGATTTTCTGCTTTTGGCAGAATTTTCGGGCAAAAAAAATATCTTGTTTTTACAAGGAACACGCTGCCAAATATGCAAACTGACACATCACATGGGCAAACACCTATCACACATGTTTACAATTAGCAAACAGAGCTTTAGCATAAAAGGGCAACAGGGGCCTGTTTCACTAAGGAGGTTCAACCAATTCTGAGTTTAAACTTGACTTACCCTGAGATGGGAAACTCTGAGTTTTCGGTTACAGAACAGCTGAAATGAGTTGGTTTAATCAACTCTAAATTGACTGACTCTGAGTTAAGTGCGTGCACCACAACTATAAAAAGCCATTATCAATGGAGCGCCAATATTACGATTCACCATGGCAACAGCTCCCGCAAGTGCATTTTTCTTATTTTACAAATGATCTGCCAATAGAGTAAGAAAAGTGGCTATTTACACTAAGTGGAATTAACATACTTTCTTAGCGATAGATCCTATTTACAGTAGGCTTAGTGCAAGTAGCTCTAGATGCTATTTACAGAAAAAAATGTACAGTGAAAATCGTGATATATTCTATTTACCATGTAAAAGTAGCAGTTGTTTGCAACAGGCTAAGGGTAAATAATAATTAGATGCTAGTTATACTTTATACTAGCAGATACATTTGCACCTCAGTATTGTTGTACATTAACAGGATGCAATAATAACAGATTGTAAATGATTATATTTATTACAGTTATAAATAGTTGTATCATTATTAAACACTAGTTAGGCACTTTACTTTCACTTTTAGAACATTCTGTTCATTTTTATTGAAAATAAATTATAATGTGACATGTAATGGGAAAAGTGAGAAGAACGAGCTCGGCAAAATCAAGACTCTAACCCAATCAATCGCGCTACAAGCTAGTTTTCCGTGCCCAAAACATTACTGTCTACACCATTGAAGCCGTTATTCACATGTATCGTATTTAACCTTATGTGTGGATGGAGGGCGGAGCTACAGTAGATTTGCTCTTAGTAATAGACACTTAGAATAATCTTGTTTTTCATTTGCATTAAGATTATTTTTATTACCACACTGGCATATAATTTTACCAAAGTAAAATGCACTTAATTTAGGATTAATTTAGACTTTTATATCTATTTGTACTTGGGGGGAAAAAAGAAAAAAGATAAAAAAAACACTTCATAAGAAGAGCATTTTCCCAGTGTGCATCAATGAAGTGTTTAAAAATGTGGAGGAGACCGAAAGAAACTCTGGGTTTATCGAAGAAAACCTGCTCCTGACCAGGTTCATAGAGTAAGTTACCATGCTAACTGACTCTGAGTCAAGTCAAGTCACCTTTATTTATATAGCGCTTCAAACAAAATACATTGCGTCAAAGCAACTGAATAACATTCATTAAGAAAACAGTGTGTCAATAATGCAAAATGACAGTTAAAGGCAGTTAATCATTGAATTCAGTGATGTCATCTCTGTTCAGTTTAAATAGTGTCTGTGCATTTATTTGCAATCAAGTCAACGATATCACTGTAGATGAAGTGACCTCAACTAAGCAAGCCAGAGGCGACAGCGACAAGGAACCAAAACTCCATCTGTGTCAGAATGGAGAAAAAAACCTTGGGAGAAACCAGGCTCAGTTGGGGGGCCAGTTCTCCTCTGACCAGACGAAACCAGTAGTTCAATTCCAGGCTGCAGCAAAGTCAGATTGTGCAGAAGAATCATCTGTTTCCTGTGGTCTTGTCCTGGTGGTCATCTGAGATAAGGTCTTTACAGGGGATCTGTATCTGGGGCTCTAGTTGTCCTGGTCTCCGCTTTCTTTCAGGGATGTAGAGGTCCTTTCTAGGTGCTGATCCACCATCTGGTCTGGATACGTACTGGATCCGGGTGACTGCAGTGACCCTCTGATCTGGACATAGACTGGATCTGGTGGCTACGGTGACCTCGGAATTAGAGAGAAACAGACTAATATTAGCGTAGATGCCATTCTTCTAATGATGTAGCAAGTACATTGGGTGGTATGGAAAGTGTTCCCGGTTCCGGTTTACCTAATTAATGCAGCCTAAAAATCCTTTAACGGATTTGGATATTAAAAGCATATTAGTATGTTATGTGTAAGCCAGGTTAAAGAGATGGGTCCTTAATCTAGATTTAAACTGCAAAAGTGTGTCTGCCTCCCGAACAATGTTAGGTAGGTTATTCCAGAGTTTAGGCGCCAGATAGGAAAAGGATCTGCCGCCCGCAGTTGATTTTGATATTCTAGGTATTATCAAATTGCCTGAGTTTTGAGAATGTAGCGCACATAGAGGATTATAATGTAAAAGGAGCTCATTCAAATACTGAGGTGCTAAACCATTCAGGGCTTTATAAGTAATAAGCAATATTTTAAAATCTATACGATGTTTGATAGGGAGCCAGTGCAGTGTTGACAGGACCAGGCTAATATGATCATGCTTCCTGGTTCTTGTAAGAACTCTGGCTGCTGCATTTTGGACTAGCTGTAGTTTGTTTACTAAGCGTGCAGAACAACCACCCAACAAAGCATTACAATAATCTAACCTTGAGGTCATAAATGCATGGATTAACATTCCTGCATTTGACATTGAGAGCATAGGCCATAATTTAGATATATTTTTGAGATGGAAAAATGCAGTTTTACAAATGCTAGATACATGGCTTTCTAAGGAAAGATTGCGATCAAATAGCACACCTAGGTTCCTACTGATGACGAAGAATTGACAGAGCAGCCATCAAGTCTTAGACAGTGTTCTAGGTTATTACATGCAGAGTTTTTAGGTCCTATAATTAACACCTCTGTTTTTTTTTCAGAATTTAGCAGTAAGAAATTCCTCGTCATCCAGTTTTTTATATCGACTATGGATTCCATTTGTTTTTCAAATTGGTGTGTTTCATCATCAGCATAACAGTGAAAGCTACTGTAACACCATGTTTCCTGATGATATCTCCCAAGGGTAACATATAAAGCGTGAAGAGTAGTGGCACTAGTACTGAGCCTTGAGGTACTCCATACTGCACTTGTGATCGATATGATTTTTCATTCACTGCTACGAACTGATGGCGGTCAAATAAGTATGATTTAAACCATGCTATTGCACTTCCATTAATTCCAACAAAGTGTTCAAGTCTATGCAAAAGAATGTTGTGGTCAATTGTGTCAAATGCAGCACTAAGAGCCAATAAAACTAATAGAGTATAAGTTAGCTCTCTTTCAGAAACGGGCTTGACTTACCCTGCTTTCTCAAGTTTGACAAACCTCCCATTCTGAAACAGAAAACCTTGAGTTTCCCTCATTTCAGGGTTAACATATTCAGAGTTTTCACTTAACCTCCTTTGTGAAACGGGCCCCAGGTGAGCTCTTCTGTTTTGTCACAATGGATGCCAACAATGGAAACAGAGGCAGAGCCAGAGGAGTGAGAGTAAGAGGAGGAGGATGGGGAGGACATTGTCATGTGAGTCCTTGAGCTAGAGGTGGCTGCAGTGGAGCACCAGTTAATCTTTATTGATGAGGTTGGATTCAACATCACAAAAAGACGAAAGAGGGGAAGGAATATCATGGGCCAGCGTGCCATTGTTGAAGTCCCTGGCCAGTGCGGAGGGAACATCACAATGTGTGCAGCGATTACCCACCACGATGCCATCCATCACCATGCTACCCTTGGCCCCTACAACACTGCCCATCTGATCACATTTCTGGACACTCTACACAACACACTCATTCCCCCAGATCAGATAGACGGCCCAGAGCAGCTCATTGCAGGTACATTGTCATTTGGAGAACGTAAGTTTCCACCGGGCTGCTCTGGTTCGTAACTGGTTCACTGCCCATCCACGCTTTTTAGTTTCATATCTCCCTCCATATTCCCCATTCCTCAAACCTATTGAGGATTTTTTTTCTGCCTGGAGATTGAAAGTGTATGACCGAAATCCACAAACACGTATACCCCTTCTCCAAGCTATGGAAGACGCATGTGGAGATTTAGCAGTTGATGCTTTTCATGGCTGGACTTGCCATGCCAGACAACGTTTCCCCCTGCTGTTTGGCCAGGGGAAAAATTGCTTGTTATGTGGATGAGGTGCTGTGGCCAGACCGAAACTGAAAAGAGGATGCATAATGTTTTTTTTTTTTTTTTTTTTTTTGTAGACCAATGTATGTGCAACTTTGCGTTGGTTGGGATGTACACTGTACTTTGTTTTTGTTTGTATATATTTGTAAATATATTTGTTACCGTGTATTTGTGTGTTCTGACTATTAAAAACGATCATATATATATATATATATATATATATATATATATATACTACAAATATTTGACAACACACTTATGTATGTACTGTACTGTCTGTAGTAAGCGTAATACTGAACCAAATAAAGACCAAAGTCATTATGATGAATGGAGAAGTGTTTTGATGAATGAACCAGTGTTCAACTGGTTCTTATAAATGTCTATTCATATGATGGTTTGTGTGTTTCATTTGAAAACAAAATACCATTCTGAGAAGAAAGAACATCATTTTGAATATAAAGTTTCATTTTGCAGGAGAATTGAGGGGTTTTGCCCATTGTGTGTGTGTGTGTTTTGATTTGTGTGTAGAGTTCTGAGAGTATGAGGCATGCTTTCAGAAAATGTGTATAAACAATCAAGAAAAACTGTAAGTTGCTTCACAGCCGCCTCGAACACAAGAACCTTCAGGGATGAAAACAGGTAGGTGTACCTCAGTGTACTCTACTGTAACTTTTGGGAGCTGTACTCCGTTACAACACATGCATCAAACTGCCTTACATACAGATAGTGTTTCTGTCTGCTTCCATTTTGTAAAAAGGATGTGTTACATTCACAGTAATCAGTACTTCTATTTTTTGTAGGACACAGAGACGATGGAATGGAAGAAGCCTGACTAGACATTACAGTTGATGTGTGATAGGGGTGGATCAGTCAAGAGGATTTTACCCCCACTGCCTGGCTAGGGCCAGTATAGCTTGTGATGTTGACCAGATTCTCTGGTCTGTCCCAGACCAAAGATGTGATGCTAGGGCAGAATATTTTGTTGTTGTTATTTGGTGTATTGTACTATACAGTACATTAAGGAATAGAACGTGCAAATGTATAGACATGTTCATCATGTGAAAAGTTCCTTCCCTTATGAAACAACAATATATTGTAGTATATTGGAAAATATAATGTAATATATTAGGCATATATTCTTATATATGGGATTTAATATTAATTTTTTCCAATATATTGCAATATATTGAAAGTGGCAATCATTTGTATATTTTGTATATTTTGCAATATAATATATGTATAATCAATATATTATTCAATGTATTCAAATATATAATATATTAGAAAATAAAAAGGGAAAATAATATATTACAATATATCACAATATATTTTAAGAAATATATTGGTAAATATATTTTCCTTTCGTAAGGGTTGAGGGGGGGACCACAAGCAACACAACTTATTACAGTTTTTTGGTTTTGGTTTTTATAGCATAGCACACCTAGGTTCCTACTGATGACGAAGAATTGACAGAGCAACCATCAAGTCTTAGACAGTGTTCTAGGTTATTACAAGCAGAGTTTTTAGGTCCTATAATTAACACCTCTGTTTTTTCAGAATTTAGCAGTAAGAAATTACTCGTCATCCAGTTTTTTATATCGACTATGCAATCCATTAGTTTTTCAAATTGGTGTGTTTCACCGGGCTGCGAAGAAATATAGAGCTGAGTATCATCAGCATAACAGTGAAAGCTAACACCATGTTTCCTGATGATATCTCCCATCAGGGATATATATATTTGTGTTTACTGTTTTGAGAATATGAGACATAGTTTATTGTAAATAAATAAGAAATAAATAATAAATAAATAAGTTTTTGACTCAAGTTTTGAGGAATGCCAAAACTTCCGAAAGAGGCAGGGTAACTTTTCCTAAAATGGCTATAACTTTTCAACTGAATGAAATTTATTTATTTATTTATTTATTTCCTTAACCTCAACAAAACCACTGTAGTATAATTTGCTGGACTATCTAGGTCAATAATAAAAAAATAAAAAAAAAAACACTCGTGGTTAAACTTTTCACTTTGATTACCTATAACGGGGTCATTTAGAAAATGGGCATTGCCAAAAATACACAAAAGCCTATCATTCTTGAACGAAAACCCAGAACTTCACAAAATTAGCTGAGCACATGCAGCATATGATTTTAAAGAAGCATGCCAACTTTTATGGAGATTGGACTATAAGTAGTGCTATAACATCCATAAATAATAAAAACGACAAATGTATATGGTAAACCACCTGGAAATGCCCAAAATGCTCTTTTTAATCATTTATGTAGTTGATTATAGGCTTGCTAAATAATATACTTTTTTTTTTCGTATCTGCTTAAATGCCTTAAAGTGTTTGAACCTGCCGATATTCAGTTGTTAAAAATGGTATTATTGTTATTATTAGTCATGACAAGTCGTCTTTATTTGTATAACACTTTATACAATACTTGTTGTGTCAAGACAGCTTTACAATGTTAAACAGGAAAAAATAGATAGATGTCAATAATGCATGAAGACAATAACAGTCATTTTTCCAGCTAAAGTCAGTTCATTGATGATTCAGTGATGTCATCATCCAGTTTAGCTGTCTTCCAATAGTGCCGGTGGAATCAGTCATGCATCCACAACTAAGCAAGGAACCCAAACCTCGCCCTTTTGGCAAGGAACCAAAACTCAATTGGTGAGATAAATAGAAAAGAAAAAAAAAAATTGGGATAAACCATGCTCAGTCTTTGAGCTAATAATAATTATTATTGTTATTATTATTATTATTATTATTATTAAAAATGCCACTTGGTCTTGGGAAACTGAACTTCCAGTTTCAAACTGCGGGTGATGTGAAACAAGCATGGTAACATCCATGGATTTGTTTACACAATAATGAACCATCAGCTTTATGCAGCTGATAATAAAAACCTGTTTACAATTGTAAATGTGTAAAACCCTGTAAACATGCTCTGTGGTTGGCAGTTGTGCACCTGAAAAACAAATACTAGTCTGCATACTGTCATTTATCTCATTCAGTCTGGTTTCCAGGAAATTTGGTTGCCTTTGTTGACATTTCAAAAGAGAATGCTAGATTTGCAATTTGTTTTATGTCATCTTTTGTACATCGAGTAATGGTTTGCATTTGTGGTCAGAAGTAGGAGATATCAAACAGAAATAACCACGTGACGCGCTGAATCTATTATAATATGATACTTTGGCCACCAAAAAAAAATAATTAATAAATAAAAACTGAGTGCCCGAGTGAGTGACAGAGTGACAGAAAACTGTATAGCCTGCAAGTTCATGAAAATGTAAATGTGATGCCCGTACTGCATCTGATGTGGGAGTTAATGACAGGGAAAAACATTCACTGGTCAAAAACTTTGCATTTCATTAATGTTAGTTAATGTATTAACTAACATGTGCATACAATGAACAATACATTTATTAGAGTATTAATCTTTGTTAATTTTAGTTAAAGAAAATGCATTTCATTTGTAGTTCATGTTAGTTCACAGTGCATTGAAGGGTACATATCATACACAGTTTCACCTAATCTCATGTTAATCTTGAGTACCTATAGAGTAGTCCTGCATCCTTCATATCCAAAAAGTCTTTAGTTTTATCATATTTATAAAAGAAAAATACAGATTCTTTACGGAAAAGGCCGAGCTCCTGGAGGCGTGGCGTGAGCGGAGCTATAATACTGACGTTTCGTGTTGTTTCAATTAACATATCTTCACGTATGTGCTGATTTCCAACAAAATACAGAAATCTGATGCAATTGTACTTACATGAATGGGGTCTTTTATCACAGGAACGGCTCCATGTTTTAATAGCAAATGATGTGTAAATCCAGGGTCGACTTGGGCCTTGTTTATAAAACATTCGTCACTCAAAGGACCAGGACACACAAACGCACTTGATACATTCCGTTGCTGCCCCGGAAAAACAAACTGCATCCACTGTTCATGCAACGCTGGGTTCTTGGGGAAGCTGAACACGGTAAACTTTCCCTCACATCCAAAAATGCACTTATTTGGAGGCATTCTAGAACAAATTCTATGTAGCGCTGCCGACGATTTTGAAGCGTGCTGATGTTCGCTGTCTCGCTCTCCTCTGGTTAACGTGTGCGCGGGCGCGCTTTTCTGGGAGAAATGCTCATATAAGGACTTCCGTTCTCGTCTACGTCATTAGATCCACGATCGAAAAAAAAAACAGCCGAAACTTGTACCAACCCTGAAGTAAGATTTTCGGCACAGAAATTCTCAGCCATTCTTCCAAATTATTTTTTAAAACTCTGGCCATGTTAAGCATGAGAATCCATCTCTTTAACACTGTGAACAACTCTGAATACACGAAACACCATTGTACCCCCATCCCCCTTTAACTAGTGTTAACAAACATAACTTGATTTTAATAATACATTAGTAAATGTTGCAGTTAACATGAATAAATTCTGCAAAAATATTGTTCATTCTTATAACTACATTTACATGTATGCATTTAGCCACTAACAGAAAATGCAGGCTGTAATTGTATTTTGTTTTTACCAGTATGAGTGTCCCTGGGAATTGAACCCACAACCTTTTGTGCTGGTAACACAATGCTCTACCAGTGAACCACAGGAACACGTTAACTAATGTAAATTTATTAACCTTACTGTGAAGTGTAACCATTTATATAAATGTATCTGCATAGAATAAACCACAATGCCAACTACCAATAGGAGGTTTCTGGCTGACAGCAAATATTTATTTTGTCTATGTCACAATTTGAGGTAAATCTGGCCCAGTACATGATACTGATTTTTGTTGCCAAATTGGTTTGGAACACTTGTTGAATAATCAACTAAACTGAATATTATGCCTGTCTATCTGCTTGCCTGACAGTTTTATTGATCACTCAGAGAGCATTGACTTGTTATGATGTTGGTTCAAGTTATTTTCATTATTATTATTATTATTTTTTTTTTGGCAGATGGGTTAAGGCTGTAACCAACAAGTAGCAGATGTGGCGGCGATGGGGCATCTTGATGGATTTCCATCTTCCTTAGTGTGTTTGAATTATTTCAGGCAAATGATGCTCTATTTTGGCTCAACTTTTGACACTGGTAGTGGAACAGTCCATTCATTATATCTAGGCCTGAACTCATACAGTAGGTATTTTTATAAATTATGAGTGGAGCAAAAAAAAAAAAAATAACAAAGAAGTGGTGTTTATGTAAAGACCTACAATTTATTGAAATTTATTGAAATTTATATTTTATTATTGATTAATTTATTGATTATAGTAGGTAAGTTCAGCATTTTTTTCTGAATTATTACTGTTGTCCATAGAAATGTTGTATTACTTACTGTTCATCCAGAAATCCTATGTATCACACAAAGCAGAGGTTTTTTTCTTTTCTGTTCTGTTTTGTCTCATCAATAATCTTTTAGACTAAGCCAATAAAAATAATTTGAACTGCGTGCATTTATATATTACATCATTCCTTAGTCAATCACGTTGATAATTCACCTGAACTTACAATTGTTCCAGGTTTGTGCCAGTTCTGTTCTCTTTCAGTACAGCTATGAACAGGAGGAACTTCACTGATGCCAAGCGGCAAGTGTCATGCTGTATGGTACAATAGAGCAGTATTATTGCGGCTGGAGAGTGCAGCATTAATTTTCTATTAAAATATTTGTTTAGTAGAAATTTAAATAGAAATGTGTTAAATATTAAAATATTCAATTTACGTGTCCATATACTGTAAGTGTCACATCCAAGGACTGGTCTGTGTAATTTGTTTTGTTTCCTTCTTGGAGGAATTCCTCTAGCAAGCTCAAGGAATTCCTCCACATATCGCTCCAACCTCCGACCACCCAGCCAAAAACTCCACAGCCTGTCCTCTGCTGCTGTCATCCTTTTCTTTTTAGGTCCGCTGTTCTGTCACAGTTCACTGGAGCTAGGGAAGGAGGAGACAAGGAGATGTAGAATAAACTTAACCGATCTTTAATAATAATCCAAAATAAGAACAACTTCAGGAGAACAGCAAGAAATGACATTTAACAGCGGACAAAGAATCTCTTCGGAACACAATTTAAGATATTTTGGATGAAAACCTGGAGGCTTGAGACTGTCCCATAATTTCTACATGTATTTAGCTTTGATTTGAAAGAAAACAGTGCATCCTTGTGGCTCCAACCACCTGCCCAACCTCAGCTAACCCTGAGTCCTCCGAAGCACCTCCCTCGTCCTCAGCCCAGAACCACTGACCTCCAAACTCAAGCCCGGCAACCAGCGGCACTCTCAAGCCCGCCTGCCGCCCACAGGCCATTCGGAAATCGAGGCCGTTTGCGGCTGCACTTTCAAGTCTGCCGGCCAATCTGAAGTCAAGCCCGCCAACCATGGCACTCTCAAGTCTGCTGGCCACTACATTTGTTTTTGAAGAGAACGTGCCCCCGATCTACATAAATGTGTCTATGTTACTGCAAATCATTCATGATCCAGCTTTACCTACGGAAGAAGTGAGTGTAAGATGTTTATTTATTTTATTTTATTTTTATCAATTATAAATCGCATAGAAAAAAGATGGCAACACATTCTATGAAATAACTCAATTAATTTTGAATGATGTAAAGTGATGGCCAAATTTTATTTTGGTGACCAATTAGTCTCCAAAACATCTTGATTTTGATATTATTGATTATGAATTAATTAGTTGTTTTATTTGTATGCATTTTTGTTATTTATTTATTTTTCTCTAGAGTGATGTTTGCTTTTAAATGTGATGAGGCCTATGATTTAATTATTTTAAAGGCAGCATGATGTGATATGAAAAATTGTAACCTTGATGACAAGACCATGAGTCATCCGAGGAAGAGTGGCGCCATTTTGCTGTCTGAATATTTTGACAAGTGAAAGGGCTTTTTGAGTGCTGTGCACTAACATTAGGGTCATACTGTCTTTGCCCATCACTTCCTTCACTGTGTCAAATGTCACTGAGCAGTGACATAGCTTCAGGCTGCCCATGGTATTTTAAACTGGCACAGAACAATGGAAAACTTCAAAAGAACCGGTTACTACCTAGTCTGCACAACTACTGTATGGAAGGGGCACTTGAATCAGGGGTTAAGCTAATTGGGAGAGAGTCTGTCAGTATTAATAGCAGTTCATTAGCAGTGTGAGTGTATACTGGTGAATTCACAGTTGAGTAATAGCAGCCATCAGCCTTTTTCAGACAGGCAAGTTTCAGACAGGATATATCTATAATGGAAGTAATAATGAATTTTTATTATTGCTTACACAAATTTAGCAAATACAGTCTTTATAAGCTTTCCATTGAAAAACAGCGATCTGTCGTCGATGCTTGAGGCTTAGGTCTTTATAATGATACATAGTTTGTCAAGATTAAATTTGTCCCGTTTCATTTAATCTATTCATAAACACTGACACGTGCAAGTTGAAAGGCTTTCAGGACGAGGGCGCCTTTCTGCTGGCTAACAGGTTAAAACCTCTCACAAAACACAAGTGCAAAGCAACACCCTGGCAACCACAACAATATGTTAAAATTAGCACTGTCAAAATTAGTATGTTTACACATGCAATTATTTATTTTTTTCAGTTTAACACATAAAAAAATATTTAATGCAATTAACACTGGGCGGAGCTAGGGTTGGCCACCCCACTCACAACTGCAGCTTCTTGTCTTGACAAGAATTGCATTTATTTAGACCCAGAACGTCTTTAAGACGACATCACACATCAATTTTCACACGCACAATCCAGCTTCATCTCAGTGCCAGGCTTGTAGGCAAACGAGTGGAGAAAAGGTACAGGTGGTGAGATGAGGGAGCTTCAGTAGAACAACAATGAACTGTGGTCAGATGAGATCTCAGTAAAAATAAATTTTCCTGTGCGGTCAGCTGTTTTAATGTGGTTGCACGCACAAATGCAGTGGCAGACGATGTATATAATTTCATATTAAAGCTCAAAATGAAAGCATGCAATGTTGTAGTTATGTCATCAGTTAAAGGTGCAATAGGAGATCTTGGAAAATGCTAATATTAGCCTGAAAGCGAACATCCCACCCTCTCTGCAATCGCTGTCCAAAGCCACGACCCCTGAACACATTTATGCTCACATTCCAGAATACCAGAGACAACCTTACTACTATAGGCTACATCAGCGGTTCCCGATTCCAATGCATGTTCCGAAGTGAAGTAAACCCCTGCTCAGGTAGTAGGGAGCAATGAACACAGTGTAGGGATCATATCTATTTGAACACAGTTCATTCACGTAGCTCGAGATGGTCATCTGAATTTGTCACAGTGTCTGGGTTGTGTTCCCTGGGTTTCCACTAGATGTCCTCTTTCCCACGCTGTCTGTCACTTCATTAATCACATTCCTCACGTCCCTGCCTAATCAGTGCACCCAGCTGTCACTAGTTATCAATTATCTCACTCTGCCAATTTCCCGTTAGCGTTTGTCTCTCCTTGTGTATTTAACCCGGTCTGTCTTAGTATGTGTCACGGAGTCCTTGTGTATTCATGTCCGTCAATCAGTCTTGCCCTTGCTCTGTGTTCATGTTTGTTTATGTGTTGGATGGATGTTTTGGTTTTGATCCCTGCCTGGACTGTTTATGCTTTTTGGATTACCCCTTAAATAAAGACTTCCTCGCAATTGGTTCTCTCTCCGTGCTTCCTTGGATCCCGGACGTGACAGAAGGACTCCGTCTCTGCAAGAACCAGCGGGATGTCTTTTTCCCGTTCCCCAGCCAGGATGGCGGAGCGGAGAGCAAGGTATCTCCGGTTGACCGCCCTCCGCCAAGAAGGCAATGAGGTGGGTGCCCTGGCACAGGTGTTCTGGTCCCTGGCCGAGGGTATGTGGTACAATGATGCGGCTTTGAAGGACTATTTCAACAGCGGGCTGGATGATCCGGTTTCTCAGGAGGAGACGGCGCATTTGGAAACACTGGAATTCTGGGAATTTGTTTACTATTTGCAGCATAGGCTTCCGTGGGATGCCCCAGTCACTCCTGTCTCTTCCGCCAAGATGGCCGTTAACCCAGCGCCGATGCCCAAGTTGGCCACTGGTCCAGAGCCACGGTCCAAGATGGCCGCCTGTCCAGAGTCAGGACCCAAGATGGCTGCTTGCCTAGCGCCGCTGCACGGGATTACAGTCACAGCTGACCCTCTGGAGTCGAGTCAGGTTCCTGTTGACCCTCCAGAATCGAGTCAGGTTCCAGTGGACTCTCCAGAGTTGAGTCAGGTTCCAGTGAACTCTCCAGAGTCGAGTCAGGTTCCAGTGAACTCTCCAGAGTCGAGTCAAGTTCCTGTTGACCCCCCAGAGTCGAGTCAGGTTCCAGTGGACTCTCCAGAGTCGAGTCAGGTTCCAGTGGACTCTCCAGAGTCGAGTCAGGTACCAGTGAACTCTCCGGAGTCGAGTCAGGTTCCCGTGGACCCTCCAGAGTCGAGTCAGGTTCCTATTGATCCTCCAGAGTCGAGTCAGGTTCCGGTTGACCCTCCAGAGTCCAGTCAGGTTCCGGTTGACCTTCCAGAGTCGAGGGAGGTGCCCGTGGACTTTCCAGAGTCAAGTCAGGGTTTCGTGTACCCTCCGGAGTCAGGGCTAGTCACTGATGACCCTCCAGAGTCAGGGCTAGTCACCGATGACCCTCCAGAGCCAGGGCCAGTCACCGATGACCTTCCAGAGTCAGGGCTAGTCACTGATGACCTTCCAGAGTCAGGGCTAGTCACCGATTACCCTCCAGAGTCAGGGCTAGTCACCGATGACCCTCCAGAGTCAGGGCTAGTCACCGATGACCCTCCAGAGTCAGGGCCAGTCACCGATGACCCTCCAGAGTCAGGGCCAGTCACCGATGACCCTCCAGAGTCAGGGCTAGTCACCGTTGACCTTCCAAAGTCAGGGCTAGTCACTGCTGACCTTCCAGAGTCAGGGATAGTCACCGATGACCTTCCAGAGTCAGGGCCAGTCACCGCTGACCTTCCAGAGTCAGGGCTAGTCACTGATGACCTTCCAGAGCCAGGGCTAGGTACCATGGACTTTCCAGAGACAAGGCTAATCATCGTGGACCTTTCAGAGTCGGGTCAGGTCACTGGTAATTTTCAAGGACTGAGTCAAGTCGCCGGTGATCTTCAAGGACTGAGTCAAGTCACCGGGGAACTTCATGAACAGATGCAAGTCACCAATAATCTTCATGAGCAGAGCCAGGTCTGCACCGATTTTCTGGAGTCCAGTATAGACACCATGGAATTACCAGAGTTTCATCCTCCCGTTGATCCGGCCGCACGGAAGTGGTGGCCTTCTGATCCGCCCTGGGGGCTTTGTGCATTGACCACAAGGATGTGGTGGTCTTCTGCTCCGCCCTGGAGGGCTTCCGTCTTGACCACAGGGGTGTGGTGGTCTTCTGCTCCGCCCTGGGGGCCTTCCACCCTGACCACACGGTGGTGGTGGTCTACTGCTCCGCCCTGGGGAACTCCAGCCTCGACCACAAGGACGTGGTGGCCTTCTGCTCCGCCCTGGGGGGCTTCTGCCCTGACCACACGGTTGTGGTGGTCTTCTGCTCCGCCTTGGGGGACTCTCCTCCTGACCACACGGTTGTGGTGGTCTTCTGCTCCGCCCTGGGGGGCTGCCGCCCTGATCACACGGTTGTGGTGGTCTTCTGTTCCGCCCTGGTGGAAGCCACGTGATATCCTTCATGGACTTATGTTTTTTTTGTTTTCTGTTGTGCTTTCTGTCTGTTCCCGTCTGTTAGCCTGGCCCTCCGCCCTCCCCCTGAACCTCCTCCGGTCCTCCTCGCTCCTGGTCTCCCTGTTTGGTGTTTACACTTCTGGTATCTGTTCCCCATGATTTTTTTTTTCTCTCCTGTCCCTCCGTCCCTCCCCCTGAGCCTCCACCTGTCCTCCTCCCTCCTGGTCTCTGTTTTTTGTCTGTCGTGGAGCGTCTGGAAACCGCTCCGTAGAGGGGGGGTATTGTCATAGTGTCTGGGTTGTGTTCCCTGGGTTTCCACTAGATGTCCTCTTTCCCACGGTGTCTGTCACTTCATTAATAACATTCCTCATGTCCCTGCCTAATCAGTGCACCCAGCTGTCACTAGTTATCAATTATCTCACTCTGCCAATTTCCCATTAGCGTTTGTCTCTCCTTGTGTATTTAACCCGGTCTGTCTTAGTATGTGTCACGGAGTCCTTGTGTATTCATGTCCGTCAATCAGTCTTGCCCTTGCCCTGTGTTCATGTTTGTTTATGTGTTGGATGGATGTTTTGGTTTTGACCCTGCCTGGACTGTTTATGCTTTTTGGATTACCCCTTAAATAAAGACTTCCTCGCAATTGGTTCTCTCTCCATGCTTCCTTGGATCCCGGACGTGACAGAATTAATAAGCGAGACATGCAAATAAGCGTGTTAATAAGCGAGACATGCAAAATATGTGCGTGAGGAATGGAATTGGGAACCGCTGGGCTACATCATGTGTCATTAACCAGCAAAAAAACTTTAAAAGTACTACAATAGCAGGAAGGAAGACCAGGTTGTTGATGTTTATCTGCCATTCTAGCTCTGTCTGCACAGTGTGTGTGAATGCGCTAATAGCGTATTCTGTCTAAGAAACAGGGTGTGCAGAGGTGTGCAGATACATACATTGACAGGCAAGAAGAGAAAGCTATTTAAAACGCTTGGACCGAGCGTTTTGATTGGACGTACATTTCTTGGTCCCACACCATCCACAGAATATATAAATACAGATAAATAAATATAAACCACTTAACTTAATGATTGCTATCGGGATGTGAAGAGTACCAGTATAACAAAAAAATGTTTCTGAAGACAATCACCTATTGCACCTTTAAGTCTTGAAGTTACCAAAAAAGGCAATTAAATCTGTGCAAGTGGAAATCATTCATCTATATTATTTAATTTAGAATTTAGTGTTTGATAACTTTATTCGATTTCTGCATATTTCCTACTTGCTGAAAGGCACAGATAGCTAAATATGACATTTATTATTATGGGTTTATGTGAAGATAGTTTTAAGTTGTTTTATATTAAAGTTGTTATTTTTTAAAGTCTAATAAATGTTAAAATGGCTATAGTTAATAGTCAAAAAAAAAAAAAACCTTTCCTTTAGGCATCAGTAGAATTGGTATCGGTGATAAAAATAAAAATAAAAGTCAGTCATAAAGAAAGATGCCATTAAACAAATATTACAAATATACTGTCTTTATGTTGTTTCTATATTAATTTTAAGACTTAATGTGAAATTATTGCAATATAAAAATATATTTGAAAACTTTATTGTTAGGTGGGATTAATCATGATTAACAGTAGTGAATAATTTCATAATTTATTTATTTATTTATTTTTTATGGATTTACAGCACTAGTTAAATTACATTGCAATGACCTTGCAACCATCCCCAACTCAGCTCTGTAGTGTCAGTGGTTGCACTTTATTTTATAGCATGTGTACTTACATGTACTTATAGTGTACTTACAGTGTATTTATCTAAGAAAGTTCTGGTAATACAAGGTAACTACATGGGGTAGGGTTGTTTAGGGGTAGGTTCAGGGTTAGTACCTAGTTATTACATAGTTATTGTAATTACTATAATAAGAACATAGTATGAACATGAGTTATAATAAATGTAAATGTCACTCATGTCATGTATTCCTCTGAAAAATGTAGATGTAATTTGCATTAAAATCTAATATTTTCCAAGCAAAGAATTAGTTGTTCTTAAAAAAATGCCATTGCCACTTGGTTGGTGAATTAAAAAAGAATATTCAACCAATATTGTTTGATTAAACCAACATTCCATTTTCTACATGTATTTAGACATGGATTCCTTCATAAGATTATGATTCATTCTAGCATCCCACTTGGCTTGGGCCTTTATTTGGGTAAATGAAAGTATGATTAAACAGAAAAGGTTTCATTTTTATAAGTGTTTTATTTCACGGCCCGATGATGCTATTAAAACAAAGTCACCTATTTTTGGCCTTAAGAGTCTCAATAACTTGTTCTTTGCATACATTTTACATCATGTGCCACCCACTGATAAGAAGATACTTTAGTTACTTTACCAAGGTGTGAAGGGCAGGTCAACTTAGTATAAATTTAATACTCCAAAGACCCTGTTTGGTACAGTATATACAGCACATTGTGAGCCAACTTTAACATTACCACCTACACTGAAAGCACAGGGTTATCAAATTCTCTAACTAGGGCAATGATTGTTGAATTCACAGTGAGTTTACACATCATAACATGTACAGCCTTCCATAATGTATAAACTAGTTTCACTTTGATTAAGGCTTTGAAATGTCAAGATGAAGTCCAGGGTACATTAAACTTTGATAAGTTCACAGTTTACCAGTTGAGCAGTCATGCTTTTTTTTTTTTTTTTTTTTGCATGGTTATATTAGAGAGCACAAAAGACCTTTTCAGTTGTGTATGATGGTGAGAGTAAAATAGCAATTTCCTATCTTTCTAATGGTTGCAAAAATAGCCAGAACCAAAGATAAAGGGTTTTCCATGTGGCATGCATTTACTTATTTATTTATTTATTTATTATTTTTTAGTTTGCATGCACCATGTGAGCCGCGGACATAAAGATGAGTATTTTCAGGTATATTGTGACATCCGTGGCTGGGACAATCACACCCAGCTTCACAGCATGAAGAAGACAATACAAAGGTATATCAATAGCATGCTAATGGGTAAGTCTCTGAAGGTTATTGCTTTGCCTGAAATAATTTATTTGAGACAGCACTTTATTTTTACACAGTTTTTTATGTGAGCAATTGATCAAAAGGTGTCTGTCAAAATGTACTTAGACACCAAAATGCTTTTCCTGTCATTAAAGAAAACCACTTTATTATCATACAAAAATGAACAGATAGAGCCAGATGCATTGGTCCTGATCTGAATATATAAATAATTGCATTTATTCACACACATGTCCCTGAGGAAACACTCAACATGAATACATCTGCATTTATATATCATGGTGGCAGGAATAAAATGGATATGTCCAATGCCAATAAATCAATGCTTAATTTACTTTTCCCTGCCAATTTGAGAATTCACTGCCTTTCTACTTGAACTGAGAATATCCTTCCCAGCAACCCTCCAAAATTGCCAGTTGGTGTGATGAAGAAAAAAATAGACCCAGGTCTTGACAGATTTTATTTCTACCAATGTTAAACCTTGAGTGTCAAATGCTTGGAAATAATAATAATAAGTAAATAAAAAAATACTTCAAATCATCACTTAAAACTTAAATGTCAGGTTGATATGCCATGACTGTGATTTCAAATGATTTCAACTTGATAGTGTGACCATATAAAAATTAATGCATAAACAATTTAGTTTTTTTATATTTTTCTACAATGCATTTTTGCTGGATTTTAACTCACCCCAACAGAAGCAAGATTACTATGCTGAATAAAGAGCTATTATTATACATTGGACCTTTCGATAAAGAAAAAAAAGTGATTGATTTAAAAACTTTTTTTTTTTTAGGGTGGGGGGGGGGTTAATTAAATTACAAAAAAACATAAATTAAAGTAAGTAAAATATTGTAAAAACAAGTAAAAAAATGTTATTACTCAATGCACTCAAAAGTGTGTGTATTGTTATATTTTTGATTTTCCTGTAAACATAACTCATTAAATCTCAGCACAACATCAAGCGGTTAAATGCAGAAGTTACATAATTATTTCAGCTTATGGCTGTTGTAACCTTGGGTAATATCACATTTTAAAATGGTCTTTTTTCTTTGTTTTTTTGGCATCAACCTTTGATGATAAATATGCATTACAAAGTCTATGTGGCCTTGGACACAAAGAATGACTGGCTACACATTTGTTTAATGCATATGGTAATAATTCACCTATTAAACAAATAATAAATTAATAATTTATTTACTATTTTTCTGTTTTTCTGTTTCTCACACAAAACCATAGCAAGTCTTTAAACTCCCATATAATCAACAATTTGCATTGGATACGTTTCTGATTTTTTTATGGTGCTTTTGAGCTCTTTTTGATGATTTAAAGCTTCAATTCTCATTCATTTTAACTGAATTTTAAAAGATCAACCAGCATCATCTTCCGGATGTTTGCTAAAGCACATTTGAAAGAACATCAGAATATAAGTACGATAATTAAATATGTTTTGGGGTGAACTATTCCTTTAAATCTATCATCAGTTTACTTTCACTTGTGGTTCTTGTCTACTCAATGAGCTGCATCAGGAGTGTGTTCCCAGCTGTGTCAATGTGATTGCTAATGATAGGACTTTTGAAAGGAACATTGTCTGGTTTTGAATTGAACAGTACATTGAAGGGATGTCCATGCTGATTACTACACCTCAAGGAGTCATGATGAAGCCATTCCCACAAAGACAATGAATCAAATACATCTAAAATATCAATATTAAACCATGGCAACATATGGAAATCGACAACCTTATGTGCTTCCGTATAGAGACAAAGAGATCTCCCCATCTGGCATAATGCAAATCCCATTAAAGAAACATTATATTTAGAGGTGCATTGTGAACTACAAAGGACTAGACAAGACAAGGGTACAACACCAATTAGGCAGAGAGACAGGAACACATACTCAGCCACAGAGTCAGTGATGGTAAAAATGACCACAAACCAGCCAAGCTTCTTCTTCTTCTTCCTCCTCTTCATCTTATGTTTTATGGAGGGTAGCACCACTGTTAAGTGCATTATCGCCACCTACTGTATTGGAGTGTAAACCAGAGTTAAAAAAACACACCTCTAAATTATCTTAATCAGCTCAGTTATCTTAAGATAAAAAAACAAAAAACAAAAACAAATCTCTAATCCATAAGTAAATTTATTTTTAAGCTTTAGGTTATCCACTCCCATCGTTCTAAGTTCATTTTTCATTGTTTCTCGTTCATTAGTATACTTTAGACAAACACAAATAAAATATTCTACTGATTCCTCCATCTCACAGTGCTCACAAAATCCTGTAGGATGTTTATTTATTACTTTTAAGGTTTTATTCGGCATAGTATGCCCAACCCTTAATCTTGTTCAAATATTTTCCTCTTTGGTGCTTCTTTTAGATATTCTCACTACTCCTACTTCTTGTTGTACTTCATAAAGTTGAAGTCCTGTATTGTTTTACGTATGTAGTGCTGTTGCTATTGCCATCATCTCCACTGTGTACAAGATCTGTTTTTCTCTTACTTACATAAATGTTTAAGGATGGAATACTGAAAGAAAAAGTTAGGATCTTTATATCCATCAGTATATACTGGAACAAATGCTTGGTATACAGTTTGTAGTCTATCTTCAACAACAGCTACAATGTTTTCAGGTTCTTTCATTAACTCCAGCATATAAAAATATAGGAATACTGCAGGAAACATCCAAGGTGGTGTTATTGATAATGGTACTGCAGGAATGTATCTATTCTGACTTAAGATAATTCCTGTTTTTTATTATTCCATGCAAAACACTTCTGTTTAAACCTTTCCTTTTCCCAGCACGGAAGGAGTACCTTTACTGTTGAATAGCGGTCTTCTGAATGACCTTGAAGATTTACCCAATAGTTCATCATTAACTGCTTTTGTCTGATATGTAATGGCATTTCACCCACTTCAACCTGAAGAGCAGAAACAGGAGTAGTTTTAAAAGCACCACAACAAAGTCTCAAAGCTTGAGCTTGTCTCACATCCAACTTCTTCAATAAAGCTTTTGAGTCATAAACAATATGTCCATAATCTAATACTGATCTAATCAGTGCTATATAAATACTTTTCATTGCAGCTCTACTCGCTCCCCACTCTGATCCTCTTAGACATCTCATCACATTTAAAATCTTTTTACATTTAGTGTCAATTTTTTAAATATATTTGTTCCATGTTAATTTTGCATCAAACCACACGACTAGAAACTTAAAAACTTTAACTTGTTCAATACTTTGTCCATACATTTTTATCTGTGTGCCGATGCCTCTTTTCCGAGTTAAAATCTGAATCCACATACATATGCCCATTTTTCTATGACTTCAATTGCCTCTTGTATCTTCCCTGTAATAAAATGTATATTCCTTCCCCATTTCCACAATGCCCCATCATCAGCAAACAATGATCGCCCAATGTCTCCTTGAACTTGAGATAATACATCATTTATCATAATTGAAAATCCATTTTCCATACCATTTTCTAGCATATATCTTCCAGATAAGACCTTCCCAATTCTAACTTGAATAAATCTCACAAAACAACAAATCTTTTATCCAATTATAACTTCTACCTGTTATTCCTATCATATCAAGTTTGATCATTAACCCCTCTTTCCAAACCATGTCATATGCTTTTTCGAACAAAGAAAACTGCCATCACTGAATCCTTATTAACCTGAACCTTCTTAACATATGTTTCCAAACATATAATGGGGTCCATAATTCCTCTCCCTCTCCTGAAACCACTCTGATGAGGTGATAGAATTCCTCTCCTTTCCAAATAAGATGCTATTCTATCTGTAATCATTCCTTCCATTATCTTTCCTATATGTACAGTCGATGCTTTTGGCAGATAATTCTTTGGATTTGTCCTTTCCTGGCTTCCTAATAGATATAATCACTGACTCTTTCCATCCAGTAGGTAACTTTCCTTTTTCCCAAACTTCATTATAAAAGCCTTACCGTTTTATAGATGCCAGAACACCCAAATGTTTTAACATTATGTAGCAGATTTCATCCTTCCCAGGAGATGTTATTCCTTCTCTTGCTATTGCCCTTTTCATTTCTTCCATAGTGAAAGGAGCATCCATTGTGTTGTTAATTTCCTTCCGCCTCTCAAGTCTTCCAGAATAAACTGATTTTGTTAATTTCCTTCCTCTCTTTCCCTCCTCAGTTAGATTATTGGAGCTATGAATTTCAATAAGTGCCTTTGCTATATTTTCGACCTTTTTGTCATCTAATACTGCTACCTTTTTCCCCACCTTCATAACAGGATATTTCAATTATCTTCTACTACACTGCATTCATCTGTCCACCAAGGTACAACCTTCCTCTTCATTTGTCCATTACTTTTAGGAACTGAGTCATTAGCGGCTTCAATCAATACGGATATAAATTTGAAACATTTTAAACATTTCCCATTTAGCACTGCCAAATATCCACTTCCTTATTCTTTTCTCTCGTTGTTTATTTTCCTGTATTAATATTCTAAAAAAAATTTGGACAATGATCACTCCCCACTGATGTTTCATAAATTACATTCCACTCACATATCCCTGCTAAATTATTTGACACCAAAGTTAAAACCAATATATATATATATTAGCGGTGTAACGGTTCACAAAATTCACGGTTCGGTTCGATACAATACAATGGTGTCACGGTACGGTTCGGTACGGTTCGGTACGTTTTAGATACAGCAAAAAGAAAAAATTAGCGGATAAATTTCCTTGATTTTTATAAAAATGTTTTATTTATTAAAACTAACAAAGTATGTTTTTTTTTTTACATTGAACAATGATGGGGCTATTATTTACCCATCTTCTATGGTGTTTTCTTAGCAGCATACTGTATAAAACAAAAACAGCTCCTTATAAAAAAAAAATTAAAATGTTATATTAGTTATGAACAAATACAAAGATGTAACTTTTTATATGGAACTCTATAACTCTTTATATTGAGTGTGTTTTTACTCAATTGGTTCTCTATAGCAGTGGCGATTCTAGACTTTTTTAACAGGGGTGGCCTTAGTGGAGCACTGATTAATTCAAGGGTGGCATCATAAAATCATGCATCGAAAACCATACTCATAAATTGAAGGACAAAGGCCGTACTCTTACATCAAATTTCTTTTTATTTGAATATAATCAAATATAAATAAACATCTCAAACATAAAAATACACGTTCAAGACTTTTTGTTTTTCACAATAACAACTCAAACATAATATCTTTGGCCATCTATTTCTATAGCTGTTAACATCCAAAATCCAAGTTCTCAGCTAAATACTATTTATTCATGGAACAATGAATTACAATTTGTTTGCCCATCTATATATTGGTGTTAAAAACAACTGAATGCGCCAATTTTTGTGTGAGCTGGCGAAAACCTTGATAAAGTCATCCATATTTAAAGATTTTGCTCTCCTGGATTCAATACTTAACACACCTAAGTGGCTAACATTATCTGAACCACTGCTGGTACAGTGGTACTGCTAACGTCAGCTGCTCTGATCAGTTCACTGTCTTCATCAGGTTTGCTTTTCTTGCTAACGAAGAACTGTTGGATATTCTGGTTCCTTTTCATACTGCAATGAAGTCAGATTTCCTTCAGAACAGTCCAACCAACCCCTAGGCTACATAAACACCAATTAAATACTTTTTTTCCCATTTACATTATAAGTTATTATTACTTACATTATTATTAGAAATTGAAATGAAACAAACATGAAATGGCACAATGCACAACAAAGAACGAATTATTTACAATTAATTACACAAAATTAAAGCTTAATCAAAGGCCACATCTGACCTGTGAGCTAAACTATTACTATTTATAAAGTTTAAACAATATAGACTACTCTTTCATGTGATTACTGCATTGGTGATGTGCAAGTCGAATTCAGTGCCTGTCACTTTAAGGCCCTGACGGCCATGAGGTTTGCTTGATTCTCACGGTTTAAGCTAAATTGTTGTTGTGCATTGTGCATAAGGATTTGTGGATGAAATGAATTATGTTTTCCATGTCATTTTTTAAAATAAATGCTCTAAAGCCTAAAAACTCGAAGAAAATCTGTCTTGGATTACAGGAGATACTGTAAGTGTCTTGTAATGATAATTTCTATGATTTTGGCGAGCACAAATAACTATCTCCAGATGTAAATGGTTGCATATCCTATTACTCAAATTCAACTAAACCCACCAGTAGGATAGACTTAATTTTAATAGATTAATTTCACAGCATAGGTAGGTAAGCAACACAGGGCTTGAAAACATTGACTGTATAGCCTATAGAACAAACAAAAACGAAACCCTGCGTGGAATTTATCTGGGAATATAGCCTAAGCCTAACTTACTGAAGGTAGGGGCGAGCTATGGCATGTTTAATTTGGTTAAAATATAATGTAGGCTACGTTTTTTTGCACAAAATTGCGTCTGCTAATCTGCTAATGATAAATCTTTAAATGATTTTTAAAGCTTCAACATTCATTAGGAAAACAGTGTCAATAATGCAACAATGATAATTAAAGGCAGTTCATCATTGGATTCAGTTATGTCATCTCTGTTCAGTTAAATAGTGTTTGTGCATTTATTTGCAATCAAGTCAACGATATCGCTGTAGATGAAGTGTCCCCAACTAAGCAAGCCAGAGGCGACAGCGGCAAGGAACCGAAACTCCATCGGTGACAGAATGGAGAAAAAAACCCTGGGAGAAACCAGGCTCAGTTGGGGGGCCAGTTCTCCTCTGACCAGACGAAACCAGTAGTTCAATTCCAGGCTGCAGCAAAGTCAGATTGTGCAGAAGAATCATCTGTTTCCTGTGGTCTTGTCCTGGTGCTCCTCTGAGACAAGGTCTTTACAGGGGATCTGTATCTGGGGCTCTAGTTGTCCTGGTCTCCGCTGTCTTTAAGGGATGTAGAGGTCCTTTCTAGGTGCTGATCCAGCATCTGGTCTGGATACGTACTGGATCTGGGTGACTGCAGTGACCCTCTGATCTGGACACAGACTGGATCTGGTGGCCACGTTGACCCCGGAACAAGAGAGAAACAGACAAATATTAGCATAGATGCCATTCTTCTAATGATGTAGCAAGTACATAGGGTGTTATGGGAAGTGTTTCCGGTTCCGGTTTACCTAATTAATGCAGCCTAAAAATCCTTTAACGGATTTGGATAATAAAAGCATATTAGTATGTTATGTGTATGCCAGGTTAAAGAGATGGGTCTTTAATCTAGATTTAAACTGCAAGAGTGTGTCTGCCTCCCGAAGAATGTTAGGTAGGTTATTCCAGAGTTTGGGCGCCAAATAGGAAAAGGATCTGCCGCCTGCAGTTGATTTTGATATTCTAGGTATTATCAAATTGCCTGAGTATTGAGAACGTAGCGGACGTAGAGGATTATAATGTAAAAGGAGCTCATTCAAATACTGAGGTGCTAAACCATTCAGGGCTTTATAAGTAATAAGCAATATTTTAAAATCTATGCGATGCTTGATAGGGAGCCAGTGCAGTGTTGACAGGACCGGGCTAATATGGTCATACTTCCTGGTTCTAGTAAGAACTCTTGCTGCTGCATTTTGGACTAGCTGTAGTTTGTTTACTAAGCGTGCAGAACAACCACCCAATAAAACATTACAATAATCTAACCTTGAGGTCATAAATGCATGGATTAACATTTCTGCATTTGACATTGAGAGCATAGGCCATAATTTAGATATATTTTTGAGATGGAAAAATGCAGTTTTACAAATGCTAGAAACGTGGCTTTGATTGCGATCAAATAGCACACCTAGGTTCCTAACTGATGATGAAGAATTGACAGAGCAACCATCAAGTCTTGGACAGTGTTCTAGGTTATTACAAGCAGAGTTTTTAGGTCCTATAATTAACACCTCTGTTTTTTCAGAATTTAGCAGTAAGAAATTCCTCGTCATCCAGTTTTTTATATCGACTATGCAATCCATTAGTTTTTCAAATTGGTGTGTTTCACCGGGCTGTGAAGAAATATAGAGCTGAGTATCATCAGCATAACAGTGAAAGCTAACACCATGTTTCCTGATGATATCTCCCAAGGGTAACATATAAAGCGTGAAGAGTAGTGGCCCTAGTACTGAGCCTTGAGGTACTCCATACTGCACTTGTGATCGATAGGATACATCTTCATTCACTGCTACGAACTGATGGCGGTCATATAAGTACGATTTAAACCATGCTAATGCACTTCCACTGATGCCAACAAAGTGTTCAAGTCTATGCAAAAGAATGTTGTGGTCAATTGTGTCAAACGCAGCACTAAGATCCAATAAAACTAATAGAGAGATACACCCACGATCAGATGATAAGAGCAGATCATTTGTAACTCTAAGGAGAGCAGTCTCAGTACTATGATACGGTCTAAATCCTGACTGGAAATCCTCACATATACCATTTTTCTCTAAGAAGGAATATAATTGTGTGGATACCACCTTTTCTAGTATCTTGGACAGAAAAGGGAGATTCGAGATTGGTCTATAATTAACTAGTTCTTTGGGGTCAAGTTGTGGTTTTTTGATGAGAGGCTTAATAACAGCCAGTTTGAAGGTTTTGGGGACATATCCTAATGACAATGAGGAATTAATAATAGTCAGAAGAGGACCTATGACTTCTGGAAGCACCTCTTTTAGGAGCTTAGATGGTATAGGGTCTAACATACATGTTGTTGGTTTAGATGATTTAACAAGTTTATACAATTCTTCCTCTCCTATGGTAGAGAATGAGTGGAACTGTTCCTCAGGGGGTCTATAGTGCACTGTTTGATGTGATACTGTAGCTGACGGCTGAATGGTTGCAATTTTATCTCTAATAGTATCGATTTTAGAAGTAAAGTAGTTCATAAAGTCATTACTGCTGTGGTGTTGGGAAATGTCAACACTTGTTGAGGCTTTATTTTTCGTTAATTTAGCCACTGTATTGAATAAATACCTGGGGTTATGTTTGTTTTCTTCTAAAAGAGAAGAAAAGTAATCGGATCTAGCAGTTTTTAATGCGTTTCTGTAGGATATGTTACTTTCCCGCCAAGCAATACGAAATACCTCTAGTTTTGTTTTCCTCCAGCTGCGCTCCATTTTTCGGGCTGCTCTCTTTAGGGTGCGAGTATGCTCATTATACCGTGGTGTCAAACTGTTTTCCTTAACCTTCCTTAAGCGTAAAGGAGCAACTTTATTTAAAGTGCTAGAAAAGAGAGAGTCCATAGTTTCTGTTACATCATCAAGTTGTTCTGAGGTTTTGGATATGCTAAGGAATTTGGATACATCAGGAAGATAACTTAAAAAGCAGTCTTTTGTGTTAGAAGTGATGGTTCTTCCATACTTGTAACAAGAAGTAGAATTTACAATTTTGGCTATATGAATTTTGCAAAGAACTAAATAATGATCTGAGATATCATCACTTGGCTGAATAATTTCAACACCATCAACATCAATTCCATGTGACAGTATTAAATCTAGAGTATGATTTCGACAATGAGTAGGTCCTGAAACGTGTTGTCTAACACCAATAGAGTTCAGAATGTCTATAAATGCTGATCCCAATGCATCGTTTTCATTATCAACATGGATATTAAAATCACCAATTATTAAAACTTTATCTGCAGCCAGAACTAACTCGGATGTAAAATCACCAAACTCTTTAATAAAGTCTGTATGGTGCCCTGGTGGCCTGTATACAGTAGCCAGTACAAACATAACAGGAGATTTATCATTAACATTTATTTCTTTGGATAATGTTATATGAAGTACCATTACTTCAAACGAGTTATACTTGTAGCCTGCCCTCTGAGAAATCCTGAAAACGTTGTTATAAATTGAAGCAACACCTCCACCTTTGCCTTTTAGACGTGGCTCATGTTTATAACAGTAATCTTGGGGGGTGGACTCATTTAAAATAATGTAATCATCAGGTTTTAGCCAGGTTTTTGTCAAACAGAGTACATCTATATTATGATCAGTGATCATATTATTTACAAAAAGTGTTTTCGTAGAAAGGGATCTGATATTCAATAAGCCAAGCTTAATCATTTGTTTATCCATATTGCTTCTGTTTTTTATTTGTTGAACCTCAATTAAATTGTTAATCTTAACTTGGTTTGGACGTTTTTTGTATTTTCTAGTTAGGGGAACAGACACAGTCTCTATAGTGTGATATCTAGGTGAAAGAGTCTCTATGTGCTGAGAATTAACTGACCTCTGTGACGGGAGGCAGCTAGCAGACGGTCGGTTTAGCCAGTCTGTCTGCTTCCTGACCTGGGCCCCAGTTAGTCAAGTATAAACACTAAGACTATTTGCCATATTTCTAGAGAGAAGAGTGGCGCCACCCCAGGAGGGATGAAGACCATCTCTTTTAAACAGGTCAGGTCTGCCCCAAAAGCTCGTCCAATTGTCTATGAAACCTATGTTATTCTGTGGGCACCACTTAGACATCCAGCCATTGAGTGATGACAATCTGCTATGCATCACATCACCACGGTAAGCAGGGAGGGGACCAGAGCATATTACAGTGTCTGACATCGTGCTTGCAAGTTCACACACCTCTTTAATGTTATTTTTAGTGATCTCCGACTGACGAAGTCGAACATCATTAGCGCCGGCATGAATAACAATCTTACTGTATTTACGTTTAGCATTAGCCAGCACTTTTAAATTTGCCAAGATGTCAGGTGCTCTGGCTCCCGGTAAACATTTGACTATGGTGGCTGGTGTCTCTATATTCACGTACAATAGAATCACCAATAACTAGAGCACTTTCATCAGGTTTCTCAGTGGGTGCATCACTGAGTGGGGAGAACCTGTTTAATGTTTTGATCGGAACAGAAGAGCGGTGTTTTGACCCACGACTATGCTGCCTCACCGTCACCCAGTTGCCCTGCTGCTGGGGCTCTGTTTCCGGAACCGAACAATGTACAGGAATCCCTGAGCTAGACGCACCCAAAGCCGTATCTAGAGCCCTAACATTCTTACTGTCCTCAATTAAAGTTTGGATGCGTGTCTCTAATTCTGAAATCTTCTCTGTCATTTCCCTGCATTTATCACATGTGAATCCCTCATCAGCGACAGAGATAGATAAACTGTACATGTGGCAAGAGGTGCAAGTAACAATGACGGGAGAAGCCATTACTCACCGTGCTTGATGAAATATTCTTACTGCGGTTGTTTGATGAACTTGTGAAAAACTGGAGCGAGGGAGAGGAGAAAAGAAAACAGCGATAGGTTCGAATGAAAACGCTAATGACAAGCTAACGAGTACTAACGCTTTGCAGGTGTACTGCACTCACGGCCGATATCAAGGCAGATGTGATAGGTAAATAGATATCTTTGCGTGCTAGCACAAGTAGTAGTGATGTAAACTCACATGCTAATAAACAATAAAGTCTCGAGTCTCGAGTTCGTACGTGACTCCGACTTAGATACGCCTGTGAAACCTCAACAAAAGAAAGCTCGAGGCGAAATTTCCCTGACGGAATTGCAAGATAATGTCATCGAAGCACTGACATCCCGGATTAAAGAAAGTGCAAACGACCTCGGCAAAATGATTACCAGCAACACGGTGAGCATTGAGGGACTTAAGAAATCAATTGACTTTGTGTTTGAAGAAGTAAACGCTCTAAAAACAGACTTGAAGAGCTGCAAAACTACCACCAACTTAAACAGCACTAAACTCCACGAACTTGAGCAAAGTCTGAACGATGCCGAGCGTTATCAGCGGAGATGGAACCTCCGTCTGTACGGTATTCCTGAACATTCGGAAGAGAACATAAAGCAAAAAGTAATCGGAGTCTGTGGTTCAGTTGTTCCCGACTCAAACTTTTCTTTCAAAGAGTACATAGATGTTGTGCATCGACTGGGAAAGCGGAATGAGCTGGCCAATAGACCCAGACCAGTGATCATTCGCTTCGTAAGAAGATCTACGCGGGACCTGATCTGGCAGCAGGCCAAGCAGACTGAATATCTGAGGAGTCACAAACTGAGATTCACAGAAGATTTGTCTCAAGCAGATAAGTTGCTGAGGATGAAGAGGTGGCTGTTGATTGAAGCTGCTAGGAAGGAAGGAAAGCGAGCGTTCTTTGTCGGTGTGCGCGTATTCATCGATGGGAAAGAGGTTCAATCACCCACGTGAAATCAAGTGGTTTTCATCTTGCGTCTTAAGTACACTTCTCCCTCTGACCTATTCTAAGCCAACTTGTAAGTTTGTGCTAAGGTTTATTACTTGCCTAATGCAAGTTAATTGTGGATGAATGTTTTCTATAATTTCACAACCGGGTTAATTCTTTCTTTTATTTCAAAGGGGATGGAAGTTACTCTAAAAATGTTCCTGTTTCTTCTGTTCATATATTCATGTCGTTTTCGTTAGTTACTCTTAATGTCAGGGGTTTAAGATTTAATGTTAAACGTAAAGCTTTGTTTTTATTTGCTAAACACCAGAAAAAAAAGATTTTTGTTTTTTTCAAGAAGTTCATTCAACGCCTAAAGATGTAAATTTCTGGAAAGCTCAATGGGGTAATGATGTTTGGTTTGCTCATGGGTCTGAGCGTAAAGCTGGTGTTGCAATTCTAAAAAACAAATTTTCTGGGGACATTTTATTTTCTGAGGGGGATTCCCTTGGCCATTTCATTATTTTAGTTATTAAACTAGATCTGGTGTCTATAATTATTATAAATTTTTATGGGTACAATTCTTAAATTGAAAATGATGCTCTACTTAAAAAGTTAGAGAGTCGTATTACACACTGTTTATCTAAATTCCCAAATTCACTTGTTGTTATAGGAGGAAATTTTAATATCACCTTAGACAACTCCCTTGACCGATGGACACCTCGTAGTGTAAATTATCATAACTCCACACTAAAGGCATTTATGCAGAAGTTTAATGTAATAGATATTTGGAGAGAGAAATTCCCTGGTATTAATTCTTTCACGTGGAATAATAAGGCATGTACCGTTATGTCTCGTATTGACTACTGGTTAACTCCGTGCAATTTACATAAAGAAGATATTTCTGTTAATATTCTTCCCACGCCATTAACCGATCATAAGGCAGTGTCTATCAACATTTCTTTACATTCCTCTCCTTCCTCCAGCTATAATAATTCTTATTGGAAGCTCAATAAGTCATTATTGGAGCATGAATTTGTTAAGGGGACCATTCGCAGTTTGATTGCACAATATTGGAATATAGCTCAAATTAGTAATAATTATTGCACCAATTGGGAGTTATTTAAATTTGAAGCTTGTAAGTTTCTTAGACAATTTGGCAGTTTTTTGTCTAAAGCTAAAAAACTTGAAGAGGAGATGATCATTTCTAAAATTACATCTTTTACTCATAAATCTCCTCCAAATTTATCGGATAGTGAATATCTTGAGTTATACACGCTTCAAAGCCAATTAGATAAAAGGAAGGCAGAGGGGGCTTTCATTAGATCTAGACAGAGATGGTTAGAAAAAGGTGAGCAGAATTCAGCATATTTCTTTCAATTAGAAAAATTCCATGCAAAAACAAATACAATTTTGCATTTGAATATTAATGGTACGTTAACACATGATTCAAAGGTGATTGCAGATTACTGTTCAACCTTTTATAGCACTCTTTATAAATCAGGATTTAATGAAAATTACTCCTCTGTTTTTATAGATAGTCTTACTAATTTGAAAACTATAAATGAAGTTCATAAAGAACACTGTGATAGTTCTATATGTATAAAAGAAGTCCTTCAAGCTATTGCAGAGCTTAAATTAAATAAATCCCCTGGTGTAGATGGGTTAAACTCTGAATTCTATAAAACCTTTTCAGAAGAACTTGCTGCTTTTCTTTTAAATCTTTTCTTACAGTCTATTGAATATGGTAAACTCCCGCCTACTCTGACTCAAGGCCTAATTATCTTAATTCCCAAACCAAAAAAAGACACTTTAATTCTAGACAATTGGAGACCAATTTCCGTACTTAATAATGATTATAAAATTTTAGCCTCTATATTAGCTTCTAGAATTAAGACAACTTTGGATTTCATTATCGATGACACACAGTCAGGGTTTATGAGCAATAGGCACATCTCGAATAATATTTGCTTGGTATTAGACCTTGTTGATTACCCACATCTATACCCAGACGAGAGTTTCATTTTCTTTTTAGACTTTCATAAGGCCTTCGACACTGTTGAACATCATTTCATATATTCAGCCCTAAACAAATTTGGTTTTGGTGATTTCTTTATTAATTCCGTTAAAACTTTATACTCTAATGCAAATTGTTCAATCAAACTGCGAATGGCACCTCACCCAGATTTAATCTCAGTCGTGGTATCAGACAAGGATGCCCTATTTCCCCATATTTATTTTTACTTTGTTCACAACTTCTTGCCGACCATATTAAACAGAGCCCTTTAAGAGGTATCACTGCTGCTGGCAGTGAAATAATTATTAGTCAATTAGCTGACGATACCACACTTTTTTTTAAAAGATGCAGGAGAAATACCTTTAGCCCTCAAGATTATTCATACATTTTCAAAAGCTTCAGGGCTTTACCTGAATTTAGATAAGTGTGAATTAATGTCTCTTAAAACCAGTAATCTTCTCTCAATTTGTAATATCCCCATTAAAGATGAAATTACATATTTAGGTATTAAGATTATAAAGAATGAAGAGGAACGATGTAAACTTAATTTTTCACCAGTCATTGACAAAACAAAAAAAAAAATTAAATCAGTGGTTAATGAGAGACCTATCCTTGAGGGGGAGAGTGCTGATCACAAAGGCAGAGGGCATCTCGAGACTTACATATGCAGCGGTCTCCTTAGCAGTTAATGATAACACTTGTAAAACTATTGATAAAATGCTGTTTAACTTCTTATGGAAAAATAAAACCCATTATATAAAAAAATCTGTGGTTATGAACTCAACTGAAAATGGAGGCCTGAACTTCTTAGATTTTACCACCCTTAATCATACCTTCAAAGTTAACTGGATTAAGCAATTTCTTAAAAAAACAACTTCTATCTGGAATATTATACCACACTTTATCTTTTCACAAGTTGGTGGTCTCCAATTTCTTTTGCTTTGTGACTACAGTATTACCAAGCTTCCTTTAAAACTTTCTAACTTTCATAAACAAATGCTTCTTTCCTGGAATTTAATCTATAAACACAATTTCTGTCCAAACAGATGTTTTATCTGGAACAATAAGCATATTCTGTATATATCTAAATCTTTATTCCTTATGAATTGGTTTTATAATGATATTGTTTTTGTTAGACAACTGTATAACAATGAAGGTCTTATGTTGACCTACTCTGAATTCCTTTCTAAATATAATATTCCAGTTACTCCTAAGGACTTTGCTGTGGTTATGGATGCTGTTCCTTCTGGTTTAAACATGCTTCTTAAAAACACCTGTCCTCTGCTCCCTCCATACTCGTTTGATCCTGCTGATACTGAAGTAGGCCGTATCTGTTTCTCTCTTTCCTGTATGAAAAATAATAATCGTTGTGTACGGGCTTTGCTCCAAAGGGATATTGTCTCCAGACCTGCTATTATATCATTTTGGAATGGTTATGCTGATAATCTGTTATGGAATAATATCTGGAAACTTCCTCACAAACAAAATCAAAGAAATTTCACTTAAACTCATTTATAAATATTACCCATGTAATTATTATCTTGTGAACAGATTTAATTGTGATATTGATACAGTGTGTACATTTTGTCATCTACACGATGAAACATTTTATCATTTATTTTGGAGTTGTCCTCATACAATGTGTTTTTGGTCAGATTTCTGTTCTTTTATTAAGGCTAATGTCATGCCCAGCTTTCAACTGTGTTTTAAAAATGTTTTATTTGGTTTTTTCGCTTATGACAAATCCTTTCATAAGGAATATTACTTAATTAATCTGCTGCTTCTGTTAGCGAAATTTAGTCTTCATAAAAGTAAATTTGGAGGAAACAAGCCTTTATTTTTCATTTTAAGAGCAGAAACACAATATTGGGTTTGAAAAATAAGAAAGCTACAAAGTGTGTCTCAATATGTAAACACTTTAAAATTTTTAGTTAACTTGTAAATTTGTCGCTGTTTATGTATGTTTTTTATGTTTGTTTATCTGCTTTACTCGTTGTACCCCCCTGACTGTAACTGTAATTCTTAAAACAATAAAAAAAAAAAAAAAAAAAAAAAAAAAAAAAACAGCAGCCTTATGTAACAAGAATAAGCTCGAGGATCAAAACCTGTGTCCCAGATGTGTTATTCAATAACCAGACAAGAAAACAATATAATGCCCCTTTGTAATTAACAACAACAACGGTGATAATAAAAAAATAAAAAAAATGATTTAAAGGCAGCAAAGTGCATCAACAAAGGTTCCGCCTTTGACCACGTTAATGGCCAATCGTAGAGTAGGATTTTGGGGTGGCACCTGGGGTGGCCAATCGAATCTCAGGGGTGGCGTGGGCCACCCCTCTGGCTCCGCCCCTGCTCTATAGGGCTTATGTTTTTTGGAACAAAGCAGGAATTACGGTCTGTCTGAAATGAGCTCGTGAAGGAATATTGTAACGGGGCTCAATTACATTAAGCATGTTCTTGAAACCTACGTTTTCCACTACAGCACAGTTACTCATTGCGCGCATGCGGCTCGTCAAACTATAATTGGCGGCTCGCATAGTAGCTTACAGTATCACACTGCCACTTGCCTTCAGAGAGAGCATGTGAGGCGGGAGCGAGTGGGGAGCGCGAGCGGCCGGATCTTGGACAGAGCGCAGAGCGGCAATTTCAAAAGGACGGTGGACGGAGCTTCGCATTTCCCGCTCCAATTTCGCTCTGCTCACACCACGAGTCTGAAGCATGCTCATTCAAGCCTGACCCTGAATCCATTAGTCTTGCACAGTCATCAACAGTAGACTATTTTCAACTATTTTTTTTTTTTTTTTTAGAGTAGCCTATAAGGCGCATCAGTCAAAAAATGCGCCATGAAGAAGAAAAAACATATAGGCCTAGCCTCGCACTGGACTATAAGTCGCATTTATTTAGAAATTTATAATAAAAAAATAAAAAATCTTATGGACGGGACAGTTCTCCGTTACGGACGTGAGCGCTCTGACAGCGGCACTAAGACTGCTTTAAAACTTTCACTGAGACCTCAGACAGAAAGCACAAAGCCTGTCTTTAAATTTGATTTCGTTTTGTATTAATTGTATCTTAATTTTAATCAAGGTTTCATCAACCAATTGTCTGGATTTAATAAGAAGTAAATAGAAAATAGATAACCACGATACGAAGGAGCCGGTGTGAACCTGGAGTTTGTCTCATGAATGAACCGAAACTCAGCGTATAGCCTACTTGCCTCACAGACCCGACAAATAGGCTATATATAAAGCTTGAAATGTCTACTTTTAAACAAAACAATTCAAAACGAAAGAAAACGGACTGCTCTCCCTCCCGTATGAAATGTGCATTTCTCTCAGGCGCGTTCACTACTGCGAAGATCACGAGTCAGCATCTTTCTAGCCGACAGACATAAAAAAATATAATGTCTTCTGCTATATTTTACATATTCATAATCATTAATTTTGCCGGTTCGTTGTGACAGCTTTTAGGTGCCCTTAAATGTTACATGAATGCATCAACACTGAAAACATAGAGATTTTTTTTTTTCTTTTGGGGCCATTTTGTTTGACATGCATGCCAGCTTTCACTCATCCCACTATTAAAGTAAATCTGTTCTTAAACGAAAATGTATTGGCCGTGTTATTTCTTTTTTGTGGGATGTCCAATTTATATGTAGAAATGCACATTTGCAAAGGTGACTTAGTATGTTGTCGTAAAGTGGCTCACCTTTTGATTTTGCTCTGCCAATGTGGCTCTTGTGAAAAAAATAGTGAGGATCACTGCACTACAGAGTAAGGCGCTCGCTCACTCAGTACGCGCTGAAGGCTCGTTGCAAAATGGCTTATGCGTTTAACAGACCAGAAATAGAAGATCCTCCAATAACCAACAGGAGCCTTCAGCGCGTATTACTGAGTGAGCGAGCGCCTGACTGAGTAGCCTAACATAAACATATAAGGTGTTTTTTTCTTCTTCGGGGTTGTCAGGGTATCAGCAAATTATCAGCTGGCAACACACACACACACACACACACAAACAGGATTTCATATGACATTTATTATAAAGTGAATTCTGCAGTCTTTGTTTTGCAAAATATTTTCTTCTTCAGAAGCGAAGATATTGTGCAATTATATAGTTTTATATAGAAGCATGTGGACAACTGTGGCAACCAACAAACATCATGTTAAAAAAGATGAGGTATTAACATCACCACACATCCATCCATCCATCCATCCATCTTCTTCCGCTTATCCGGGGCCGGGTCGCGGGGGCAGCAGTCTAAGCAGAGAACCCCAGACTTCCCTCTCCCTAGACACTTCCTCCAGCTCTTCTGGGGGGACACCGAGGCGTTCCCAGGCCAGCCGGGAGACATAGTCTCTCCAGCGTGTCCTAGGTCTTCCCCGGGGTCTCCTCCCAGTGGGACGCGCCCGGAACACCTTCCAGGGAAGGCGTCCAGGAGGCATCCGGAACAGATGCCCGAGCCACCTCAGCTGACCCCTCTCGATGTGTTGGAGCAGCGGCTCTACTCTGAGCTCCTCTCGGGAGACTGAGCTTCTCACCCTATCTCTAAGGGATCGCCCAGCCACCCTGCGGAGAAAGCTCATTTCGGCCGCCTGTATCCGGGATCTTGTCCTTTCGGTCATGACCCAAAGCTCATGACCATAGGTGAGAGTAGGAACGTAGATTGACCGGTAAATCGAAAGCTTCGCCTTGCGGCTCAGCTCTTTCTTCACCACGACAGACCGGTCCATCGACCGCATTACTGCAGAAGCTGCACCGATCCGTCTGTCAATCTCCCGTTCCATCCTTCCCTCACTCGTGAACAAGACCCCAAGATACTTAAACTCCTCCACTTGAGGCAGGAACTCTCCACCAACCTGAAGTGGGCAAACCACCCTTTTCCGACTGAGGACCATGGCCTCGGATTTGGAGGTGCTGATTCTCATCCCAGCCGCTTCACACTCGGCTGCAAACCGTCCCAGTGCATGCTGAAGGTCCTGGCTTGATGAAGCCAACACGACAACATCATCCGCAAAGAGCAGAGACGAAATCGTGTTGTCACCAAACCTGACCCCCTCCGGCCCCTGGCTGCGCCTAGAAATTCTGTCCATAAAAATCATGAACAGAACCGGCGACAAAGGGCAGCCCTGCCGGAGTCCAACACGCACCGGGAACAAGTCTGACTTACTGCTGGCAATACGAACCAAGCTCCTGCTCCGGTCGTACATGGACCGGATAGCCCTTAGCAAAGGGCCCCGGACCCCCTACTCCCGGAGCACCCTCCACAGGCCGTCGCGAGGGACACAGTCGAATGCCTTCTCCAAATCCACAAAGCACATGTGGACTGGTTGGGCAAACTCCCATGAACCCTCCAGCACCCTGTAGAGGGTATAGAGCTGGTCCAGTGTTCCACAGCCTGGACGAAAACCACACTGTTCCTCCTGAATCCGAGGTTCTACTATCGGCCGGATTCTCCTCTCCAGTACCCTGGCATAGACTGTCCCAGGGAGGCTGAGAAGTGTGATCCCCCTGTAGTTGGAACACACCCTCCGGTCCCCCTTCTTAAAAAGAGGGACCACCACCCCGGTCTGCCATCCCAGAGGCACCGTCCCCGACTGCCACGCGATGCTGCAGAGGCGTGTCAGCCAAGACAGCCCCACAACATCCAGAGACTTGAGGTACTCAGGGCGGATCTCATCCACCCCCGGTGCCTTGCCACCGAGGAGTTTCTTGACTACCTCGGTGACTTCAGCTTGGGTGATGGACGAGTCCACATCTGAGCCCTCAGCCTCTGCTTCCTCAATGGATGACGTGACAGCGGGATTGAGGAGATCCTCGAAGTATTCCTTCCACCGTCCAACGACATCCCCAGTTGAGGTCAACAGCTCCCCACCTCTACTGTAAACAGCGTTGGTAGGGCACTGCTTCCCTCTCCTGAGGCGCCGGACGGTCTGCCAGAATCTCTTCGAGGCCGACCGATAGTCCTTCTCCATGGCCTCACCGAACTCCTCCCAGGCCCGAGTTTTTGCCTCCACAACCACCCGGGCTGCAGTCCGCTTGGCCTGCCGGTACCTGTCTGCTGCCTCAGGAGTCCCACAAGCCAACCAGGCCCAATAGGACTCCTTCTTCAGCTTGACGGCATCCCTTACTTCCGGTGTCCACCACCGGGTTCGGGGATTGCTGCCTCGACAGGCACCGGAGACCTTACGGCCACAGCTCCGAGCGGCCGCTTCGACAATGGAGGTGGAGAACATGGTCCACTCGGACTCAATATCTCCAGCCTCCCTCAGGATCCGGTCGAAGCTCTGCCGGAGGTGGGAGTTGAAGATCTCTCTGACAGGAGGCTCGGCCAAACATTCCCAGCAGACCCTCACAGTACGTTTGGGTCTGCCGAGTCTGTCCAGCTTCCTCCCCCGCCCTCGGATCCAACTCACCACCAGGTGGTGATCAGTTGACAGGTCCGTCCCTCCCTCCCCTCTCTTCACCCGAGTGTCCAAGACATACGGCCGGAGGTCGGATGAAACGACCACAAAGTCGATCATCGACCTACGGCCTAGGGTATCCTGGTGCCACGTGTACTGATGGACACCCTTATGCTTGAACATGGTGTTCGTTATGGACAAGCTGTAACTAGCACAGAAGTCCAATAACTGAACACCACTCGGGTTCAGATCAGGGGGGCCGTTCCTCCCAATCACACCCCTCCAGGTGTCACTGTCATTGCCCACGTGGGCGTTGAAGTCCCCCAGTAAAACGACGGAGTCCCCAGTCGGAGCACTTTCCAGCACCCCTCCCAGAGACTCCAAGAAGACCGGGTACTCTGCACTGCCGTTCGGCCTGTAGGCACAAACAACAGTGAGAGACCTATCCCCAACCCGAAGGCGCAGGGAAGCGACCCTCTCGTTCAGCGGGGTAAACTCCAACACATGGCAGCTGAGCTGGGGGGCTATAAGCAGACCCACACCAGCCCGCCGCCTCTCACCATGGGCAACTCCAGAGTGGTGAAGAGTCCATCCTCTCTCGAGGAGTGTGGTTCCAGAGCCCAAGCTGTGCGTAGAGTTGAGCCCGACTATCGCTAGTCGGAACCTCTCAACCCCACGCACAATCTCGGGCTCCTTTCCCGCCAGTGAGGTGACATTCCACGTCCCTAGAGCTAGTTTCCGTGTCCAGGGATCGGGCTGTCGAGGCCCCCGCCTTCGACTGCTGCCCGATTCTCTAAGCACCGGCCCCTTACGGTCCCTCCTGTAGGTGGTGAGCCCACGGGAAGGCGGCCCCACGTCGCTCCTTCGGGCTGAGCCCGGCCGCACCCCCTTGGGGGAGGCCCGGCCACCAGGCGCTCGCATACGAGCCCCAACCCCGGGCCTGGCTCCAGGGTGGGGCCCCGGCTGCGCCATACCGGGCGATGTCACGGTCCTTTGATGTGATCTTTTCATAAGGGGTTTGTGAACCGCTCTTAGTCTGACCCGTCGCCTAGGACCTGTTTGCCTTGGGAGACCCTACCAGGGGCATATAGCCCCGGACAACATAGCTCGTAGGGTCATTCGGGTACTCAAACCCCTCCACCACGTTAAGGTGGCAGTTCAAATACACACAGCTAATAACTAACAGTGACAACAATAGCAGCATGAATAACACCAGTAATTAGCCAAACAATAATCCTCAGTGGTAACTGCATAATTTATTCATGCATGTTAGGAGTTTGCTAACTTTAAAACAAATCTGCAACATTATTTGGGGACAATATTTAGGGGAACTGTGTTGGTCTAACATGTTTTATCTGGATTCAAAATAATTAGTTTGGTATGCCTAAAGGCCCATTCCCTTCTTATTTTATTTATTTATTTATTTATTTGGTTGTTTATTTGTTTGTTTGTTTATTTGTTTGTTTATTTATTTATTTATAATGAAATCATTTTCTAAAACAACCTACAAAATCACAAGTTTTATTGTAAACAATGTGAAACAAATAATTTGGTTCTTTTATATTTACTCTGTTTTATTACTTATTACATGTATATTATTGTATTTAATAAAGAACACTGTCCGTAAATAATTCTAGCTCTGTGATGCATCTTAAAGAGACTATTGACCATGTGGCAGAGAAATTAATGGGAAAGTTTCTTTCCAACTTTATTATTTTCTCTGCCAAATGGCAACACACACAGTGCTGCTCATTAATGCTGTCTGCTGAACATTTTGTATTCAAATGAGATCAAAGTGAAAACAAGCACAGGTTGCAAACGAACTTGTATGCATGATATACAAATATAAAATAAGGTCAGTTCATTTTGCATTTGTGAGTGTTAATGCACTCAACATTGTGCAAAATTATAATGGTTATGCAGCTACCCTTAAATTACATATATTTATGTAATTATAGTAAACATTTAAATTTTCTTATATTAACACTTTACAATTTTCTTCATGGAATCTTATTTGGATGTAAATAGTTTAATGGATGTAGAAAAACTGTCATCCTCCCAATCTGGATCATAGACCTCTCAGATCTGTTTATTAGCCTGCCCGTCTGTTTTAATTGATCTATGTTTAAAGGTGCCATCTGTCATATCTGGCAAAAAAATCAAGTCATACTCCACATTCCATACCAGATGGGGGCAGTATGCCTCAATAAAGTGAATTGGTCTACTCTAGAGTAACAAACGAGAAACAGCATAGTCTCTATGCTCCGCCCCTACCTTCACAACAACACTAGAGCATAGCCGAAGCCTATAAGACAGCGGTTCTCAATTGCAGACCTCGCGCCCCACTGCTCTGCACGTTTTGAACGTTTACGTTTTATGGAAGTGGTCATCACAGGATATTCAGCCATGATTCCAGTTCGAAGTGAACGTAGCTATATGTTCCAATCAAAGTGCATTGAAGTGTGCAAGACGTGAATTTAAATTGTATTGATTTACAGAGGTATATGATGTCACAGTTGTCCATGTTTAAAGACGCTGCACAGCACAAATCAGTGAATGAATGTTTCGATGTGAGGTAAACTTCAACAGATTTCCCCTGCTCAGAGAGTAGGGAGCAATGAACATTTGAAAAACAGTTCATGCACGGAGTTCATTTCTAACGAGCTGATTATCTAAATCAGGTGTGTTAACAAAGAGAAACGTTCAAAATATGCAGAGCAGTGGGGCGCGAGGACTGGAATTGAGAACCGCTGTTATAAGAGGACGTTTTGCCTCCAGAGGAACGTTGGGTGATGTCAAGTGATTTTGAAACATGACATCTTTAAGCTACTCCCCTTCACCTTTACCAGTGAATATGTTCATATTCGTTTTGTTCATATTACATTGAGTTGTATATACACATTATTGGAATTAAATTAATTTGACAGACAGCATTCTGTCAACATCATTGGTCAACATCAGACAGCTGATGTTGACCAAGCTAGCGCCAACCAACATAACCAGAGCTGCCAACTCTCAAGCATTCACCGTGAGACACACGCAATTGACTCTTTTCACACGCTTTCACGCCACACATCAATTTTCTCACGTACAGAAAAACCACGAAGCAAAGAGGACACGGAGACCAACAGACTAGACAGAGCAGGTTACTTATGATATAAAAATATGGGTAAGTTATAGCTAGCTAATTATCAAACGCAACTACGGTTAGCCATCGCTAACATTAGCACGTTTATAGAACAGCCTTCGATACATTTCTATGTTATAACTTCCCGAAAAAAAATACACAAACATATAAAACAAACTTCTAGCGAAATACTAACAGCATCTAACTTACCAATCCAAAAGAAATGTTGCAAGTTCGGTGTCGAACCTCATTTCTTTCAGGTCCATCAGTTGTCTCCAGCGATTGAAAGCAGTGCAGATGTTTAATCTGGTTCTGCTCCTTTTCTTATCGGATTTGATTTGTGTTTCCGAGCGCGGTTGTTTCCCTGTAGCGGGTGGTGGTCTCTTGCCAAGGGCTTCAACCATCCTTCCGCTTGATTGACATCAGGTTAGATCTTTAAGTTATTCATGTATTGCAGGTTGGCTGGTGGTTATGTTGCCCGCATACCGCCTCCCATGGCCGAAACTGGTATTACGACACCTGTCGGGCCGGGGCTAGTAATGCTACTGCTAATTAAGGTTGATATCTCTGCAGCACTATAACTTTACATTTTTTTAATGACATCATTGCCCTTATTTCTTCTCATACTTTTGATGCGTGTAGGAAATTTTTTGAATATTTTTAGCTCAATTTTTGCACATGGCACCTTTAACTCTCATTGATTGTTTATTTGATCATTTTCAGCATCTCTTTCCTCACATTTTCAATGTTAACTAATAAAAAGTGTTGAGTTTATGCTCACAATGCTAAATCATGCAATGACATTTTAGTTCATTCATCTTTAAAGTTTTTAATTCAGACCGATCAGCAGCCATAAATGTTGTGTCATGAATGACTTTTCAGTACCAATGTACTTATAAGGTAGAATGAGACATTTTTGATAAATTGACTTCCAAATTAACACAATCTTTAAGCAAAATAAGATATACTATAAGGTTAGTCTAAAATCTGAAGCCTAATATGAACTCCTAAGTCTCTTTAAAAAAACAGTGATTCGAGAACAATCTGAATTTTGTACCACTTAGCCTCTCAAACCTTGAGCATCATGTCTTAATTCCAAAACAAGCTGGATTTCTCCAGATGATCATTTAAACTCTTGTATAAAGATATCCTTTACATCCACATCTATAAATCTTTTTGAGAATCAAGAAATCAATATTTTTGACCCCAAACCCAGTTTAAAGCAAATTAAGAGGACATTATGGGAGCATAGAGTGCCAAAATTGTAAATGCTGCTCAGATTTGGGTATTGAAAAGTTTTGAAATGTGCTCGCATGTCATTATGTATTTGAAAAGACACTTGAGGACAGACATTGCTTTTGAATCACAGAGGACTGACTAACCTATTAACACAAAGCCATTCTTTAATCAGAACTAAATGCCTTTAGGAGTTTGTTAGCTGTAATTTCAGATTGGATTATCATAGAACTGCCTGTATAATTGGATTTGTCATTGTAGGTCTGCTTTGCATGATTGATAGGTCTGAGGAAAGCACTGTGATTCAAGGTCAGCATCCAGATATGATCAGTCTCAGGGCTATTAGTGAGAGAACAGCAGTGGTCAGATAGAGAAACTGGTATACTGTTGCAATTCTGCAACCATATAGCTTTGGTCTTTGCCATTTCCTGTAATAGCATGCAGCTAATATAGATTATCTCTCAACCCCACCATGCTATTAGTTAAGTATTTATTTGATTTTATGATAAGATCAGTGGTTCTCAACCTTTTTTACTCCAACGCCCCCCTCCTCTCCGAATCAATACTCCAAGGCCCTGAACCTTTTTTTTTTTTCACAAAACCTTTTGTATTATTATTATTATTATTATTATTATTATTATTTTGCAAACATACTTTGCAAAAATGTTACTGCAGATATTCTTTACAACTTTACAAAGTACGTAAAGCTCAATTGTACAGTAACTTTCACAAATGAGCACAAGTCAACCTGAAATACCAATCAAGACCACAGGGAGAAAGATGCCAAATTGGACTGCACATAAACTAATATACTATGGGTGTAACGGTACGCAAAAATCACGGTTCGGTATGTATCTCAGTTTGAAAGTCACGGTTCGGTTCATTTTCGGTACAGTAAGGGAAAGAAATGTAAACATTAAACTGCAGGTTGTTTATTACTATAAACGTTTTTTAAACAATTTTTTTAGACTTATTTTTATATTTTTTAATAATATATATATATATATATATATATATATATACAAAAAAAAAAGAAATAAAATACTGCTGCAAAGTTCTCCACTTAATAAAATACTCTCAGTCTCAAACCAATATCATATAATAAAATATAATGAAAAAATATAAATAAATAACTATGATTACAGTGCAGCATTACCAATCCCAGCTTGTAGGCCTGCTCATATTTAAAAATATATATATATAACTTTTCCAAAGTGTAAAGTGCAGCATCAACAGTTTCAGTTTTTAGACCTGCTCAGATTTCGTTATTGCGTTGGACCAATCAGAATTAAGAGCAAAGGTCTGTTTAAATGCCGACGGGAGCTGCGTTTTGAATTACAATAGTTTTTTTTCCTAGTTGTAGTGATGTTCACACTCGCGTGATGCCTTTTGAAAACATTAGGCCGGTGACACACTGGCATATTGCACCTGTCAAACATAGTCTATTTTGCCGTCAATACTGTTGACGGTGTCCTTTATCAGTAGGCTATATATTTATGTTCAACATGAAGTATAGATATTGTTGTCGTGAAGACAAAATCCTGGTCTGTCGGCAGCCTCCCTCTATGTCACCTACAGTAGCAGAGCGCCAGCGCCGCATCAGGCACGATTCTGGTGTGTAAAGACACAGAAAACACAAAGCAGCCGTCACGCAACTGACATGCAGCAGAAACGCCACGCTCACGCCACGCAGCCAGTGCGTTACCGGCCTTAGAATCAGCTGCAGGGCGGGATTTGCGCAGAACACGGAGACTTCCGCCACTTAATATATTCGTTTGGAAACACAAAAATTTACCTATGTTCCGCATACAAAATATTGCATTCGGTCATTCGGTACACACGTGCACCGTACCGAAAGCCCTGTACCGAAACGGTCCGGTACGAATACACGTACCGTTACACCCCTATAATATACGGATCCATTAAGAATCACTAAACACACCAAAATACAAATAAAAAAATTAAACATTCTGATTGTGTGGAAACTTAGTGATCTGAAGGCAGCTCGAAGTCATCAGAGAACTGTCCTCTGTCAGAACAAGTGATCGTGTCTGTGTTCGGAGCATCTGATGTAGTGGAGAAGGCGCGCTCAACTCCCACGTCCTTTAGTCGGTGTGAGTGATAAAGTTATCCAGAAATAAAAGAGAAAAAAGAGAAGAAAACCGCACTCTCAAAAAATACTTTATAAATTTATTTGTACCATGTCTTACACAGACGCGTTTCGGCCTAAGCCATCATCAGTGTGTACCAAGAAGCACAAACAAGAACATTTTAAAACAATGCATCACAGGTGAACCCCATTCCTCAAATCATTAGCACCATCAGGTGCATCAAGTTACAAACATTATGGAAGCACACAAGAAATTACACAGATTGATTGCAACCCAAATGGTTTTACAAAAAAAAAACAATTTAAAGGTAATTCTTCATTTAAACCATTGGGGTATACTGTTTGAAGTGTATAAATCCAAAAAGCCTCTCGTTGAAGAAGAAAGCTGATGCTCATAAACAATAGTGATTCTCACAGCTTCTCCAAAACACACTTCTTCGGTGAGCATCTGTTACAAAACACTCGCTGTACATTCATTTGGTCAACTATTTGATTATACCGAACTGTGTTCAAGCAGAAGTATGATGTTATAATGATCAGTGCGCCGAGAGTGCAAATACATGGTTTGTTTGTGCATTAACAGACGCACGCGCACCGTATGTATGTCTCCTGTATGTCACTGTAATTGTCTTTACCTCAATTACAATCTTTATCCATCAAAACTTTACTAGCGTGGATGGCTTGCTTTATCCAGCCGAGAGCTGTAGTTTGTGTACCATATGCTCATGCAGTGGTCGGGTATTTTGAGGGGCCCCCATGAATCAATGGAAAAGATCCAGACCATGAAAGTTAGTCCTCAAATTGCAAGTAGGTCTGTGGTGTAAATAATTCAAGTGCAAAGTTATAATCTGTCAGTGGCTCCTGTATGTAATAGCCAGCTCCTTCTGGATCATTTGGAATAAAACCACTCCAGGGTAATGATGCAAGGAAACTTTGTTAACCATGTAAGTATTTTTGTGGTGAATCCATAAACATGCAGGAGAAGGAAAGACAGTTTTGAAGTAAAATAAAACCAGCAGTTTTTCTCTGTCTTTTCTCTCTTCTTCTCTTGCTTAAGTAAAAAAATTAATTAGTGAATCTGATGATCGCATGAGCCTCTTACAAAGAAGGATTCTACCGTAGTAAGCCCTCATGTCTTGAGTGCTGTCATCAAATCATAAAAAAAAATATTTGTAGAATCTCTGACAATTGCAGTACATGCAATCAAATTTATAATATGTTGCTTTTTGCAATTTTCACAACAATTTCTAAGTGCAATGTCCAGTGACTGGTGCTAACAGTGTGTTTAGTTTTATCAGAAACAGATAAACATAAATGTGACAGCGTTTTATTATTGGTTGTTGTACATTACATGGCAGTTTCGAAATTAAATGTCTGGTGTGTGACTCTAAATGGTTAATGCTCTATCATGTTTGAAAAATACAATTACACCTACAGTCGTGGCCAAAAGTTTTGAGAATTAAATAAATATTAGTTTTCAAAAAGTTTGCTGCTAAACTGCTTTTAGATCTTTGTTTCAGTTGTTTCTGTGATGTACTGAAATATAATTACAAGCACTTCATACGTTTCAAAGGCTTTTATCGATAATTACATGACATTTATGCAAAGATTCAGTATTTGCAGTGTTGGCCCTTCTTTTTCAGGACCTCTGCAATTCGACTGGGCATGCTCTCAATCAACTTCTGGGCCATATCCTGACAGATAGAAACCCATTCTTTCATAATCACTTCTTGGAGTTTGTCAGAATTAGTGGGTTTTTGTTTGTCCACCCCGCCTCTTGAGGATTGACCACAAGTTCTCAATGGGATTAAGATCTGGGGAGTTTCCAGGCCATGGACCCAAAATTTCAACATTCTGGTCCCCGAACCACTTAGTTATCACTTTTGCCTTATGGCACGGTGCTCCATCGTGCTGGAAAATGCATTGTTCTTCACCAAACTGTTGTTGGATTGTTGGAAGAAGTTGCTGTTGGAGGGTGTTTTGGTACCATTGTTTATTCATGGCTGTGTTTTTGGGCAAAATTGTGAGTGAGCCCACTCCCTTGGATTAGAAGCAACCCCAGACATGAATGGTGTCAGGATGCTTTACTGTTGGCATGACACAGGACTGATGGTAGCGCTCACCTTTTCTTCTCCGGACAAGCCTTTTTCCAGATGCCCCTAACAATCGTAAAGGGGCTTCATCGGAGAATATGACTTTGCCCCAGTCCTCAGCAGTTCATTTGTCACGGGTTGACTCAGTATTTTGTTTGTTTTTGATCAGAGACATTTGGGCCTTATTTTGTGCAGTGTCCTGTGTGATGGTGTTTACTGTGTGCATTAATATATTGGCACTCTGAATTGTAGTGGTTATTTACTGTGCATTTGCATCAAATTTGTAGTGGGTTTCTATTTCTTAATCTGCCCTGCTTGACTCTTTATAGACACCTATTAATGGACAAACCTGGCAACCCGCTTCCTGTTTTATTATTCTGCCCATATTTGGACTGTGCTTCCTCCCTGCTAATGTGACTTAATTAATTCATTAGAACTTGTCCAAATATGGGCAAAAAGGTGGAGCATGGTGACGACACTTCCTGTGATTTGAGTAACTTTATTATTGCCTCTGCATTGCTGCTGATAATGGCAATTAGTGACCAATTCTCTAACAGCTGGCGATTGCCTAGTTTGAAGGAGATAAAAACTGACTCTTTGGAACAGAGAGGGGTCTTGCCTGGTGGCTGCTGTTCTGCTGCCATTTTGTGTTCTATGCACTTCCCTGCTCTGTACACGAAGCCCAAGTTCCCAGGCATTTCTGTTTGACCACCGGTATACTGCAGCTGGATTTTCTCAACGCTCTCTATTGTTGCCTAAAGGGCCGTAAATATATTTTATTACCACACATTGTGAATGTGTGTCCATTTTCTGTGGTGTTGGTGTTCATTGTGGTCGTTTGCTTTTAGCCTCCGCAATACCTGTCTTATGGTTCCAGTGGTTGGCATTGTCCTGAAGACTGTGGCTATCCTCGAACCTCCCTCAACGCTCTCTAATCCTCGAACCTCCCTCAACGCTCTCTAATGCTGCCTGAAGGGCCGTAATTATATTTTATCGTGCTACAGTGTAAGTGTGACCCGCTATCTGTGATGTTGGTGGTCATTCGTGGTGCTCTCTTCTAGCCTCTGGATTATCCACCTTGGATCCCTGGGCCCAGTGTTGCTGTAAAGACTGCCTTGGTTACACCGGAATCTCCCTCAGCGTTTGCTGTTTGCCGCCGAGAGTATCGTAACGTTTCCCTGTGGGTCGGACGACTGCCGTGACCTTCTGGACATGTCCGCTTGACTTTTTGGAGGGAGGACCGCTGGTGCGAACTGTCGTGACGCCACCGAACATTAGCTTTTTTTCCAAACGGCTTCAGAGACATCATTTTAGTGAACTCTTCCCCCTACGTAACACTATTTCTAGTTAGTGCTTGCTGTCCCAATAAAGACTATTTGTTGTATCCACACATTGACTGTCTGTTTTGTTTCTGTGGCTGGGACCTGATTTATTTTATGTAACGTTGGTCACTAGGTGACACATTCACTATACTTTCTGCAGAAGATCAATCTGTCCCTGATGTTTTTTTCAGAGAGAAGGGGCTTCTTTGCTGCCCTTCTTGACATCAGGCCATCTTCCAAAAGTCTTGGCCTCCCTGTGCGTGCAGATGTGCTCACACCTGCCTGCTGCAATTCCTGAGCAAGCTCTGCACTGGTGGCAGTCTGATCCCGCAGCTGAATCCTCTTTAGGAGATGATCCTGGCGCTTGCTGGACTTTCTTGGACGCCCTGAAGCCTTCTTTACAAGAATTGAACCTCTTGTAAGATTGAACTTTCCTTGAAGTTCTTGATGATCCTATAAATTGTTGATTTAGGTGCAATCTTAGCCACGATATCCTTGCCTGTGAAGCCATTTTTATGCAACGCAATGATGGCTGCATGCGTTTCTTTGCAGGTCACCATGGTTAACAATGGAAGAACAATGATTTCAAGCATCACCCTCCTTTTAACATGTCAAGTCTGCCATTCTAACCCAATCAGCCTGACATAATGATCTCCAGCCTTGTGCTCCTCAACATTCTTACCTGAGTTAACAAGACGATTACTGAAATCTAATCTAATCTCAGCAGGTCCTTTAATGACAGCAATGAAATGCAGTGGAAAGGATTTTTTGGGATTAAGTTCATTTTCATGGCAAAGAAGGACTATGCAATTCATCTGATCACTCTTCATAACATTCTGGAGTATATGCAAATTGCTATTATAAAAACTTAAGCAGCAACTTTTCCAATTTCCAATATTTATGTAATTCTCAAAACTTTTGGCCACGACTGTACACTAAACACAGCCAATAGTGTTAATAAAAGCAAACATGAGATGATAACACATATGCTGAAGCATTTTACAAGTGTTTGACCTCTTTTATTGAGTGTTGCGACTCATGTTTCACAGTACTCATACCTGAGTGCTCCACATCACAGTGTATTGCTATTCCATGTGGGATACCAAGCAAGTTCACTACATCAGAGAAAGACATACATATGAAGCTGATTCTATGATGCAAATGCCAAAATGCATTATTTTACAAATTATGAACTATGGTGAAAGTGTTGTGAGGTCATAAGATAATACTGTGCAAGTAGCAAAGCTGTTTTACTGCCTCTAGTGTCAATTTCAGCTGGAAACTGCAGTAAATCTACTGAAGAAAAAAAAAATGTTTGCATCTCTTAACTAGCTCTACATATATGGATTTTTGTTTTCACTTAAACTTGCTCATTAGCTCACCTGGTACAGCACTGTATGCAATCCCGAGTGCTTGTGTATGAGTCTGGTGAAACGTGTCATGATGAAACAGTTCAAAGACTTGCAAAGGAAAAATGGCATCGCTGCTTATAAGCAAATGTGTTTTCATCTCACTATTGGTTAGGTTTAGTGTAGATGGTACCTTATTTTAAACACAACTTTTTTATAGAACTGCAGAAAATTTCACCAAAGACATGTTTTCCAGTGAGCCTGCTGTTTTTGACACATTGTTTCTTACAGTTAGACCCACATTCTACATCCACAAAAATAGGCTTTAATTATGTTTAGCTTATTATTACTTGTGGAGGCATCACGCCACAGGACTGGCAGTAGTTCCACATAACATTACAATTAAATATTACATAATTGTAATTAGTGTAATATAAAACTCTCCTTACAATTTAGAAGCTTTAAAATTTCTTATACTTTTTTGCTGAGATTTGAAATAGCAAATTGACCAAATTATTGCTGCCCAGCCAAATAAAGAAAATATAAACAGTAAAGCAAAACCTAGGAAGAGCACAAAGAGAGTAATACACTTGGTGACAGTGAAAGAGATGAAAAAGCAAAGAAGAGTCATCCCTTTTATTTTTCAGTAGGACGTTTATGAAATATTGCTCAGGCCCTTCTGTGCTGCTGCATGCTGAATTTAGGCCGTCTCGCCAATTGGGCAACTCCCGTTTTTTGAGTAGGGATAAAAACAAAATGTCTGCCACACTTTGGGCAGGCCTGTTTGTGCTGTGTGCCTGGACCACTCACCCGCTGCCAGTCAGACACATGCTGCCAGTGCACAAGCTCCTCCAACCGATGCTCCGCTGGCGACAGCTGTTCTCTTGCTGACTGAAGTCTGGGCACATGGAGAGGCGTGGCCGTCTGCGCTCAAACACAATCGCTGTAGTGCCTCGGGGGCAGCAGCCTAGGCATGCGTGTCACAACGCATATCCATCTTTCTGCTCTGTTCCTTACTGTCACACAAATATTATTGCATTATGAGACACCAATCTGGTCAGTTTTGACTTGGGCATGGAAATGGAGACTTTTGGCACAACAGCTTTGACTGTGAGGATTTCCTCCAAACTGAGCCTGAGGTCCATCAGTGACCCAGTTTGCAAGCAGGCTAAAAGTTTGGGCTCTTTCAAGTCTGTTGGGCACATGAGCTAAGAAACGTTGTCACTCCACAGGAGTGGGATCAATCGTTTGAGAATAATCTGACCAAAGCTGCGCAATTTTTGAACAAGCGCATGCTTGGTCGAACAAACACTTCACCAGATATACCCTTAAAGGATGCTATTATTTTAAAATGCTACTGGTGGCTATGAAAAGCATCCGTGGGGAAGGATTCATGCTAAGAAAAGACTTAATCACTTTTTGAAATACCATTGCAAATTAAATGTGCACATTGAAAAAACTTAACCAAAATAGCAAGATAGGACAACAGTAGCATGTTCTGTGAAGTATTAGCACATGTACAGCGTGAATTCACAAGGAAAGATGCAGAAAAAACAGGGAATAAAATGGCAAATCAATAGTAGTAGTCATGTATTTCTTAGACTTACTGGTGAAGCCAACGCAGGCAGCTTATATTAATCACTGTATCTAAGTTTCCTTCTTAAACCTCTAGCCTGCAAGGGCATTGTTCAGTGTGTCCTGTAAGATGAACTTTAAACCTCTTAATTGCATCACGTGATCTTGTATGCGTGTTTTTGTTGGTTGTTGATTTTATCTTTGCTCTTAAGTAAGGGGATTTTCATTGATGTGTCTATGTTAAAGCATCGGTTCACAGTTTAATTAGTCCTGTGGTATAATGAGTTCATTATAGTAAAGGAAGTGGTTAAATCTGTGTATGTGGTAAGTATAAAAAATTAAGAAATGTGACGCTAACAATAGTATGCAAATTCATCAACTATGTGTCCAGTATAATCAAAAGTCAGGATGGTCAAGATGATTTTACTGTTTGCTTATTATAACCTTTAGGGGAGAGGGAACAATCTGAACAATTTCTCAAAAATATAATTCTTTCTTAATTAAGTTGGTTTAGCAGAAAATGTTGTCTATATTTATATATATATAAAAGTGAGTGTATATTTCTGTTTTCACTGTACTGTTAGATCATCTTAGCACACTGACAGGAGCCCAGAGCCTTATACTTACATTCCTTGATGTTACAAAGTTGAAATTATTACATTAAATGCTCTACCTGAAGCAAGAAGCAAATGTGCTAAAGCAGCTAATGGACAAGAAATCACCTTTTTATTTCCAATATATGCTGCACAATGTGATTTACCTCGGAAGGGTTCCAACATCCTTTTTTGGTGTAGAAACAACATTACCACCATACAAGTTTAGAACAAAAAATTTAATTTGTGCTTATAAAAAAAAATGGCCTTACCGTTGATTCGCCCAACAGTAATGATTCAAAAATAAAAGACATTAAGTTGTGCATTTCATGAAACAAAGTCATTCTCAGTTGGGAGTTCAGCTTTAAAAAAGGTTTTGAGATGCAAATGCCCCTTGGTAATTCATGCAGTAACATCTTATACTCAGCTCTTTCTTACAGTCCTCCTCTGCCTGAGAAGCAAAACATAGCTGAAAAAATGACAGTTGTGTGACAATTAATGGCTTATTATATTCAACCACCTGGCAATGACTTGGATAGCAGACAGTCAGTTAAAGGCCAGTGTTGGGAAGCTTCAAACTGTTTACTCTCATTTAGGTTCAGGCAGTTATATAGTTTATTTATTTCAAAGCACTTCACAGGTCTTTTGGAACAAAGTAAAACCATATTTTGAGAGTCTATCTCAATGAAATAAACAAGTGTATTGATTAGGAATGTTAAGCAAAACTAAAATGAATACAAATATAAAAAAATAAAATGTTGTTGTTGCTGCTGCTGTTGTTGTTATTAAAAAAATATATATATATTTTTTAAAGTAAAACATATTGAAAAACAAGATAAGTTTGCTAAAATTAAAATGAAAAGTAATTAGTTCAAAAATACAATTCTGTAAGATAGTAAAACTTATTTTCAGAAAATATATCTAATGTTTAGCATAAAAAATATTAAATAGCCATTATTTGAAACTTTTTTCAAAATTTAATTTAATTTAATTTAATTTAATTTAATTATTTAATTTTCTATGGAAGCTCACGTGAGATGCACTAAATATTTGGAATAACATGAGTTTGGATAAATTATACTTTCTTTCTTTCTTTCATTTATTATTATTATTATTATTATTATTCATTTCATTTAATATCATTTCATTTTTGGTTAAACTAGTTCTTTAAAGGACAAGGTTTATGAAAGTATATTTTGTCAGCCCATTGGCAGAGCATATGTTGGCCTCTGAATGTGAGTTGCTCTGCAGCGATCTGTTTCATTTTCAATCCTTTTTTCAATGAGTTCAATGTAATGAGGCTTATAAAACATGATCTATATCTGCAATGCAAATTTTGTATCAAAGGAGTGTCCTCTTAGAGCTGTTTCAAGGGACACATCACAGGCATGGCATGTGTGTCATCTCAGCTGCTGAAAAATTTAGTAAACCTGCATATCATACATCACTTTTTAATGTGTTTAAAAAGACAGAATAAAAGAGATTTTTTCTTCATATGATGTTTTTTCCATTAAATATTCATACCCACACATATTAAATACAAAATCTCATCAATGTACAGTACATGATACTTGCTGATGGAAGAAATTAAACATATTCTTTATGCTTTGCCGTGTCATAATTATCAAGCTTCACTATTGGTAGCATTATTCATACGAATGAGAATTTGTGATTTGAACAAACCCCTAAACAAATGTAACTACTTACATTACTGTTACATTTAATTTGCATTAATGCAAACCTCCCTCTTTAGAATTTGACCAGAAAGAAACCAGCAAGCAACACTAGCAACATGCTAAACCACCCACAACATCCTAGCATAGAGTCACTATTCTGCAAGACATCCATTGCTAATTTTGTGAACATCCAGTGGCAGAAAAATATACATTTCTGCCGCATTACATCTGTCTGCGGAAGCCAAAACCAAGTTAGCCATGGAGATTTCAGTACCATAATTAATCACTGGCTGTCAAGCACAAACAAACAGATTTAAAGTGCTGCCAGCTTTTGCTGGGGCGTTACTGCTAGGCTTTTTTTTCTTAGACAAATTCACTCTTTGACCTATGCGTGTCTCTCTTTGTTCCCATCTCCTTCTCTCTCTGGTATTGTATAATGAGAAATTATTTACTGTCTCCTGCTGAAGAGCCTATTGTTTTATTCATCAGTGGAAGCAGCTATACAAGACTGCAGCTAATGTTAAAATGTGCCATTCCCGACTGTCAAATTAGTGATGCAACAGAAAGGACTTTTTCTGCAAAATGCTTGTCTTGTTTAAATCACTTCTAGGCAACAGCGAGATGGAGACAACACAGATGTTGTGATTAGCGCTGAGACCAAACCATAAAAAAACTTCCTCTGTTTTGGTTAGAACAAGAAAGAGTCAGACACCAAACATCACAGTAAGAATAACTCAGCCTGGCAGAGTATGATTATAAGTGTGAAATAATGTTCACGAATATAGTCATCTGTACATTAAACTTTTCTAAAACACACACAAAACTTTGTTTAGGAAAAGTGCCTCCTGTCAAAGAATTAGTATCATCAGACATGAATTTTAAACTTGGTTAATGAAAGACACCACATAACTGACACATTGCTTGGGTAGGATGATTTTTTTGCATGTTCATCTTCTCCCAGGAGATGCGGTGTTGGCCAGGATACGTGCTGTGTTTGATGAGAGGGACTCTGTTCAGTTTCTTGCCTTTAGGGATGGGATGTGCATGGGAGAGGGGTGTAGAAAGGGAGCTTGGTGAACAAGCTTACAGAGACATGAAATCACTCAGAGGCCAAAAGCTTCCAGCTCAATTACCATGCCAAAGCTAACCTGCCACATTTTAAAAGTAATGTCATCTTTTAAAGTTATGCTGTAGAAAGGTGAGTCTCTGAAACATATTACACTTCTTCTACATGTAACAGCCACAATTAAGTTTACATAAAAACAAAAACAAATAAGCATATCAGAATGATTTCTGAAGGATCACAAGACAAGTGGTTGCAGTGAACATTCAGGTGTGCATCCAGGATTACATTTTATTTATAAAAATATTCATTCATTAAACAGTTATTTAAAATTCTAATAATATTTATTAATATTACTGTGTGTGTATATATATATATATATATATATATATATATATATATAAATAATAAATAAAAGTATATATATATATATATATATTAATAATTTTATTTACTATGTATTACTTATTTTCTCTTCACTTTTTCCAGACTTTTGACTGGTAGTGTACTTAGGACTGCTTTATTTTTTATAAAAAGTAATACAAAGCTTGTTTTCCATGTTCATTGCTTGCTTCTGGTCAAACAGTGGTTACCTCTCAATCAGTTTTTACTCAATGTCACAATATTCCAGTAGATCATTGCATTTACAACACTAAGGTCATGGGTGTTTCCTAGTGAATCATATAAAATATGTATGCTGCTTTAGATGAAGGCCAGTCCATGAACTGTAAAAGTGACTTGTAATGTTTCTGTAAGAACCACCCTGCAACATGTCTAAAAAATGTGCACTACTACTCGATTGAAAAAGCAGACTAAGTATTTTAGTCTTTTAAGGAACCTTGATAATACCTGCATGAATTATGTATATCCTCACCAACAGTGTTTTAACACTACAGGCAGTGTTGTGGTAGATAAAAAGCTGTCAAGCAGTTAGCAAGCACACTCAAGCATATTGTTCCATATTTCATGCAGCATATATAATTTTCAAGCAATAGAAAAATATTAGGATTAAGTCGTATTACTAGATTGTGCTTACTCAGGTTATTACTTCAAGAAGAAGAGCTTTGTGCTCCAGCACAATGTATAAAACAATATTTAATCTATGGTCACAGGTTAACACAAAACACAAAGTACAGCCTGAGATTGCAACAAAACTGCATCGGGTGGCAATTAAAAACAGTTTTAAAAGAGTCTCTAAACCCAGTTTGTCTATTTAAAATGGCCCTGTTATGGGTAATGAAAGGTTCATATTTTGGTTTGGGAGTCCCCAACAGCAGGTTGGAGGGAATGTAACACTGGATTGGTGCTTCTGTTGGAGTTGGAGGAGAAAATAAGTTGGGAGTTCCTCTTCAGGAACTCGAGCTGCGTCGAGAACACTTTGGGGAACGCCTCCAGCGTGATGTCTCTGAATGACGTGTGTAATCAGTCCAATGGATGGGCGAGACGTCATAGGCAGGTGACATCAGAGACCAGGAAGCATAAAAGCATGAGCGGCAAAGCCGGCAACTAGCCATATGTTTTCAGCAAGCGCTCTCTCTGTGTGTCAGCCACTATCTGTTTGTGAGTCTTATTTAGTGTTGTTTGTCCACTGATAAACTCCATTTGTCAAAGCTTCAATCAAGAGAAGTCTTGGACGAGAGCAGGTAGTGTTCAGGCTGTGTGTTTTCCCTAGCAGCAAAAAAAGGGGTAAGGACACATGCAGTTCATGTGTTGTCTGCTTGAGAGTGAAGCGCGCAGTATCTGCTCTCGAGGGAGTTGACGCTGCGATGTGATCGTTTTTCTTCACTCTCAGAAGGCTCTCTTTGAGGAGGAAGCCTTCTCTGGAGTTTCTCACGGTGCTAGCCCTGCTTTTGTCGAGGCGGAGCAGTGGTTGTGCTGATTCCCTTAGTAGACTATTCGGCAGCGTGAACTACTGCCAAATGTGTCTCAGTGGGTCCTACACACTGTAGTGAGAGGCCACAGAATCCAGTTCTGGTGGGCCCTACAGGCTCGTGGTGGTGGACGGAGGCCATCGAGGTGGTCCCTCCTTGGGTTGCAGAGTCTGGGTCCTACATCTGGTACTTCACTGTTCCGAGGAAGGATGAGGTGTTGTGTCCTTTTTTAGATCTGCGTTTTTTGAACCACTCAGTCAGGGGACTGAAGTTCAGCATGCTTGCACAGGCCAAGTCCGAGGACTGGTGTGTCATGATCTATCAAAAATATGCACTTCATCGGAAGTTCCTGAGGTTTGCTTTTGGGGGCAAAAGCCTACAAATACGGATCTTCCTCTGGCCTTGCACTCTCTCCCCACACTTTCACGACTCAACCACATTGACGATTGGTTGATATTAGCTCAATCAGAGCAGATGACGGTTCGGCATCGAGGTGTCATTCTCACTCACATGAAAGAGCTGGGGTTAAGACTTAATGCCAAGAAAAGTGTGCTTTCTCCAGTAAAGAGAACCACTTATCTGGGCGTGGTGTGGGATTCGACCACGATTCAGGCATGTATGTCACCTGCTTGGATCGAGTCGATCCTCACTGCAGTTGCGAGAGTGAGAGAAGGCCGGTCACTCGCTGTCAAGCAGTCTCGGAGATTGCTGGGTCTGATGGCAGCTGCAGTCAAAGTGAATGCTATTGGCCTGCTGTACATGAGATCCCTACAGTGGTAGCTCAAGACCAAGGGGTTCTCCCCAGGGGGAACCCCACTTTGCATGCTAAAGGTCACGCGGCGGTGCCTACATACCTTAGATGTGGAGAAAACCTTGGTTCTTGTCTCAGGGCCAGGTGCTGGGAGCTCCTTGTCGCCGGAATAGCGACGGACACATCCCTCACTGGCTGGAGTGCAGTCATGAGTGGCCACCCTGCCCACGGTCTGTGGAGTGGCCGCCATCCGACATGGCATATCATCTGCCAGAGGATGCTGGCCGTGCTTCGAGCACTACATTACTTTCTCCCAGGCCTAAGAGGTCAACATGTGTTGCTGCGAACCGACAACACAGCAGTGGTCTCTTACATCAACCACCAAGGAGTTCTGCGCTCACGCCGTTTATACAAACTTGCGTATCAGATCCTTGTGTGATCCCAGAGTGAACTCCTCTCGCTAAGCGCAGTCCACATTCCTGGGCATCTTAATATGGCAGCAGACATCCTGTTGAGGGAGGGGCCGAGGCCCGGGGAATGGCGGCTTCACACCGAGGTGATGAAGCAGAGTTGGAGAGGTTGGCCAGACTCGGGTAGATCTGTTTGTGACTCAAGACACATCGCACTGTCCCCTCTGGCTTCCTCTGATGCCATGGTACAGAGGTGGGTGAGGCTTCATCTGTACGTTTTTCCCCCGATTACTCTGCTCCCGGGAGTTCTGGAGAGAGTGCGCCGGGATGGAGTCCGGCTGCTGTTAGTAGCCCAGTTCTGGCCGGGCCGGTTATGGTTCCTGGGCCTGATTTCTCTTTTTGACGGCACTACATGGGAGGTTCCCATCAGGAGAGATCTCCTCTCACAGATGGAGGGTGCGCCCCCACATGGAGCTTAGAAGCTGTAGGTGTGGTCTCTGAGGAGGCATAACTCTTAACTTCCGGTCTCTCAACTGAGGTTGTTGAGACCGTTCTCCAATCCAGAGCTCCCTCAATGAGGAAACTGTATGCCTTAAAGTGGAAGCTTTTCACTTCTTTGTGCGGAGACCACCAGCTCGACCCAGTTAACTGCCCAGTTGGTACAGTGCTGGAGTTCCTGCAGGCTCTCCGCAGGGTTGACCCACTCCACCCTGGAGGTCTACGTGGCGGCCATGGCGGCCTACTGCGCCCCTCTCGTTGGCCATTCAGTGGGCAGAAACCCTCTGGTTACATGTTTCCTCCATGGTGCGCTGAGGCTGAGGCCTCCATCCAGAAGAAGTTTATGCTAAGCGGTGATCATGATGCTATCCTAAGATTTGAGTCCTCTGATCTCCCCTCTCTTGGGGGTCAAGACTCACTCCTTCTGAAGTTTGGCAATTGGACGGGTTGTCCCCGATTACTGTCAGGCTCCTGTCTCCTTCTCTTGCTTTATCTGTGCTCTCCCACACTAGGCAGAGATTTGAAAGACTGGTGCCGTGGGCATTCTCGTTCCCCAAAGCGTTCTCGACGCAGCTCAAGTTCCTGAAGAGGAACGTCTAAGGTTACGTTTATAACCCTGGTTCCTCGAAGGAATGAAACAATGCATCGCAGTGCCACACTTCTGGCATCTCTGGCCATTGCTTGCTTCATCCTTTGAGACTGGTTGCCGGCTTCGCTGCTCATGCTTTTATGCTTCCTGGTCTCTGACGTCACCCACCTATTATGTCTCGCCCGTTCATTGGACTGATTACACACGTTATTCAGAGACGTCACGCTGGAGGCGTTCCCCAAAGCATTCTCAACACAGCTCTCTCATTCCTTCAAGGAACCAGGGTTACATACGTAAACCTTAGATGCTTTACTACATACCCTAAATTTACCCTAGCGCTGTGGTTCCCAACCTGTTCCTGGAGGCCACTGTGTCTTCTCCACAGGAATCCAACACGTTGTCTGAAAGAGGGAAGATTCAAGTTTTCTAGGGTCTACGTGCACAACAAGTGGGCAGGCATAGATATGCTAATGTTTCAGTTTGACGTCACCTTGAAACAGCTAAAGATTTGTTTAAAAAACTACTCGTTTTCATGATCCAGAGTTGACACTTTCTTTTGAAAGACAATAACTTTATACACGGTGCAATTTTAGATTTAAAACTTTGCAGGATGTTTTGGTTCACTTAGGGTAAGTTTAAAAAAACCCATAATGGGGCACTTTAATTCATAACTCATAATTCATAAGTCTTTCCTCCACACAGGTCTGCGATAATAGCAATGAATGCTTAATTGCTTAATATATATATAATTTTGATATCTGTGTAAATCTCCAAGTATAAAAGATAAAAGAAGCCCAGAGGACAATAATTTATACAGTTCTATCGAACTTCCTGGGATATATTTGAAGTTTATGCATCATATGAGGATTTATGACATCCAGGTCTACCCTTTAGATTTATTACTGCTGCTAGAAAGCATAAAGTATGAGAAGGCATTTTAAGTAAACCAAGACATTTGTGAAAAATCAATCATCAAGGTCCACAAAGGTGACTGCGGAGAGGGAGAATGCAGTGAGAATCTGGAAACCTAATTTGGCTTGGTATGAGAGGAGCAATGTTCAAATTAAGGATCCAGTAATTTTTGCCTTGAACACTTTCGACCTTTGAATGTTATTTCTGATTCTTTTTTTTTTTATTAATATTTTTATTTTCTTCAGGGGGTGGTAGGAACACTGTTAAGGGTCACATTCAACATCAAACTTCATTTTCTGTGAGCAAGGTTCAGTTAGAGAGGCAGCATTGAGGGAGCAAATTGCCCAATTAGACATAAAACACACTTAAAGCATTGTGAGCAGAACACTTAAATTGCTCTCCTCCTGCTGAGAAACAGAGACATAGGGTCACTGGAAATGCGTTTTTGTACTTATAGGTGTAGTAAATGCACACACATGGCTTCTGCCTTTCATTAGACGTCCATAGAGAAATGAAAGATTGAGTTTCCAAACTGCAAATATGAAGTTAACCAGGAGAAAAATCTCAAATTGGCATCGCAAAAAAAGAAAATCTGTGTATCACGGTGTCTTCTCCTTGTTCTTTTTTTTCAGTTACACTTCAGTTTGAGGACCAATTCTCACTAATAATTATGTAATTTGCTGCTTCGTAATAGTTAGTAAGGTAGTTGTTAAGTTTAGATATTGTGTAAGGGATCTTAAATATGGCCATGCAGAATAAGGCATTAACATATTTTTATAAGTACTTATAAACAGCCATTATGTTACAAAATTAACACTTATAAACAGACTGAATAACTGATGTAGGCCTTTTGGTCTTGATTTCATTTTCCCTTTTTTTTTTATCAAAATGTTCCCAAACTTAAAAACTGAAAAGTGATACATGACAAGTGAGAGCGTCTGTTTCTGGCTCACCTTCAGCCAGGGACGTGCACAGACATTTTGAGGGGCAGGGGCTCAAGTGAAATAAAGGTCACTTCTCATAATTAGTTTTTTTTTTACAAAAAAGTATATATATATATATATATATATATATATATATATATATATATATATATATATATATATATATATATATATATACGCAACTCTGACTTCCTTTTAAAAAAAAATAATTTAAAAAGTTAATTAATTTTATCTTCCTCAAACTCACGCAATTGTTTCATTTTCAAAAGATGTCTACAAAATAATCAGTTCACAGAAACCATGGTCTCCTTAGTATTCACTAGGTTTATAGAGCAGCAAAGGAAACCATTCCACAATGTGCATGTTTTGAACACATTTTCTATGCTACTAGTTTCAAGTATTTATGAAGAGTTCAGATGCAAAAGCCTCTAAGTGCCATCTGAAATTTTCTTATGAGCTTTTTTTTTCAAGCTCGTATTTAAGTTCAGTAATTTAACTTAAAATGACAATTAATAGGTAATTTTCATTGCCAGTAATGTGAAATAAGTGAACATAAACATACACGCTTGATAAAAATGATCATTACTGAAGGAAATTTCAGATGGCACTTAGAGGATTTTTCATCTGAACTCTTCATATTTAGAATAACCTAAATAACTGCATCAAACAGAGGGGCGTGTTTTACTAATAATTTGTTTATTTTTGCACAAGGCACTACATCATTTTAATTATTTTGGTGTTATCAGAATACATAACACTTTAAAATTAAACTTACCAAAATAATTGAGTAAAAATTCAATAAAAGCCAATGTCATGTATGTATTTGTGGTGGTATGGAATACTATTTTATAAAGGTTTCGAGGAAATAAAAAAGTTAAATTACTTAACTAGTTAATTTATAAATATTGTTATTTTTAAAGTTTAATGTTAACGTATTTCTACTCAGTTTTATCTATTAATGTACCAGATGCAGTTACTCAGATTTACTACATTTTTTAGAGTGTATCCTCCATCTGTTTGCATCTGTAGATTTCTTCTAAATTCACCAATTTAGATTTCTAAATTTCAGGGGGAAAGACTCTTGATGTAAGTCAATATCTGGGGACGTTCTGTATGCAAATTAGGCGTCAACTAGTTAAAATGCGCACATTTGCATCTAATTGACAGGGAAATGCAGGTAAATAGGATAAACAAAATAACTAAAGCATATCACCTGGTGGTGATATATGCTTATTTTATTAACTTATTTTATTACATGGCTTGGTTGAATTGCAATGTAGAATGCGGTCTGTTATAACCAACAGACCGCTGTGCGGAGTATAACAGACCGTTGCCATGAAAAACAGAGCGTTGCTATGGACTCACAGGATTCTAACCGTAGAGACGGAGCGGACTATTTTCTTTAGCGGAAGCAATACAATCGGGTTTAACAATCGGGGGAGAGGGAGCGCTTCAGAACTCCTGACATGATATTTAGATACTATATTTCAATAAATATATTTGTTTGACAGGGAAGTTGTGTGCAAACAGAAATATATATTATTTTTCAAAAATAAAAAAAAGCATCCCAGAAAAAAGGGCACTTTCTCTCCAGGAATAAAAAGGGCAGGTGCTCAAGCCCCCTTTCATGTCTATGTGTGCATGTGCCTGCCTTCAGCCAAAGTGTGAATGCAGATTTGAGTTTAGCCACTGATGATGTGCCGCACTGAACATTCTAATCAATGTGACCATATCAAATGTAAAATATTTATAATAATAATAATGATTTATGTATCTCATATAGTGTTCATAATTATTTATACATATTATTTTTTCTTTGCTGCCTTTCTCCACAAATACACTGAAGTACAAAATGTAATTAAGAAATAACTGGTTTATTGTCCTTGCAGTTATTGTAAATTTTGAATGGAATGTAAATATATATATATATATATATATATATATATATATATATATATATATATATATATATATATATATATATATTCATATTCCTTTGGCTTTTTGAAAAAAAAAAAAAAAAACTTCCTTGTAATATCCTCCATGGTGAAATGTGATGAAACACTAGTGTGAAAATGGCTCCCTAATACTGTGTTTCTGCATTTCAAAGAGAAATGGCTCTTGTTTTAAGTTTTTTTTTTTTTTCTGAATTAGGCACCCAGATTGCCCCGCTCCATTATCGTACTGCTATAATTACACCAAGTTCTAGTGTCCTCAATTGCCCATAAGCCCACTCCCCAGTGGAGGGAGAGCGAGACGAGAGCAGGAGGGCTGGAATCTCATGCATTTACACAACACTGAGAGAGATGAACTGCAGGAGATGGTCCTGGCCTCTGTATTGAGTGATGTCTGCTGGGAGCCACTCTTTTAGCACTGAACATTTCAGACCATTAGCACTGCTGGGAGAGGAGGAAATTAGAGGGGAGACATCACATATTTCCCTCCCTTCTCTTCCTCTTTCTTTCTCCCCATTGTCACTGCTGTTGCAGCAAACTTGCAGGAAAAGAGCTGAGCGTCTAGAATTTGGTGTGTTTTGATACAGTCAGTGTTGGGGAGTAACTAGTTACATGTAACGGCGTTACGTAATTTAATTACAAAATTATTGTAACTGTAATTAGTTACAGTTACTACGAAAAAATGAGTAATTAAATTACAGTTACTTATGAAATTTTATGAAATCAAGCAGCAGCACGTTGCTCATCAGTCATCACTCAAAATAGGCTACTATATAAAAGGACATCATTATTATCTGTTGTAATGTTACAGTAGTAATTTAGCTGAAAAAAATTCCGATTTTTTTTTATAGGTTTATGGGGAGCTACGACAGACAACAACGCAACCCTTACGAAAATTAACATTTTAACATTTAACTATAAATCCAGAGAAAATGGTTAATATTGTTTGACTGTGATAACAAAAAAAATGTACAATTATTTTACAAATGTATTTATTTAAAAATAAATACAAATCCATTTGCAAAAAAACAAAAACAAAACAAGGTTATTTTACTTTTATATATAGGCTAATAAAAGCATGGTTAATTTTTGTAAGGGAAAAACATGACTCGTGTACAGTATTTGGATTTTTCTATAAAGATATTGTAGTATTGTAGAGTATTGTATTGTAAAGTATAGTTTTGTTCAATCTTGAGTATTAAAGTCACGAGAGAGATGGATAACAGGGCAAAATAAAGAGACTGAAGAGAAAATTGGAAGTGAAGGTGCAGTTCAGGAGAGAACTTTTGATTATTTTGCATGTCCCCAAATTAAAGATTTAAAATAGATAAAAAATAGTTTTGTCCATGAATTTGTTTGTATGAGTTTGAATCTTCCAGTCTGATTTTTTTTCCCAGTCCGCCCCTCCTGTAAATTAATGGCAAAGACATGGTTTCATTTACTACACATAGGCCTACTGAAGCTCACAGTGTTTTCAACCTCTGCCGCCTCAATATAGGAGTACACGAGCACATAAACATAATTTCTAGAACTGCTCTGTGTCACTTCATGCGCATTTTACTTATTTTGAGAAAACTATCATCATATACAAAGAGACAGCAGTTTAAAAAAAAACACCAATGTTTCAGGAGTTTATTACACAGAATACGTCACATACTTATTAGATAACTGTATTTAAGTTGATGTATATGTTTTTATTTATCATTCTTTAATTTTCACAAATTTAGAAAAGTAATCAAAAAGTACTCAAAAGTAATTAGTTACATTACTTTAATAAAGTAATTGAAAAAGTTACACTACTATTACATTTTAAACAGGGTAACTTGTAATCTGTAACCTATTACATTTCCAAAGTAACCTTCCCAACACTGGATACAGTATATGCCAAAATGGCAGCACACAAAGATTCATACAAACAGATTACAAACACATACAACCAAAAATATGATAAAGAATATAATATTATCCAGCATCAAATAATAAAATAAAAATAAAAACTTAAAACATTCACACGTTTCCTTCAGGTAGGACTCCAAAAGAATATTTAAAGATGGAAGTGCTTCTCATAACACTCTGCATTGCACTCCATAAGCTAGGATCAGAGGAGGAAAAGACAGTTTTGCCGAACTCAGAATATACTCTAGGAACAATTAAGTGTAATTTAGAAGAAATTTCTTTACTGTCGTTGCTCCTCCTTTTATCCTTCCGGCGCACATTTCAAAAGAAACTGAATTTACGTAATGCTTAGTTAGTTCCACTTTTGTTGTATATGATGTCATATAATCTTCAAATAAATAATACTTTACTTGTTACTTGTAACTTAAATGGCCACTCAGAATGCAGATTTTGTGAGATAATGCGCTACTGCAGGGTGGGATGTATCATATTAACTGGCTCTTTTCTTAAAAAATCACACATTCAAGAATTATTAATTTCCCTTGCAAGAAGGGACTAGAAGACATGTTTTCATAAAGAAGTCAAAAGCTTGTTTTTATAGAAATTCAGACAGGTTACACAGTTAATGAGCTGTTAGAGTGGCATTTGAATTGAATGTTTATTTATGCATAGTATCCAGGCATGTGCTTAGACTCATATGTCTGTGGGGCCCTGAAATTACTGGCGAGGGTGAGCAGTCTATAAGTCTGCAGTGGTAGAAAAACAGTACTGAAGTCATGAAAACTCTTTTTTTTCGATTCATCTCCACTTCCACATATTTTTCAATCTAACTTGTGAAAGTTTTGATGACCCCCTCTCTTCTCCCCATCAAAGGGATTTTGCAAATGATGTTCTGAAATGCATATCCACACTGGAGAGCTGCAGTCCCACTACTATGTAGGCAGCAATCAATTTGTGAAGCGGTTTAAGCTGTGAAGATATCTATCTACATATCTGTCTGTCTGTCTGTCTGTCTCTCTATCTATCTATCTATCTATCTATCTATCTATCTATCTATCTATCTATCTATCTATCTGTCTGTCTATCTGTCTGTGTCTATTTTTCTTATGTCAAGGAAATAGGGGTTTGAGGGATGAGAGTACATGATGTAGAAAGTGTCTTCTCTGTTATTAATAAAATAAAAAATAAAAATAAAAAAGCACTCTCACACTTTTTGAACAGAGCAGAGGCTAAAAATCATGTAAAAAATTGGCTAACTATATAATAGATGAAACTGAGAGTGGTTTTCATCCTATTGTTTGAGGCCTGTCCTTGCTCCCATTGTTGAAGCTCCACTTGATCCAAATAGACTCTATTTTGGTCGCACTGAATTATCATGGACATATATATATATATATATATATATATATATAAAACCTCTGAATCATGCCAAACCGCTGCTCCAAGCATTTTGGCATTATTCAGAGGTTTCAGAGGGCACAAAGACTGATGTTTTAACACTCTTCATATCCTGAGTGAAAAGGCATTAACAGTTTATCTTGTCTTGAGCACTCAATAATCCGATAATAAATATTGTACTAGCTAGTGGAAGCATTTATTTTAATGCAAGAAAAGACTGATTTTCAGTTAATGATGATGTCTGAAAATGAAACATTAATGGTAATCAGGTTAAAGGGGTCATATGATGCGATTTCAATTTTTCCTTTCTCTTTGGAGTGTTACAAGCTCTTGGTGCATAAAGAAGATTTGTAAAGTTACAAAGACTAAAGTCTCAAATCTAAAGAGATATTCTTTATAAAAGTTAAGAGTCAACCACTCCTGCCTAAAACGGCTCATTCTAACATGATGATTCAAACGCAAGTTTTGAGCACTGTAGGGTAACTGTTAGAGCTTGTTGTTTGACGTTTCTCTGATTTCAAATGCAGAATGCATGGTTTTATGTTTACCCAGCGCAATATACAACGCAACACATTAAAAGACAGTATAAGTCATTATAATCAGTAATTATGTCCCCACTGGATGCAAAAAAAATGCCTTGTTTGTAATGAGTTTTATTGGTTTTATCTCATCACACCGGGACACACAGCATCACACAGCATCACATTGTACACACATACACACATACACACAGGTTTAAAGCGCATTCTCGCCCCCTGCAGATTCGGCTAGGTATACATCCATGCTAAAATATCAAGGTGAAAGTAATCATAGCTCACATAGTATACTGTAGATCCAGCTCTCAACCCAACTTTGAGAATATATTAACGGCGATATTTTTTTTTTATCGCCCGATAAGAGTCTCACGTTAACACAGCATGTTAACGCCGATAACGGTCCACCACTAATTTTTTATCAAATATATTTTGTGTACAGCAGAAAAAAACTAAATAAACTAAACTAACTAACTAAATGATATAAAAAAAAAATAACTAAATAAAGCAAACATTCTTTTGCCGTTAAAAATAGTATTGTCAGTTTTTACTAAAAATGTGTAACGGAGGTCAGAGAGTAGGTGCTGTCATTTAGCTTGCTTGTTAGTGCGTCCACCTCCCATTGGTGCCATGACCTGGTTAAGAGTGAGGTTTAGGGGGGTGAGTGCAATGGTGGCCAGCCCTGAGTGGACCCATGTTGCCAGCTCTCGCACCTTGACTGACGTCATTTGCAGCTTTGGTTTGGCGAGGTCAGGCTCTCCATCAGCAGTGGGCTCGGGCATGCACTCTGGGGAGATGATGGGCTGGGCACTGGGTCAGGAGTGGATCTGGCGTCCACTACAGAAAGGCGGACCATATCTGGATGATGGCGTTCTGCATGCAGGGTTCAGGCTGGCATCATAGAACGCACATAGTGCGTCATCTGGGTAGTTGGTGAGTTCGGTGAGGGCGAGAAACAGTCTGGTATGGTCCTCGAGCTCCCCCTGCTACAGCAGGACAAGGAGGTACCCAGGGCGGGTGAAGAGATCCATGAGGAGCACACAACAGAAACAAACATACACTGGGTAAAATGAGAAACAAAAATGAAGGGGGCGCACAGATGTAACTGTTTAGGTCGGGTCTTCGGTCACAATCACTGCCAGAACGAACATGAAGCCGTGTATAATCAAAATCATTTTTAATAAATCCAAAAACACAATATCTACACAGGGAACTGGAGAAGACACAAACAAAACATAGTAGACAAAGGAAGAACTCATAGACTGGAACTAAATACATGACTTAACGAAGCAATTTGGAGGAACACAGGTGAACAGAATGCCTAATTAAGCGACAACGAAGACAGGAACAGAAATGACCAAATAAGGGCACACGAGGGAGAAAACACACAACAAAGACAGTCCAATCCTGACTATTTCCTACTTCAGTGTTCAAAATATAATTAAAATCTCACTTGTTATTATTTACCAACTGAAACAGAGTGAGCAAACATACATTTCTTTATGGTTTTGTGGGTTCCATATATTATTCTAATTAATCAACTGGTTTTAATAAAGGACACCAAAATAACAATATGAAAAATATTAAACATAAATCATTCAGAATAGCAAACAAATCAAAACATTACTACATTATAACAATATTATGATTTCACATAAACACATTACAAAAATAAATATCAACCACTTAACAAATATTATTATTAAAATATTTTGTACTTAACATTTTCATTTTCACAGACTGTTACATACAGTGTATATACAATACAACCTCTTTTAACTTTCAAAAAGGATTATATGTTTTTTGGAACTGGATCATTAATTAGCCTTATTATTTTGCATTTAAACCTCTTTTTGAGCATAAAATGTAATTACAGTGTAAGGGTTGCATGTCCAATTATTTAGTCGTCAATTATCCATATCAGCGTGTTCTTTTACTCAAGTGGTATAGTTAAGAAGTATGCGATTTCGACAGTGGAACTTTTATTCATATTGGAAATTGTGTAAAATTTAGCATCCTGTCCAGACCCTATTATATACACATATAGAATAAGCATTCATTTAATTTAATTTAACAAGAACAGTTATTATGCAACTATACCTTGAAACCGATAATGGTGTTTTTTTGATAACTGATGATAATAATGTTCCGCTCTCTTCCATGTTCAGTTCATTGTGGCTGAAGTAGCTGCGCGTAAAATTAGTGTAGGTCACAGCACCCTCTGTCGGTGAAAAATAATAACTACATGATTACATACCAACAACTGTGATAAAACGTTTCATTTCTTTGTGTTTCTGAGTGTTTTAATTTTACACTGTTTCCAGATGAAAGGACATGTAGTTTTGAATAGAAAGGCAACATACCGTACCTTAACTTAGAGTGGACACAACACGAGGATGAAAAGAATGATGAAAGAGGCTCCCGCATTTTTTACATATTAATATAGAAAAAACTGTCGACGTGAACTGAAAAAGTAAGGAAACCACTTTTAATAGGTTTGAAATTGATCGGCTTCAGAGCGCCAAGACTGCAGATAATGGATTTTTTACAGATTAAAATATCAGTCGACTGGAGAGATATAAACATACTTGTAGGAAAAACAGAAATATGACTGTTTCAGAGCTTAAAGACACTTTGTAACAAAAAACAACATAACACATAAATTTACTGCTGTATCATCTGTCGCAGTTGCACCGATCAACCGTTGGGATTTAAAATGTTAACACAACTGTTTGTATTGTTGAAGAAATAACCCAATAAACAAAGGTATAACCCAACAAAATGACCCAACGCGTTTAACCCAGATACTGGGTACAGTAAATAACTTTATATTGTTGTTGTTGTTGTTATTTATTAATTTATTTATTTTCCTCAATCAAACTCACAAGCACAGCAGGTGAGCTGGATTAATGCATTCTTTTTTACTGCTCTAATAGGCCTACACTGAAAAACGGTTTTATGGTTTAGTCCCATTCTCCCTCTTCCTAGAATGCAATGGTTCATGAATTATTACTATGATTGTGATGTTTTGACATTTTTGACATTCTTGATTTTTTATGTTTAATTACTCTACAGGGTCTGAAATTAATGGAGGCCTGGGGCAAAAACACCATCAAAATGAACAAAAATGTCCCCCAAATTTAAGATAAAGGGGCAAAAAAATGCATACTAAATTTATTACAGCTGTTGTAAATAAAATGAAACATGAAAATAAATGAAAAGTGTCAATTGTGGCATTACATTTAGATTGGCTTAAGCTGTTTTTGCAGCATTATAACCAATCATACACATTTCTGTTTATAAATATAAAGACCAATCAAATGCATTTAGTCATCATGTGTCTGCAATATCTCTCAATAAATTTCATCATTAACAACAAGGTGCAGATAAGACAAGAGATTAATTCTGCAATGTACACAGCTTCAGTGATTATAATAACTGTCAGACCTGTCTCCCCATGTCTTATATTTACATCACTCTTGTGCCAATATTTAGTTTTTCCTGTTTCTGTCCCCATTTAGTTGTAATTGTTTCAGGTGTTCCATGTTAGATATCCTCCTCACCTGTCTTCCCCTCGTTATCTACACTTTATTAGTTGTGTTCAGTTCTCAGTTTATTGTCTGGTCTTTTATGTCCATATGTGTGGTTTCTGCCTGTCTACCTTGTGTTTATCCTTATTTGGAGTTAATAAAGACTACCTTCGTTGAATCTCCTTCATACTTTTATCTGCTTTGTGACAATAAATAAACTGAATTCATGGACTGCTTCAGTGATGGAGAATGGCAATAGACATGGCAATGTTAAAGGTGCAATAGTGTAACGTGGAGTCAGAGACGTTCGGATCCATATGCAGTATTTTATTAAGAGAATGGTCAAACAGGCTGAGATCAGAAAACAGCGTCAGGTATGTCAGGGGATATCCAAAATTAGTAACAGTAACAAGCAGAGGTCAGGGCAGGGAGCAGAGAATCACAGTCAGTATAAACAATCCAAGATTAGACACAGAAGGAACAAACACAGGGAAAATGCTCGGAAATGCCAGACAGAACTAAACAAGACTTCATTGAGAGTCCAAACACAGTATATATAGGGGAGTGGTAATGGGAACACCTGGTGGTGATTAACCCTAAGAATGGGATTCTGGGAAATGGAGTTGGAAATGGGAATGGACACAAAATGCCAGAGTCCTGAGTGGAGTGCCCTGCTTCCAGACACTCCTAACTGAGAATAGACCAGAGTTCAGGTGGGAGGTGGAGCGGAGGCGGAACAGGGCGATGGATGGAGGGCCAGGTCCATGTGGAAGTGGATTGACCATGGACAGAGGCAGTGCCGGCAGAGCAGGAAGCCAGGGTGGAGCAGGCGGAACTGGAGTCCACTGGGGCAGACCAGGCGGATCTGGAGCCCACCAGGGTGGAGCAGAGGACTCCCACAGCCAAGCAGATGGGACGGAAGCCCACCAGGGTGGAGCAGAGGACCACAACAGTCGAGCAGACGAGAAAGAAGCCCACCAGGTCAGAGCAGAAGACCACCACAGTCGGGCAGATGGGACAAAAGTCCACCGGGGCAGAGCAGAGGACCACCACAGCCAAGCAGACGCGACAGAAGCCAACCAGGGTGGAGCAGAGGACCAACACAGCCGAGCAGACGAGACAGAAGCCCACAAGGACAGAGCAGAGGACCACCACAGCTGAGCAGACGGGACAGAAGCCCACCAGGGCGGAGCAGAGGACCACCACAGCTGAGCAGACAAGACAGAAGCCCACCAGGGCAGAGCAGAGGACCACCGCAGATGAGACAGAAGCCCACCAGGGCGGAGCAGAGGACCACCACAGCTGAGCAGACGGGACAGAAGCCCACCAAGACAGAGCAGAGGGCCACCACAGTCGAGAAGACAGGACAGAAGACCACCAGGGCGGAGCAGAGGACCACCACCGTGGAGTCAATGGCACAGGAGACCAAGTTTGGTCAGGTAGGACTGAAACAGAGAACATAAACAAGTTAATGGTGGCCTCCGTAGCTATGAGGAGGTGGTTAGAGAGTTTCCAAATGGCCTCCATAGCCATGACAGGGCCGGCAGAGAGTTCACAGCCGGTCTCCATAGCCTTGACAGGGCAGGACGAGAGTTCATAGATGGTCTCCATGGCTGTGACAGGGTAGGACAAGAGTTCATAGACAGCCTCCATGGCCGAGACAGGGCAGGCCGTGAGTTAATTGATGGCCTCTGAGGCCATGACAGGGCAGTCAATGAGTTCATAGACGGCCTCTTTAGCCGTGACAGGGCAGGACGAGAGTTCATAGATGGCCTCAATGGCTGTGACAGGACAGGCGGTGAGTTCATGGATGGCCTCCGTGGCTGTGACAGGACAAGCAGTGAGTTCCTGAGCGGCCTCCGTGGCCATAACAGGACAGGCAATGAGTTCATAGATGTCCTCATTAGCCGTGACAGGACAGGACGAGAGTTCATGGATGGATAATACTGACATCTCCGAATGTTCTGCAGCAATTGCGCCACCTCTGGAGGTTACACAGCAGTAACAGTCTCCTTGACAGCAACACAACAGGCTGAGAGAACATTGCTGGGTGCAACAGACAGGATGAGACGAGGCTCTGGAAGTTCGGCTGAGACGTGACAAGGCTCTAGAAGTTCAGCTGAGACATGATGAGACTCTGGATGATCAGCTGAGACGTGACGAGACTCTGGAAGTTCAATAGTGACTTGACTTGATTTGTGAAGATCAACGGGGATTTGACTTGATTTGTGAAGTTCAACTGAGACTTGACCTGACTCTGGAAGTTCAACGGGGACTTAACCTGACTCTGGAAGATCAACGGGGACTTGACCTGACTCTGGAAGTTCAGTGGTGACTTGATCTATCTCTGGAAGGTCAGCGGGGACCTGACCTGACTTTGGAAGACAGCCCTCCTCTGAAAAAAGATCATGAGGCATACCTCGTCCATGTTGGTTAAATGAGCCAACTCAACAAAGTCCATCACATAGTCCTCGATGAGCCGATCTTGACGTAGACACATAAGTTGGGCTCTTGGATTCAAAGGCTGCTGGATCCTGGTTCGGCGAAGTCTTCTGTAACGTGGAGTCAGAGACATTCGGATTCATATGCAGTATTTTATTAAGAGAATGGTCAAACAGGCAGAGATCAGAAAACAGCATCAGGTATGTCAGGGGATATCCAAAATCAGTAACAGTAACAAGCAGAGGTCGGGGCAGGCAGCAGAGAATCACAGTCAGTATAAATAATCCAAGATCAGACAAGGAAGGAGAACTAAACAAGACTTCCCAATCACTGAGAGTCCACATACAATATATATAGGGGAGTGGTAATGGGGAACACCTGGTGGTGATTAACCCTAAGCATGGGATTCTGGTAAATGAAGTTGGAAATGGGAATGGACACCAAATGCCAGAGTCCTGAGTGGAGTGCCCTCTACTGGAGTTCATGGGCTTTCCAGCTGATGATCGTGACAAATAGGTGATTGTCTTCAGAAACATTTTTTGTTATAGTGGTTGAAAGTCTCTTCACATCCCAATAGCAATCAATAGGTTAAGTGGTTTACATATATTTATCTGTATTTATATATTCTGTGGAAGGCGTAGGAAATGTACGTCCAATCAACAGTCCTCGGTCCGAGCATTTTAAATATCTTTCCTACATGCCTGTCCTCTGCACACCCTGTTTGGGCAGACAGAATATGTCATTTGCACATTCACGCACGCTGTTCAGACAGATCTAGAATGCCAGACAAACATCAACAACCTGGTCTTCCTTCTTGGTATTGTAGTACTTTTAACGTTTTCTCGCTGGTTAATGACACATGATGTAGCCCAGCGGTTCCCAATTCCAGTCCTCACGCACATAATTTGCATGTCTCATTTAGTTAACACACTCAATTCAGATGACCAACTTGAGCAATGTGAATGAACTGTGTTCCAGTCGATATGATCCCTACACCGTTTTCATTGCTCCCTACTCCCTGAGCAGGGGTTTACTTCATTTCGGAACATGGACTGGAATTGGGAACCGCTGATGTATCCTATTGTAGTAATGTTAGTATTCTGGTCTGTGAGCATAAATGCGTTCAGGGGGCGTGGCTTTGGATGGTGATTGCAGAGAGGGTGGGACATTTGCTTTCAGTGCTATCAGGCTAATGTTAACATTTTCCAAGATCTCATATTGCACCTTTAATGTCTTGATGGAACAGATCTCCTAATTTCATGACAGAACTTTGTATGAAAGTGCCAGGTCAGATGTAGATTTTGTCTTAAAAGCCCTGATACACTTCAAGTAAAGTCTAAGAATGAACTGGTGTGACATCACTTTGCACAAAATCAAGCAAAAACAAAGTTTGTTTCTAGAGTTCGAAACAGCTTGCCAAATCAAACTTTTTAGAAAAGTTTGCTCCAGCTTGTAAACACCTTAAATTCTACGACACCGTTTTTTTTTTTAGTATCACAAGTGTCCATGTAAAGAGTATGTTCAAGTGATGTTGTCAAAAGTCTAAGCAAACGAGCACTTTGCTCCCCATCAAGGAGTCTCTCAATGAAGAGCACTGAAAGTCTACTTGAACACACTTGAATTTTATATCCCAGATACAGAGCAAATCTCACAGTTCAATAATGTGTGAGCAAGTGTTCCTTGAGGTGCACTCAAAAGGACTCCTCCATTTGCTCTTCTTGTTCTGTACCCCCTCCTCGCCCCTTCCCAGTAAAGTGTCGGCAGGCATCTGCTGCAGCCGTTTATCCCCACCTTAATTTAGATGAAGCCTGCATCTGAGAAAATCAGCTAACTGAAAGCAATAAGAGAAACTGAAGACTTCCACCAAGCCACAACGGGTGGCTTTGCGCTACTTGTTACAGGAAGTGACACGGAATGCTATCAGAAGCCTCTCACATTCAGTGGCTTAGGGACTCAGGAGTGCTCCTGACGAACAGCAATGGAAGCAAGCTGCTGAATATATTCAAGGCAATGTGCTCCTTAAAGCTTCTTGAACCGAAATCCCTCTCTCCCCCGAGATTTCCCGCAGGTTCAGGCCCACGGTGACAGATGACCATCTTGTACTGTATGTCAGTGAGTGTTTGGAGAGGGCGCTCCAGGCTTAGGGTGAGGGCAGTGAGTCATAGCATGATGATATGTTATAAAGGTGTAAGAAATTTGCCGAAGGGACCTGGCCATGTGAGTCAGTGTAAAATGGTACATTCCACAGGTATTAATGTCAGAAACGCTACTATTTGTTTATGAAGCGGGCTGACTGGACAGATAAACACTGTGAAACACTTGTTTTATCAGTTGGAGAGATGTTAAACTGTTTGTGACAGAGTGCCCAGTCTGTTATGAAAATCTTCTGTGTTATTTATGGAACCAAGCCACTTTTCAGAACCCAAGGAGCTTTTTGCGAAATTATCACAGCAGACAGCTATTCAGTGAGAGGCCATGCTGTCTCGCCTCCTGTGAAATCATGGCCAATTCATGGCTACTGAAAACACAGCTTTCAATAGGTTCACAAACTATATAAAGTGAATCCTGCAAAAAAAAAAAAAAGGAAACAAAAAAATGCTATTAGATTATTTATTAATATTTTAAAAGAGCTTTTATGTTTATAATTTCAGTTGTCATTTTAATGTTTAGGTTTTATTCATTTTTCAGTGATTTTAATGCTTTTAACATTTTAGTAGTTTTTTGATTTTCTAATTATTCAATTAATGTATTGTATTTCAGTTTATGTATATACAGTATATATATATATATATATATATATATATATATATATATATATTATTAAACTTAATATTTTTCATATAATACTTATATTTCATTTATTTACAGCTTTCTAATTGTAATTAACAAAAAAAAAAAATTAATAGTTTTAGCTAACAATTAAAATACTAGTCACAATGTTTTATAATGCTCAAAGTCTTAATGGCATAAAATGGTCTTCATTTATAAAATAATAATAAATGATGATTATGATAAAATAATAATCATAATAACATATGTAATTTCTTATTTTATTTCTTCTGATTTTGAGGGTCAAATTCAACCTGGACATAGCCTTGACATGTTTCAAGTGATTCATCCATATACAGCCTATATACTGTATGTTTTAAAATTAAACTGGCTCTCTCTTACTAATGCACCAATGTAATAAAACATCAGATACATTATCATATGTCAGTTGTCACTACGACAGCCTTTAAATGCTGCAAAATCATGGACAGAGTCAAGTTCATCTTCTGACAGTACTTAAACAATGCTACGTCCTCTGTGATGTATATCATCTAATAATAAGCGTGTGGAAGCATGTCCTTCAAATGTTTCACTTGGATCTCTCTGTGCATCGTGCAGCACAACAGTCTGATTCCTGCTGATGACCTGACATGTCACAAATGAGACTGAGACAAAACACTTGGATGGTGACCATAAAATTAATGCCAGAGCTGTGGTCTTGGGAAATGTACCAACCCTCGCTTTTGTTTGTCTGTTATCTGTCCCTATTCCAGTATCATGAGCCCAAAGATGTGTACATGAACAATCAACACAAGGTAATACTAAATAAAAGTTATATCCAATCATATTGGATTGTGGCTTAATGAAAGTAGATTACATTGAGATTTGTGCAGTTCATGCTAAATTACTTTGAGCACAGCGCAATTGAAAATAATAAGACTTTACTCAATCGAGAGTAAAATTTTATTCTTCAGAGGATCCTCTTTAGAGCTCGTTTCAATTATGTGCCATTTAAGTATTAACTGTGTCTCAGGAGAAATAAAAATAGACACAACTGAGATTTTCTCTGAAGACAGTTTTCCTTATCAGGTTCATCTGATATTAGGGATGTTTAAATATTTTAATGGAATCTATCTATCTATCTATCTATCTATCTATCTATCTATCTATCTATCTATCTATCTATCTATCTATCCATCTATCATATTTCTGTCCATCTGTGTCTATCTATCTGTCTGTCTATATTTCCTTCTGTCAAGGAAATAGGGGTTTAAGGGGCCTATCCATCTATCTATCTGTAAAATTACTGTCAATGTCAGCTTAAATAGTTTGGTATTTAATGTTTTTGATGAGAAATATTTAGGTTCATGTTGAAATCTTTCATTTTTGGCCACCAACTATAGTACACTGAAGAAAAAAATAAAAAATATCAGCAACAATGGCAAGTTTCACTCATAAACTGTTTATAAATTTCAAAAACAGTTACAAAGAGATGGCAAGTAACACACCAAACTAAATGTGAAGTTATTAAGTAAAAAGCCTGAAATATTTTTTTTCCTGTAAAATATAATCCAATGATCTATTTTTTTCTCATACAATTATTATTATTATTATTATTATTATTAATTGTAGAAGAAACAAGAGTTTTAATTTGTGATTTTCATTCTCTGTTGGAGATACATATTGAAAATATGTCATTATTGATTTATTCAAATCATGTTTGTTTTTTGCCTCATATGTATGAGTGGCGTCAGGTCTGTTCAGGGTAAGTTTCTCATATTTCTGTAGTATGGTATAACCTTGCCAGTGGTCATGTTATTGAATAGACCTGCATAATGCTCTATGAAGCCACGATATATAACATCCTGTGGCAGCCAGCTGATGGCAGCTCTGACAACACAAGCTCACTGCAGAGACAAATTTACAAAATCCTCTCGCAGCTTACCTACGTGATACCGAATCTCTCTACTGCATATCAGCATCTCGTAAAGATCAAGGCTGGTTCAATATGGAAGGCATTTTCTGCCAAATTTAAATAAATAAATGAAATGATTAAAATTAAAATTAAAACCAGATTAACTATTTCATTACAGAAAACTGTACGCAAAATATGTGACAAAATTGAGAATGAAATTAAATGATTTCATTTTCACGGTGACATACCTGTCAAATTGAAACATAAAATGCAATTGGTGATTTCACATTTCATTTTCAATACAGTCTCGAGGCAAGACTGCCAATATTAAAATGAAAAGCAAACGTCAAAAAGAAACTACACATACAGTTTTAACAAAGCTCTTTATTAACGCTCACGCAATAATAGTGACACAATTCAAATTTAAATGTAAATTTTACTTGTCATTTTAATTCCTTTTATTTCACTGTTTTCATTTTCGTTTTCATTTTCAAAGACAACCTGCATGCAAATTATATGTTAATGAGTGGGTGTGGCTTATTCAAGTAACGGCGCTAGAGACAATCGTCGAAGTCTCGTGTGCATGAGTTGAATGGTGGTTGAAACAATGTGTGAAACGACATTAAAATGTGAATATATTGTAATCGAGACATGGCGAATCTGTTAGTGAGCTTTTGTGGGAAGCTGCTGCAGCATTAGAATGTGGAAGAAACAACCAGCCTGACCAGCATGCGTCAAACCCTCGACCCACTGCAGTTCCTCGGCCTGAGCCTCCACGAGACTCCCCGGAAAATCTGCTGTCTGCTGAGTTTGTGACGGCTGCAAAATGTCCAAGTGTATTAGGGGTGCTCCGATCACGATCGGCCGATCGTTATGCGCATCTCGTCAGTAAAACCGGTTCTCTAATCAGCGGTTAATTCCATCAGGTGCTGATTTCACATAGAGCAGCTGTTACTACACAGAGCCATTGTTAACTGAGAAGATGCGCCAATAAACGCTGAAAATGAACGTGGATTTGCGCATCTTCTCAGTTAACAATGGCTCTGTGTAGTAACAGCTGCTCTATGTGAAATCACGCACCTGATGGAATTAACCGCTTTACTGACGAGATGCGCATAACGATCGGCTGATCGTGATCGGAGCACCCCTATCCAAGATAGATTCAACTTGTAGCAAAATGAAGTCATTATCATCAGAAATGTTTGCTAGCTGGTTTAATTCTGCTGCTATACTGGCCATAACCGCCATTATAGGTCCTCCACGTAACAACGTAATTGAGCCACACCCACTCATTAACATATAATTTGCATGCAGGTTGTCTTTGAAAATGAAAACAGTGAAATAAAAGAGGAATTAAAATGACAAGTAAAATTTACATTTAAATTTGAATTGTGTCACTATTATTGCGTGAGCGTTAATAAAGAGCTTTGTTAAAACTGTATGTGTAGTTTCTTTTTCACGTTTGGCTTTTCATTTTAATATTGGCAGTCTTGCCTCGAGACTCTATTGAAAATGAAATGTGAAATCACCAATTGCAATTTATTTTTCAATTTGACAGGTATGTCACCGTGAAAATGAAATCATTTAATTTCATTCTCAATTTTGTCACATATTTTGCGTACAGTTTTCTGTAATGAAATCGTTAATCTGGTTTTAATCTTAATTTTAATAATTTAATTTATTTATTTAAATTTGGCAGAAAATGCCTTCCATAGGTTCAAGGACTGGATTTAAATGGAATTTAAACTTTTTTTTTCTTTTTTTTACCTTGCAAAATTTCAGAACATTTCATGATCTTCATTCTCTTTCCAGTTCACTTCAAGCACAGTATTTAATTATATTCCGGCCCGCTCCATTTGCTTTTGACAGTCATTGGCAAAGTAAATGAAGCCCTAATGGATGTCAATTTGAGCCTAAATACAAATATACAAAATGTCACTGACAGCTGTCTGTTCAGTGTATTTCTGAATGTACTTAAGGGGCTGAGCAGAATTTGACTTTGATTAATTCACTCTGCATTTGGGTGGTGTGATTTGCTTTGATTTAACCAAATCAGAGAAACAGTTACTGGAAATACTGGCATAAATGGACAGATATTGGTTTAACAATAAAAGCTACATTTTCCAGTCTTCCATAGGGAAACAAGTTCATTCACAAGATCCATTAGCCCTATATTCAATAAGTATCGGTAATAGACACATGCCACACAAGGTACTTTTCAAAGTTATAAATGAAACATGATTATTGGAAAAACTTTCTACTTAAAACGTTAGGTAACATTTTAAGGACCAATTCCCACTATAAACCAGTTGCTTATATGTATGCATATACTAGCATATTGGATGTTTATTACTAATTTATAGAGTGCATATTATCGCCTTTTTTTCTGTATGACTATATTTTAAAATTAACAACTACCTAACTAACTATTAATAAACAACAAATAGGAGCAAAAGTTGTAGTTACTAGTTAGTCAGTAGTGAGAATTGGTCCCCAAACTAAATGACTAAAGGGTAACCAAAATTCCATGTTCATTGAATCTGTTAATTGCCATTTCTTTGTAATTAATTGTGAAATTTACTAGACATTTCTGAGTGAGAATTGTTTCTACACCATTTTTGTTTTCCCTTTCTTCAGTGTAGTAGCATAATGTTGTATTCATCCATTGAAGCCATGGAGGCAGAAAAATGTGCCTTCTAAACAATTCATTATAATAAAGTTTGTCCTTTTTTAAGGATGTAAACACTGCCCAATGGACATGTTTGGTTTTGGACACCTCATCTGCCCTGCAGAGCAAGCAGGAAAAAAGCATCCAGCTGACTCTGCTGGTCTGTTGACCTTGCCATGAGGCATTCACAGTGCCACAGCGATAAGTCTGGTAAAGCTTGTGTACAAATGCATTTGGGATCAAATTTGGGTTTCTTTTCTTAAATACATGATTATTTTTTGAGCAATTTCTTTAGATATTCTTCCCAGATAAGACTGTCATTTTGGTTTTTATTATAAATAAAGTGCTATTTTGCTCTTGTTTGGGAGACAAATATTTGCTTCTTTTATTTTAATGTTAACACTACTTCCCAGATTTATATGGAATGTAGGCACAAACCTGCTGAAATTAAAATAAACAAATTAACTAATGTAATAATAGGAAATAATGTAAAGGAATAATGTAATAACAAACAAATAAATGTCATGATGAATGCAATTCATTTTAAATCACTTTTAGTTTGTTATTTTTTTCTATTTTTACATTTTTGTTTATTATTTATTATTATTATTATTATTGTTATTTTCAATATGTATTATTCATTTACTAGTCAACCCAGTTAAACAAAACACACCATTTGTATGTTAAATGCACATATTTTGACTTGAGTGACAATTCAATGTTCAAGTTATTTATTAAGCTCCTTTAAAACAACCTTCGTTTACCAAAGTGCTGCGCACAATTACATTTAAAATACACAATTATCATTATTTTGTATAAGAGGAGAAACAAATCAAGTGCCTTTTAATTTACAGGAAGATTTCCAAACAAAACAAAGTTTTTAAACACACAAAAAGTCTGTGCGCTTAACCAGGAATATTATATCTGAATAAATGGACTCAGACTTGTCACCTCGTGTTGATAAATGTGCCTTAAAAACCTACAGGCATTACCCTGCAGATGCATTATTTGCATTTTAAGCAAACACTGACTCATCTATACATATGCAAATGTTAATTTGCATAATTCAGCTATGCAGCTGCTACAAACAAGTAGAAAAAAAAAACGGACTAGTCTCTAAAATGATTTATTTTTTATAATTATGTTTTAAATCCTATCTGCTTGTTTATTGATCCAGCCACCAATTGGCTTTAAAACGCACAAGATCAAGAGAGAAAATAACGCCAACAAGTAATTGCACGATGCATGAAACATAAAACATTACATCCTTTCATGCAAATCTCGTCTTATCTATAGAGACACACGGTAGCCATAACTGATTATCGCCGCTAAGCACAGCTGCCTCTTCTTATGCATAGCCATGCATTAGACAAACCCCTTTATTTATTTAATTCAAATCGTAATCTAGTAAGTGAAACAGTCTGTGATGAATGCCATGATCTGAGGACGGTAGCGGAGACTTGAGTAATTTGTAAATTGCACTAATCAAACAGATTGCAGCCTGTGGGTCCCTCACAGTGCCTGCGTACTCCCTTGAGTTCATTACAGTAATGAGAGGTGGAGCGACACGGATATGCCGAGGACACTGGCTGTGATATACCGTCCACAGCATCCCTCCACACACCCCGATCCATCATTGGGTTCTCATTTATGGGAATGGGAATTTGCTGGCAAGCTTCTCTGCTTTGGGTTGAAATGGTGGGAGGGGGCACAACAAATCCGGTTGGGCCATTGGTAGGGTCTTTGTACAAAAAAAAGGGGCATATCTTTTCATTCTGGAATGCACTAAGCACTCATTACAGGATCCTATGCATTTTGCAGCACTGCCTTATTTACCATCTGCGGCTTTCATTTCTTTCAGCAGCTGAGAGTCAGAAAATGGCATGGAGACATAAAGGGGAAGCTGAGGAGGCAGTCAGCTGTGACAACTGATGAATTGACACAAGGCTTTCTCCATGCAAACACACCTTCACACACACTCAAACTGATACCAGGGATTTCATGTTTAACTGCGGTGTAGGGGAAAATAGCTTTGTGGTTTGGGTGAAAAAGCAAGTAACAGCTTATTGTCAGCATTCCTATGTAAGTGTTCATAATTTTCTCTCTGTTATTCCCCAAGCTAAATATAGTGAAGCACGAAATCCATAGGATGCAATGAATATAAACTCTTAAGCAGCAGCCAAATTAATCTCAAGGGTATTTCTGTGAGCGTTTGGTGTCACCTTGTGGTCAATAAAAGTAGCATTTAAAGACTCAGGATGCAGATCAAAGGATTAATTCTTTGACGTAAACTTGAGAATAAACCACTGTTTATTACTTGAAAATTTTTTTGTTTTTTTGAACTTGTTGTCTTTTTGAAGAAAATTAACAGGTTAGCAACTATGGTTTTGGGAAACGCACCCCAGGTGTGTTTCAACAAGATTCAATTTGTCTGTCCATGCTGAAATGCAAAAATGGGTCATGATGTGACACAACACAGCCAATCAGGGGTGCGTTCCCCAAAAGTGTCGTTCTGTCGTCGCTAAAAGTTCATCGATTCTGTTTCAAGAAACCATGTGGTGCATTCAAGTTCTCTTGCAAAGTTTGTGTTTATGAGTTGGGAAGTTGTGATGGTGATGTCAGGTGCTTTCAAGTCACTTTAGTCCAAGCAAGAAGACAACATACCATTTCTACAAACAATTCAGCAATATATTTTGGTAGGACTTTAGCATACTGTTCCATTATTAATGAATAGTTACACAGGAACAAATGAGTAACGTAATATTAACATATCAGTAACTAGAATTAACTAACAAGAAACTATTAATTAGTAAGTAATAACTCAGAAATTGCAGGTAGTTCACTATTAAGTAATCAATAATTATTTTTTTCATGGTTCACAGAGGACCACTACGAAATACTGTATACAGGTTAATAAATCATTTGAATAATGCATAAAACATAGTTCTAAAGTGAAGATTGTGTTAACCAACTAGTAAGTGATTGTAAGCTTTTTGAAAGTAAGGTTTTGTTCTGATGTATTTGGTAACACTTGGATCACTTTGTGGGTTGCCACGATCTTCACTTTAGAATGCTGTTCCGAAATAATTAGTAACTCCTTCTAAAGGATTTGGTAATAGTTATGTTATTACTATGCAAATCTTCTCAAATCCTCAAAGCTTACAGTGACTTCAGTCATTACTATAAAGTTATCATGCTTTTCACTTGATCTGAATAATTAGTAATTCCTGCTTACTTCACTTTAGAATTAATGTATGCCCATTACTCGCATTAATTGTAAACCTATACATAATAATTCTTAGTAGTTCTCTGTGAGGTATGAAAAATGTAGTAATCCCATTCAATTATGTGCTATTACTTACTGATTGGTTAATTGGAGTTTATTGTTTAGTTAATAGTAGTTATTATAACGTTAATAATGTCAGTAGAGATGCATCATTTGCATCTGACATGTTTTCTCACTAACACTCCCAACTCGGAAACTCAGTACCTAAAGTTCAGAATTCCAATGACTTGCAAACAGCATCGCAAACTTGTGAGGTTGGGACTACAGCTCTCAACATGCGGGCAGAAGCATAGCGCCTTGTTAGTACGACATGAGGACTAACATAGTTCGTGTTCTAGGGCAAAACAACAGTTCAGTTCCAGCCCTGCTCCAACTCACCTGTCTATAATAATCAAGTGTTTCTGAAGATCTTAATTAGCTGGGTCAGCTGAGATTGATTAGGGTTGGAGCTGAACTGTGCAGGATTGGGTGAAAGGGAACCTTTTAAATACAACCGGGAACAAAAACTGAAGCAGTTCTCAAATGCCATGTTCATTACAGGAGCATCTAAGCTAAATCAAATACTGGAGAAAGCTGCTGAATAAATGAACCACATATAGTCAACAGCAGTAAAGTATTAGCCAGTTTCATATAGTATGTTAACATGATTAAAAAATGGCTTTCTGTTGTTTTGTGCAAAACTATAATAATCTAACATTAATAGTGATATTGAATTGATTAACTAGCAGAAGTTATTACTCCAAAAACCTGTACTTGACATCATTAATGACAGTCCAATATTGTTGTGACCATGTCACTATAATTTTGGGAAACCGTCATGACTGGCTATTAAAGTGTTTACAATGATGCATTGCACTATGGTGGTAAAGCAGCAGGTATTTTCTTTATCATTACTGCACTGCAGGTGAAGAGAGTAAAACTAACAACAAATACATTATATTTGCATGACTTATGTGATGCTTATTCGGACAGCATGCTTTTATGGTTTTCCCTGTAGAGCCTGAGGTATTTGTAATGTGATCCCAGAGATGGTAGTGTACACTGTGAATTTTAAAAGGTTCAGTTTAAAGGTGTGTTATAAATGAAAGGTGCTCCTAAACGCCTGTTGAGATAGTAATCGCAGTTAAAATGGAGTGAAGGCTTGGACCCGGTAACTGTATTTGAAACACTGTGGCTTTACACACAGACTGTGTCACTAGTATTTATACTGACATTAGAAACACCGTCTGCTCCCCTGAAATCCCTGCGAAGTGGTCTTCATAGGGTAGACGTAAGATAGATAGTAAACTATATTGAAATGCTCAGTTTAAAGGACACAACAAATGGCATAAGGGAATAAGGGAAAATCAGCACATCACTGTACAGGAAGTGAAGAGGGAAATTTGCCAAGCAGTCATTGAACATCACCACAGTACTGAAAGAAGTTTGACTAAAATAAACTGAGTTGTGCAAGGTGCAAGGACATCTTTCGACGTTCTTTAAAAAGAAGAGAACAGAGAAGAGAGTTAACAGTGTTTCCCCTGACATAAAAATAAAGATTCAAACATTGGAATGGCTCGTTCTCGAGTCAAGAACCGTTTCTGTCGGACGCGTCCGATTCGAGAACCGAGGAGCTGATGATACTGCGCATGTGTGATTCAGCGTGAAGCAGACTGACACACAGCGAATCTGAACTGAACTGTTTCTTTTGATGATTGATTCTGAACTGTTTCCGTGCTAAAGTTATGAGGGTAGGTAAACCGAAGGCTTGAATCAAGGGCAATCATTGGCAATTACGTCGAGCACAAAAGAACCAGTGAACCGTTTTCTTCAACCAGTTTACTGAATCGAACTGTCCGAAAGAACCGGTTCGCGGAAAAGAACTGAACTTCCCATCACTACTGGTGATCCGAAAACTGATGCAACCGGTTCTTGACTCGAGAACGAGTAAATCGTTCGTTCGTTATCTGCCTCGGCTCGGTGTTCATCTTCAGTTCTCTCTTCACAGCAGTTCAGTCAGTGTACTTTTTGAGTAAATGAATTACTCCGGGATATTGGTTTGTTTTAACTCAGAGGGAGTGTCAGTCACATTAAAAAAGTTAACAGCTCAAGTAATTTGTGGATTAATGCTTATTGGAGACGTGAACCATTTCAAACGATTCAGTTCATTTTGCTATTTTTGGACCAAAATGTATTTGCGATGCTTCAACAAATTCTAACTGACCCTCTGATGTCACATGGACTACTTTGAAGATGTTTTTATTACCTTTCTGGACATGGACAGTAGATCGTACACACACTTTTCAATGGAGGGACAGAAAGCTTTCGGACTAAATCTAAAATATCTTAAACTGTGTTCCGAAGATGAACAGAGGTCTTACTGGTTTGGAACGACATGAGGGTGAGTCATTAATAATTTTTATATTTGGGTGAATTAACCCTTTAAAACTACAGTTAATGGCTTGACATCTTCACTCAGGCTGCTGTTAATGGCTTAAAAGCAGCACTTTGAATGGAGATTTTGTTTCTATCCAGATATTTATAATAGGTCTTGTGAAGAGATATGATCATTTTATATGAACAGATTTAATTTAGGCTTTTTATTTACATTCAAAGAGCGCATCACATATTATTTACATTAATGACTTGGAAAATTCCTCAAAGACCCTCCATAAAGTAATCTTTGCAGGTGACACTAACTTGTTCCTATAACACAAAAATGAATTTGAACTTCAACAACTACTCAACAAAGAGCTTCAGAATGTGGATAACTGTTTCAAAGTAAATAAACTAGCCATAAACACCAGTAAAACCAACTACATAATATTCTGTCCAAATAAAAAACAACCTAATTTCGAGGATTCAAATTTCCAGATCAAAATAAAGGGAGAGGAACTAAAGAGAGTGAAGACGACTAAATTCTTGGGTGTCTTTATAGATTATCACCTAAACTTTAAACACCATACTGAATACCTTGTCAAAAAGCTATCAAAATATGTTGGTCTGTTCTTTAAGCTTAGACACATGCTTCCCCACGCAATACTACTTACTCTTTAAAACCCTCTTTGAACCCCATTTAAATTTCTGCAATATTATATGGTGCAATTCTTATCCCACTCACCTAAAAAAATTAGAAATTCTACAAAAAAAAAATCATTCGTGCCATATCATGGTCTGATTTCAATGCTCCAACTCGTTCTATTTTCTCTAGGTACGGTCTTTTAAGACTTACTGAATATAATATATTTCAAAATACATGTACTATGTATCAGGTGGTCTTTGGTTTGAATAACAGTCTATGTGAGCTTGTTTCCATCCGCTATCCCCGGCACACTTACCTCACTAGAAACACGCACATTATTACTGGTAAAAAATGGAGATTAAAAAGCACTGGTATGAGTGTAGTGTGCCGGGGACCGCGGATCTGGAACGAGCTGGATGAGAATTTAAAAAACTCAAGCTCTATTTTTTCTTTTAAACAAAACCTCAAGAAACAATTACTAAGCTTGTATGCATCTTCCTGATGTACGTACTATTTCTCACTCTGTACTGTATGTATGTCAGTATAAATTTTTCAACCTCAAGGTAAACTGTTAAACAAAATTGTATCTGTTAAATGGGATCTCCTACTTTTTGTTGTATGAATGTGATTTATGAAATGTATTATATGTAGGCCACACATTGTTTCATTTTTTCTTTTTTCCTGGTTTGTCATGGCCCCCTAGTATAAGCTTTAGATAGCTTCTTTGGGGACCATTTCACATGCATGATTATTTCTTTGTTTTTTTTTGTTTTATCTCAAGTGCATATGAATATATGTATGTGTATGTGAATACAAACCTTCTTCTTCTTCTTCTTCTTCTTCAAAAAAAAAGGTCTGCCATGAGAGCAAACCTCATTGGTTATCAAGCACACATTTATGCCTCTGTGTTTACCATATTTGATTAGCTCTTTGTATGTTTATCATCATTTAGATAGAACATAGAAAAGAAAAGCTTTATTTATTTAGCTTTAATGATTTCAACTGCTTGATATATATGTTTTACTTTTATGATCTCTTTACAAACATTTTTAAGCATAGTTTTTTTTTTTTTTTTTTGGGGGGGGGGGTTATTTGGACGTTCAATGAAGGCGAAAGAAACCTTACTCAGGTTTCATAAAAAATGTGTTCATTTGTGTTTCTAAGATTAAACATCTCGTGGGTTTGGAACAATATGAGGGGGATTAAAAGATGACAGAAATTTATTATGTGGGTAAACTATATCTTTAAAAGAACACTTCATTCAAAAATAGACAGTATTGTAAGTCATGGACTACTACCTCAGGGTGAACTAGGATGTTGTTCCAAGAACATTTCATACTTGGCAAAATCAGTCACCAATATACAGAGGTGGAAAGAGTACAAAAATATTCTACTCAGGTAAAAGTACCATTACATTAATGAAATTTTACTTAAGTACAGGTAAAAGTACCAGTCTAAAAATCTACTCAAGTAAAAGTAAAAAGTAGCTCATTTAAACTTTACTCAGAGTAAAAATTACTTAGTTACATTTTAACAGTTGGAGGGAGTCAAAATGGGACAGGCCAAGGGTGTCAAACTCAGTTCACACCTGATCCAGCTTATCTAATCATTTAGGTTTATTTGAAAACTACATGATATGTGTGCTGGAGCAGGGTTAGAACTAAACTCTGCAGGGCTATGGCCCTCCAGGAACTGAGTATGGGTATATTAATCTCAAACTAGTTGTTTTTAATTAAAGGAATCAGTTATTTAGAATAATAAAACATTTGGGCTGTTACCAGGCAAATCAGTATCAACAAACTCATCTTTTAATGCAGAGGAAATGCAGAAGATTCATTGGAAGTGGCATTTAGATGTATTACACTGTTTAGTGCAGGACAAGAATGCATTTAACCTGCAGTTACCAATGCATGAATAATGTTTTGATATACAAGACATGAAATGTTGAATACTCATTTGAAATGATAAGAAATTAATTATTTTAAAAAATCAAAAGATACTTTAAATGTGAAATTAAAATGGCCAGTATGTGTCAGCAAGTCACTGTTAATAAGTGAGTCATTGCGACTGAACCGAATCATTTAAACGGTTGATTCATTCAGGAACGAAACACTGTCACGTTGCTCAGAGACGCAAAACTGTGCTTTGGTGGCTGTGTTTGGAATTATTTTCTGTTGTAGAAATAGAGCTAAAAAGGCAATATGGTGTCTAAAACGCAAGTCTCTTAATTAACTTGTTTACTGAACTGTTATATATATGTATGTATATATTCATGATGATTTTTGGAGGAAAAGATGGCATTCTTTGAGTGATTTTGATTTAATATATGAAATTATATAAATATGTGAATTTTCTGCCCCTATATCTTCAATTTTGTGATCATTCTAAATGCATTTTAGGAGACTGAATCACACAGTGAAAGAACGCACTATAAATGCGCGCGCACATCATTAAAACAAAAATAGCACACTCCTCACCACTGTCTTTTTGGCTAATTTGTGCAAAACCTCTTGCTAAAATGTCAAAGCTTCATTTTAACCACCAATGCAACGATGCAATTATTTAGCTTACCTCTACATTCTTGCGAAGGGTTGATGTCTTGTCAAGATTTTATAAGCTGCTAGTTTGGTCTTCCTAGGCAAGTACAGCTTACACTGCATAATAGAGCATACATATGACCAGGGGTTCACTTCATTTCCTTCGAGTTCAACTGCAGAATATGACGGGGTTTCGTTTTCAGCGGTGTCTGCACCACTAACGCCTGTTTTGTCCGTCTGCATCTTTCTTGTGATTTTAGCGCAAGTTTGCCCTCCTGCTCATTATTTACTGACGTAGTTTCCAGGGAGCGATTTTTTTTCTTTTTTTTTTTACTCAGTAATTAATGTGTTTCAAAATGTAGCGAAGTACAATACTTCAAACAAAATATACTTAAGTAAAAGTAAAATTACAGATTAAAAAAATTACTTTAAAAAGTATTAGTACACAAAAAAGCTACTCAATTACAGTAACGCGAGTAAATGTAATTCGTTACTTTCCACCTCTGCCAATATAGAGCATTCATATGTGCTACTCACATCTCCAAATTGCATACTGTATTTTGAGATCCTGCTTGTCTCTCATTTCTAATTCATAAACCTCTTCTTCACTGATTTCCCTATGGTCTCTCTCCAGCTCCCTGGAGAATTCAATTTAGGATTCGGTGCAACAAGAAGTTGCACAAGTCACATGCCAGCTCATGGGACACGCGGCATTGGCTTCCCTCTGACCCACCATTTCATCATTCTGCTCTTGTCTTGTCCACTACTAAAGGCTATGATAGAAGGAGCCCATCATAAATATTACAAGTCACTTCTCCCGTACAAGAAAGAAAGCATTTTGGATGTCTTTATAAGTGAGGCCAGTAATAACAGTAATGCAGCAACACTGTAAGTGGATGAAAATGAAACGCCAAAAAGAAAAGATCGATGAAGCAACAAGCCAATCAAACCTATAGTAACCTATCAAACCTTATAGTAAACTTAAGAAAAGTGAAATGCTTTCAGATGGACTGCAACAATTACGAGATCATAAATTCAGATCTGATAAATAGAAACATAAATTTGAGCCACTCTGCCTAATAAACTTAAAGTGCATGTTTGTAGTTTTTATTGTAGGAAGAATGGGCTTGCCAGAAAAAAATAATAATTATAATATATATATATATATATATATATATATATATATATATATATATATATATATATATATATATATATATATATATATATATATATATATTATAATATATATATATATTATCATATTTTTTATGCATAGGCAAGTATGTGTTTTGGACTTTGTTTTAGCCCATCACACATTTATATGGTAAGTCACAGTAAGTGAATTACTGTGTTTGTGAACAAATCTATGTTTATAATGAGCACTGGGAGTAAATCACTCTGTTTTTCCTTTTCTTTCTCTATGTTGGATGTTCTGCTTTGATGGCAGCCAGGAGAGCTGATTTGGTCTTTCATTGCTGGGCTGACAGTAAAAAAAATAAAAAAAAAAAATCACTGAATCCCAAAGACAAAAACACACAAAAAACACATTATGTTGCTGGTGAATCAACAGATTGCAGGGGACTGAGTCCTCATGCTTAAATCGCCTCTGGTGCTTCCTAAACAAGAAAAACAATTTGGCTGCACAATTTGAGTGCTTTCATCAATTAGCAAAACACATTTTGAAGGCACAAAGACATAAAAAGATTAGCCTCAACACAGTTTAGATGAACAGATGAATTTGGCTCAAAGCACTTACCATATAATTGAGGACGAATTATCTCAAGACAAGTAGACAAGCACTTGAATGGCTTTGACTAATGAGGATTCATCAGTGACCTGAAATGAGGCATGCATGGCTCTTAAATTATATTACGCTGCTCTCTGCAATATTTGATTCTGATTGGTCATCGCAATCAGATATTTATTTTGATATATCAAGAGTAAAATGTATTCACATGCAGTGTAAAATCGCTAAAATCACTATGATAATTCAGATTAATTAATGTTAGAAATATGCCATGTATATTTCACAGCTGTTGTATGACTTGATATACAGAACAACAGAACAATGATATACTAGTAAGATAGAAAGAGCAAAACAACAGAACATTTAAAAACATTTAAATAGAAGATTTTGATTTCAGCATATATATATATATATACTGTATATCCAACTCCAATGGATTATATTTCCTAGTGAGAAATAAAGTACAAATCTAATCAAAACCATGAAAATAATAATAAATAAAACATCAAATTAATTTGTATTTATTTATTTACTTACCTGTAGCATGTACTATGTAACCAGTTGTACTGTAGATATGTGTACAGATCATTATCAAAAATGACATGTGTTTTCAGTTGATGGTGAAACATGCATTAACCAAACATGACAACCTTATGAAGCATTTATGCAACATTGTGCATGGCATGGCATGACGTAACAGCAGACTTTATGATTCTTGACATCACTGCCATGGTGCATGATCTACTCTTCATTTTCAAAGGCTACATCATAACTCAGTTTCTGGCTCCAACATGATATTCACTACCCAACAATACTTTCAGATTAATAAGAAAATACATGTATAATTGATCAACTTTCAACTATATCTATAACTTTTGCAACCGGTTCAACTAAGTGTTACATTTATGAACTTTCTGTTCCCTTATTTTGTCACCTTCCTCCTTGTTTTGGTTAATTGATTATTCCCCACCTGTCTCCAGTTCCCTCATTACCTTCTGTGTGTTTAAATACCCAGTCTGTTCAGTTCTCCCTTGTCCGTGATTGTATTAACACTTCTTTCTATGTTAATGCTGTTATTTGTATTGTATCCTAACCTAATGTCAGGAAACTCCTCTTTTGATCCCGATTCTCCTCAAGCTCTTTGTCTTTCATTTAGCACTACCCAATTTGTAACAGAATCACGGACCTAACAGTATATTTTATTTAGCAGCGTTTTTCTTTCTTTTTGGTTTTTTATTTTTATTTTCCTCCCTCTCCCAGAATGGCCATCCCAGCAGTCCATCTCCTATGCCTGGAGCAACTGGACCGTTCGCTGGAGGACCATACCAGGGACTTTCTCAATTTGGCGTGCCTTACCCACTTCTCTGACGCTCGCTCTCCAACTTCTTCTACACCGGCCTGAGCGAGTGGAGTAAGGCACGCCTACCAGCGAACGGTCCCCGAGAGGATTTCGCCGCTTTTGTGGAGTGGTTGCTGGAGAAAAATGGATCTTCATTTACCATCAGCACCGCCGAAGAGGATATCTCCAGCCCCACTCCCGACCCAGAGACCAGCCAGCCACCATCAAGGCGCACGGAGCCAGAGCCCACCGCTGCCGCAGAGCCCGAGCCAATGCAGGACCTCGAGAGCGCGACTGACCAGGTGTGTGAGCCGGCAACACCGTGTATCGTGGGAGTCCTAGTGGAGATCGAGGGCGTGGAGGAACGCCCTGCCCACACTTCTGCGACTGAGGGTGAGCTGTTTTCGGCCTTGGGAAAGAATATGGAGCAACTTATGGATCTTATGGACTGGTCTATGGAGGTAATCCCTGAATTTTCTGTTTCTCCGCTGGTTCCGTCCAGCCCTGTTCCCCCTGTATACCCTCTCAGTCTCCCACTCCCAACTCCTCCAGTCAGTTTCTCTGCTCCATTTCCGCTGGTTCCGCCCAGCCCTGAATTTTCTGTTTAGCCGCTGGTTCCGCCCAGCCCTGAATTTTCTGTTTCTCCGCTGGTTCCGCCCAGCCCTGAATTTTCTGTTTCTCCGCTGGTTCCGCCCAGCCCTGAATTTTCTGTTTCTCTGCTGGTTCCGCCCAGCTCTGAATTTCCTGTATCTCCGCTGGTTCCGCCCAGCTCTGAACTTCCTGTGTCTCTGCTGGTTCCACCCAGCTCTGAATTTCCTGTTTCTCCGCTGGTTCCACCCAGCTCTGAATTTCCTGTGTCTCCTGTGTTCCCTCCCAGCCTCCCTCTCCCACCTCCTCCTAGACCTGCCAGTCCCTCTGCTCCACTTCCGCTGGTTCCGTACAGCCCTGATCCTCCTGTGCTTCCTCCCATCCTTCCTCTCTCTTCTCCTCCTCCTAGACCAGCCAGTTCCTCGACGTCATCTCTGCTGGTGCCAGTCAGTCCTGCAGCTCACCCTCATTCCGCGCCATCTGGGCACGATGGTTCGCCGCTGGACTGCCAGTCTCCAGCTCCGCCTTGGCATGTTAAGGCCCTGTCCCCGCCTCCAGCCTCCGAGCCCTGGACTCCTCCTCGGTCCTTCGACCCAGCGGCTCCGCCTTGACTCTTAGCTCCTTCATCTCCACCGTGGCCTGGCATCCCACCTGCTCCACCGGGCTCCCTCGTCCCTCCGGCTCCACCTTGGTCAGTCGTCGACCATCCGCTGCCTCGGGACTCCATTCCTCTGGTTCCACCTCATCACTCCATCCCTCCGGCTGTGTCAGGCTCCTCCTTCCCTCTGGTTCCACCTCCATCCTCAGTCACTCCGGCTCCACAGTGGTCTTCCAGGACCCCGCCTCCGCCTTGGTCGCCTGAGCCTTCTGCTCCACCTAGGCCCTCCGGATCCTCGACGTCACCCTGGCTCTGCGGCTGCGCTTCTCCATCTTGGGCTCCTCACCCACCGGTGCAGTCTCCGCCTGTTGGCCCCCTGGTGTTGTCAGCCCATTCTCCACCATGGCTCCTCCCGCCGTCGACTCCACCATGAATCTCCGTCCTGGCTGGTCTCTGGAGGACCATCTGGCTCCTCCTGCTCCAGGCTCCTCCCTGGCTCCTCCCTCCTTCCACTCCGCTCTGGTCCCTACCTCCATGCTCCCTCTTCACCTGCTTCTTGCCCGCTCCTCGCCCGCCTCCAGAACCCCCACCCTCCCTCCGCTGGTATTCCTCTTGCGGTGCGAGGACGCACCGTTCCGGGAGGGGGCGAACTGTTACATTTATGAACTTTCTGTTCCCTTATTTTGTCACTTTCCTCATTGTTTTGGTTAATTGATTATTCCCCACCTGTCTCCAGTTCCCTCATTACCTTCTGTGTGTTTAAATACCCAGTCTGTTCAGTTCTCCCTTGTCCGTGATTGTATTAACACTTCTGTCTATGTTAATGCTATTATTTGTATTGTATCCTAACCTAATGTCAGTAAACTCCTCTTTTGATCCCGATTCTCCTCAAGCTCTTTGTCTTTCGTTTAGCACTACCCAATTTGCAATACAAAGGTAGATCCTATTAAAAATAAATGTATAAAAGTATATGTTTATCATTATGTATGCATGCATGCATTCACTGTATGTATTTATGCAATATTTGTAGTCTTGGGGCAGACATATTAAGCACCTTTTCAACTTTCTTATCAATAAATTGCGCCAATGAGTGCATAAATAAATATATAAAGCATCCTATCCAGACAATTATTTTTCATTATCATAATTTAGTTCAATAAATACCACAATTAAGTATACTTACAATTGCACCACAGATCTTAAATTAAATGTTGTCAACCTTTTACAGGCCAAAGAGCCCATTTTTAAAGCAGAATATAATATATTGACAGTTTTCTTGTCGGTTTACAGTTTTCACCATTTTGGCTCTCTTGGGTATTTGTGGTGCATCCAAACAAGGAACCATTATAATCCAAGGATAACTCACAATCAGACTTCAGCATTTCTTCCAATTCCTGTATATAAAGATAGAAAAATGTAATTGTGGTGTGTGTGTGTGTGTGTGTGTGTACTTATAACACAGGAACACAACTTATAACACAGGAACACAAGAATGGAAAAACCATACTGATTTCTTCAAACATGTGATTTGCTGAAAGCTTTCAAAAATAGACATCATCCAATTATTTATGTTGCAATAGACTCATGGTACATTTCAGTTCATTAGGTGCCTCAGCTTCATTATCTGTGTTAATGCAGGTTTACGGTGACTCATCCCGTCCAGTGTTCTTAATTGACATCCGGGGCTGCAGAGTTTCACTGAGACTTGACTTGAATAGAAACACTTAGTGTGAATGTAAAGATTGCAGAGAAAAACAATCCATATTTCCTTCCATCAAAACTGAGGAGGTCATCAGTCTCAATGAGATTAAGACAGCAGCTGTTAGGCATTTAGACACAGCCGAGTAATAGGCCATGAGGGAGACACATAGCATCAGCATAACTTAATTATCTATTTAAAAGCTTTTCTCTTTGACATATGGTGTACACACTAAATATTTTAAGACGTGAATAAGTGCTTTCTTTAAGCCTTAGACATATTGATATTCATAGGAAAAAGTCATGCTTTGAGTCCCTCGCCTTTACAGTAATACCAATATCCCCTCTGGACACCCAAGAAGCCATAGAATTGCAAAGAGCAGTTTGTTTGTTTTCAGCACGGATTCTTGTGACTTATTCTGCATATTGAGGTGGTTTAAAATGTGTGTGTTCTTTCTCCTGCAACGTATGTAGATGACAGTATACTGAAAGGTTCAAAACGCATATAGTTCATTTTGAAAAGCTTTGAAGCCTGAATTCAGCTGCACATATTTTTGAAAGAGGTCTGATGTTTGCACAGCATAGTTTATGGTTTTCAGTAAATGTGTCTTTGATCACAATCAAAGCTAAATTGGGTTAAAGGGTTGGAATAGAAATTGTTCTCCAGTAATTTTGCATTAATTGCATTAAATTTATTTTAACACATTAAGTATTGTAAAATTAATCGCATGTGTTAACGTCAGCAGCACTAATAAGGAAATATAAACTATATTTATTTATTTTCTGTTTAACACCCTTATGTTGCTTTACTCCAAACTCAAAACTTCAACATCAGAGCATAGATAGATTTGACCCATTTTGTCCTCACTAAACATATAATGTATTTATCTTGATGTCCATGTATTTGGAGAATGACACGATACATCTGGTGGCCCCCGAATGACTCTGTGTAAAGAATGTTAATGCATTTTATATTGGAAAGAGTTGCTGAGACTTTAACGGTAAATAGTTTACTGCTGTGCAGAGTGTGTGAGAAGGGAATGCAGATAGAATTCACCAGCTCATGGCACACTGAGCGCAGCACTACCTCCTGCTTATTTTCTCTGTTCCTTCAGTAAGCTACATTTACAGTCATTTTCAGGAATGGCAATACTCAATATGAATATGGAATATTTTATTTTTTATATTTTAAAATATGTATTAAATAATGAACTGCTTGCAAGGCAACGCTGTATTGAAAGTCCTTGAACATGAAGATCTGGATCTATTTTGAACACGAACTCATGCAACTAAGTTTCTAAAGGACAAAACAATTATGAAACAGCATTTGATTTACTCAGAGAATAAGCCTTAACACTATTTTCCTCTCTTGAAAGTGCTTGTATTTCCTTCTAGAAATTCAAAGGAAATCTGGTTTCTGTTGTAAAAAGCATACTTTGTATATAATACCAGTCTTTTTAACAGACACACAGACAAACTGTTCCATATGTATTTGTGCTTGCTTTACGTTGTTCTGCCTTGAAGCAACTTGACTGAGTGAAAGCTACCATTTTCTACAAGGAGAGAGACAGAACACTTTATGCAGCAGCTTTTATTGAGTCAAAGGACTGTGTTAGGTTTTCAAAGCTCCAATAATGACCTTTATTTTAAAGTGTGTGTGTGTGTGTGTGTGTGGGAGGGTGTTGGGGGGGGGGCTGTGGTGAGGCGTTCCGGCTCAGTAGCGCAACTGACGTTATGTCCCAAAACTTGGACATCAATCACTCCTTCCTTCTGTTTTTCACCTCCTACAACTGTACTCCTGAGGCAGCGTCTGTCCTGATATCATGCATATTCATGATGGACATGATGGACATGGGTCATGTGCTCAGGAGGGGCCATCAGTCACTATTAGCACAGCAGGACTCAGAGGAAGTTTTTAAAGATTTAGCCATGGTTCAAAAATTAAAGAAGTACTTCGAAAACTATGTTTTTGGGAACACCAGGCAATCAGAATCCAGACATGAGAATTACTGCATAATACGTCTCAGAAATTTAATTAATGTTGATGAAATCATTGGGCATAGAAATATATATACATACATATATATACACATATACATACATATATATATACACATATACACATACATATATATACACATATACACATACATATATATACACATATACACATACATATATATATATACACATATACACATACATATATACATACATATATACACGTATATACAAACAAATATACCGGACACATATATACATACATATATACAGGTATATACATACATATATACACATATACATATACTGTACATACATATATATACATATACATACACATATATACATTTACATACATATATATATACATACACATACATACATATACATACACATATATACATATACATACATATACATACATACATATACATACATATATATATGTTCAGGCCATGGAGCAGGCATGTGATCTTATTGAAGCAGCTTCAGTGCAGGGGTGGATTCGTCACACAAGGCGATTCTTCCAACGGTGCCTTGCCAATGAAGACATAGCCTGTGATGTGGATGAAATCTTATGGCCTGATCCAGCCAGACGGAGAGACGGATAGTTACAGTATTCTTGTTGCTTTTACAGTATATTTCTTTCATTTCTGTTTACTTTTACTTTACTTTTCTTCAGAGTCAAAGTGTATGTACTGTAATTTATGCAGTAATTTTTATTTGTCTATCGATTGTATTTGTTTACAGTAATTGATATCATTGTTGGTTGATTACTGTAACTGATTATGGTAAGAAATACTGTAAGTATTGAAATAAATACTTGAAATATTCAGTCTGCAGCATCAAGTGTTGTGCAGTGCTTGGTAAGGTTATAGTAGGCCTACAGTATTTGTCTACATTCTCCTTATATCTCAAAACAAATCATGAATAATGTTGTGAGTTCCTCACTATTTTTTGTCACCTAAATTATCTCTTATACATACATATATATATATATATATATATATATATATATATATATATATATATATATATATATATATATATATATATATATATATATATATACATTTACACACACACACACACATATATATATATATATATATATATATATATATATATATATATATATATATATATATATATACATACATATATATATATATATATATATAAAATCTCCTCTCTATGCTGTTGAAAACTTTATGATCAAAGAAAGCACACTATGTATTGGCGTATTTGATTGCTTGTATGGATTTATGTATGGGTCATGGGATATGACTACTGAATTATGTTTCACCAATAATTATTACATGTTCGGGTCTTTAGCGACCCAGACCTATATTTCCAGCACGCATGGATTCTCTTACTGCTGCAATAGCAAAAACGTATCTTGATATTTTAAGAACAATAACAGAGGAATAAAATAAAGCATATTTCATTTCCTTTTGAAATGCAATATTCAATTTGAGCAGATGATTTTACCATCGCTGTCATCGTCAGAGAGCACTTCCAGAGTACATTCAGCATCTGCCTCACATTCACAATCTCAACCATACTCTCAAAACTTTACTCTCAAAGCTTATTCGCCACATTCAGCATCAAATGGCAGTGACATTTATATTTCATAGCGTATCGTAATTGCTCTGCAGTAAATGATGATATTCGTTTGTTTTATGCCTTTGGTAATTATGAGTGAAACATCATGTCATCGTTATGTATCATACAACCAAATAATCAGAAAACGTTTATCCTCATCCTTTTTCTTGTTATATTGTTTGTAATTAATAGACTGAGGAATACTAAGAAAGTTGATGTTTAAGTTTAAAAAATGAATGAGGGAGAATGTAGAGAAAGTCAAAGTAATACTCAAACTGAATTAAGACACGTGAAGAATTCCTATTTTAGTCACATTATTGAAGTGCAGTATTACCCCTCTTTCACACCGCAAGCGTGAGCGGCGGGCGAGCAGCGCGTATTTTTTTCGGCGTCCATGTTAATCAATGAGTGCATTCACACCGAGACCAGGAGTGTCAAGCAGGATCGTCGTGTGAACAGCAGTGCAGCGGGAGTTTCGGTATCTGTTCTATTTTTGCTGTGCTGCTCACACTCAATTAACGTGAAAGCACACTTTTGATGGACAAAATAAATGTGATTTAACACAAAACGTGCTCAAAATGCACAGAATAAGCATGTCTAACGCATTCTCATCCCAAGGCGTCATATACTGACCCTCTTGACATTTCGTCAACATCCTACGCATATGGCACCCTCTAGCGTCAATATGAGACACAGATTATGGGTTAAGGTTAGGGTTAGGGTTAGGGTTAGACCGCTAGGAGGCGCCTTCTGGCCCATTTTTATCTGCTTCTAATATTGACGCTAGAGGGTGCCATGTGCGTAGGATGTTGACGAAATGTCAAAAGGGTCAGTACATGACGCCTTGGGATGAGAACGGTCTGACATGTCAAAAGTTTTAACAACAATACCAATGTGAATACTCGCGAGAGTCTGCTGCTGCAGTGACGATGTAGTTGCGCGGATGCACTGCTCGCGCACCGCTCACGCTTGCGGTGTGAAAGAGGTGTAAGGCCCTGTTCCGAAATGGCACCCTAAACCTTCACAGTCTTCCTCTGAGTCCACACTTTCATGATGTAATGCCAGTCTGCTTTGGAGCTCGTCCCAGTGCGGGCTCAGCAGAAGTGCATATCGAGGGTTCAAAGCGGGCCGCAAAAGGGGGTGCTCGCAAGCACCCTGTTGAACGATAAAATGACGAATGGGACACACTACGGTCTCGTGGACTTAATGGTTAAATGGTTATATGAAAAGAATATTCTAAAAGCAACTCATTTAAACACCTTATACACTGATACACGTTTAAATATGTCATTAACCTCCAGCTGTTCACTTTGGTTCCATCCACACTGCATAGAATTTTTGTGGATTGCGATTGTCACTCCAGAAATTACCAATCTCTGTGTGGACTGAAAAGGATTAAACACTAAAAGGTAAATATACGAGAATTTAGCTGTAATGTGTATGAAATTACTGAATCCATTACTTATCCAATTTGTTCAAGCCACTGAATCATTCAGGAGTGAAACACCACTATTGTGTGCTGCTTGTAGATGCTCAGCATTGTTAATAAAAGACGAATCGACCACTATAAACCAGCAACTTGATATGTATGGGTGTATGTATATTTATTGTTTTTCCAGATCTTATTTGTATTTGTGTGTGCAAATCTCTACAGGGCTGTATTAGAGGACCGTTGGTGTGTAGCAGCAACTGCTAATTCTTCTTTCCATAAACAAAGCCACTGAAGTTCTGTATTACAAGTGTGTATTTCAATATTCAATATGTGTTACAAGAATTGCTGGCAGGTTGAATAAAATACAACTAATACAAATATTCCCGCTGAGAGGATTTTCAGAGGTAATATTTGTATTATTATATTAATATTTATATTTATATTAAGACAAGTGTGGAGTTTTAATGCACTAAAAATGGCAAAAAGTTTGTAGATTACACAAACCTTAAAATCGATTTTTTTCCATTTTTATAGAATACAGCATTGCTACTTAGTTGTCAAATGATAAGCCACTTACAGCTGAATCACATTTATGGGATTCAAGACATTAAAACTGATATTAAACAGCTGATGTTATTTGTGGACACTAATTAAATTAGTGCAAAATTAAGTGAAAAACACAAAACCTGTTTATATTCATAAAGAGGGAAATAATGAAATGTCACAAATACACTAGCAGCTGCAATATTTATTTATTTATTGGCTGAATATAAATAAATATTCAAAAGCAGCTAAAAAAATATGGAGCATTCACCAGATGCAATTAAATTGCTAAAAAAATTATAATTTTCTAAATAAAACACACACACACACATTTCCACTTTATGAACTCATTTCAACTCCCATGATTTCCACAGCAGAGCATGTTTTCTTTTTAGCGTTCCTCATGAATATGGGGTAACAATTCCCATTAGACCTATAGACAACAAATTACCAGTTTGTGTCCTTACAATTTATCACTGAAGCTTTTCAATCTCAAAGATGAGAACTTAATTACTTCCCTGCTATTCTTCATACCCGTTTTCCCAAAGCTAGAAGGAAATAAACTAATTAACAACTTACATACTGCAACGTACACACCATTCCTCCAACAACTTGAAAATATCCGTCTCATTTTGCATTCACTGCAGTGTAGACCAGACAGACAGCAGAGATAAAGGGGTCATATGATGAGATTTTTTAAGATCATTATTTTGTGTATTTGGAGTAACAGAATGTTGACATGCTTTAATGTTCAAAAAACACATTATTTTTCAAATACTCTACATTATTGTAGGTCCTCTGTGCCCGCTTCTCTCAAACACGTCGTTTTCTACAAAGTCCCTCCTACCAACAAGCGCAGTCTGCTCTGATTGGCCAACTGACCCAGTGCATTGTGATTGGCCGAACACCTCAAGCACTCATCGTAAATGTTACGCCCCTTTCCATAATTGTAAGCTTCATCTTTCAAAATAAATGTAAAGACAATTAATAATGTCCTTAGTTTTACCTTCAGTTCAAGCCGGAAAGGGGAACAGAATTGTGTGACAGTCACAGTGATGAAGCACATATGTGTTTCCAGTACACAAGCCATGGACGGTTAAGACAGCTGACTCTACTCTGTGACCGTCTCTCTCTCTCTCTCTCTCTCTCTCTCTCACACACATACACACAGACAGCACGCACACACACAGACACACAATGCGCATAACCCTGCATTTGAACATTCAATAGCAAATACTTAAACTAATAACAAAACTTTCTTACAGTAGCTGATTCAGAAGCGCCAGATTGTTGTAGCAAATTCAGAATTACCTCCTCTCCTAGGCTTTGCTGTTCTGTTGTAAGTAATCTTAATGATTCATAAATGTGTCTACTTCTGGAAAGGCCAAATAAAGTCGCTAGAACTTTAATTTCGCTAGAAACACACAGCATGTCCCTGAAATGGCTGCTTTAACAATAACTGCCGTTAATGAAACCAGGCCTTCATACTTTGCGTAAATATTTGGGCGGCATTACGCAAGTATTTCCACATAGTGACGCGGACAGTGTTTGAACGAGCTGTTTTAGGGGGGCGTGGCAGAGTCTTAACTTTATAAAAAAATATCTCTATGGATTTGAGACTTTAGTCCTTGCAACTTTACAGATCTTCTTCATGCACCAAGAGCTTGTAACACTCCAAAGAGAAAGGAAAAAAATAATCACATCATATGAATCCTTTAAACTTCATAAACAGTCTTGTCCCTCAGGACTGCATGTGAGGGCCACAGTAGACTGCAGCCAGATGGAGCTCAAAGCTCTAATCATGCTGTTATTGATTTGTATTGTGGAACTGCTTTGAAACATGTCTCATACCTACACATGAGCCATTCATTCTCAAAGAAAGTCATCCATATTTCCCAGTTGGGTTGAATGTCCATGGAGAGCAATTAGGAAAGATTTGGTTTGTTTTATTTAAGGTCTTCTTCAGGCTTATAATCCATTACAGCTTTGATGTCGGTGTCAAAATATAAGTTAGTTAGAATATAAAGGAAATTAAAACTCTAGCTCGCACAATCAATCAGTTGCAAAGCTTGACATGAGGGTACACACAAACATCACTGTATACCATGCACTTACATATGCACATGCATTGAAATGCCCACATTGTTTGGCTTAAGTTGGGTCATATTACATTAATACTGTAAATTATGAGACAATCTCATCAAACACAATCTGATATATGTCATTAGATCATGTTTTAAATCAACTTTGGTTCATTGACACATGCGAGTGGACACTTCAGGTCAACACTGAATGCATGTTGCCTTAATGGTTCTGAGAAAAACACAGTGTTCAACCAATCGAATCGAACACCAGAGCTTTACAGTGACGTGCAAAGGTCTGAAACACTGCTGAACATTTGTTAACAACTAGATGCTTTTTCAATCCTCTGTGTCAAACCCTGACAGTATGAGGGAGTGAGAGCTCATTGTTACTGACAGTCGCAGGGAACACAAGCAGAGAGCTAATCTGTCATTGATATTTTGGTGCAATGCACCATGCATCCACTAGTAAGATCCACTGTCAACCTCTTCCTTTGTCGGGCCTCCATGTACAATACCTACAGCAACTAACAAGAATCTTGGGCATGTCTGGCCTGCAGTGGCTGGGATAGTTAAAGATGGTGTGGAGAGGTTTCGGAAACATGCCATACATCCGTTTCTTTGCTTCCCTTACTGTCAACATGAATCACATGAGTCTATAAACCAATGCTCCTAGAGATTTTGAGTGGCTAAGATCCATGAGCCGATGGGCCCATGCCTAAACCAAAGATTAGTGTAATGATGCCTCAGAACAAAAAGTCTGGCTACTTATTCAGGAGATTGTAAGCTCGAGGCAGCGACAGTCACAGTGGTTGTGGCATCAGAACTCGGAGTGACACATTTTACATAAAAATGACCAAAAGAATGGGAAATATCATGACTTAAAATAGGATGTGGAGTTTCAGTTATGATCAGGGATTATGATAGTCAGGAAGTGCAATAACGATTTGGTCATGAAAAGAGTGGGATCTAGTATCCACAGGCACTCCACTTGGGCATCCTGGTCCAGTAGACACAACATGCACTTTTCAGTCCAGAATTTTGATCTGGCAACTCATCATTTTCAGCGAAAAGGGATTCCCACCCTCTCCCTTCATAGATATACAAATACGTTTGAGCATGAGCAAGGAAAGAGTCCAGTCTCCTGGGAATCCTCGGATATCTCGTGAAACTTGATGGCATTGGTGACAAAGCTCCAAACCTTGTACGCCAGGGGGGTATTCCAAAAAAGCAGGATATGTGACATACTCAGGCACATTTGGGAGTAAGTAACAGATAAAACTCAGCTTTCGGTTCCAAAAATGAAGATAACGTTCAGGGTATGCAAGTAGCCATAGCAACTTATTCTCTGAACATAATCTGCTCTGGAGTAGGTTCTGTTTCAGGGTTTACTTAAAGCCGAGTTCAGACTGCACGATTTTCAAAGTAGTCGGGTCACTGTTCTTTTCACACTGTATGACTATATTGGCCAGCATTCAGTCACTGCTGTGTTCACACTACACGATGGATCGGCGACAGAAGGTTTCACACTGCATGACTTTACAATAGGAAGAATCGCCGACAACTCTGTCTGGCACGCAAACTACATTCCACAACCCAACACACGCAAGATGTGACAAGGAAACAATGTGATATCACGCGTGCAAGACCGGAGTTCTCACGTGAGACTGGAATTATCATTAAAAATGGTAGCCTGCAAGAAGCTTGCAGTAAGAATTTCCTGTGCGCTGATTTGCAGCGAAAACAAGAAAAAGAAAAGAAGATTATGGAGGAGGAAATGGTTGGGGAGGCGCGAGGAACAAGGATTGTGTGTTCTTATATCATGCTTGCTGATATTGTGGTCTATAACTCCTCCCCGAACTTCCCGCTGCTCTGTATCTTTCATTGGCTGTCGGTTATCGCCAATGTACTTTTCAGTAAGAACACTTTTCACACAGCATGATTTTGGGCATTTGTCCGTGATTTCTCAAAACCTGTCGGCGAGCCAAAAACTGGGCTAAAATCGTGCAGTCTGAACGCGGCTTAAGCACTATCAGAGCATGCATGACTATCATATATGCAATATATTACAATATAGGTAACAAATACACACACACACATATATATATATATATATATATATATTAGTTGCATGATATGTTAATTGCAAAGCACGATTATAAGCAATGTGGTAATATTATCCTAATGTTATATTAATTTTATTGTCATATATAATAGTAATTAATAGATTAGTCATAAAGCACTATTGTAATAAGGTAATGTGGTAACACTTTATAATAACGTTATTTTGTAAGTTATTTATAAATTATTAGTTAATGAGGAACTAATCATTTACAAAACATGACTATCAGAATCAGAATCAGAATCAGAATGAGCTTTATTGCCAGGTATGTTCACACATACGAGGAATTTGTTTTCGTGACAGAGCTCCGCAGTGCAACATAACAGTGACAGAACAAAAAACACAATAAGGAATAAAAAATACAAAAAAATACAAATAGGTGGGTAAGGATTGACAATATACAAATTGACAATGTATGGCAGGTATATTAAAAAGAGCATTTATGTATGTACATGTATATTATGTGGAAAAATTGTAACTGTACGCTAAGTATGTGTGTTTGGATAAATAAGTGTATGTGTATATAAATATAAATATAAGTAGTATAGTGTGTTCCATGTATGTACATGTATATTATGTGCAAAAGATTTACGTGTACGCTAAGTATGTGTGTTGGATAAAAAGTGTAGTGTATATAAATATAAATAGTGTAGTGTGTCCCACAGTTATTATCAGCTGTTCATAAGATGGATTGCCTGAGGGAAGAAACTGTTCCTGTGTCTGGTCGTTCTGGTGCTCAGTGCTCTGTAGCGTCGACCAGATGGCAACAGTTCAAAGAGGGAGTGTGCTGGATGTGAGGGGTCCAGAGTGATTTTAACAGCCCTTTTGCTCACTCTGGATAAGTACAGTTCTTGAATAGATGGGAGGGTTGTACCGATAATTCGCTCAGCAGTCCGGACTACCCTCTGTAGTCTTCTGAGGTCCGATTTAGAAGCTGAGCTGAACCAGACAGTTACTGAAGTGCAGAGGATGGATTCGATGATGGTGGAGTAGAACTGTTTCAGCAGATCCTGTGGCAGGTTAAACTTCCTCAGCTGGCGAAGGAAGTACAACCTCTGCTGGGCCTTTTTCACAATGGAGTCAATGTGAATGTCCCACTTCAGGTCCTGAGAGATAGTGGTGCCCAGGAACCTGAATGACTCCACTGCAGTCACAGTGCTGTTCATGATGGTGAGTGGGGGGAGTGCAGGGGGGTTTCTCCTGAAGTCCACGCTCATCTCCACTGTTTTGAGCGTGTTAAGCTCCAGGTTGTTGAGACTGCACCAGACAGCCAGCTCTTTAACCTCCTGTCTGTAAGCAGACTCGTCACCGTCCTGAATGAGGCCGATGAGTGTGGTGTCATCTGCAACCTTCAGGAGCTTGACAGAGGGGTCCTTAGATGTGCAGTCATTAGTGTACAGGGAGAAGAGCAGTGGGGAGAGAACACAGCCCTGGGGAGCTCCGGTGCTGATTGTACGGGTGCTGGATGTGTATTTTCCCAGCCTCACTAGCTGCTGCCTGTCTGTCAGGAAGCTGTTGATCCACTGACAGACGGAGGTGGGCACGGAGAGCTGAGTTAGTTTGGGCAGGAGGAGGTTTGGGATGATCGTGTTGAAGGCAGAGCTGAAGTCCACAAACAGGATCCTCACATAGGTCCCCGGTCTGTCTAGGTGTTGCAGAACATAATGCAGTCCGATGTTTACTGCATCGTCCACAGACCTGTTTGCTCTGTAGGCAAACTGAAGAGGATCCAGCAAGGGTCCAGTGATGTCCTTCAGGTGGGCCAGCACCAGTTTTTCAAATGACTTCATGACTACAGACGTTAGAGCCACAGGCCTGTAGTCATTTAGTCCTGTAATTTTGGATTTCTTTAGGATGGGGATGATGGTGGAGCGTTTGAAGCATGAAGGGACTTCGCACAGCTCCAGCGATCTGTTGAAGATCTTTGTGAAGATGGGGGCCAGCTGGTCAGCACAGGATTTCAGACAGGCTGAAATCCTGTCTGAAAGGATCCTGTCTATACTTTCATAAATGATTAATAAGTTATAAGTTAACATTTTAGTTATGTTTTATTAATTCAGTTCTAAGTCACTTTTACATTAATTATTAATTATTAGTTAATGATGAACGAATCATTTACAAAACATGACTATATGTTTATAAATGCTTAATGAGTGGTATGCTGATCATTAGTAGATGGTGTATAAGTTATTAGTTGATACATTATTTATTACTTATAAATCATTGAAGTATTTATGTCAAAAATGTTTTGTATAATTGTCTCAATAAACAAATGTTAATCATGCACAAATGATGAATAATCCATTAGCAAATGATCAGTATATGATTTATTGGCGAATTTGTTAGCTGGTCTGTGTTCAAAAGCACAAAAATGCAGGTATGCTAAAGCACTATTTTTAAGAAGAGTAACTCATTTGTTTTGAAGTGGATAAACATTTATAAATGCCTTAGTCAGGTGATTCCAGTGAGTTGAGTGCGTGGATCTAGTGATGAAGTGAATCCCTACCGGTTTTACTTTCCACTGAAGCTCACATCAGGTGCACAGAGTTAAAGACTCCATGTGTGTCAGAGAAGACAGCTGTCTATACCCTCACCAGTCAGTACTTAGTACACATTACAAAGTGTTCAACACATTTTATAGATGATGTATAAACGCATGAATCCCAGTTCCCAATCCTGGTCTTGGAAAAACCCCAACACTGAACGTTTTTGGTGTGTCTTATCTGACACACATTTAAGGTCTTGGAGTCTTCACTAATGAGCTGAGGGGTTGAATCAGGTGTGTTTGAATATGGAGACATCTAAAATGTGCAGTGTTGGGGTTCTCCAGGACTAGGATTGGGAACCACTGATGTAAATGACCACCGAACAAAAAAAGAAGAAAGCAGCAGCATGGCACACTTTTTCTGAGCGTCTGTTTCCATAGTGAAGCGTCGATTCGTAGCTCTGCTGAGAATGTCTTGTGTTAACCGTGAACATATTCTGAGTTGATTGAACTTACTCCTGGATGCGTTTTTGGAACCAACATACCTCGAGTAAGCAAGGTTTGGGTTAATCAACCGAGAGTTCAGGGTATATGAACTCATGAACTCCTTCAGCTCTAGGAGGACCACTTTTCTGTAGGGATTAGCTCCATCCCACCTGCTTGGAAGTTTTGTTAGTGTTCCTGAAGACCTTGCTAAACTGGTTTAGGTGTGTTTAATTAGAGATTAACCATCCAGGAGCAGGTACTTTTGTACTGGTGTACCCCTCCCTCTGCAGCAGAGGTGCCAAACACTGCTCCTAAAGGGGTACACTTCTGCAGAGTTTAGATCCAATACCACTCCAACACTCCTGCCTGTAGTTTTCAAATAATTTTGAAACCTTTGATTGGCTGGTTCATGTGTGCTTAATTAAGGTCGTAGGTAAATGCTGCCAGAAGGTGGCTCTTTAGGAGCAGGATTTGACACCCCTGCTCTACAGTCTACCCATAATAACAGCACCTGACAAGAATTTTGAGTAGCAGTGCCTGTGGTTGTTGTTAGGTTGAAGCTATGCAGAGGATTCAGAAACCTGCCAAACAACATTTCTTTGCTTCCTCTACTGTCAACATGAATCATGAGTCAACATGAGTCTGCAAATGCAATGCTCAGAGTCTTTGACTGGATAAGATCCTTGAGCCTATGGGCCGATGACTGTGCCAAACATCTGAGAAATGTTGTCTCAGAACAAAAAAGTCTCATTCAGGAGATCGTAAGCTTTAGTCATCACTCTAAGCATTTTAGCAGAATCAAATGATGTTCAGAAAGCAAGAAGGGCGCATGCGTAGCCACGGATCTAACATGGAGAAATTCATAATTTACCCATGGGATGCAGGGACGTGTTTCATGGACTGAGGCAAGGTCATCAGTCATTGTGCACAGTCACTGATCTTTTTAAACAGAGAGGATGTTTTGGCATGCAAGCAGGAGGACCAGAGTGGTAGCTCATTATTCAGAACACCCAAGTCGCTTCCCAGAATATCAGAAGAAATGTCAAAGACTTGTTGGATACTTGTCGAAAAATTGCATCGTACCCTGAGAATTCTCTGAAGACAAAGCAAGTGTCTCAAGGATGATGGCCTACATTTTCTTAACTCTAGTTGTGACATGAAGACCTTAGGGGTCAAATAAATCATAACTGAGCATTTCAGTGTTCCTTTTGATCCTTGCACACCTCCCAGCTCTCCATTGAATAGAAACTCTGGATGGGTTTATTATGTATAAGTAAATGCAGGTTTTTTTTTCTTCATACAGTGTGCTGGTTGATGTTTAAAAACAATAAAACAGAAAAGACCACTAATTAGCAAACCTGTATCTAGGTCCTCTGTGGAATACCTTATTAGGCCAAACAATATACAAAAAGTTGTGTTTAACATTGTTGCATGATCACTAACAGGGAATACCTGCTGTTTACATGCAATATCAATACCATCTGTCAGCTCGTGTGCTACACATTGCTCTTACTTCAGAATCATCATGATCCAGATGCATTTTGACAGCTTCTGCTGGAGCGTACAGGTTATTCCTGTATGAGGTGTGCAAGCCACAAAGCACTGCTGATAATGAGAAGGAAGCAACACTGCTCAGATTTAACCAATTATACAGACTTAATTATTTCAAATAAGCAAGTTTTCCTCAAGAAAATTATGGAACTGAACTAAAGCCCCCACAGAAATTCAATTAAGGAAGACTTCGACATAATTCAAGGGTAGTGCAGTGTGCAGTCTATAGGGATTTAGGGGGCTTTGGTAATACAAAGTATTTAGACTTTATTCAGTTAGCTCTTGGAAATGCTTTTCCAAAGGTCAGACAGGGAAGCGAAACAAACAGTGCTCTGTTTATGTGCATTGAAAGGGCCCTCTGCTTCACCCCTGACTCGCATTTAAAGCAAGTAGCATCAGAATGAACCATAGTGGTGCTAGTTGTCTTGTTTTGAAGCTGTGCCAGCGTTCACTCTGTTCCCTCTCTGGCTGCTCATTTAAAATGATTATGTACCTATAATGGTGCCAATAATAGAAAAAGTGCAACTGCTTTATATTAATCTAGCTAAATTTGGCGCTGCTGCAAAAGTGTGTTTCATGTAATTCTAGGTGATATTGGACCAGTTGAAACAGGCATGAAATTAACTCACAACTAGTCGGAAATATTAGCTATTAGCCTCCCCTGGGCACACTTAAAAAAAGTTAATAAACACAGCTGGTCGGGCTGCTCATCATGTCCAGACAGCCGAAATTCATTTTGGAACTATGACTGATGGAAATTAAACTGGACCTATGGGAAGCTTCTCATCATTTCTTTTAAGAATGGTTGCTGACAAAAGTATGCAAGTAGGAAGAACTGTTCTACCTGTAGAAGAAAAAGTATTATGGCTTTTTGTTCTGCACAGTTGTGTTCTATACATAAGTCTTTGCCTTGTGCATTGGCAAATAACTGAATATTGTGCCTTTTCAAGAAAAAAATAAATAAATAAAATTAGGAAGTGATTTTATTGTTTTGAGCTCAGCTTGGCTGTTAAAGTTGAATGGGAAAAAGAAAAATGGAATCTTGGTGGTTTTTGGTCCCAGTTGGTTTGCCCTTGCATTGGATCTATCTATATTAGAAATTTCTGGCGCTCGAGTTTATCATGTCAGTTTTCACAGATTGTCAAAGACTGCCAAGCTGCTTGAGGATGAAATCAGCCTGTACAATAAATGTACAGGCTGACAACATTCTGAATTTCCAGAACAAAAATACAGACTCAACAATCTGAACATAGCCTTAATTCCTGGTGTTTTTTCTTCCATCAGAATAAACTGTTAAACTAGAGACAATACAGTTACCTTAAAAACTGAGACCACCTGACTATAAATTATAATTTGAATTGGGCCATACTAACATTATAGACATACACTTGAAAATAACTATTACTTCTGCTCCTTAACTTGACATGTGATGGTAGAATATTTTCCCACAGTGACTTTAAGTACACTGTGGCCCTTCTTTTTACATTTTTTCTTTATACTCTTTATGCATTTTAGTCGATAAGACACTGAACAAGACAATGTACAAAATGATACAAAGGCGGTAAACAGACAATATGTCTTTGTATTCTCACTATTTGCACACAACAACAAAGATATTGCGCAACCATTGTAGTCTGCAAACAAATCTAAAAAAAAACACTTATAAGTGCTGTATATAAATGTAAAATATTATTGAACTTTTTTGTTAGTACTGTATATTTGTTCATGATCCCCTTTCACTTTTTTGATCTCCATATTATTTCCATGCACATAACTTCTTTCTAAAGCTCCACCTCTCTTCATCACCATGTACCTGTACATCCATCAGGTGAATTTGAACTTTGATTTTAAAATGGAGTTTTAAAAGTATAACTTGAAAGACTGATCTTACAAGCAGTACCTTACAACCTTATTTGTCACTGTCAGGTATCTCACCTCACCTGGCTGAAGACTTTACTTAAAGTTTGAGACTATGAAGTTTTCTGAGCATTATGAGAATGGTATGAGGCATCATCAAAGTAAAACAGAGTTTCCGAACGCCAATCTGGCTATCAAGGGTAAGAATGGCAAATGGCATAACAGAAACTGATGCAACCTGGTGCAAGTCTGGCAAACAAAACCATTGTTCTCTATTCAAATAATAAATAACTTAATGCTTGTCATCCTGTTTCTGGGTTAAGCCGGGGAAGCATTTGTTTCAAAACATTAGGGATCTTTGTACAATGAGTAATGTATCAGAGAAAGCAGTGTATGAAGTTAGGCTTCTTGAAAATGACTCCCCTTGATCTAGCCATAAAAAGTCTTATTGTTCTGTACTTTGTTCTGGGTGCACCAGAGAACTACTGTGCATCACACACACACACACACACACACACGCATGCACGCACATACATGAAAGCAGTATATTTTTTATGAGCAGTTATTTTCGTGTTTGCAAAGATGTGGGACAGTATATCCACCTCTGTATCTGCTTTCGCACCAGAGGAACTAATTATGCTCCTTTATTTGCATAATTCAAAACAGTTTATGGTAATCCATAGTGGAAGTGACTGCCTCCTGTTTTTTGTTTTTTTTTTCTGGGCCAAACAGTGTTATTTTTGTGCTAACAACACAGCATTTATCCTGATACACCTAATTAAGTCCGCCATCTTCAGTGGACCCCAATATCTAATTTATTGAGCCTTGTGTCAGCAAAATACGCTTTTGGACGCTTGCTTGATGCTTTACATCACAGAGCTGAGGCCAGCACACACATCTTTCTGACTTCTTTTTTATTATTTATTTATTTATTTATATTTATTTGTATTTAGGAAAGTTGTGGCCTGGTGGTTAGAGAGTCGGACTCCCAATCGAAAGGTTGTGGGTTCGAGTCCCGGGCTGGCAGGAATTGTGGGTGGGGGGAGTGCATGTACAGTTCTCTCACCACCTTCAATACCATGACTTAGGTGCCCTTGAGCAAGGCATCGAACCCCCAACTGCTCTCCGGGCGCCGCAGCATAAATGGCTGCCCACTGCTCTGGGTGTGTGCTCACAGTGTGTGTGTGTGTGTTCACTGCTCTGTGTGTGTGCACTTCGGATGGGTTAAATGCAGAGCACAAATTCTGAGTATGGGTCACCATACTTGGCTGAATGTCACTTCACTTCACTTTCACTTCACTTTTCATTATTTTATTTGCTAATTAATTCAGACCAGCAACATGTGTAGGATGCTTACTTAGAACCAGGGCTGGCTCTAGACATTTCGAGGCCCTAGGTGAAATTCAAAAGTTTGTACACATTAGTTATTTATTTATTTATTTATTATTTGATAAAAAATGCAGAAATAAATAATAATAATAATAATAATAAAAATATATAATATTGTGAACTATTATTACAATTTAAAATAATGATGCTCTGCTTTAATATATTGTAAATTGTATTTTATTCCTGTGATGCAAAGTGGAATTTCCAGCATCCAGTTTTCTGGAAAAACTGTCTTCTCTTCCGGGTATGTTGTTAGTGTGACTGCTGTGACTGTTGAAGTATGATGCTGCTGACGTGTTATTTTTGTTATTGGGTGCACCAGAAAACACTGCACCATCATAAATGCACTCACAACATACCCGGAAGAGAAGACAATGCTGCAAAAAGTCATAATTTTTGTCATTTGTGGACCAAAATGTATTTTCAATGCTTCAACAAATTCTAACTGACCCTCTGATGTCACATGGACTACTTTCATGATGTGTTTATTAACTATCTGGACATGGGCAGTAAACCATACATTAGTGACACTCGGGTCGTCTCATAACCCCCGGGTCGGGTCGGGTCGGGGTGGGTTAAGAAATTGGCACTTTATTTGCGGGGTGGGTTGGGGCGGATCACTAAAAACAATTTTTTTTTTTAAATCCATTTATGTTGCGTGGAATTTAGTGGTGGAAATTTAAATTCTTTCAAGAGATTTGTTTATTTTCAGTTCGTTCTCCAAAATCATTTGTTCAGATTCGTTCACTTATTTGTTCAGTTACCATTTCTTCATATTACACAAATACGCCACAGCAGGTGGTGAAAAAGAGTGTCTTTTGTTATGTCTTAAAGGGTTAGTTCACCCAAAAAGGAAAATTATGTCATTAATAACTCACCCTCATGTCGTTCCAAACTCGTAGGACCTCCGTTCATCTTCGGAACACAGTTTAAGATATTTTAGATTTAGTCCGAGAGCTTTCTGTCCCTCCAATGAAACTGTGTGTACGGTCTACTGTCCATGTCCAGAAAGGTAATAAAAACATTATCAAAGTAGTCCATGTGACATCAGAGGGTCAGTTAGAATTTGTTGAAGCATCGAAAATACATTTTGGTCCAAAAATAACAAAAACTACGACTTTATTCAGCATTGTCTTCTCTTCCGGGTCTGTTGTGAGTGCGTTCACTGCAGTGTAGTGATATCCGGTTCGCGAACTAATCACTCGATGTAACCGGATCTTTTTGAACCAGTTCACCAAATCGAACTGAATCATTTGAAACGGTTCGCGTCTCCAATAAACATTAATCCACAAATGACTTAAGCTGTTCACTTTTTTAATGTGGCTGACACTCCCTCTCTGAGTACTTCAACCTCAGTTGCTCTAGCTCCGCTGCGGTCTTCCTGGAGCCCCACCTCCACCTCGGTCGCCTGTGCCTTTTGCTCAACCTTGGCCCTGCGTATCTTTAGTGTCACCCTGGCTCTCCGTCTGCATGGCTCCATAATGGTCTCCATCATTTAGCCCCCTGGTGGGGTCTGCCATGTCTCCACCATGGCTCCTCCCGACATCGACTTCACTGTGGGCCGCTATCCTGGCTGGCCTCTGGACTTCCATCTGGCTCCTCCTGCTCTGGGCTCCTCCCTGGCTCCTTCCTCCATCCACTCTCCCCTGGCCCTGTGGACTACACTCCCAATTCCATTGCCCCTTGCCTGCCCCACACCCACCACCTGAACCCCCTTCTGGGTTTTTGTCTGCACGAGGGCGTGCCATTCTGGGAGGGGGCGAACTGTTATGGTTATGATCTGCTTTGGTTTAGTTTTCTGTGTTTCCGTTCTCCTGCCTTGTTTGTTTCCATAGTTTTTTATTGAATTAGCTCCACACCTGTTTCAGTTATCCCAATTAATTTTCTATTACTTAAGTCTGTGTTCCCTTAGGTTCCCTTGTGTTCCTTTGTCTGCTATCATTTAGATTTGTGTTTGGTTGTGCCCATTCTCACCTGTGGATTATCAAAATAACTCTTTGATTCTACTCCTTAGTCGTGCACTTTGTTTTGCACACCACACATGTAACAATAATGTTATCAGCAGAATTTAGAAGATACTCACGTCTGAGGTGTTTTTTTTTTCTTTTTAAAACATTAAAAAAAACCTTCTAGTTTGTTTACTTTTTGATTTTGCATACAAACTTTTTTTGCTTCTGTAGTTATTTTATTAAGTATGCAATGTCATGAATGATCTGTCCAGAAATGACGCTGATTGACAGAACAAGTTTATATGTAGAATACATTGCAATCACTCCAAAATAGATGACGACAACTCTCACACCAGCATTAGGAGCTGTACTTCTTTGCCTGTCTATTTAGCTTATTGCTTCAAAGCACCTGAAAGATGTGCTTGTTCCGGCAAACATCAAAAAGGTGGGACCCGCTTTGAAATGGCAACATTAATTGGTTTAACTGCAGGTGAGTGACAATTCAACTATATCCAGTGAACAATGAGGCTAGTGTTTTGCTGCCTTTCTTGACTGGTGGAGAGTATAGGGGATGTTACGCTTATGGAGGCCGTTTCTCAAAGCCCGAGGCCCTAGGCAATTGCCTGCTCTGCTTATAAGTATGTCCCTGTTTGGAACATTACTAAATTGGATATGTCAGTATGGACAGAAAAAAAACTGTAATAGAGGCAATCTTACATCATCATGGTAGTTTAAAGTAATATACTGTTAACCCTCTGGTGCCCCTCATGTGGCAATGAAACAAATGTACAACTTTGTAGTTTGATAATATATATTTTGTATTATTTTATTCGATTGTTCATGTGGCTTTCACCATAAGAACTATTTTATTAGGGTTTGTTTATTTTGTAAATTACTGTAAATCTGTTCACATTAAAAATTACAAGATTTTGTTTTGATTGTGTATAGTGTTAGACAAATGTCACTATTACTATTTATAAGACTAAGGGATTAATTTCACAAAGAAATTACATTTATGTCATCTTGTCCATATGAAAGTCAGGTTTGTACAGGAGGCAGAATATCCCCATAGGTAATCAGGAAACAAGCCCCCAAATTTAGTGCCATGCTGAACTGTGCAGATTAGTACCGTAACTGTACTTCAATAATTTATGTCAGTACATTTATATTCAAAAATGCTGAGTGGCATTTTCTCTTCAAACTCCAGCAGTGGATGAAGGTTTGTTCATGGTCTACTGATGTAATGTAATGTTAGAGACCTAATGGGCTCCAGACCTACAGCCTCCTCTAACCCTATTAGAATGCTTGCCTCAGCATATTAGTATGCTCCGACAGGACTCTCATTCCTTTCTTTTACTCACAAAACATGTTCACTTCAGTACACAGCCAAACTCTCAAAGCCTCTTGCAAAAGTACATCACAACATCCATGGATGCAGTTAGTTAAATCTGTTGAATCTCGTTGTCTTGTTAAAAGCTAGGCTAAAATGTGCATGTTGTTGTGGTCAAAATATGTCTGTTACTTACTCTTCTTTTTGAGCCATATGCTGTATTTATGACATCTACCAGTAAGGGCTAACAGGGACATGCTAACTACTCAAACTTTGACCTCTTTGTGGGGTTGGATGTTGTACTACACAGGATATTCAGGGTAAAGCAGGAATACACTCCAGTCATAGATTTACACAGCTGCTGTTCTTTCTTCACACTTCACTATCTTCATCTTATGATCAATGTCTACTTTTAACAGAGGAGAAATATATAAGTCTGAAGTCTCATGGGCTCAAGAAGTTTCAGAGGAAACTGGCGCCACTCCACCACAAAATAATAAACCTACGCCTTATGTTTATATTCCACTGCGCAGGATTGCGTGAGAGCTCTCATTTAATAGTCTTTCTCATGTTTTTGCCTTCTCCATCCACTTTACTATATCCATCTTTACTCTCATCTACTAGGCTGGGGTCACCCAAAGTTTATTAAGAATGTTAGTAATCAATATATAATGTTCCGTGTGCATTCTAAATCATGTTCGGTATAATTTAAAACATCACAGCCTTTTACATAAAACTGTCCTAGTCCAGCAGAATGTGTTTTTTGGATCAAGGGTAACCAGCTCAACTATGTAAAAATGTTTGTTGTGATAACTTACATACTTATTACAGAAAATGTCAGGGATTTTATGGATACAATGTAATAATTGTTTTATGATCATTATTAGCATGTCCTTATTAATATTTAAATATGATTACACCATGAAACACATTTTTATATCAGTTTGGATTTCGCTGTTATTTGTAATGTTTGTGAACTTTGACACAATACACAAGACACAATAACAACAATGTCACTATTCAACAAGACACACCGAGCGACCTGAGAAGTCAGCGAACAAGCAGCCGAGGCAGGACAGGGGATAAAGGGCACATAAAGCCTCCACGGCAAGTCAGCTTGCCCGTACACCTGTGTGCACATACACATACACACACACACACGTACACACGCCACTCATGACACAGCACTCGTGAGAAAGACCACCACCAGCAATCCGCCCCTGCTTTACGCACTCAACTCCTGTAACGACAGAATGAAGTTACACAGAGAATTGTCACAGTTGAAACACACTCAGAATTGTCAGTTGAAACACACTCAGAATTGTCACTTTACAGAGACAACGAATGGAATAGAGGTGTTAACACTTTCAAATTAAACCTTACAGATTTGAAATCAAAATACAAAAAATAACTAGTACAAAAGAAAAAGATATAAACCACAAACACACACACGCATACACACACACAAAATACACAAACACAATACAACGATGTCCGTCCAATTGTTAACAGCAAAGCAACAGCGCCTTCGGACAGTAGTTCCACGCAGTCCAACCGCAAGAAAGCTAATCGGCCATGCAGACGCCACCCATCCATACTTGATGTATCTATAAAATTACAAGTTAACAATCAGACGAATTAACTACGAACAATTACTTCAAATCTGTTTCTCTTGACAAAAGATTGCCACGCGACCCAGGCGAGAATGACTTAAATCACATACCTTATGGGTACGATTCCTGGGAACCAAACCAGTCAGGCAGATAAACGCATACATGCAGACTAAGGGCTCGTCCAGTCGATCGGGAGGACAGCGTGTGCCAGCGGAAACTAAGCACATCCATATTAAAGTGTAAACATTCATACTGGCCGTACTTCTCACTCCAAACTTTGACTGTACACAACAAAAATGTCGCTACAATACAAGTGGATACAAAGTCTAAAACCAATATGACTTCACCTACCAGAGGAGGAACAACCTCAATAAACTGCAAGCTGCAGGATACTCGTATGCCACTCTGAAAATAGGCTAATGTTAGCTACATTATACCATAGACAACCCAGCTAACATCACACAACATACCTGGATGGCGACCGAATGAGGACCCGTGAAGGGGCGCTGACTCATTAACACCATAGCCAGCCCGTTTATATATGCTGCTACAGCCCACTGATAGGAGGAAACTCAACAAGTGGACTAACCAACCACATGCAGGCAGGAAGAATTTCATTGGCCCTGCCACAACTAGTCCCACAATGTTCCAGAAGACACTAGAATATTGCAGGATGTTACATAGACCTCTATGTTCCCATATTTGCAAAGGCAAAAATAAATAAATAAATAAAATAAAAAAACAACATGCAAAATTAGTACAAAAACGTATCTGTACTAAACGAGCGCCAACCTCCCGCTCTCTCTCGTGAGGCCAATAAGGAAGTGACTAAAACTGCAATTCATCGACTGGCCGCTTGAGGCTGGCTGCAAAAGGGAGTCAGTCCAATAGACTCCCCATGTTAAAATGCCCAACTTTACAGCAGGAAAAAACATGTTTACAGTCTGGTTCAAAAAATTATTTTGGTCTAAATAGCTAATTTTGCCCTTCATGACAACTGTGAGGGGGGTGAATTTTTTTATAACTCATCCGTTTAAATTATATTAAGACTTAAAGTTCTGCATAATTAAGGGCGTAGCCACTTGAGTGACAGGTGGATTGCCGCTGCTGACACTGCCGCCGTGCTAGGTGGGTGTGGCTACAGCAACTAGCTCCCGCCTTTTTGTCCATTTTTGATTGTCCGGGAGAGTCGCGCAGTGACGCGCTGCCAAGATGGCGACGGCCCGCTCTACTCACTTTAGGCTTCAAAAACACACTTCAGGAGTGTACGGGTGACGTCACGGACACTACGTCCATGTTTTTATACAGTCTATGGTACTAAATCAACATTTCATGGTTGAGGATAGAAGTAAATTTACCTGATCTAAATATTTACTAAAATACTGATACTACATAAAAATAAATATCACCACAGAATTACAAAAGATTATACATATATAATTTTAGTGAACTAAATTTGTTTAATTGTTATGGTTTATATTATTTTGACCTTAAATGCATCTATTTGGTCAAAGTATTATGGTAAAGTATAATTGCAATATCGTCTAAAGTGCATCATCACATGATAAGGGTGCATGTAAATGTAGGCAGTATGCTAACAACATCACAGCAATGTTTTAGTAACATATTTTAAAAAAGTTCCACTGCAGGCAAGTTGAATGAGAATCCATGTGCAGTTAAAAAAAAAAAAATCAAAAGTGAGCAGAAACACAATGAACAAGACTTGGCTTGTCAAAAACACGAACAAACTCCGCAAACAGTGGATTACACAAACAAGGCTAGACCAGTGGAAAATGAAACACGAGGGCTAGATATATTTAAAAAAAAAGAGGTCACATGATACAATCCAATCAATAAGAATGTGGAACATATACAAAGGAACCATGGTGTGTTTGACTTCATAACGATCGGCGAGAGTAACGGGGTTCCGGGGAGACACGGACATCAAATGCAGAAACACACGAGAAAGCAAACATAGGTTACAAACATGAAACAACGCTCTCACGAACACAAGATGCTAGACAAGCCAATATATAGGGATGAGTAATGAGAGAGACGCCCACAAACTAATCAGTGCTGACATGGACTTCACCCACAAAGTGCAAAACCCTGAGATCACGGTTTACCAACCGTGACAGTACCCCCCTGGAGTTCCCAGAAGAGCCTACCTGCTGATTGTAATCATCAATAAGGGAGTGATCCAGTATGTCCCTAGCAGGTACCCAACTCCTCTCCTCCGGACCGTAACCTTCCCAGTCCACCAAGTACTGGAATCCTCATCCCCTCCGTCTTGAGTCCAGAATACAATTCACCGAATAAGTAGGTTCCCCATCTACGAGATTCGGTGGTGGGGGAACCGGGGTAGGCGGATTAATACGTGAATAAAACACAGTTTTTTACACATGGAAGGTGGGATGAATTCTCCTGTACACTGGAGGTAGTTTGAGGCAGACTGTCACCGGACTAATGATCTTGGTGACAGGAAACGAATTGTGAGCGTACTCCACCATAGAGAGTTGTTGGCTCCAGGAAGAAGGATTCTTGGAGACTAAACATTGCAACGTTCCCTCAAAATCTTGGTTGGCTCACTCAGACTGCCCGTTACTCTGGGGATGATAACCCGAAGACAGACTAACCGTCGCTCCTAACAATTTTACAAAACTCCTTCCAAAATTTGGATATGAATTGGGATCCCCTGTCAGAAACCACGTCTGCCGGGAGGCCATGTAACCGAAAGATGTGATCAAGGACAGTGACCGCTGTCTCCTTGGCTGTAGGTAATTTGGGCAAGGGAATGAAATGTGCCGCCTTCGAGAACCAGTCCACTACGGTCAAAACGACCATCATGCCATTAGAGGGTGGGAGGGCGGTAACAAAATCTAGAGTTAGATGAGTAAGCCGGTTAGATGACTTACCACTGGCGCAAACTGAGCAAGCCAAAACAAAATCGTGGACGTTGCGTGCCATAAGTGGCCACCAGAATCGTTGCTTCACTAAACCGTTGGTTCGGCTTATCCCTGAATGTCAAGTAACGTTAGAGCAGTGACCCCACTGAATAACTTCGGACCGTAACTCTTCCGGCACAAATAAACGATTCGGTGGGCATCCGGGCGGAGGCGTTACCCCTTCAAAGGCCGTTTTGACTTTCGATTCGACCTCCCATACGAGTGCTGAGAGGACTAAGTTCTAATGTACTCCAAATTCTTGTGATCGGTCCAAACAATGAAAGGTACCCCTGACCCTTCCAACAAGTGACGTCCCTCCTCTAAAGCTAATTTGACAGCCAAAAATTGTCTGTTACCAATGTCATAAATGCGTTCAGCAGGAGATAAACGATGTGAGAAAAACGCGCAGGGATGCATCTTATCGTCCGAGGCAGCACATTGGGAAAGAACTGCTCCTACCCCCACCTCTGATGCGTCGACCTCCACCACGAACTCCCGTGTGGGATCAAGGGCTACAAGGATGGGAGCCGAAACCAAGCGGCTCTTGAGGTTGGTAAATGCAGTCTCAGCTGCATCCAACCACCTGAACGGAGTGCTGGGGGAGGTTAAGGCGGTCAGAGGTGAGACTAGTTGGCTGAAATTACGAATAAAACGTCGATAAAAAATGGCGAACCCCAGAAACCGCTGTAGGGCCTCACGGGAATCTGGAGATGGCCAATCTATCACAACCTTAATTTTGTCAGGATCCATACATATTCCCTCGGACGAAACGATATACCCTAGGAAGGGGACAGACTGTGCATGGAATACGCATTTCTCCACCTTGACAAAAAGCCCATTCTCGAGTAATCTCTGGAGCACTCGTCTGACGTGTTGCACATGTTCCTGGAGAGATGAAGAAAAAATCAGTATGTCAATCCAGGTAAACATATATAAACTGATCTACCATGTCTCTCATCACGTCATTAACGAGTGCTTGGAAAACCCCTGGCGAGTTGGAGAGCCCGAACGGCATCACCAGATATTCAAAGTGCCCTCTAGGGGTGTTAAAGGCGGTTTTCCATTCATCCCCCTTTCTGATGCGGACCAAATGATAAGCATTACATAAATCCAATTTTGTGAATATGGATGCTCCCTGTAACCTCTCGAAAGCTGAAGACATCAACGGCAAAGGATAGGTGTTCTTTATCGTGATGTTGTTCAGCTCTCGGTAGTCAATACAAGGTCACAGAGAACCATCCTTCTTACCCACATAAAAGAATCCCGCCCCCGCTGGAGAAGAGGAAGGGCGGATGAACCTCGATGCCAAGGAATCAGAAATGTATTTCTCCATGGCCTCCCTCTCTGGAATAGAAAGAGAGTAAAGCTTGCCCTTAGGCGGAGACTTACCTGGAACTAAGTCTATAGCACAGTCATAGGGACGATGTGGAGGAAGAGAAGCAGCACGGGATTTACTGAACACCTCCTTCAGGTCCAAGTACTCTGCGGGCACGTTTGATAAAACCATGGTCTCCTTCTGAAAGACAGAAACAGGCACAACAGGACAAGCAGAAACCAGACAAGACTCATGACAACTTTCACTCCACAAAGTGACTGTGTTGGAACCCCAATCCACTTGTGGATTATGTTTGATCAACCAGGGGTGACCTAAAACAATGGGAGCGACAGGGGAGTCCATGAGATAAAAGGATATGGTTTCACTGTGGTTTCCTGAGGTGAGCAGAGTTATGGGTTCAGTGTAGTGAGTAACGTGTGGCAGTTCCTGGCCATTGAGTGCGGTGACATGGATGGGATGAGACACAGGAAGGACAGGAAGGTTCAAGTGACGTGCAAGGAGAGAGTCAATGAAATTATCTTTGGCCCCAGAGTCCAGAAGGGCGTGACAGTCGTGAGTGTGGTTCTCCCACAGCAGTTTTACCGGAAGGAGAGTCGAAGATGTGGTTGAGGACTTCCCAGCGGAGATCCCACCCGATAGTAGCCTCAAACTTACTACCTGGCTGGCTCTTTTACCAGGCATGAATGGATGGAGTGCTCCGAGCCACCGCAATACAAGCATAGTCCCTGGGACCTCCGCCGCTCTCTCTCCCTCCGGGAAAGCTGAGCTCTACCCACCTGCATGGGTTCGTGATCGTAGACGGGACCGACCATGTTCTCTCGACTCGAGCGGCCCCGTTCCGGAGAGACAGAATGGCGTGAAGGACTGGCTTGTTTACCCAGGCGATTAATCCGAGCGTCCACCCGGAGTGCCAGGTCGATGAGACCGTTGAGTGTTGGGGGCAGCTCGAGGAGGTAGATTTCCTTCTGAACACGGTCTGCCAGCCCATGCAGGAATCGATCCCACTGCGCCGCCTCGTTCCACAGCCGCCAGGGTGCGGAACTGGATGGAATAATCCGCCACAGTCGATTTCCCTTGTCGAAGGTCCGAGAGTTGGTGAGCGGCCTCCCTGCCAGCCGCGGCTCGATTGAACACTCTTCTCATCTCTTCGGAGAGGGCATGGAACGAGGTGCAACACGGATGTCGATTCTCCCACACCGCCGTCCCCCATAAGATGGCCCTGCCAGAGAGTAGGGTAAGAGCAAACGCAACCTTGGACTGTTCCGTAACGAAGGTGCGGGGCTGCAATGCAAAATGCATGGAACATTTGTTACGGAAAGTCTTGCAAAAGTTAGGCTCACCGGAGTAACTCTCTGGCGCCGGAAGTCGCGGCTCTGGCCGGAAGTGGTCCTGGGAGGTCTCCCGGGGGACGGGCGGCGCAGGCGGAGGTGAGGGTGACACAGGAACTGCTGGGAAGCGAGCCGAAGGTAAGTGATGTTGCTTGTTGGTGATGTGCGTAGAGTGGACGGGGTTCCGAGGAGACGCGGACATCCAACGTAGAAACACACGAGAAAGCAAACATAGGTTACAAACATGAAACAATGCTCTCACGAACACAAGACGTTAGACAAGCCAATATATAGGGATGAGTAATGAGTGACAGCTGTTGCTGATGACAATTAGGGGAGACGCCCACAAACTAATCAGTGCTGACGCATAACACACAGTCTTCACTCACAAAGTGCAAAACCCTGAGATCACGGTTTACCAACCGTGAACGTTTCAGAAATGTTTTCATGAGCAACAGAAGTATAATATTTAAATAACAATAAATGGGGGTATACAGTTTATGCTTTTATCAGTGTTTGTTATTTTTATTTTTTTGATAAATGTGATAAATAAATAAAATTGCAACTACAGTAAAAAAGCTTTTACTGTTCTAAAAGCACAGATGTTAGATGTTGAAGATGTTAGAAACACAATTCATTGTTGTCATGTGGTGAATTTGGCCAGTCGTGAAACAGCTGTGTCGTCATCAGCGCTCCTATAGTGGCTCTGAAAAAGCTGCGCCAAAAACAACAGTGTAGCAATAAGATTATAAGGAATGATATTTGTTCTCTGTCCTTACCTGCAGCAAGATTTTTCTGGGTCTTCTTTATTTGGTAATATGTCTTGGGTTAAAGCATGGAAACTGCCAAATAAGTTTTGTATCAATAACAAAATTAATGAAGTGTATTACAAACTAATTCTTAGACTATATTCTGCTAAGCATGTTTAGGGAAGATGTAAGCTTAATATTTTGTATTCCTGTGAATTTTGTGGTTAGGAAAAATTATCATTATTAAATTATTTAAACTTTTATTAAAACTATTTTGCATTTTTAATTTTTCATTGTATTTACTCAAGATTATTTTGGAAGGATTTGGAATTCTATATTAACAGAAAAATTGAGTGTATCATAGAAATGTTTATATTTTATGTACTTTTTTTATACAGAAAATCTAAATTTGAATTGTAAAGAACAACATATTAAACAGTTGTTTATTTTGTTAAGGAAATTCAGTATACATTAGAAAATCAATGTTAACCAAATTTTGCACATTTTATAAATGACTTTAAGTTATATGTAAATCTATTGGAGCAAACAAAAAAGTGTGCTGTTTGAGAAATTGCACACTTTAGCTTTAATTAAATACTTGATCTTTGTTCTCAAAATAGTTGATCAGCATACAAAAACCACTGCAGTGTAAGATGGTTTTCTGTCATACACTTTTGTATAAACAGCAAATTATGAATTGTTCATATATTTATAACATAAATCATTCAAGAAAACAATTGCAAACTCTGGATATTATGATTTATTTATTTTTAAGTACCAATTCATTAATGATATTGCCTGTATTTCTAGAATTAGTCTAAACTGTGAATAACTTCAGCACCTTTGATGCATAATAAATGACATTCAGCCAAGGTTAGTATAATCAAAATTTTACAAAGCCAATCATTAAGTCTCTTTCCTCCCATCAAGCAGAGGACCCTGGCCCAACTGTTTTAATTAGACAAGCAATGAACCATCAAGAGAGGCCTTCACACCCTAAAAGCCTAAGGGAGCTTACTGTGAGGACAGAGAATTAAAGCTAAAGTAACTTTAAATAACATCTAACTTTATGAACTAAGATATTCTCCAAACACTATAAACCATAGGTACTGAAAATAGATCAACCTTCCCATCCAACTGCTCAAATATAGAGGTCTGCTGAGTGCAGGCCAGTCTTCTCATCTAAAGGACACTTTAAATCAATGCCTTTGATGATCCTGAACTGATTAGACCATGTGTTTAATGGCTTTCGCTGTCTGATTGCACATACTGGCAGATATTAGGAAAACAAAGAGATTGGTTTTAAATTATTGCTGCTCCTCATGGAGAATTTTTCATTGTAAGACAATTGCTCAACAGTCTAAAATAACCCAAATGTTTAAAACAGATATTAGACATACTACTTGACAGACACTTGGCCATGTGTAGCAAAATACTTTGCTGCCATTAAAAAAAAAAAAAAAAAAACTATGAATAAAACTATGACTATGACTAAGACTATTTTTGTCTGACCTATTAAATAATCTCACATCTTGTAGGAACTTGAAGTTTGATTTACACACAGCGCTCTATTCCAAAAAGCAAATTTGTCCAAATTTGAATAGATTCAGTGGATGAATAATTCAAGAGATCACACTTTTGGAAAAGTTACATTTACATAAACCCAATATGAATTATTAAGATCCACATTCTGTTTTCATCTCCAAGCCTGTGGTTGAAAAACAGACTGGATAATAGCAGGCGGACAAGTCAGCAAACGATCTTAACAATCTTTGCTCCAGTGGCTCAGCATGACGACCTGTTCCATCTTTGTTCACCTTGGGATATGCTTTAATGATTTCCCTTCAGTGACCCTATAAAGGCCGGGGCATCGGTGGTCAAACAAGGTCTTCAAGGCATTCTCTGTTCCCTTGAGACAGAATGGTGTGTTTGACTTCTGCTTTGTTGATTTGTTAAAAGATTCCCTCATGTTTTGGTTTGGGTTATGATGGGACACCATTTTTCTACAGCTGTCATTATGAGCCAATTTCTTAATTGTAACCAGCAGCAATGATCATGATGGCCGTAGGAACCTACTAACCATAGGGCTTTTGGTTTTGGTAAACTGCCCTGCCCTTCGGATCTTTATTGAGCCCGATGTTACAGAATTCTCAATTATGATGCCAGCATTGGGGCTCCTTTCTGTCAATGAAATAACTCCATAGATGTTTATGTGAAGACTTTTTGTGTTCTAGCCACTTATTTTCATGGAATTTGATTGCCTGCAAAGACATTTTTGTGGAAAGGGTTAAATGAACCAGTAAAGTCTTGTTTGCCAGGAGTAGAATGGTCATTAGTCAAGTTTATTAACTACACTTTATGCCTGAGTGGCTCTTCTTACATGATGACTGTAATTTCAGATAACTGCACTCTCCCAACCAAGAATCAGCTTTCACCGGGGGCAGCCATTAGCACCCTCGCACTGACAAAAGACCCCTACAGTCCCTGAGTGTTCAGTCATGAGTCTTGTGCAGGAGGGCCCTACTTTCAGAAGGTCCCTGCTGATCTAAATTCTGTCCCGAGTCATGTGATGGAGGCTCCTCTTGCCGAGTCTTGTCTTGAAGGCTGAAACTGAGTTAACTGTCTTGGCCACTCATACTTGCCACATCTGCACATGTCTTCGGCACAGCAGTTTTTATTTGTATTTTTATTTTAACCAAAATTTGAATGTGAAAAAAAAATAAAAACATGGAACAAGAATCTGACGAATTCAGGTTTTTGTCAAAGACTTAAATCCAGATCGGATTCAGATTGATGATCAAAACATAGGCAGTGTAGATCGGTTCCATCAACTCCCCCAAAGCATGCACAGTTTTCCACTTCCTGGGTCAACATTTCAGTAAGGTTAGGCAGTTTGGATTTATATGCTGTTTAATGTTGGATGATTATGTTATTTTACTGATGTAAATGCTTACATATGTTAATGCTTGTTATTGCTGCTTCTTCACCTGTTTTGTCTCAGATATGCACCAATACTGGTATCGGTATCGGGCGCTCCTGTACTTGTACTCGAGCTCCGATGCCAAAAAACGATACTACACATCATGTGAACAGTGCTGTGTCCAGACAAAGACACACCAGCAACAGAACATCAGAAAGCACTGCAGTGGAGTTATTAGAGATTAAGGATGTCTGTGAAGTACAAGTAATATAAATATTCAATATTCACGTATAGCTGATGTGTGCAAGCTGATAAGCAAAGCACACAGAGTGGATTGAGCATGCAGTGACAAAGATGTGTGAGCTTGTCAAGCGAATATGCCTTTCTCTCAGAGATCACTGGAAAGTGTGTAGTTTGGTTGAATATGTCAAAAGCAAGTAAGTAAAACAATGTGCAAGTAATAGAGTTACTTCATTTTAAGGAAAGAGAGAGTGAGAGACAGCACGCACACTTCTGCTGCATGATCTTAATTGCTGTTCACACCATTAGCACATGCATCATTTGAATTAAAACTATATTGTGAATATAAAACAAACAAAATTATAGGGGCATTGTACGTCTGCAAGATGTCTGTTAAAGATCTGGAAAGCATCTGCTGTGTACAAACATCTGATAGACATCTTTAAAGTGTCAGTTTTACATGCATTCTATCTTTTAATCCACAGATTTTGGATGGGTGTGCCAAGGTGGTAGTGTACAATATAAAAGTTTCTTCAAGTAATTTTGACAACAGAATTTTATTATTTTCATTTATGTATTTTTCATATTTTATTGAAATAGTTTTCTGTGTTGCCCTTCAACATGACATGGTAGAACGGCTCCTTTGGCCAAGATATTTAGCAGAGTAACACCTCAGGAGTGGAGATCTAAAGATTTTTGTGAATAGTTGACTGAATTCTGTGGAAATCGAGTTGCTGCAGTTTCCATGCAGGCCTTGGGATAAACTAGACTTGGTATTCTTGTCTGTGATTGAATTTGTGCTGGGATAAATATGGACAGTGGTCAAGCACTATGCTTCACTGCAGGAATCCACATCATAATGTCTCCTGCGCAGTAATTGATTTGGCTCCAGGCTGCCACTTGCAAAACACGGATAACAGAGCACATAGCAATTATAATACATTGTTAATTTCAATTATGAGTCCAAGTTTGCATCAATAATGTATTCTTGACATCCTCTAAAAGGTTTTCATTGAACTCGCTGGCAACACAAAATGCTTCTGCTCGGCTGTAGCTTAAAATGTATTATGCTAGCTCATGATTTGCCTCAGGTAAAATTCCAGTTTTTTTTTTTTCATTAGTCGGTATGCACCGTGTTGGTAAAAGTTTTTTATTTTTCCTGAAATGGTTTGAATATTTGTTTGCTACATTAGAATTACATATCAAGTCGGCGTCGATGGCCTAATGTTTAGTGTGCCGATAGCCTCGTGGTTATTGCGTCGATGTATAGTACAACTGTGCTCACAGAACCCGAGTTTGAATTCCAGCCCGAGGTTCTTTGCTGTTCCCGCTCCCCTTTCCTTGAGATCCCATATTAAGACATATTGTAATTGCAAAGTCCTGGAATTAAATACTGCATTTTGTCTTTCTCCCCACAAAGATTTAAATACAATTTATGTGCAATAATTTGTGCACAACAGACAAAGCTGCACAAAAACTGTGGCAAATACAGGATCTCAGGAGCGATACATAACAACAGTAAAAATATATGGCTCTTGCAAGTTGAATAATTTACTATATTATCCGTTTGTAACCTGCATGGCACAAGGTCACCCTAAATATCCACTGAAGTCTCTACTCTTAGCAAATGCCATTTGTGTGTGTGTGTGTGTGTGTCTCTGTGTGTGTGTGTCTGTGTGCGTGCGTGTGTGTGTGTAAACCAACTTGCCAATAAAGCTTTTTTTTATTATTAAATGAAAAGCTATTGCAGTTTAAATTTATATTTAATGTTTTTTAGGTTTTTTATGTTAATGTCGTTTTAACCCATTTAAGTTGGACTTCTTTACATGTATATCTTTATATGTAATTAATTATTTCTATTGATTTTGAAATATGGTATACTGCTGAATGTCAGCTTTTATAGTAACCTTAAACATCCTTTAATGTGATTTTTTATTGAAACTTGTATGTAATATATATATAAATATATGTGGAATTAAAACATCTTCAACAATATAATTACACATTACACACTACAAATAATGATGAAGCTGCAATTGAGTATACTTAAAATACATTAATTCAAAATGTAATTTCAATTAACACATTTTAGTTAAAATCACAATTAAATACTTCACATTTGCTTTAGTCAACACACCAAAATAAGTGTACTTCAGAACGTTACAAAAGATTATTAAAACAATAATTAAAAATGCACTTTAATCTAAATCTTTAATCTTTTAATTTGATGTCATTAGTGTTAAGAAACATAGTCATGAAAATGCACTCCCTTTAAGTACACTTCATTTCCCTTTTGTTTCTCTCTCTTCAACACGTTTGTATTTTTTCTTTTTTTTTTTGGGGACCATGTCCAAAATCTTGACAGTATCATGTTGCCTCACAAGCATAACCCAAAATAAATAAATACAATAATAATCTTTCATGTTTCAGGTGATGCACAGGATTTCAAGACACGTTAACTGTAATCCACAAACTGAGATCCAAGAAGTCACAGGAAAAACGTAACAATTCAGCACAGCTAAATACTAAATACTACTAAACTCGACTAACAGCAGACATGATAGAACTGAATCTGCAGGATTAAACAGAACTAGAGAAAACAAGGGTAAACAGACAAGAAACATCTAGATAGAGTACTAAATCAATGAGTAACCAAGGGAACAAAACAGGCAGGGAACGGAGGAGAACATAACTAACTGTTTACAATATGAGATAGATGAGCTATCATGAGAAACTCTGCACAGTAAGCCCATGTTTTCTGTTTCTGACCATGTTAACACATTTTGAGAGGTCATGCTTGTGTACAGCTTCAGGGTTTCTCTTTCTCTTTTTTTTCACTCATCATGTTTCTGTGTGTGTGTACATACTGTATGTGATGCTTTAAGTGGTGCTTGTGCACATGTGCTCGATATATAGCATGCTCCAGATATTTGTCCATTTTCTGATATTCCTAGCTTCAAAATAACCTCTTCCGTCGATATCCACTCGGCTTCACACCACATCGATCCCCAGCAGATCCAAAGGTGCCTCAATGTCAAAAATGGCTGGACATAGCTTTGAGTAGCTGCACCTCTGCTGAGACACCTCAGTCACCAGGAAAGCTCTGAGAAGTGTCTGCTTCTCTAACATCGGCAGACAGGTTTTTACAGGGTTCACTTGTACATGTGTGACAGCGGCAGACATGCTCTATGAAGCAAGTTAGATGGACAACAAAGGAATAAATGACAAGTCCTTGGCCCCACATTGCCCTGACCACAGTCCAGTGATGGACAAGTCATCTAAGTTAGACAGTGGTCGTCAATTTCTGCTCCGTTCTAATGGCCTAGAAGGGCACTCTTTGTCCCTGGGCGTCTGTCACCTCAGCCATGTTTTAAAGGTCTCTCCATCTATTGAGGTGACACTCATTCCAATTTCTCGTCTTGAAATGGTTGATTGTCATCTGACAGGAATGAAATATTAGATTCCCTGTTAGGCAGAAGTAAGGGAGGAACATTACTTATGTCCTGGAGGATGTAACATAAAATATTTGTGCAAAAGGCCTTGACGTATTTTTAAACATGGCATGACAGAGTCAGACTGTAGCTGGACACCTATTTTAATTAATAATCTTTAAATATTTAACTGGTGATACCAAATATCTGGTGGACACTAACAAAGTATCTTACTACTTTTTGCAGTATACTGTCTCAGCACAGTATTAAATTAATTTTTTATTTAAATAAAAAAATAATAATAATTTAATTTAATCAGTCCTTAAGTACTTTTAATGCTTAGACTCAGTATGTTAATTAAGTGTAGTGAAAATTCATCCATTTTTTGTTTTTCAAATTTTTTTAAATATAAACTATATATTTGTTTCAAAACAAACATATAATAATAATAATAATAATAATAATAAAATATTTGTGTTATTATTATTATTATTATTATTAATAATAATAGATTTAAAAAAATCATTGAAGGTGGTTTTAATTCTTGTTTACCTCTGTTTTTACTTTTCCTGGAGTGATATTTCATCTGTTTTTAGCTTACTTCATCTAGCACTGTGTCTCTTTCTCTGATAGACCCCTCACCTCCCGTATCAAGCAGACATGATTGCGTGATGTATCCTGGTCACCTGCCGTCTGCACAGAGAGTTTTTAGTGCTCACACCTACAAGCCACCCATCCTGTCAGAGCCCCGGTGACAAGAGCAAACACAACTGATCCGATCACGCTCAACGGGAGCTTGAGAGCGAAGAGAAGTATCGCTCACACCAGCCACATGTTTCTCATCTTGCCTACGTCATTCTCACTCCTCCTCAGTGTAATGTGGTCAGACAGACTTCGTTCTTATGTGTCCTGAAAAAAAAAAAAAAAAAAACTGCGCCTTGAGAGTACAGTGGACAAACCAATGTGGATTGCGTTCTAACTTGTTTTGGAACAGTGAGTGAGTGTGATGTGAACAAATGTTGTCTCTGCTGTTGATTAACATGAGTAACTCCTGTCCTCTGTACTTTTTTTTCTCTCTCTCATTAAAAATGACATTTTATAGATCAGCATTTATTTATTTGAGTAAAATGAAGGAAACATTTTTCAGCATTTTTGACATTTGAATAACATATTTACTTATATATAATCAAAGTGTTGAGAAACCTATATAATGTGCAATCTATTATATGGTGTCTGGATGATATATACATAATAAATAGAGCACTAAATAGTTTAACACTGTGATTGGAATCGTGAAACAGTCATTATACAATACTGACATCCAGTGGTGACATCCATGATTGCATGATGTATTCTGGCCACCTGCTTGTCTGCACAGAGTGTTTTCAGTGCTCACCAGAGATGTATAAAGTACTAGAGACCCAGACTTGAGTAAAAGTACAAGTGCTCTATCAAAAAAATGACTTGAGTAGAAGTTGAAGTGCTCTTTAAGCACCACACTTAAGTAGAGGTACTAAAGTATTCAACATTTTTGTACTTAAGTATTGCAAGTAGTCTATTTGAAAATTTACTACTCAAGTACTTAAAGTAAAAGTACAAGAATTGTGTTATGTAGTTATTAAAGAAAGTAGTCAAAAGTTTGAACACATTGTTTTTACTATTTCAAATGATTAACCTAAAGGACAATCACAATTCCTTTGACTGTAACTTTTTGTAAACAAAAAACAGATTAAAGGGTTAGTTCGCCCAATTTGCAAAATTATGTCATTAATAACTTACCCTCATATTGTTTCAAACCCGTAAGACCTCCGTTTATTTTTGGAACACAGTTTAAGATATTTTAGATTTAGTCCGAGAGCTCTCAGTCCCTCCATTGAAGCTGTGTGTACGGTCTACTGTCCGTGTCCAGAAAGGTAAGAAAAACATCATCAAAGTAGTCCATGTGACATCAGAGGGTCAGTTAGAATTTTTTGAAGCATCGAAAATACATTTTGGTCCAAAAATAGCAAAAACTACGACTTTATTCAGCATTGTCTTCTCTTCCGTGTCTGTTGTAAGACAGTTCAAAACAAAGCAGTTTGTGATATCCGGTTCGCGAACGAATCATTCGATGTAACCGGATCTTTTTGAAACAGTTCACCAAATCGAACTGAATCGTTTTAAACGGTTCGCGTCTCCAATACGCATTAATCCACAAATGACTTAAGCTGTTCACTTTTTTAATGTGGCTGACACTCCCTCTGAGTTCAAACAAACCAATATCCCGGAGTAATTCATTTACTCAAACAGTACACTGACTGAACTGCTGTGAAGAGAGAACTGAAGATGAACACCGAGCCGAGCCAGATAACGAACAACAGACTGACTCGTTCACGAGTCAAGAACACTGATCTATATATATATAACTTATATTATAGATCAGTGGTCAAGAACCGTTTCTGTCAGACGCGTCAGATTCGAGAACCGAGGAGCTGATGATAACTGCGCATGTGTGATTCAGCATGAAGCAGACCGACACACAGAGCGTCTGAACCGAACTGATTCTTTTGGTGATTGATTCTGAACTGATTCTGGGCTAATGTTATGAGCCCAGGTAAACCGAAGGCTTGCAGTCAACGCCAATGACGCCATTACGTCGAGCGCAAAAGAACCGGTGAACTGTTTTCTTCAACCGGTTTATTGAAACGAACTGTCAGAAAGAACTACTGGTGATCCGAAACCAATGCAACCGGTTCTTGACTCGTGAACGAGTCATTATCTGGCTCGGCTCGGTGTTCATCTCTCTCTTCACAGCAGTTCAGTCAGCACGCGCAGTCTTCTTAATCGCTTGATTCGCTCAGTGATGTGCCAGCTTCATCAAACCTGCTATCTACAGTTCTTGCAGTGGTAATGTGGGTTTGTAATGGAATGATTCGTATGGAATGGAATGATTTATAATTGTAACGAGTAACGATGCAGCACATAAAAAAAATATCGGGTGGCGGGTGGCAACCCTATCCCAGGAGGTCTCCCATTCAGGTACTGACCAGCTCAACCCTGCTTAACTTCAGTGGGCAACCAGTCTTGGGCTGCAGGGTGATATGGCTGTTAATGTGTATTTTTATAATTAATTAATTAATTTTACGGTGCCCGGAGTTGACATGGTCGGTTCACTTAGTTGTGTCGTGGCCACGTGATATTAATTCATGTTTTTCTGTGGCCACGAGTTTAACACATAAACAAACCTGCGTGACCATAGCAAACCAGGATTATTAGAGATTTAATTATTAATATTTTATTTTGAAATGATTGTTATTTATTATATAAATATTTTAGTATTAAATTATTATATGAACCATATGCCTTGGCTACCGGACTTTATTACGTGCAGTAGTCAGCATTCATAATCCAATTTCAAAAACTCAAAACTGCTAAACCTGTAGTAAAAACTGATTTACAGGCCTGCTTTGAACTTGGAGTGTTTTTGAGGCTGCAGCTACTGATCTGGATGAGCTTACTGACACCGCGACATCCTACATCAGTTTCTGTGAGAACCTGTGTGTTCCCACCAGGATTTATTTATCTTTTAACCACGACAAACCTTGGTTCAGTGCAAAACTCAAACAGCTTCGCCAGGCCAAAGAGGACGCCTACAGCAGTGTGGACAAAAACTTGTACAAACATGCCAAATACACACTGAATAGGGAGATAAGAGTGGCAAAGTTAAACTACTCTGAAAACCTAAAAAAAAAACAGCTTTCAAGTAATGACTCTACATCAATGTGGAATGGCCTGAAAGCCATCACCAGCTACAAGACCGCATCCCCCAGCACTGAGGCCAATCAACACCTGGCTGAAGACCTGAACGAGTTTTACTGCAGGTTTGAAAAGCAAAAGCTTGGTCTGACACCCCAAATCCGCTCCAACCACAGCACAGCCATCAACAACCCCGCCCCACCCCCCTCCCTGCCCCCTATTGTTTCTCAGCCTGTACTGAAGATCTTCGATGAGGATGTGTGCAAAGTCTTCAGGAAGCAGAAGATAAGGAAAGCCAAAGACCCAGACTGTGTCTCTCCAGCCTGCCTCAAATCCTGTGCTGTCCAGCGATCATGCATCTTCACATTGATTTTCAACAGATCCCTGGAGCTGTGTGAAGTCCCCTCTTGCTTCAAATGCTCCACCATCATCCATTTACCCAAGAAACCAAAAATCACAGGACTTAATGACTATAGACCTGCTGCTTTAACATCTGTGGTCATGCAGTCATTTGAGAGACTGGTGTTGGCCTACTTGAAGGACATTACTGGACCCCCTGCAGTTTGCTTACCGAGCAAACAGGTCTGTGGATGATGCAATCAATATGGGATGGTACTATATCCTCCAACATCTGGACAAACCAGGGATCTTGTTTGTGGACTTCAGGTCCGCTTTCAACACCAGCAGCCCGGACACCCTTCAGAATAAACTCACACAGATCTCTTAACCCACCTCCATCTGTCAGTGGATCACCAGCTTTCTGACAGACAGGCAGCAGCTAGTGAGGCTGGGAAAAATTTCACATCCAACACCAGCACCAACGACGAGTCTGCTTACAGATAGGGGGTTAAAGAGCTGGCTGTCTGGTGCACTCTTAACAACCTGGAGCTTAACACACTCAAAACTGTGGAGAAGATCATGGACTTCAGAAAAAAAACCTGCTCTCCCCCACTCTCCATCATGAACAGCACTGTGACTGCAGTGGAGTCATTCCGGTTCCTGGGCACAACCATCTCTAAGGACCAGAAGTGGGACATTCACATTGACTCCATTGTGAAAAAGGCTCAGCAGAGGTTACACTACATTCGTCAGCTGAAAAAGTTCAATCTGCCACAGGCACAGATGACACAGCTTTTACTCTGCTATTATTGAGTCTTTTCTGTGCTCCTCTATAACTGTCTGGTTTGGGTCAGCCAGCAAATCAGATTTAAGAAGACTACAAATGGACTGTTAGGACCGCAGAAAGGATCATTGGTGTGCACCTGGAAAAGCAAGGAGTACGAAAACTGATGCTGACTGGGTTGTGTTCAGACGGTTGCGAAACAGTTTCACTTCACTTTTCAGAAAAGCTAAAGCTGAATTTTATTTATCTGAAACTACAGAGAATCTAAATAACCCCAAAAAAATTCTGGAAAACTATTAAGTCATTATCTTCATCAACTAAACCAACAGGCTTTCCTTTGTCTCTAGTTAAGAATGGTGTATCTATATCTGACAAAGTAGAAATGTTAAATTGTTTTAATGAGCATTTCATATCATCTGGATTTTTGTTTAATTCTGTTGCCCCCAAAGTGTCAGAGTCTTTAAATGACACCTTTATTACTGCCGACAAAACTTTCAGTTTTAGCTCATTCTCTGTTGCTGATGTTCATAAAGCCCTGAAACAATTGAATCTTCGAAAACCTGCGGGCCCCGATCACTTAGAACCTTTCTTTTTGAAATTGGCTGCAGATATACTAGCTGAACCTCTGACTCATCTTTTTAATCTTTCACTGGTCACAAACAAAATTCCCAAGGTATGGAAGTCTGCTGATGTTTTACCACTTTTGAAAGGAGGTGACCCTACCTTGCCAAATAATTACAGACCCATCTCCAAACTTTCAGCTTTGGCTAAAGTGTTGGAATCGTTGGTTGGTGAACAAGTTAAAGAGTATTTAAATGCTCAATCAGTTTTATCTAAGCATCAATCTGGTTTTAGGAAAAAACACAGCACTACCACTGCGGCTATAAAAGTGCTTGACGATAAGAAACACTGTGTGTCTATGTTCATTGATTTGTCCAAAGCATTTGACACGGTTGGCCATAGTATACTAGTTCAGAGACTGATCAGTATAGGTATGTCTCAGCACTCTGTGGGCTGGTTTATCAACTACCTCGCTGATAGGACTCAAGCTACACAAGTTGAAGGCCTAACGTCAAAATATGCATCTATCTGTAAAGGGGTCCCGCAGGGCTCCATTCTTGGGCCACTTTTATTTACTATTTATATAAATTGTCTTGGGGAAAATGTCCAACATGCATCTTTCCATTTTTATGCAGATGATACAGTTATTTATTGTTGTGCTGCTACCATTAGGAAGGCCTATGAATACTTGCAAACTGCTTTCGATAGAGTGCAAGCACACCTTTGTCATTTAAAGCTTGTGCTTAATGCAGAGAAGACCAAATTAATGGTCTTTTCAAACTCAAGGAAAAATGAGTTAGACCTGAATATTGTTACTTATCAGGGTAAAACAATTGAGGTAGTTTCATCTTATAAATATTTAGGATTTTTAATTGATGATCACCTTTCTTTTAAGCTTCATATACAAAACTTAGTAAAAAAGTTGAATTCGAAGCAAGGTTTTTTCTTTAAGAACAAATCTTTTTTTACTTATTCTGCCAGAAAAAGGTTAGTCGAGGCTACATTTCTCTCAATGATTGATTATGGAGATCTGTTGTATATGAATGCCCCATCAAAGTGTCTTCAGATGTTGGATGCTGTGTTTCATGGAGCATTAAGGTTTATTTCAAATTGCAGACCCCTTACTAATCACTGTACACTTTACTCCACAGTGAATTTGCCCTCTCTGTCAAATTGCCGGCTTACTCACCTTTATATTTTTATTTATAAGGGCATCATAGGCAGGTTACCATGCTACATATCCGAATTTCTTTCTTTTACTCAGAGTACTTATGGTTTACGGTCCCAGAAAATTCTCTCATTAAATGAGGAAATATGAAAGTATAACACCTGTACTAGCATCCCTTCATTGGCTTCCAGTCAAATTTAGGATTAATTATAAGATGTTATTATTTGTTTTTAAGGGCTTAAATGGGATGGCACCAAGTTACATTAGTGAACTCAAAAGGAGACAGGGCCTTTTCTTTTGCAGCTCCTCGTTTATGGAACAGTTTACCCCTCCATGTTAGATCTTGTGCCACCCTGGATGTATTTAAATCTCATTTAAAGACTCATCTCTTCTCTCTTGCATTTGATTGTAATTAATTTGTAAGATATTGTTTTATACTTTGTTTTATAATCTTAGACTATATGTAGTGGGCCGTATGTAAAGCACTTTGGCCAACGTGTGTTGTTTTTAAATGTGCTATATAAATAAAAGTGATTGATTGATTGATTGATTGATTAAATGTACCTCAAGCCCGGACAGAGTTTTTCAAAAAGGCTTTCATGTTTTTTGCACCTTCAACTTGGAATGACCTACAGAATACACTTATATTACAGTGTCTAGTTTCCTTGAATGATTTTAAACGTTATGTTAAATCTATACAACATGAATCCATCTACATGTGTAAATGTTTTAAGTAATGGCATTTTTATTTAACTGAAATGTACTGGAGAAGTCCTTTTGCCTTTTTTGTGTTTTGTGATTGTGTGATCTAATTTGTTCTGCTATCTTGGCCAGGTCTCTCTTGGAAAAGAGTTTCTATATCTCAATGAGACTAACCTGGTTAAATAAAGGTTAAATAAAAAAATAAAAATGATACTGTAAATGCTCGACATTCAAATCAAGCTTTGATTATGTTGACTGGAATTTTTGCGGGAATGTGGTTTAAATGTAACATATATTTCATATTAATGCTGACAGATCTAGAGGGAAAGTGGAAATAACACATCCAGTCTGGAGATGAACAGGAACAGTTGATTTGCATGGCAGACATGGAGATCCAGACTTTTTTTTTTTTCATTTGTTTTTAATATTCAACAGGCAAAGTTCTTCTGTATCTAATTGCAAAAAAACAAATTCATAATTGTTCATAATTGGTCTGAATATTTATCTTGTGACCATCTTTTGATTATTTTAACAAATATAATAATAATAATAATATAATTGAAATTATATATAACTATATATATATAACTATATATATATATATATATATATATATATAACTATATATATATATATATATATATATATATATATATATATATATATATGGTGTCAGTGGCCCTTGGCTTGGTATCTTTGGCAGAATTTGGCCCTCAGTGAAAAGTAATTGAGTAACCCTGCCTTACAAGCACTGTAAATATGGAAATATCAGCATCATATGAGAAATACTGTACCATTAAGCGTAACAATTGCTGCATCTCAATGTGTTCTCCTCATAGCAAAGGAGAAAATGGTCTATGTTGCAGCTAAATGTTAAATATTAAGATATACAGGGATGTACAATGTGCAAATGTGCATTTTACTGTAGTCTTAAATATTAAGATACACAGGAATGTACAAGAAGCAAATGTGCAAACAGGGTGACACTGTGCGTGTGTCTATGTGAGGCAGTGAATGATGAATATCTTACTGATAAAGTGTACATTAAGTGGAGGCATGATGATGTTAAGAGGCTGGTTTAGAGTTTAGGAGCCTGATGGCCTGGGGGAAGAAACTCCTCCTGAGTCTCTCGGTTTTTGCCATCAGGCTACTGTAAGCGCTTACCAGATGGCAGCAAAGTGAAAAGATGGTTACTGGGATGGGTGGAGTCTTTGATGATTTTAGCAGCTCTACTTCTGCAGCGTTTGAGGTAGATGTCCTGCAGAGAGGGGAGAGCAGACCCTGAAATGCACTCAGCTAAGCGCACAACTCTCTGCAGGGCTTTGCAGTCTTGACTGGAGCTGTTCCCATACCACACTGAGTCAATACACTTTCTATAGCCCCAAAATAGAACATTTTCAGGACTGCTGGTGAGACCCTGAATTTCCTCAGCTGTCACAGATGGTACAGTCTTTGCCTGGCTTTATTAACCTGTGTTTGAATGTGAGTAGTCCAAGTCAGATCCTCGGAGATGTTTACACCAAGGTACTTGAAGCTGCTCACCCTCTCCACAGGGGTCCCGCTGATCATAAGAGGTGTATAGGGCTGCTGCTGTCTCTCCTTGAAGTCCACAATCAGTTCTTTAGTTTTGCTCACATTCAGAGAGAGACAGTTGTCCTGGCACCATGATGTTAATTTCTCTACCTCATCCAAGTATGCGGTCTCATTATTGTTGTGAATGAGGCCCAGAACCACAGTATCATCAGCAAATTTGATAATAGATGTGGAGCTGTGCGAAGACACGCAGTCATGTGTGTAGAGAGAGTAGAGCAGGGGACTCAGGACACAGCCCTGTGGGGCTCCTATGTTCAGGGTGATGGAGCTGGAGGTGTACTGGCCTAGTTTCACCACTTGAGGTCTGCCGGTGAGGAAATCAAGAATCCAGTTGCAGAGTGAAGAATTCAGGCCGAGGTCTATGAGTTTAGAAGCTAGCTTTATGGGGACTATAGTATTAAAAGCTGAGCTGTAGTCAATAAATAGCAGCCTTACATAGTTCCTGTTATTGCTGTCAATGTGTGTGAGAGAAGAGTGCAGGATATGAGAGATGGCATCATCTGTGGATCTGTTTGGGCGATAGCAAACTGAAGAGGGTCCAAAGTATCCCTCTTATGGTTGGAGGAGGAGCAGATGACGTTTTTAACCAGTCCCTCAAATACCTTCATGACTATTGATGTGAAGGCAACTGGACGATAGTCATTCAGACAAGAGGGTTTATTGGTCTTAGGCACAGGGATGATGACCGATTTTTTGAATGAGGTGGTAACCACCCATGTAGCAGGAGACTCATTAAAAATGGATGTAAACAAACCAGCGAGCTGATCAGCGCAGGACCGCAGAACACGGCAAGAAATCCCATCAGGTCCGGCTGCTTTCCTTACATTCATACATATATCATGTATCATACATGGCTGATATCATCATGACGACTAAAGTGTGTACTAAGCAGCTGCTGGATAAGATCAAGGAAAACATCAGATGGAAATTAAATGGAGATTAAAATCTGGAAAATCTAATAGCATCTCCTTTGTCAAAGGTCAACTTACTGATGACAGGTTCTGTATAGCGGAAGACACCATACAAACAGTCAAGGAAACACCCATCAAAAGCCTTGGATGATGGTACACTGCAGACCTTAAAGACTCAAAACAGGTGGAACAACTCAGGCAAGAGACATTCAGTGGACTGCGCCCAGACCTGGTTTAGCCGGATCGTCATAATAGTTTTAATGACAGTCCCTCGGGAAAAGGCCATTAACTAGGCCTTTGAAAGGAAGAAACTGCCATATGCCAACTTGGCAGCTGAGGCAGAGGAGTGGGGCTGGACAGTGAAAGTATAACCAGTGGAAGTAGGCTGCAGTGGCTTTTTGGCTAGTTCCACTATAAGGCTGCTGAAGGAGTTGGGCATCAGTGAACAGGTCCAGCGGAGGATGGTCAGGGAACTTGTCACTGATCATGTCCTAATCCCATGTCCCATTCCCTCCATAACCAATAATCAGTCATGAATTTACAATTGCTTTATGTGTGACTGTGGAACAATTAGATAAAGGACTAATATGATACTGGATTCTTGCTAAACCAATATCAAAGCATAACAATTGCTGTCTTGGAGCAGGTTTCTGTATTTGGTTGTGATGTGAGTATTTGGTTGTGTTGTGAGTATTTGCAGTGTGTTTTCTAGTGGCCCTGGTCTCCGCTGTCTTTCAGGGATGTAGAGGTCCTTTCTGGGTGCTGATCTACCATCTGGTCTGGACACGTACTGGATCCGAGTGACTGCAGTGACCCTCTGATCTGGATACAGACTGGATCTGGTGGCTACGGTGACCTCGGAATAAGAGAGAAACAGACTAATATAAGCGTAGATGCCATTCTTCTAATGATGTTGCAAGTGCATAGGGTGTTATGGGAAGTGTTCCCGGTCCCGGTTTGCCTAATTAATGCAGCCTAAAAATCCTTTAACGGATTTGGATATTAGAAGCACATTAGTTTGTTATGTGTAAGCCAGGTTAAAGAGATGGGTCTTTAATCTAGATTTAAACTGCAAGAGTGTGTCTGCCTCCCGAACAAATACTATTTTGAGTATTTGTAGAATATATGGCGTTAAATAGATGAAAATGTTTTTTTTTTATTTGCTGGTGTTTTTTTTTTTTTTTTATATTTGCAGGGTGTTTTTTTTACACCATTGTTTGTACTCTTATATTGATGGCACCCATTCACTGCAGAAGATCCATTGGTGAGCAAGTGATGTAATGATACATCTTGGATGGCCTGAGAGTGAGCAAATATTCAGTAAATTTTCACTTTTGAGTGAACTATTCATTTAAGTTTGCTCAAAAAATATTTGTATTAAAGGGGTCATATGATGCGATTTCAAGTTTTCTTTTCTCTTTGGAGTGTTACAAGCTCTTGGTGCATAAAGAAGATCTGTAAGTTTGCAAAGACTAAAGTAAACAAAAAGATTAATTGAATTTACTAATTTTTTTTTATGGTAGGTGGTTGCAATTAATTTATTTTTGCTATATTTAAACTAATTTAGTTGATCAACTTTCAGCAAAATTTGTTTATTTAAATGTAGCTAAAATAAATTGATTGCAACCACTTACCATAAAAAAATATATATATTATTTAAATTCAATAAATCATTTTTTTCAGTATAACGATCTGATAATCTGAATTAGATGTGTTAACAAGGAGAGACATGCAAAATATGCAGAGCTGGGGGGCACGAGAACTGCAATTGAGAACCACTGGTTTAGAGTAGCGCTTGTTGTTTGTCGTTTCTCCGATCACAAATGCAGACATGGTTTTATGTTTATGACTAAAGTATCAAACCCAAAGAGGTATTCTTTATAAAAGTTCAAACTCTGGGAAGATTTGCATAACCCCCCCACCCAGAATGTTCACTCAAAGAAAGAAGGTGTAACCTTCGATTCTCGCTGTTGCCACCGACGATCCATAACGTGGAGACACTGTTTCGTTTTTCGAAAACTCTTTGTTTGACCTTCCAAAAGAGGATATAACTAGAAATCAGTGGTTAAGTTTTAAATACAACACTGATCCAGTACAGTTTAACCCAAATATTCAGATGAGTGCCTCACATTTTATGTAGGACTGTTTCCTGTTCCTGGGACAGAAGACTACAATGCCTGCTATTCTGACTCACAGTCTGTAAGTAGGTTTACATATGTAAAGAATTTGCCACTGATGATTCAAACGTGAGTTTTAAGAACTTACATGTTCCATTCAAAGTGCATTGAGGTGTGCGAGACCTGAATTTAAATTGTATTTATTTACAGAGATAGATGATGTCACACTCAGCTTGGGCTGTGCAAAAAATCGAATGCGATTTTCATGCACATCTCATCAGTAAATACGCTCCTGTAATTAGAAGTATATCTCCAGCACGTGCGTTCGGATCAGGGTTGCCAGGTTTTCACAACAAATCCTGCTCAGTTGCTTCTCAAAACTAGTCCAAAACTAGTCCAATCGCGCTTCCAGGAGGTTCCCCGATAAAAATTGCTTCCCGGGGTTACAATATAAGTTTTTTTAGCAGGGTTGCCTTGGTAAAATTCGCATTTTAGGTGCTAAATATCACGTTATTTGTATTGGGGTCGCTTCGACCGACGGACATAAAAAACAACCACAGACTTGGCAACACTGGTTGGCATTTACTACACTGAGAAGTAATTCACTGACAATCTACACAAAATCGATGTTAAAATCGCAGGCGATTCTTTGTCGATTTTGAAAACGATTTTGTGTTAGTTGTTGGTATACTACGGCTCTGTGTAGTAACTGCCGCTCCACCTGAACCAGTGTTGCCAAGTCTGCGATTGTTTTTCATGTCCGCGGTTTGAAGCAACCCCAATACAAATAACGTGATATTTAGCCCCTAAAATGCGAATTTTACCAAGGCAACCCCTCCAAAAAAATTATATTTTAACCCCGGGAAGCAATTTTTATCGGGGAACCTCCTTGGAAACACGATTGGGCTAGTTTTGGACTAGTTTTAAGAAGCAACTGGTTTTTTGTTGTGAAATCCTGGCAACCCTGATCTGAACGCACCTTTACTGATGAGATGCGCATGAAAATCGCATTCGATTTTTTGCACAGCCCTACACTCAGCAAACGCAGCGCAAATCTGTGAATGAATGTTCCGAAGTGATGTAAACTTCAATTTTCCCTACTCAGGGAGTAGGGAGCAATGAACACTGTGTAGGGACCATGTCAATGGGAACACAGTTCATGCACAGAGCTCACTTCTACACTGAAAAAACAAAAAGATTAATTGAATTTACTAATTTTTTTTTATGGTAGGTGGTTGCAATTAATTTATTTTTGCTATATTTAAACTAATTTAGTTGATCAACTTTCAGCAAAATTTGTTTATTTAAATGTAGCTAAAATAAATTGATTGCAACCACTTACCATAAAAAAATATATATATTATTTAAATTCAATAAATCATTTTTTTCAGTGTAACGATCTGATAATCTGAATTAGATGTGTTAACAAGGAGAGACATGCAAAATATGCAGAGCTGGGGGGCACGAGAACTGCAATTGAGAACCACTGGTTTAGAGTAGCGCTTGTTGTTTGTCGTTTCTCCGATCACAAATGCAGACATGGTTTTATGTTTATGCGGCGCGATCTAACACAACACGTAAAAACACAGTACAGCATAAGTCATTATAATCCTTAATTATGTACCCACTGGATGCTATAAATGCTTCATTTGTAATGGGTTTTACTTTTATTGTCTTGTCTAGCCGGTGTTCTGTGATGCAGGCATCACAGTATGTTAAGGGGTGTAACATTTCCGTCACACTCTTGAGGTATTCAGCCAATCACAATGGATAGCTGGTCAATCAGAGCACACCTCGCTTTTCAGAACGATGAGCTTTGTAAAAAAACAACGCATTTCATAAAGGCAGGCATAGAGGAGAAATAATACTGTACAGTATGTGAAAAATAATGTGTTTTTATCTTAAAAAGGTTTTTTTAACTACTTAAGTACTTAATTTAGCATTTTATCTTTGTGATTATTTTAAATTCATGGTTGTTAATGACTGTTATTAATTGTGTTGTATAAGTATGTTGTTGATCACTGAAAAAAAAGTTGTAATGAGAACGGAGATTTAATTCATTTATTTAAATAGTTGAGTTTATTTAAATAGAATAGATAATATGTTTCGGTATATATATATATATATATATATATATATATATATATATATTTGGGGGGGGGGGGGGTTACATAACAGGCCAAAACCACATTAATTCCTGAAAAATGCGCGCAGAAGAAGTGAAGCTGATACTTGTCACGTGACGGGGGCGTGTCCTCTCGAGTGAAGGGAAGCGGGCCCGTGTCACGTGACGGGGGAAATAGGGAGGCTCTTGTGTTTACATCAATGCATTCAACAGCGGCTGCTGCAGAGCGTCTACACATCAATGTTTTTTGCTTTCATTTCTTTAAAAACGAGCCCGATCATTGGTACACACGGTAGTTTCGAGTCCGTTCGAGCATAACGCTGCTGTGTGATAAAGGGAGCGCGCGTCTGCTGTAGCTGTGATCAGTTGTGTATTAGATTACTGGCGTTATGGACGAGCTCGCGGTGGAAGTGCGAGGAGCGAGTGGAGCTTTCTACAAGGTGGGCTTCAGATGTCGAGCTATATGGCTCCTGTGTGTGTGTCTAACTTACCTGATGATGTAAATTGTGTTTGGAAAATGTGATTCAGTCCGTCGTGAACGCAGATCTCAATGCACGATGGTGCAGTAGGCCCAGTCTGCCTGTAACACAAGGCCTCTTCGACGTGTTTGCATACAGGCTTTAAAGATTCATCGCAATGATCTGATATCGTGCATATAATTAATGCATATCAGCCGTGTTGATACCTGAATTTGTCAGTGTGCTGGCTAGGTTCTGTTCGGATGTGTGTATGGTACACCGAGTCCTCCACTCATTGATGTAAATGTATTTCATTATACAGCATAACATTATCTTCGTGGCTCTAGACTTTAAATAAATGACAATGTAAATGGTATTAATAGTAATTGATATGTTTCTTGAATCTCACCCGTATGTTCAGGGCAATGAAGTAACGATAAATATTGCAGCTAATAATAAATCATTCCTGTGTCCATGTTCATGGCAATTCTGGGAATGTCAGGGAATTTTAAAATGCTTGTTTCCACACCTGTAAAACGTTACTGAAATGAACACAATACTGAAAAAGGGGGGGAAAGTATATATATATAGCTAAAATAGTAATGTGAAAGTAAAGAAAATTAATTATGATATTGTATAATATTAATGTTATATCATAATGTTATCTTATGTTAAATGTTACATTGCAATTTCATCATATTGTTATAATTCTGTTAATATCATTCACTTTTGACTAAGTTGTTGGACCTTAAAGGCACCTGTTATTTCCCCAAATGTTCATTATTAAATGCTCGTTATGAAAACCCTTTATTATTTTTTTTCAGGCTCTAGTAAAGGATGTCCATGAGAGTACAGTCACAGTGTCTTTTGAAAACAAGTGAGTACCAGAACAAATGTATTGTGAGGTCAAAATAGTCTCACGTTCAGATTTACATGCTTTGTTTTGTCCTCAATATTAATATACGCTTGTTATTAGTAAATATATAACGTCACGGATTCTGAAGGTAATACTTTATTGGTTCCTTATGCAGTTATGCGTAGAAAAAATTCAAATGTCAAAAAAAAAAAAAAAACAGGTTTCCATATTTTCTGGCTTTGCAGTTGGCAGCCAGAACGACAGATTCCTTTCCATGATGTCCGGTTTCCACCTCCCACCGGCTTTCAGAAAGAGATAAATGAGAGTGATGAAGTGGAGGTATGAGCTATCAAATATTGCAAAACATGGAGAATGGTCTTTAAACATTAAACAGCTATTACACAAATGCACAGAAGCTTTGAACTCTTTTTGTGCATTTACCACATTAGCCTGTGTCTTCCACAGGTTTACTCCAGGGCCAATGATAAAGAGCCTTGCGGATGGTGGCTAGCCAAAGTTTGCATGGTGAAAGGAGAGGTAAGCAGTTTTGCAGTTTTCTATAAGTACAAGCAAAGTATGTAACACAAACATGGACATTTAAATTCTGAAACAAAATTCAAGAAGGGCCCTCCTTACTTCTATACACTTTCATGTATGCTGATTATGTATTGTGTTGTGACTATATTCTTTCTCTGTCCTGCACTTCTAGTTTTATGTGATAGAATACGCAGCCTGTGATGCAACGCTAAATGAAATCGTCACATTAGAGAGGCTACGACCTGTGAACCCCAACAAAGCCGCGTCAAAGGACACCTTTCTCAAAATCAGACTCGATGTTCCTGAAGACTTGAGACAGATGTAAGACGTTTAAGTAGATTATTTGTTTAGCTTTCAAACTTCAAACTGGGATGCTGTTGTACAAATTTGTGCCTTAACCAGGGTTTTTTTTTAATTTATTTATTTTTTTATAGGTGTGCGAAAGACTCTGCACATAAAGACTTCAAAAAAGCGATCGGAGCGTTTAACGTCACTTATGACTCGGAAGAAAAGCAGTTGGTTATTTTGGTAATATGCAGTGTTTCGAATCAATTTAAGGGTTTCTGATTTCACATTTTTAAGTTGCATTAAGTTGTTTCTTTCCTCTGTCTTTCAGTCAGTTAATGAAGTTACGGCAAAGCGGATAGCCATGTTGAGTGACATGCACTTCAGGAGTCTGCGCACAAAGCTGATGCTGATCCTGAGGAATGAGGAAGCAACCCGACAGCTGGAGGTACTGCCTGACGTTTAGTGTCAGGTTCTCCCAGCTCACTTGCACTCACTCATTATGCTTACAAAACTGTCATATGTCAAATCCAAAGTGCATATTTAATGCATTTTATTATATTTTATTGCTGTAATATAACTGACTCAAGAAAGGCTGATAGTGTTATCATAAATTCCTTGGTTTATTTATTAGAATATCCTGCAGCATATCATTGGGCTCAAATGCATTGAGTATCAGTAGAGACCGTCTATATTTAACAGGTGTGAAAGGGTATTACATTGCGTATGCACACGCACAGTTGTGATGGGCCGTATCCCTGCTTTGGCATAATATGATACTCTGTTGATATGCAGAGCTATATTTACTGATGCATAAGCTGCATATAGGTATTGTTTTAGCTTTTATCTGTGCAAATGCTGCTGATTGTAACTAAATATTGTGTTAAAAAAAGTTGTGGTGAAGTTATATGCACTTGAGATGTGTATGGGTCAAAGACGAAAAGGCGTTTTCAAGAATGAAATCAATAAAAGTGTAATACTGCTTTTTGTTAATGGAATATATAGCATGATCACTTATTGTATATATTTTAATAAGTACAGGTCCGAATAAGCATGTTGTTTAGATTTTACATAAATATCTGTTGTGTTGAACGGACATGATGATTCACCCATATTTTGACAAAAGTATTTTTATAATATGCTTTCTGTGTATATAAATAAAATCAGTTCTGTAAATGTAATTTGATGCAGTCACCAAACTGGGACGTCTTGTCTTTAACCCGTGTGTGTGTGTGTACACATACTGAGGTTTTGAAAATATCTCTATATTTATATTTATTTTAGCTTAGTGAATTTTGAGAGAAAAGTAAAAAAAAATATATATATTCTTTCGGTTTTCATCATTGACTTCTGCTTTATTAAATACACATGAAGTCCATAAACATAACTGCTGTATTAATGCAGTTAAGTATATTTCATTTGAGGAATATGGTTTGCAAATATGTGTGCTAAAGGTGCTGGATAATGTTTTTAAATTAATTGTGCAGCTGGACTATGTTCATAAAAAGACTTTGCTGGTAGTGTACTCTGCTGATGGCCTTTGAATGCATTTTTATGCAGAGAGCACTCTTGTGTGTCAGGCAGCACAGCAATTTCACAAGTAGAGTTATGCTCAAAAATGTACATGCATCCTTCTTATCAACCAAAACCAAACTGATCGTGTCACTTTTTTTTTTAACCATGAAAATAAATGGTTTGAAGTGCAAAAATTAAACAACATATTGAATCATCAAGTACAAAGCATTAAAAATATCTGTTTGCCCCTTTAATACGTTAATATGTGCGTTGATATGAACCCTGAGGCTTATGGAAAAGGAATATTAGAATAGTAAACACAAAGTCTATATCAGAACACTGGTACGATTCAAACTGGCATTTTTTTCCCTCCAGAGTTCTCGACAACTTGCCTCAAGGTTCCATGAGCAATTTGTGGTGCGTGATGACCTCATGGGATTGGCCATAGGCACCCATGGGGCGAATATCCAGCAGGCTAGAAAGATTCCTGGGGTCACTACCATAGATCTCGATGAAGAGACCTGCACGTTTCACATCTATGGAGAGGTAACCGCTTTATTGGTGACTTTCTGGTAAGGGTAAACGTAATACATGTGATTGCTAGTAAAATATGTGAGCCCAAAACCGATATCTAAGATGCTTCGACGTTTGTGATGGATTTTGTTTGTGTTTTAGGACCAGGAGGCTGTTCGGAAGGCCAGAAGCTACCTGGAATTTTCTGAAGAAGTTATCAAAGTTCCTAAGAATTTAGTCGGTGAGGACGGACAAAATGTACCGCTTTCTCCTTCAAGGACTGGATCTGCTACCCTGCACCATGATGGTTAATGGGAATCATTAAATTCTTTTCTACCCTGTCCTGCAGGAAAAGTCATTGGCAAGAGTGGGAAGCTGATTCAAGAGGTTGTGGATAAATCGGGAGTTGTCAGAGTTCGAGTGGAGCCGGAAAATGACAAAAAGCCTACTCCATTAGACGAGGTCAGTGAGTGGGTTGCTGAACACACTCGTTGTGTTTATGGGCGGCTTAAGTGATGATGCTGAGAAAATACATTAAATCATAGTAAATGGTGTGTACTTTATTATAGCTGAATAATCCATTTTAGGAATACTTATTTTAGAGAATGTTATAATGCCAGCTACATACAATTTAACAATGATATATATATACGTATATATATATTAGTGCTGTCAATCGATTAAAAACTTTAACTAGATTAATCACACATTTTTTCTGTGATTAATCGCAATTAATCGCAATAAAAAAAGAAATGTTTTTGTACGTTTTTAATATATTTTTTAATGTAATAATTTCACAGTTAATCAAATTAATGTAGAAACAACATAAAGACAGTATATTTTAAATACTTGTTTAAATGGCATCTTTTTATGAATGAAGGCCAGTATTACTGATATTAATACAGCTACTGATTTATTTTTATTTTTTTACATTTATTATTAGGCTTCAAAAATATTTTTGATTTAAACAGTTTTTAAAGTAAACTTAAAACAATGCTAACATAAACCCGTAATAAATGTCATGTTTACTCCTGCCCTTCCTGTCTTAACAGTTAGGAAATATACAGAAATTTAATAAAGTTATCAAAGTTATATGCAGTCTGCACTGCATAAACTATAAATTAAATAGTTAATCCTTATTAAAGCTACAAAAGTTATTTAGTCAAGAGCAGCGAGTCATTTTCTCTGTTCCCTTTGTTCTTTAACTTTACTGACAGGAAGCTTTATTGGCTGCTGTCCCTTTAAGAGCAGACAGACACGCGGATCTCACCGTTTATATACTGTCTATGGATCTCGCCTCAATCTCTCACAACTCTTTTTGTTCATTTTAGACTTTATATAAATCATTTAAGATTGCTCTTATGAGGATAATCCACAAAACTGGCACTTTGGGATGTTTATTGTTAGTTCAAGCGCTTAAGAGAACTGGATTCTGGCGCCCTGACTATGCATTGTGCGTGTGTGTGTGTATGTGTAGTGTACGTGTGTATGTGTCACATAAGGGCATTCACAGACAGCGCATTCTCTTTTGTCTTGCCGCGCTTGAAATGTTTAAAAGCATTTAAATGAATAAGAGCGTGATCATATAATGTAAAGCTAGCCAACGGATGGCAGAAAATACGGATGCTGCGTTAATTGCGTTAAATATTTTGACATGTTAAATCAGACAAAAATTAATCGCATGCGTTAACGCGTTAACGTTGACAGCACTAATATATATATATATATATATATATATATATAAAACATCATTGTTAAATTTTATATACCTGGCATATATTGCTCATATATATATGCAGAGGTGAACAGTGACAAATTACATGTACTTAAGTACACTTTTTGACTTATGACTTTAAATTCACTACATTTGAAAAACAAATATCTGACTTTTTACTCCACTACATTTGTGCGTAGAGTAGAAAGTAGTTACTATGTTGTAGCTTTGAAGGTCAGTGGGTGAATTTATTTATTTATTTTTCTCTTAAACATTACTTCTTCTTCTTTTTTGACCGCCTATTAGTAGTCACTCTTGTAGAATTATGTGAAGTGGTTTCCCAGCATTTTTTGAACAATGACCAGTTGCAAATGAGATATTGATTTAAAACAATTAAATAAGAAGTTAATATTGTGGTATATATTAGACACAATATTGTCTGATTGTGTGAAATTATGTAAACAAAAAAAAATTACCTATAAAGCCACGGAAGAACTGTTGTTTTTTTTAATCAGTCCATATTATAGCAGGTTCACTGTCCACTTGGTTCACGCAGATTTGCACATACTTCCAGAGCTGTGTGAGATCACCATGCTGCTTTTGTGGCGGTGGGTGGGGGTGGGTAGGGGCGTTAAATAAAAATTAGTTTTTGGTCAACTCACTTGTTTCATTTCAATAGGTTTTTAACATTGTAAAAGCTCTTCATTCTAAAGATACTACAAGGTAGTCTGTGTATTTAGTAGGCTTGATGCATTGTAAGTTGATTCAGGTGCATAAGGTATTTCAAGTATTACATACAAAAATAATAAAACAATGCATTGACTTAAAAAAGGAAATTTACTTTTGGTACTTAAGTACTTTTAAAACCAAGTACTTCTGTACTTTTAATTAAAGGAATATGCCACCCCAAAATGAAAATGTTGTCATTAATCACTTACCCCCATGTCGTTCCAAACTCGTAAAAACTTTGTTCGTCTTCGGAACATAATTTAAGATATTTTGGATAAAAAAGGGAGGCTTGTGACTGTCCCATAAACTGCTAAGTAAATTTCACTGTCAAGGTCCAGAAAAGTATAAAAGACATCATCAGAATAGTCTGCCATCAGTGGTTCAACCGCAGTGTTATGAAGCGATGAGAATACTTTTTCTTAATGGGAAGAAAACAAAAATAACAAATTTATTCAACAATTCGTCTCCTCTGTGTCTCTCTGCATCATTGTACCGCCATTTTGGAGAACATCCACTGAACGCGAACAGCCTACACTCTTCCGAGTCAGCTGCGACACAAGGATACGTTTTCTACGTGTATTTATGCTTTGATTTGAAAGAAAACAGTGCATCCATAAGCACTGTTTACTTATACCAGCAGAATCAACTTTAAACACTTGTTGTTTTATTAATAATGCATCACAGTATAAAGGTCTGCTTTTATTTGTGTACACTCACAATGAAAACAAAATGTGCTTTTGTAAAATAAAGCAAATAGGATGTCACTTTCTGCCATTTTGAGTTTTCTTTCTGTGAACAAATTAAGCGTGTCTAAAAAAAAAATTAACTGAAACTCAGCGTACATAGTCTGTTCTTTCCCCTTGTTTATCTGTAAACTAAACCAAATATATTTCAAGAATTTATTCATTGTAGGCTATGTGTATATGTAGTCTACTGCAGATTTTATGTATATATAACATAATATTTGGTATTTTCACATCTAGGTGGACAGATGTTTCATATGTACTACTGACTGTGCAAAATAAATGAAAAGAAACCGAACATAGTATATATATTTTTTTTTCTGTTCATATTGAATCGAACCATATAATATATATATATATATATATATATATATATCATCCCCAGCTGCTCTGAGAGTGACTTCATTAGCATTGTTCCGTTTAATTTGACAAAACTGCCATCAAATTACATAGACAGCAGCTGCAAGTTCCTCACAGACAACAAGTCATAATAAAAGTTTAGTTTAAGGTGAAGAAACTGGATCAGAAATATTACTATTTAGCAGTCTTAAGACTCAATGTAACAACAATGCTACTAATCCAAATCCAAATCAAATCGGGACATCTGAATCGATACCCAGTCCTATTGGGATCATCAATATTTTTTAAAGAAATCTCTTACGATGAAAATTGTAGATTCACACTGAAGGCATCAAAACTATGAATTACCACATGTGGAATTATATACATAAAAAAAAAGTGTGAAACAACTGAAAATATGTCATATTGTAGGTTCTTCAAAGTAGCCACCTTTTACTTTGATTACTGCTTTGCACACTCTTGGCATTCTCTTGATGAGCTTCAAGAGGTAGTCACCTGAAATGGTCTTCCAACAGTCTTGAAGGAGTTCCCCGAGAGAAGCTTAGCACTTGTTGGCCCTTTTGCCTTCTGTCTGCGGTCCAGCTCACCCCTAAACCATCTCGACTGGGTTCAGGTCCGGTGACTGTGGAGGCCAGGTCATCTGGCGCAGCACCCCATCACTCTCCTTCTTGGTCAAATAGCCCTTGATGCCTTCAGTGTGACTCTACAATTTTCATAGTCATGAAGATAAAGAAAACTCTTTGAATGAGAAGGTGTGTCCAAACTTTTGGACTGTACTGTATATATATATATATATATATATATATATATATATATATATATATATATACAATACAGACCAAAAGTTTGGAAACATTACTATTTTTAATGTTTTTGAAAGAAGTTTCTTCTGCTCATCAAGCCTGCATTTATTTGATCAAAAATACAGAAAAAAAACAGTAATATTGTGAAATATTATTACAACTCAAAATAATAGTTTTCTAATTGAATATACTTTTAAAAAATAATTTATTCCTGTGATGCAACGCTGAATTTTCAGCATCATTACTCCAGCCTTCAGTGTCACATGTAACATCCAGTCTATCACATGATCATTTAGAAATCATTCTAATATTCTGATTTATTATGAGTGTTGGAAACAGTTCTGCTGTCTAATATATTTGATGAATAAAAGGTTAAAAAGAACTGCATTTATAAAAAAAAAAAAAAAAAAACAATTCTAATAATATATTTTCTTTACTATCATTTTTTATTAATTTAACACATGCTTGCTGAATAAAAGTATTGATTTTGTTTAAAAGAAAGAAAGAAAAAAAAATTACTGACCCCAAATAACTGACCAGTAGTGTATATTGTTTTTACAAAATATTTATATTTTAAAAACATAGCTTCTTTTTTTTCTTTTTTTACTTCATCAAAGTATCCTAAAAAAGTATCACATGTTCTGAAAAAATATTAAGCAGCAGAACTGTTACCAACTTTGATAATGAATCATCATATTAGAATGATTTCTAAAGGATCGTGTGATAATGATCCTAAAAATTCAGCTTTGCATCACAGAAATAAATGATAATTTAAAGTATAATAGATTTTAAAACTATTATTTTAAATTGTAATAATATATCACAATATTAAATTTTTTTCTGTATTTTTGATCAAATAAATGCAGGCTTGATGAGCAGAAGAAACTTCTTTCAAAAACATTAAAAATAGTAATGTTTCCAAACTTTTGGTCTGTACTATATATATATATATATATATATATATATATACAGAATATATTTAATTTATTATATTTTATAATCATTCATACTGACCTGAATTACAATTGCAGGGAATGGTGCCGTTTGTGTTTGTGGGGACGAAGGAAAGCATTTCAAATGCACGTATTCTGCTGGACTACCATCTAAATTATCTAAAGGTAAAAAACAATTACAATTGCCAAGACAATTACTATTGATAATATTTGGGGTTATTGTTTGAAAACAAACTTTAAACTCAAAGTATTAAACTTTGGTGTATAACTCTTCTGGCTTGATTTACAATTTCTTCTTTGACGTTCAATAAGATCTTACAATGAAAGAATGACTCGGATTCCAGGATTATGGTTCTTCTTAACTGCTATTTTCTTTTTATTCTCTTTATTAAAAATATTTTGTATTTCCAAAAAGATGTCTTAGGAATATTTTTTTTCCTCCCCTTAAGATAGTTCTAAGACAACTTAAGAACATTCTTTAAAATAAAGTAAGAAATAATTTAGGACCACCACCAGAGATGGATTCTTAATATTCATATTTATTCATATCTTCATTTTAACCGACAAACAATCAGATAGGACTACAACTCTTTAAAAACTTATTAGAATTTATCTTAAGAAATGATTTAATTTCTTTCTTTAGAAATAATTCATGAATCTGCTCCCCAGTATACAATCGAGACCTGGGTTTGGCTTTTTGATCTTAGCATTTGTACATTTGTTAGCATGAGTTCTTCGCCAATAAATGCCACATCGTCTTCATAAAATGTAAATGTATAGTTTTCCTACCTGTTCAACAGATTTTCCTCACAGAGCTCATTAGTACAAAGCAGCAACTGTTGATTAATGACATACTAAATACCCCAAAGACAGTCATGTGATGTTCACTACTCGGATGTAGCCTCTCGTTGCATTCTTCATATTTGTTTGGTCTTGTTCAGGAGGTGGATCAGCTGCGAATGGAGAGACTGCAGATCGATGAACAGCTCAGACAAATCGGTGGAGGGCCTAGAGCTCTGCCGGGACGTCCTGAGAAAGAAAAGCCTTTCATGGCTGATAATGGAATGGGACCCTCACGGGGTGGCGGCAAACCTTTCGGTCGTGGAGGGAGAGGGAGACGGGGCCCGACACTGACTTCAGGTATGACCAGCCTCAAGTAACAAAACTAGGGCTTATTTGGGCATGGAACCTGGTGGCCCCAAAAATCACACTTAAAATATTTAAATGTACTGTGACTTTCTGTAATGTAAAAGCCATTGGTTTGAGATGCAAGTGTCAGTTGAGGACTAACGTAAACTTAATAATCTCTTAATCACTTCCTTCACTATGGACCGTATTTGTCTCAGGAACCAACTCTGAGGCCTCTAATGCATCTGAGACCGAATCCGACCACAGAGATGAGCTCAGTGACTGGTCCCTGGCCCCTACGGATGAGGAGTCCATGGGTTACCCCAAAAGGGCCCTTGATGGACGCAAAAGGGGTGGAGGGCCCCGAGGTCGTGGAGGGAGAGGAAGAGGAGGATACAAAAGTCAGTTTTTGAGCTGTCACCCAACTTAAGGCCCTTTACGATGTTTCTTAGTGTTAAAACAAATATGTATTTGAGTGTGTCAGTTGAAGTTTCAATCAACTATACATTAATCAGCTTTTTCATATATTTTGACATTTATTTTTTGGATATCATGTGTGTGTGTGTAATATTTTTTTTCTGTTTGTATTGAATCAGCCGAAGACATGCACTGGAATGACTCCCGCTCCCGTAGTTCCAGAGACTCGAAGCTGAGACCGCAGGAAGACTCATTGCAGGTCTCACTCAATCTGCCTGTTCTATTATCATATGAGAAGTCATTTGGCTTTTAGTGAATGTAATCATAACAGATTACAAGTACTGAATTTAAATGCAATATTTATGATATTTAGTAAAGCTTTTTTCTTTTCTTGTAAAATTGTATCCGATAACAAAGCCGTTGGTAGTTAAAACCAGTCATCTAAACATGGCTAAATATTGGCCTTTTGGTTTATCATTAATTGCAGATACTTTTTAAAAATATTTATTTAGTTTGTTTACAAAACTCTTGGTAATTTTTGTCAACGAAACTAGGGATGCACCGATCATGATTTTTCATGGCCGATTCCGATACCGATTTTTTTTGCAAGCAAACCGGCCGATTCTGATTCTGATTTCCGATTTTATTTTATTTTTTCTTTAAGCAACGAACAAGAAAAAAGGAAAGTGTGCATAAACAAGATTTTTATCTGGTATTTAAGAGGCCAAACTGGCTTTTGGCTATTTAAAACAATAACCGTAACCATCTGAAATTAACGGCAGTATCTGCACAGTAAGTAGCCTACATTCAGTACAAACATAGATGGTACTGACATCAGCATTTAGCTTTTGTTTTTGAATTGGGTTGAAACTACAGAGAACTGGCCTTAAATTAAAAGATTAACTGTAACCATGTGAAATTAATGGCAACAACTGCATAGTTCTACAATCCAATCAACAAAATCAACACACATTCAATAAGAGGTTTCTTAATCATCATTCAGAATTTTAGTTTTTAAATTTGGTTTTAAATAAAAAAGGTCTTTACCAGTGAGACTAAATAAAAGTATGCTTTCTAAATAAATGATTCCAAAATGTTAAAATCAAATAATGCTGGCGCGAATAAAACAAAGATGTACTCGTTTCACTCGTCCAATTAAAAAAAATAATAACTAGGGTAATGATTCACATCTTTTTTTTTTTTTTTTTACTTGAGCCAATGAAAAATAAATAATTATTGGCTCAAGTTTAAAAAATATAGATGTGAATCATTACCCAAATTTTTTCATTTGATGAATGAAACACTTTTTTTCATTGTGCTACAGCAGGTGATTTTTAAATCAAATTTAGTCCATGTAATTTTAAGGTAAAATAAAAAATAATCATCCTATACAGAACTGACGTTTACTTCTGGCTTTTCAAACTTGTTAGCAAGTTCTTCTTTACAAAAAAATAAAAATAAATAAAATTTTGTCAGTTTAGTCTGTTTCGTTTCTCATCCAAGACGCGAGAAGTTGAGCTGAACATCTCTTCACGGTCTACGCGTGTGCAGGGACAGGTACAGTACGCTCGCGCAGGGAAAGGGGCTCTTATTTGTGCGCCAGGCTGATCACTTCCTGCTATCTGTGCCTCAGACGTGTAGCTCTGCACTTCCAGTGCTGATCGGCTGCCCGTGACCTGCGCACAGATTTTGAAATACTTCCACACAAATGACATGATAGCGAATGATTACAATGTAGTCTGTGCACACGGGCGCACTTCCGGAAAAATCGGCCCAAAAAAGACCAAAAACCGGCCGATTGCCGATCGCGTATTTTAAGCAAAAACCATCCGGTTCTGATTTATGGCCGGTCAACCAGTGCATCCCTAAACAAAACATCAAAGATCAACAACATCAAAGCAACATCAAAGTTTACTATTTTCATAATAATTGATACCAGTACCAGTGAAATGTTAACATTTTTGTAGCCCAAATTAAGATATATTAAACACCCAGTTTGATTTAAATGGTCAAACATTAAAGCCTACATGGCAATAAATATTTCTCAATTAAGTTTTAATAAAATTTGTCATTAAATATTTAAAGCATTTTTTTTTTCGGGTTTATCAAGTAGTTATTAATATGTAAGTGATAAAACATAGAACAAATAGCATGCCATACAACAAATAAAAACATGAATGAAGTTGTCAGGTAATGTTGTCAGGTATTATCCATGTTATTAAACAGAAATTTGAGCAAATGTAATCAAGGGATTTTTTTTGTCATATAATTTTTATAGCTTGAATTAAAACTTTATTAAACTTAACATTTCGTCTGCACAATCTGTCCAACTATCAGATCCGCATCGACAGCAATAACGAGAGGAGCGTCCACACCAGCCGAGGCTCCCAGGCTCTGACAGGAGACAGCGGAGGGAACCGGCAGAGACCCATAAAGGAACGAGGGATGAAGAACGACAAGCAGGACGGCCCAGACAGCCAAGCCGTTGTGAACGGCATTTCTTAGAGAATAAAGTGCCCCCTTCCCCCATTCTCCCTCTCAGCTCCACCAATCCAGATGCTTCTTCATTAGAGACACATTAGGCCAAAGAGAACCAGGTCAGTAGGGCTGTCGCAAGACATGACATAAAGCACACTTTGTAATTGATAGTTGGGGTAAAAGACGAGGTCTCTTGGTGTGTGGTGTATTGGATTTGGTAGTCTTCATGGATTAGAGAGACCGGTCTCTAAATCACAACTGAAGCTACAGTTTTCTAATTGACTTTCTAAATAACTACCTATGAAGCATAAAGAAGCTGTGGATTAAATGTCTCTCAAAAATGAAATCCTGAAATGGTTTCCAAGCAATTGGTTTTTAAAGGTGTTTTTTTTTTTTTTTTTTCACAATGTCCAAACAAAAGGGAAAGAAACACATTGGAGGATGAACTCAAGTGCTCGGGGCCCAGGTTTATGCCACATCTCATGGCATACGTTGTTTTTACACGCTTTGGTGTTCATGGTTACTCGAGCCCATTCTGATGTGAGATTTTAGCCACATCATTAGCAAAAAAAAACAAAAGAAAACCGATGGCAAATGTAAAAAAAAGCTCCTGTCTGGATCTGTGCCTTTACCTAGTGTGGATAGTATCATCATTTGGATGTTTAAATCAGGGAAGAAGAGGTGAACAACCTGTCTGAGCAACGTGTGTTTCAATCTCAGCCGACAACTTTTTTTTCTCGGTGTTGCATGTGTTTCACCAACATGTTGTATGTCTGAAAAGCAGGATTCTATCAAGTCGGCTGAATTCTCATATTTTGCCATAGCTGAGTTGTGTGTAGTAAAGGTATTAACCTAACTAAACTAGTCAACTGTGGAAGTCATAAATTGTAACCAACCACCAAGAGAAGAATATCAGTGCTAATTCAGTGACGTCAGCATCACCGAGTATGAATTGATTTTGACATTTAACATATCTTTGCATTATATGACAATTTGTTTTATATTTTTTTTCAATAGAGGTAGCAAAGCAGTTTCCTTTAAAAATTCATGTCTCTCATTTTCCTCCAATCACGATAAATGACACAAAGTGAACTTTTTTTCTTTTTCTCAAATGCTCGTTTTCGCTCCTGTCCATGCTGCCCACAGTAAACTGCCATCTTCCCTGCTGTATTTTTCAGCATCAGGTGTGAAGCACCTCTGTAACATTGTCTTTGTCCTAACAGTGGCTCATCATAGACTGAAAATGTTGAACTGTGGGGTTGCATACTGTATATTACGTCATCCGTTAAGAGATTGTTGCTGTTCTTTTTAGAATGAACTTTAAATGTGCACTTAACATGTTTGTGTTACTCTGCAAGTACTTTATAATCTATAAACCTATAATAAACTAGAATGTGATAAGACTTCCTCAGCAGGTGAATCACATGTATGCTGTCAACATTACTAAACAGAAGTTTAGATTTCTTCGCTAATTTTGAGTCTACTGTACTTTTGCAGCTGAATTTGCTCCAAGAGGGATGGGAAGGGGGAACACGATGTTAACTTTGATATGAAAAACCGTCTGTCTTATCCGATTAGTGCTTGCGCATTACACTTTAGTTTACATTTCCAAAAAGACGCGATGCTGTTCTGAACCCACGATTCTTTCCAGACCTACTGTGATGATGACCATGGTAGTTTTTCTGCTTTCCTTTGATTGTACAGCAAGAAAACCGTGCGTTTCGAGTCGGTTGTATCCTCTTTGCTCTTTTTCTGTACGTTTCCAGTTCTCTTTGCGCTCCTGTACTCTCGCTAGTCACATTGGCGGATAACCAGCTTTACCTGTTAAGCTTCTACACCAGTTTCAAAGTGATTTGCCTGTGAAAACGAAATGAAAACTGAAAAGAACCTGTGACTGGCAGAGGATCTCTGTGGATTGGGAAAGACACCACTCTCTTGACGGAGGCGGTCCCAGATGCGTCCGGCCCCTCTCGTGTGGCTCTTAAAAATGTAGCCTTTACTACAAAATGAGGTGTTAAAGGGTTTACTCTGAGTGTTTTTAAAAACCTGCACGTCCACGGTGGGCAGTAAAACTGGCAAGATGGCTTAGTTCACTGCAGTCTGTTCAAAAAAGAAAAAAAAAAAGAAAAAAGAAAAAGTTACGAATCTTTGAAGTGTTGCCAAACAGACTGTTTTCTAGTTATTTATTTTTTTTGGAATGTATATTAAACTGACAAATTGTAAAACCATCTCTTGCACACATCCGTAGGCTGTTGTGATCGAAAAAGAGCTGAAAAAAATTCAACATACTGTAGATACTGAACTGAGGTAGACTGACCTTGTATGTTACTGCACTTTGGGTAATAATTTCTTTGTACATAATAGCAGAACAGACTGGGTTTTATGTTGACATTGTTTGGTTATAGTGCAATATATTTTGTATGCAAGCAGTTTCAATAAATAAAGGTTGATCTTCCTCTGCAGTCTGAAGTGTTTTTATTCCTCCTCGTTTTATATTCCATATGTGGTGATAAATCTGGCCATCATTAAACATGACAGCCCATTTAATCAGGCCTTTCTATAGCATGTTAACATCAGCAGATTCCTCTCCATCTTATATCTGTCTATTGCTGGCTTTGTTTGTGTTGTTCTGTTTTTTTCTTTGTTGTACCACTTGGTGGCGCTGTGGCACAGGCTAAACTGCAAACTGGAACTGTTCCTGTAATGAATGCTGGCAGTACATCAGCATTTTAATAGGGTGAATGCAGGTGAATTGGGGCCCTTTTTAACATTGAGATTATTGACCTGAATTGTTAAGCTTTTGTTTTGTGTGTGTGTCTTAAGAAGTCTCTTATCCTCATCTAGGCTCCATACATTTGATAAAAAAAAATGCAGTAAAACAGTAGTATACAATGGAAATAAAGAAAAAAAAATCACTAAATATTTGAAGACTAGCTGTTTTAAATAACATCAGTAATATAATGCATTGGTTTAATTCATATTCAAGTGAACATTGTAATAAATGATTGCTTAGTATGGAATTACACTTGTTTCAATTAGGGGTGCACCGAAATTTCGGCCGCCGAAAATTTTCGGCCGAAATGGCATTATCGGTTTCGGGCCGAAAAAAAAAAAACAGCCGAAAACGTAAACCGAAAATGAATGTCACCCGCCCCTCCCATCCGTGCGCAAGCGCTTAGGTTTCACTCACTTTCAGTCATGCCTATCAAAGATTAAGCATGTCAAAGGGCTGTCACAATCAAAAAAAGCTTGTCACAAAAGCTGCACAATCGATCGGACCAACCAACACAAGTTTCGAAAATAGGGAATCGATTTTAACGGCCTTCTCTCGGAGCGCGTCCAGCTCGTCACTATACGCTCGCAGCGAACGCGCGTCACACAGCAACTGCAGGTTCTGACACACACACACACACACACACACAGACAGCCTATTAGTGCATAATATCAATGTAGCCTTCAGTAATGTTTTTCATTGATGTTATGGCAGTCCACATTGCTGACTTGTGCGCGTCTCAAGCGCCCTCTTTACGTTCGCCCTAATGCCTGTTTAGTTGTCTGTGGATTTGCCTATATTTGGCGTTGAAAATCGGATCAACGCCAAATATAGGTAATTTACTAACGATTCAATGAACACGTTGCCTATGTCTCAAAAATCGAACAGGATATTTTTTTCACAAAAGTGACAGCCCTATACGAGAGGACACCAAAGTTTGTTCTGCAAAAATCTCCAAAATTGTGGATTTTTTTTGCACAATTTTTAAAAAACTATTTTATTTGATGGAACATAAAACTTGAAGAATAATTATTATTTATATTTATTGTTAAAAATACTTTGTTTTATGTAACTGTTAATAAAAGTTTGATTATTATATTGTGATTTTTCAATTCAGATCCATTAAATCCAAGCAATATATATATACGTTTTTAAAAGAAGCCATTTTCGGCTTCAGTTTCGGTTTTCGGCCAAGTGCATCCTAAATTTTCGGTTTCGGCGCAGAATTTTCATTTCGGTGTATCACTTGTTTCAATAATAATGAACGAAACTTTATAAAACTGAATGTAACTTTTTCAGAAACTATCAAAAATATGCCATTACAAAAGAAGAAAAACACAATGAAAATGAAAAAAATGCACTCATTCGCACAAATTTAACAGGCTCTTCAAATATGCTTCATTCTTTGTTCATGTTTTTCAAAGATTTGTTTTCGATAATCGTGGATTCTGAATCCATTGCCACAGATTTTGCTTTGGTTCAGTAGTTCAGCAGTTTTTCGTTTGGTGTTTTGACACAAACTTCTCGTGGGGGCGGGCTTAACAGTGATCTACTCTGATTGGATAGTGAGCTTTTGATGGACAGGTGCTCTCTGACCGGGAAGTACAGACATCACTCAGTGGCGCGCATATTGGAAAGCTCTCTTCTCCTGTCTTCTCTGTTTTTCTAAAAGAAATGGAAAACTATTTGAATGTAATCTCAGTGTCTAATAAGAAAGCTTTAAGGACAGTTAGAATTTGCTCTGCCTTTGATCTCCTTGTGTAATTTTGTGTAGATTTTGGCCCTCTTTTTATTTATTTTTTTTTGTGATGGATATTATGTGATGTATGTTTATACCTTTGTATGTTTTTGTTCTCTGCATTAATAAAAATAGAAAAAGAATAAAAATGCTCTCGCGGTGATTTGTATGCAATATGTTGTGCCTTGTATTACTAAATATATAAATTATTTTTGACCTTCAATCGTCTCCGTAAAGATGAGCTTTCAGGAGACAGAGACACGGAGCGGCATCATCTTCCTCTTCCGCTTGTCCTTCAAGCAGGGGCGCTGCACAAGATCCCAGGCCCTATGCATAGGCAGTCCTAATGCCCCCCCCCCCCCCCTCTTGAAAATATATATTCCAGACTTTTCAAGGGCCCTCTCTTCCTTTGGGGCCCTGGTAATCAGTACTGGTTTTACCCCCAGTCCGACGCCCCTGCCTTCAAGGCAGTTCATGTTACAGTGTGCTACAGTTTGTTGCGACGATCGAAGGTCAAATATTATTTACATATTTAGTAATACAAATCACAATCACGAGAGCTTTCCAATTTGTGCGCCACTGAGTGGCGTCTGTACTTCCCGGTCAGAGAGCACCTGTCCATCAAAAGCTCACTATCCAATCAGAGTAGATCACTGTTAAGCCTGCCCCCACGAGAAGTTTGTGTCAAAACACCAAACGAAAAACTGCGAACCGTAGGCGAAATCTGTGGCAATGAATTCAGAATCCATGATTAGCCAAAACGAACCTTTGAAAAACATTAACAAAGAATAAAGCATATTTGAAGAGCCTGTTAAATTTGTGCGACTGAGTTCTTTTTTTTTTCATTTTCATTGTGTTTTTCTTCTTTTGTAATGTCATTTTTGATAGTTTCTGAAAAAGTTACGTTCAGTTTTATAAAGTTTCGTTAATTATTATTGAAACAAATGTAATTCCATACCTTAGAAGACTAATAGCACACCTCTGCTCAATTAGCTGCATAATTAAAAGTATCATTCACGTAATTGGCTTGGCATGTCTTGCACAGTAAGGTTTAATTAAGTACTAAGAGCAATAGTAACAATGACACTCGCCCTAATATACGGTTTTATGGGTTCACATCACAGGTTTTCAAATCAGTCACATTGGTGGAGCTGCATGTGGTTTGTTAGTATTTAAAGTCTGCGTGAACCGGAAGTTGCTGTCGACTTTATTTCAGTATAGTGACGTATTTCCACCTGAAATAAAATACTGAATAGAGGGTGTGGTTTTATTTTTGCGCCCCTCCTCTCTGGCTCTCATAGCAATCTAACGGTTAGAGGGGCGTGGTTAAGAATATTCTGCCCAAGCCGGCAGTTGATGTTATCTGAGAAGAAATTCCATTCCAAAGTAAAACAAAATATTCAGATTTTTTGATTGAAGAATTTTTTTTTTCAGCGAATTAACTTGCACAGATCAATTGTTCACATCGAGACTAGCACGCTAGTAAAGTAAATTAAGTAAATTTAGATTTCATGCAGACTTTAAAGAGCTGGTCATATGGTATTTTAAAGTGTCCTAATATTGTGTCAGGGACCCCTACAACAAGTTTAAATGCATCCAAGGTCAGAAAACATTGTAATTTCCTCAGAATATACCTTTAATATTAGAATACTTTTTCAATGATTGTAATACGATTCGCTCTAAACAGTTCTGAGTTTATGAAGTCCGTAAGCACCTCCCTTCTATAAGCCTACTCTGCTCTGATTGGTCAGCTGGAAAAGTCTGTTGTGATTGGTAGTGCTGGGCGGTAAACCGGTTCATACCGAAAACCGGTGTATATTTTCGTTACGATGTTAATTTTGAATATACCGCCATACCGGTGTATTTAATTACTCAGCATTCGGAACAAACTTTATACTTCGCCGCGGCCGCGAGACACTGTTTCAGACGGACCCTTTACAATGTCGCACTTCTGAGCAGTGACTGCGAGGCGTGGTGAGGGTACACAGCAGTGCTCTGGTGTTACGTTATAACGCCTGTTTCACACAGTCCAGTCGTAATAACGGATTCCAGCTGCACGAGGTCCGTCAGTGCGTTCAAGGAGCGGTGCTCTGCAGCAGTGCAGCGATTGTTAACGTACTGAGTCTATTTTTGCTGTGCTGCAGGCGCTGAATTAAAGTGAAAGTGCATTGTTCGCGGGAAAAATTAACATGGACTGACATGGAAACGCAGTCACATGGGTTTTTATCTAGGTTTTAAACAAGAAAAAGAGCACTTTTAGATAAACAAGGAAAACAATATATAATGTTCACTTTTATGGAAGCAGAAAAACAAAGTTCATTAAGACCCGTAGGATTGCTTGTGATAAAGATTTAAATGCAAAATGCACAAGACTGTTTCTGTCTGTGGTGTTTTAAATTTAAATATTTTAACAAGAAAAGTAGGCTAATTATTGTGTTTAAATGTTTTGCCGCTTGCTTGAGCAGCTTATTATACAAACCTAGAAGTAAAATGCATGAATAATGCGTTGTTTATATTTATTAAGTTTAAACTAATGTCTATATGAAAGATTGTTACTGTTCTGTGATAAAAAACTTACGATGCTAAAAAAAAAAAAAAAAAATATATATATATATATATATATATATATATATATATATATATATATATATATATATATATATATATATTATTATTTTTTTTTTTTTTTTTTTTTTTTACATATGAACTCAAAACAATGAAGTAATGTTGTGTTTGTGGACTAAACAGACGCGGATTAGTCGCGGACTGCAAACACGTCCTGTGTGAAAACACAATGAGTCCGTGCTGTGGACTGCATATGCACCGCAGGCAGATTATGCATATATAATATCCATTTTATGCATGTGCTGTCGGGCTAAAATCGTCGCCAAAGGTGGCAACACGAGCAATTTGCTCCAGCACCTTAGCCGCAAGGACTTCTTGGAATATCAAGCAGCAGAAAATGCATTGTACACCTGATTATGCATAAAAAAACAAACATCATAAACAGGAAAACCGGTATAATTTTGAAAAAAAACGGTACATACATTTTTGGTCAAACCGCCCAGCACTAGTGATTGGTCATTCTGTATGCAATGCGTGGCCAAGTCTGTTCTGATTTGGTCTTTCTAGCAACATGTTTGTAACTTGCTAATTATGATAACAACATGTTAGTAACACGCTTATCATGCTAGCAACATGCTAGTAACATGCTTATCATGCTAGTTACATTTTAATCGTGCTGAAACATGTTAACAACATTAGATTAGATTAGAATCAACTTTATTGTCATTATGCGGAGTACAAGTACAGAGCTAATGAAATGCAGTTATTATCTAACCAAAAGTGCAAGAATATAGTGTTTTATATACATATAAGTACAGGGTAAGTGAAGCTATGATTTACAGAATGTACAGTGGAGTGCTATATACAGTATTAGGCAGAGTATGTACAGAATGTAAATAGGAATGCAATGTAGGGATTATATGTACATAATGAACAGCAGCAATGATGCTAACAATGATAGACTCCATTGCCTTGAAAACATTGACAACTTTAATCTTTAAAACTATTTTAACTTTTAAACTACTTCAAACTGAAAACTTTCAGACTGCAAGCCTTTAAAACTACTTCAAACTTTGTGGTTAGGCTTTTTTTTAGGCTACAAACTTTACTCATCTAGTTTACTTATTTGAAGTGCAATGGGAACTGTGTTATAATGGACAGTGAGGCTAAAAACACACCATCTTCTCGACGTGATGTAAACACACTGACTAGCGGAAGTGTTTGTGGGCAGGTCAGAGTGTTCGTATTTCACAGGCAGGCAGGGATAACTCAAATTGTGATGTTTATAGGTTACAACACATAGATATGTACAGATGTCATATTCGACTGCTCCAGATCTGTTAAGATGTTCGCCAACTTGGAACAGTCAACTTGATGTTATTCACCATAATAATCAATTAATATTCAAAGATATACAAGCGTATAACTTGCCATCCCAAAAATGGCGGATGGCTTATTTATCGCGGCCCATTAAAACAGTCGCAATCTATTTAACAGCAGGCATAAAATTCGAAAATATAATGACTCGTTAAGGTGGTTCAGTCAACTCTTTCTCTTGAAAGACAATATCTTTATTCATCATGCTCTTTTTGGTTAACAACTTTGCAGACTGTTTACAATGAAGGATATATACATTACAAACTTCAAAAAAGTTATTTTTCGAAAACCCATGTGTCCTTCTCTTTAACTGCGAGTCTTTAAAGAGGATCCACATTGGCTATTTAAAGGTACAAGTTGTAGGACCTGCCACTAGAGGGCACACTACCAAAACAATAACAATCGTGTGGTTTGATGACGCTAAGGAGTGTGGAATGATGGGATTTGTTGTCTTTACCCAACCGCTGACGGCCATCAATCAGACAGAAAGATAAATCATGGATTTAACACGAGTTCAACGATTGGCGCGAGTAAATTACGTACAAAGTCAATGCAAAGACGCGATCAGACTATGGATCAGACGCGTCCTCGCACGGGTCTAGAAACGTGATGCCTGCATTTGGCATGTATGCCCCATAATACTAATCTTGTTGATCGTTATTATAGCATACATTTTCTGTAAAGATATGAATCAAAACAACTCACCGGTCGAGTAAAAAACAAGCGAGATTGGCATCTCTTTCTAGTTGAACTTTGTTGCGAAGCTACTTCCGCATTTGTTCACGAAACTGTTGTCATGTGGTTTCTACGTCAGTAAAGGCGGTAAAAAAGGGTAACTAACATCATTGACAGACGACTGCACTGCCCCGTGTCACTGTTTAGAATGGGAATTTTCTCATGATTTACAAGTAGTTGAAAACATTAGAGATATTGTTAGTAATCAGCTGGACAAAATATATAACACTAGCCTAGTGGTTTTTGAATATATTTTACTGCAAATATCTTACAAATTGTACCTTTAAATGTCTTACTGTTTTTCTCTGTCTTCCCTGGCACTCTTTTGCTAGACAGAGTACAATTGAAAAAAATTTGGTCCCGCATCACTGGATTTCCACAAGAACTGACATAAATTTAGCCACTCTGCCTTTTTGCAGGAGGAAAGGGCCAATTACCTCTGGCCCCAAACAAAGTCTGTTGGAGCCTTACACTGAAATCCACGCCATCATCCACCCAATGGCTCCACCGGACTGAACCAATTTCCCCTCCACTAACAACCACAAGAACAACATACAGTACTGAGACCTGAGATGCTGGATCTTCCCTCTCTCTCACTGGCATGTTGTCTAGTTCATTTAAAGCAATGCTCAAAAAGCTGTTCCCCCCTTCTGTCCCTCTTTTTCTCTCTCTCTCCCTGTGCGATCATTAATAAATGCATGGGAAATTAATGACAACACTTAAAATTATGCATGCAGCACTATTTAATTAGTATATAATGTGAGAAGCTGTACATCTATCACAGCTCTGTCCCAGTCAAGCGCTTTAAAGAAAAAGAAAATTTGCACATTAATCTAACATTGATAAGAGTTACTGCACAGCAAAGATTCAATAAAAAGTTATTTTTAACAGTAAAAAAAATGGCATGGTGCTTTAAATGTTTAGATAAAGTGAATAGCAATTCTTATGGACATGCATTTTTAATTTCTCGTTTTGACATATATTGTACCACAGTTACTATTTTAATTTTATTTTATGCAGAATTAGGTATGGAAAAGGGGGTATCGGGGGTATAGAAAATAATCCTCCTTTAAAATTTTTTTTTTTTTTAGTCATCAAGTCAAATGTGGGTTTTTTTTGTGTGTATTGTGTTGCTTTCGTGCATTTTGGTAGCAAATGAATATAGTTTTTATCATTAATTTCTTATTTTCGTCATCCCAAATATCTTTATTTGGACTAGAAGTAAAATATAATATTGTGCATGTAGTTGCATTACTAGATAAATGGCCTGGTCTGTTCTCTCAGTGGTTTTATAGGGTCAACCAGACATCATTATTTGTACAACTTGTAAAGAACAGCATGTTTTATAGTGCTGCTCTAACAAAAAAGATGTGCCCAGTAACTAGCAGCAAGCACTGTCTTTTCAATGGTGATTTTGAAGCTTCCAGCCCCCGCCGCTCTCTCTCTTTCTCTCTCTTTCTCTCTCTTTCTCTCTCTCTCTCTCTCGCTCTCTCTCTGTCTGGGTCCCTCATGACTCATGTTGCCCCTGGCTTGTGAGAGTAGTGTCAGACTCATGCATGTGCTTGAGCGGGATTCAGGGACCACACACTGAGTCTGTGGTCAAACCGCACTTCAGCGCCTTCACAGACATGATATCTGTTCTCCATCTTTAAAATGCTCTTTATATCACAACAACACAAGAAAGCTAGAAAACTCTTTGTCAAGGCATGCTGTTGTTGGTTTCATTGTGACTGATGGAACCATAGATGCTGAACTTAGGCTCTTAATGTCATATATTTAGAATATTTCATATATATATATATATATATATATATATATATATATATATATATATATATATATATATATATATATATATATATATATATACATACATATATATATATATATATATATATATATATATATATATATATATATAATGTTGTGGGTTCGATTCCCAGGGAAAGCAAGAACTGATAAAGTGTAAAGCATTTATTGGACAAAAGTTTTCTGCCAAATTGTTAACTGTAAAATATGAAATAAAATTTACTCCGCTAATGCAGTCCCTTACAAAGCATGATGGGAACTACAGATCCACTGTCCAGTTATGTCAACAAAAATGATTCAAGTAGGTTTAACTCAGGCAATAAATTGAGTTGGTACAAAATATTCAATAAAACTGTTACAAAATGTTAATCTGAACAAGAGCCAAACAAAATTATAATAATAATAATAAAAAATTTGCACAGCTTGTCAAGTGCAATATTTCAGATTTTTTCTTCAGATACATAGAGATAAATGGATATTAATGCTACCAGAATTTACAATTCAAATTACAATCACTTTAATTACAATATTACAATAATGTCAGGGCTATAGGGTTAGTAACAGTAAATAACTATGTGTACATGTGTAACACTGAAAGCATGTTTAGGCTTGAGGGTTATAATTTAATTAAGAATTGCCATTGAAAAAGCCACACTGGTTGACCACTAAGTTGGAGGAATATTTTCTCCAGTGTCTTTTGAACTTGAAATGGTATATACAAAGTCAAACTCTAAAACAGAATTGATTGGCAGTGATATTTGTTGAAGAGCTTGACTCTGTAATTGCAGTTTTTCAGCCATCCGTCACTGTAATATTTTTAATAAGCTCAAGGTTTTTGTGTAGAATTATCATCGGGACTGCATTTTTCCTCAGACTCCATTAGACCAGCTTTCCCATCCCTATTAATACTGCTCACCATTGCCTCTGTTCTATTAAGTGAATGATGTTGACTTCTGTACGCCTGTCAATACCACGATGAAAAAATTATTTATACGTCTTTGGAAGCGGTAATTAAATTGTTAATGGAATACAACGCTGAGCCCCGTTAACTTGAAATAAATCACCAGATAAACAAAGACAGGAAGGCCCATTAAATCTACGACATGGTATTAATTAGCAAGAGTCAAATGACGTTACCTGCCTTTGGGCCCTGCATTTCCAGATAACATGGCATGCGGAGCCGGTCGTTACTTTTAATGAGCGTTAATTCAGACGGATGGCACGGGAGGAATCTGTGGTCACAGAACGCAGGGACTAACCTCTGTTAGTTCACTTAATTAAAAAAGTGAAATTAAATAATTGATTTTTGTATTTTCTCAAGACAAATGGATGGCGGTGCTTACATCCAGAGAGAGAGAGAAAGTGAGAGCGAGAGTCTTGTGACATCTCACAAAAGCAAAGTGCTCCCGCGAGCAAGACGGGCCCTCACCAGGGTAGTCAAATTCAATTTGCACAAGAGCCGTTTTAATGCCCGTGTCAGATGCTTGTCTCCTAATGCATTTTGATGAGTATGAAGTCTTCTGCTCCTAACGAGGCGGTGCGTCTGAGCGATCTGAGAGCTTATCTCTCTGAAGGAGAAACAATAGCACTGCTTAAACATCCTTGTCCTCATATAGACATTTTAAATTTTGCTGTTTATATTATTGTTCTCCATCATACGCTCACTATGTGAAGTATAAATGGTGTTTTGAAGAAATTCAATGCAGGCAGTACAAATATTTTGTTAAATTCAAAGGAAAAACTGGTTTGACGTCATTAACAATGGCCCTGGATTGTTGAACCAATGTGGTTCAAACAACAGAGATGCGACCGTTTTTGGGAAACAGTCATGAATTTGTTTCTACAACAGCGCATCGTAATATGGAGGTTAATCAGCGAGTTACGTCTTTGTTAGGGAAAACATACTCCTTACTATATTTTAAAATTTTTAAATGATAAACGCTCACGTGATGATGTCTTTAGTCATATCTGTAGCATATCTTGGTCTATGCAAACTCTGTGATTTACCTATGATTGATATTGAAAATGTTCATCTTAGTTGAACATTATTGTGATGGTGTGTGCATTTGTGAATGTGAGCTGAACTAGACATGCGTAGACATAGGCCATTAAGCTAATGGATATAGTCATGTATTATTCTGTTCAGATTCATTTAAGTATAGTAATAGTTTTGTGAGCATCATTGAAGGCTGCCCTTTCTCTACTGACTGATACAAGCACTTTTAAGGAAAACCTGAAGTCTGAATAGTCTATTCAGATTTATTTGAATGTAGTACTTTTTCAGTATTTGAAACCAAGGGCCTTGGCACCGGTTGAGTTCTTTGAGCAAATGTTCACACCAAAGCGCTTCAGGAAATGAAAAATGTTAACAGAGATGTAATTAACTCTTTGTTCAAGACCTCAAAGTGAACCTTTTCATTGATTAGCAGTGAGTTTAAACGCTCTTGTGCTGTCTGAGTGACCCTTACACGGATGGAAGGCTGAGGTTCTGACACTTAAGCGCTCTTTGTAGGTGTTTGTTTAATGACAGGACCGATTGTGAGCTCTCCATTAATCAGAAAAGGCCAGCTGCTGGCTTTAACCATCTCACAAATTTGACTGATGACCCAGTCTAGTCAGTTTAACAACCTGAAAAGCATGTGATACATTTACATTTACATTTATTCACTTAGCTGACGCTTTTTATCCAAAGCGACTTACAATTGCCACATATGTCAGAGGTCGCACACCTCTGGAGCAACTAGGGGTTAAGTGTCTTGCTCAGGGACACATTGGTGTCTCACAGTGGATTCGAACCCGGGTCTCTCACACCAAAGACATGTGTCTTATCCACTGCGCTAGCACCACCCCTGATACTTTAGACATCCCACTTCTCTTCAAAGGACTTCTAACTAGAGTCCTCTTAATCAAAGTCTTTAATTAGGGTTACAGGTTAATTAGGGTTACATTCAGGTTACACTGGCTACCAGTAGCTGCTCGCATCAAATTCAAGGTACTGATGCTAGCCTACAAGATGACCACTGGCACGGCACCAACTTACCTAAACTCATTGGTTAAATCTTATGTGCCCTCCAGAAGTTTGCGCTCTGCAAGTGATCGGCGCCTTGTGGTACCATCCCAAAGAAGTTCAAAATCACTCTCACGGACCTTTTCCTGGACTGTGCCCAGCTGGTGGAATGACCTCCCAATCTCAATTCGTACAATTCGAGTCTTTACTCATTTTCAAGAAACCGCTAAAGACTCATCTTTTTCGCCTGCACTTAACCAACTAACACTAGCACTTTTCCTTTTCTTGTCTTTTAATTAAAAAAAAAAAAAAAAAAAAAAAAAAAAAAAACCTACCTTTGCGTTCTATACTAGACTAACTGAGACTTGTCATGGCACTTGTATACTGTTGTTGTTCTCTTGTTGACCTGACTGCTTCTATTGTTCTCATTTGTAAGTCGCTTTGGATAAAAGCGTCTGCTAAATGATTAAATGTAAATGTAATTAATTTATGCATTTAGCAGACGCTTAAGCAACTTATATTGCATTCAGTCTAACAATTTTTCCTAACATGTGTTCCCAGGGATTCGAACCCCCAACCTTGCGCTTGCTAACGCAATGCTCTACCACTTAAGCTACAGGAACACTATTTATATTATTATTATTATATTACTATTTATCATATTTTATAATACCTACATTTAGTCATGGTTCATTAAATGTTGTCACTTGCTTTTTGAAATTGTAAGATTTAGGTTTTGCACATATATTTATTAAGATTTACCCAAAATCGAAATGAACGCTCTTTGTGAAACCAATTATGCTATTAAAAGGCCTTTTTTAAGAGAAGTTTTGAGAACTATTCAATATTTTCAAGTTATTATAGGTCTATATATTATATAACAAAACAAATTGTTGGCCTAATATATTGCCTTTTATCTTGAGCATCAGTTTAAATGATAATAAAGTTATTGTAGTGTTTTTGAAATAATATTTTTTTATTTTATTTTAAGCCCACAGTGCAAAATGCATAACATAAAACAGCTTATGATTTTTAATTTGACTTTTTGAGGTTATGACTGTCATGCCTCTCACTGAACATTTGTTAAGATTTTCAGGTTATGTTATACCCTTAATGAAAAGCACCTATTAAACATGGATCTTCTCGGCCTTTCTACCGACCCTTCTGAGGAAGTTCCCAGACCCAATTACTGTAAAAAACCAAAGACGTGGATTAGCTTCCACGAGGCATATCTTTGTCTCTACACATAAAGTCAAAGCCGCTCCACCTGTCTTTTTTTCTTCTCTTGCCTTAGGCTGCCAGAAGCAGCAGTCTCCATACTAGGATTTGGGAAAAATCACTCCCAGACTCTGGAAAAGTGGTGTTGTGTAGTGGCAGTGAATGAGTGAGTCAATGTTGTTCAGACTGTGTGTGTGTGTGTGTGTGTGTGTGTGCATTCTGCCTTTGACAGCAAGGATGTAAAAAGCCAAACAGAAGTGAGAAGTGGCAAGCCATTGCACAGGCTGTGCCATTGTTGTTGGTTTACACAAGATCTTTGTGTCCACGGTCAGATACATATTTTAAATATTCCTTCAACTGCACAAGTCTATTCCACATAGGTGGACCAGAGGCTGCCAAGCCCTGAAAAGAATAAAAAGCACCACACGACCATATATAGTGGGTCAAATGGCTTGTCTGCTGCGTTAAACCTTCGGAAGCCAAGCAATACACAGTACCTCTCTGACTAACACATATGCAAATAGCGTTATGCAATGATTCATACCAATGATTACAAACACATTGGGTTTTGCATAGGTTTGATTTAAGATTTTCAGTGAACTAAAACACACAAAACTATAAAAAGAAATGTTAAATTGAACTTTTATGATTTTAATAATGTTTTTGTCATTTTTTTTTTAAAGGGGTCATATGATGTTGTTAAAAATAACATTATTTTGTGTATTTGGTGAAATGAAATGCTTTTATGTGGTTTAAGGTACAAAAAACACATTCATTTTCCCATACTGTACATTATTGTTTCTCCTCTATGCCCAGCCTTTCTGAAATGCATAATTTTTTTCTTTACAAAGCTCATCGGTCTAAAAAGCGAGGTCTGCTCTGATTGGCCAGCTATCCAGTGCTTTGTGATTGGCCAAATGCCTCAAGTTGTTAGGTGTTACGCCCCTTACTATACTGTGATGCGTGTCCTGGTCAGAAAACCGGCACTGCAAGACAAAAACAATAAAATTCATTACAAACAAGGCACTTGTTGCATCCAGTGGGGACATAATTACATTATAATGACTTATACTGTGTTTTTAATGTGTTGCGTTGCATCGGGCAGCGTAAACAAAACCATGTCTGCATATGTGATCGAAGAAACGACAAACCACAAGCGGTATAATACACCATTGTTTTTCAATTAGTCCTGCACCCACCAGCTCTGCATATTTAGCATATTTTTGTCTCTTGTTAACATACCTAATTCAGATAATCAGCTTGTTAGAAGTGAGTTCTGTGCATGAACTGTGTTCACATTGACATAGTCCCTACACAGTGTTCATATCTCCCTACTCCTTGAGCAGAGGAAATCTGTTAAAGTTTACCTCACTTCAGAACATTCATTCAATGATTTGTGCTGTGCAACATCTTCACCAACATACAAATGTGACATTATATACCGCTGTAAATAAATACAATTAAATTTATGTCTCGCACACTTCAATGCACTTTGGATGGAACATATATGTTCCCTTCGAATTGGAATCATGGCGAAATATCCTGTGATGTTATGTTCCGAATAGAACAAATGTCTGAAGCGATAAGAGAGACATAAAATATGCAGAGCAGGGGATGCGAGGACTGGAATTGAGAACCACTGCTGAATCCTTTACATACACTGAACAAAAATTATAAACGCAATACTTTTGTTTTTGCCCCCATTTTTCATGAGCTGAACTCAAAGGTCTAAGACTTTTTCTATGTATACAAAAGGCCTATTTCTCTCAAATATTATTCACAAATATGTCTAAATCTGTGTTAGTGAGCACTTCTCCTTTATAATATATATAATCCATCCACCTCACAAGTGTGGCATATAGAGATGCTGATTAGACAGCATGATTATTGCCAGAGGTGGGTAGTAACGAGTTACATTTACTTCGTTACATTTACTTGAGTAATTTTTTGGGGTAACTAATACTTTTCGGAGTATATTTAAAGATGGGTACTTTATACTCTTACTTGAGTAAATTTTTGGGGAAAAATCTGTACTTTTACTTTGTTACTGTGGGCGACGCTCCTCTCGTTACTTTATCTTAATGCAATAAATGTTATAAATGCTTCAGGTTATTCCAAACGCGCCGTCTACTTTTCTCTGGGCAATGAACTATGCCCATTCGCAAATGATTCATTCTTTTGAGTCAATTCTGTTCAAAGGCTTGATCAAACCAATTGGCAAACGAGTGAATTGGATCATGAATCAGTTTGAATGAGTCGTTCAGTTCCCTGCCATGTGTGCTGAGCGTCTGAAGCGGTTCACTCGGAGTTGTAACGTTTAAGAACATCAGCAGCGTTGAAAACGTGGCTGGAACTGCACTGAATTGAAAGCAAATCTGCAAAGGCTATTATTTGCTTGCGATGGAGATCCTTATTAAATGAACACCGCGTGTGCTGTCTACTGTTTAACAGGTAATAACTTGGGCTACATTCGATTACAGTACACGATACCACTGTGACATTAGTTTGTTGTACGTGTGACTTATAACAGAGGGGAGTCAAGTTGAATGCAGCTTCCAAAAAGACAAAAAATAGCCGATTAAGATTTTATTAATTTTAATACAATCACTCCGGTGCGAGTACGTTCAGCAAGTCAAATCATCAGCTGCTAAATTCAGATCTGTGATTGCTTGCTGGCGCTGAGCCAGAGATAGATGTGTTTTTACAGCACTGCACATTATAACCAATCACACATGATTCTTTTGAGCTTATTAAAGCATTGGCCAATCAGAGGCGTTCAGATGAGTCAACGCTAAAATGCCGGTGCTTCCTTCCTTCACTCGCTCACTGACTGAATACCTCTTTCTGGCGAATTCTCTCGTCAGAAACAACAAAGTGCAGATGTGTGTACGAATCTTTAATTAAGATATTGATTTCACAGTGTTAACAGTTTCAGTGATTTTAATGGGAGTTTCTGAGAGTGATTGAACTCTAGACTGTCAGTGAAAATGATCTTTAATAATGTAAATGTTATTTGCTCTCTTTCTGAACAATGAAAGATTAGTAGCAATATTTATATCACATTAACTTTCAATGTTAAATTCACATTTAATATAAAGTCAGTCGTATTAAAAATATGTTATGGCATGACACCTATATCTGTTACTTAACAGATAAGTAAACAGACAGGGTTTTATAATAAATTACATAAATTGGAGTAAAGGCTGATGAAATATATAGATTTATACACACACATACATTACATACATTTTATCTATATATCTAAATAAAGATAGGCTCAGTATATATGACCCAAAGTAACTAGTAACTAACTACTTGAGTAGATTTTTTAACCGATACTCTTTTACTCTTACTCAAGTAACTATTCAAGACTAGTACTTTTACTTTTACTTGAGTAAATATTTCTAGAAGTACTTTTACTTTTACTTGAGTACAGTTTTTGGGTACTCTACCCACCTCTGATTACTGCATAGGTGTACCTTAAGCTGGCCACAATAAAAGGCCACTCTATAATGTGCTGATAAAGCTGCAAGGCACAGTGGTCAAAGATGTCTATCTGGTGTCATATTTACATGGAAAAGCTATTAAAAAAGCAGCAGAGCTATGTAAGCACCTCAGAGTAATCACATCATCTCCATAACAATGATATGATTGCCAGAGCGAATTTACCAGGATTTTTGAAAAGGTCCTGTTCACACATGGTTTCTTTAACGGTAAGTTACCAGTAAATACTGTATGTTTAAAAGAGGCTAAACTGTTTATTTGCGTATGCGGTGAGTTTGGGTTGCTTAACGGTTGCTTATCTAGGAAAACTCACATGATTTGTAACTTAAATCATTTAAACCTATGCCAGCACAGGAGAATACATCAACATATTTCTAAATATGCGATTTATTGTGCATCACGATTTCAAAATCAAAGTTTCTGACTTTGCATGTAACCAAATATTCAAATTAAATGAATTTAAATGTCACCCTCTGCAGGAATTTGTTATAATATAGGCATATTAACCGTGTTATAACAGTTGTACAATAAAGCCATGTACTTGGTTTTGATACTTTATTAAAGCATGTTTTTCCACAAAACTTTTAGTAAAAAAAATATCAGATTACTCACTTGTCACACAAAACAATAATGAGTTAAGCACTAGATTAGTTCAAACATTTCAAAATACAACTGCATTGTTTTACATTTTGTGAGTAAGAGACAAATATTTTGCCATTTAAAAACTTCTTAAAGTATTAAAACATTGTCTCTGTATCTACATTTTGTCTCACCTTGTGAGCTAAGTGTATTTTCACACCCCTAGTGTCTATGAGCATGATAAAGATCATAATTTTCCAAGTGTATGGCATAGCTTTCATTCTTCAGGTCAATTATATATTCGTAAAAAAAATCAGTCTGAATATGGAAAGGGATAACTTTGCCATAGTATCCTTTCAAATGATGCACAGAGTCCTCCTGGTGGCCACACTCTGGAGGAGCCAAGTTTGGTCCTCGGAGCTATTCAGGCTTTCCACGAAAACCTCATGGCCGATCCCCCTGAGGCAGGAACCTCCTCTCTCAGGAGAACAGGACAATCTGGCATCCACAGCCAGAACTCTGGGCTCTGCACCTATGGTCCTTCGATGGGAGCTTTTAAGCCTCCCCGGGGACGTGCTATACACCATTGCTCAGGCAAGAACCTTGTCTACAAGATGCCTCTGTGCCCAGAAATGGTCAGTCTTCATTGACTGGTGCTCAGCACGAAACGAAGACCCTGTTGAGTGTGATACATCTCTGATACTGTAATTTCTCCAAGAGCGTCTAGGCAAGGGTCTCACCCCTTCCTCGCTCAAGGTGTATGTAGCAGCCATCGCAGCTTTTCATGCTCCTATCGCTGGCCAATCAGTGGGCCGAAATTGTGCTTTTTCTGAGAGGTACTAGGCAGTTGAACCCCCCGTGTCCTCTCACTGTTCCCACTTGGGACCTTCACACAGTCCTCTGAGCACTCAAAGGACCTCCCTTTGGGCCGCTGCGGTCAGCTGACCTTCGGCCCCTAATTCTCAAACCACACTGCTGCTTGCTCTAGCAGTCGGTCAAGCTTGTTGGCAATCTGCAGGCCCTCTTGGTGAGCCCTGCATGCCTTGAGTTTGGGCCCAATGACTCAAAGGTCATTTTAAAACCCAGGCATGGCTACGTCCCTAAAATGCTCTCGACCCCATTCAGAGCACAGGTCATTTCCCTCTCTGCACTGCCTCCTTTGTCAGGTGAGCCAGAGCTGGAATTACTCTGCCCAGTGAGGGCTTTGAGTATATACATTGAGCGGTCACAGCTGTTCAGGCAATCTGACGAGCTATTTGTCTGCTTTGGTGGCCGCACCAAGGGGTCTTCGGTCTCAAAGCAGTGCCTCTTGCGTTGGATAGTCGACGCTATCACTCTGTGTGACTCCTCTATGAGCCTTGAGTGCCCCAAAGGGGTAAGAGCCCACTCCACTAGAGGGATGGTCTCTTCATGGGCCTTCTCTTGTGGTGTCTCTATCAAGGACATCTATGAGGCGGCAGGCTGGTCTTCCCCGTCCACTTTTGTCAGATTCAATTCAATTCATGTTTATTCGTATTATTTTTATACAATACAAATCATTACAAAGCAACTTTACAGAAAATTAAGTTTCTACAATATTTAGTAGTAGTTTACCAATTAAGTGGTGACTGTCAGTTTGTGTGCATATGACAGGATTTTTCAGAAAAATTAATACAAGACGTAGTCAGCCAGACAATGAACATTATTAACAGCAATTATTATATAATGCAGTCACACTTGTAGCAATATTTGTTAGTTCTGTTTGTTGATTCGGGGTTAGCATCATCTGGGGTCCTCTGAGGGGTCAGCATCATCTCTTCTCAGGTGTTCTGGATCCAGACTGGAGCTTGTGTAAATCCTAGTTACCACGGGATGTAAATCCTGTGGCAAAACATAGAAACAAATATATAGACATCATTAGCATAGCTGCTGTTCCAACAAAGTAAAATTAATTAGTTTAACCCAAGCTAAAGAATAAGAATGCACATTTGATCAGATGCAACTGCAGTCACAATTTAAGAGATGCATTATTCGAATGCTTGGCAAAAGAGATGCGTTTTTATTCTAAGATTTAAACAGAGAGAGTGTGTCTGAACCCCGAACATTATCAGGACGGCTATTCCAGAGTTTGGGAGCCAAATGTGAAAAAGCTCTACCTCCTTTAGTGGACTTTGCTATCCTAGGAACTACCAAAAGTCCAGCGTTTTGTGACCTTAGGGAGCGTGATGGATTGCAACGTGGTATCAGGCTAGTTAGGTATGCAGGAGCTAGACCATTTAGGACCTTATAGGTAAGTAATGATAATTTGTAACTGATACGGAACTTAATAGGTAGCCAGTACTTCTGAAGATTCTATAACTTGGACATCCCAACCTTGCATGCTCCGGTCCTTTCGGTATGATAACGATGGCCTCTATCAGACTCCATCATCATGCCACCTCCAGGAAGCTAGCTCCCTCTTAGCACTGTAGCGTAAAGGGTTTGACGGCTCCTGCCCTCTCACTTTTCCCCTGGACCCCAAGGTGTCAAAGATAAGTCTTGTCATTCCCTAACCGTGGCACGGCGTGGTTGAATTCATTCCCCATATGCAGTATGAGTGAAGTATCGAAAAGGAACGTAGTCCATTACGAATGTAACCTCGGTTCCCTGAGATATGGAACGAGTACTGCGTTATATGCTGTGCCACGAGGCTGTGGCTTCAGTATCATCGCTTCAGTCGTATGAATTGATTTCCTCTGCCGATTTGACTGCTTATATAGCCATTCGCCCTGCCCATTTTGGCGGGCTTTGGCGCACTGCATCTCCACATACTCGCGCAGCTACGCAGTGTTGTCATTAGTTTATACATTTTAACAGATTAAACCAATGGCAGTGCAGTTGCACTGCGTTATTGAAAAAAGACTTCAGTACCGAGACAAAAAGGAGCTTTTCCCCATACACAGTGCTCGTTCCATATCTCAGGGAATGGAGGTTACGTTCGTAACCGAGTACGTTTTCTGTAGTAAACTGTCTTTGTAAATGTTTTATTTTATATTAATTTCCTAGTTGTTAATTTACCATTATTTATTTTAAACAAAACAATTTCAGAAATGTCATGTTTTAGATTGTAGGTCATCTTGTACCCTTTCAAGGACAAAGCTAACCAGCAAAACTTGATATCAAAAGCATCCTGAATGTTACATGTGTTTGCACCATATTATAGTGAGAAACCTTTTTTGGTACTGCTATTTCAGATATCCCACCATAATCTGTAGTCTCAGGCAGATACGTTACTAATTAGTTTAAAGGAAAATCATTTTCTTTTTTTTGTTTTTGTTTTCCAAATACCCCTATATATGTGTCCGCCCCCACATCCCCCAAGCACCAGAAAAAAAGTTAAGGCTCTGTTTTTTTTTTTTTTTTTTTTTTTTGAGCGGCAAATCAGGATATAAGAATGATTTCTGAAGGATCATGTGACACTGAAGACTGGAGTAATGATACTGAAAATTCAGCATTGCATCACAGGAACAAGTTACATTTTTAAATATATTAGAATAGAAAATAGTTATTTGAAATGTAATAATATTTCACAATATTGCTATTTTTACGGTATTTTTAATCTGAAAAATGAGCAAGCAAATTATTCTCCTACTGACCCCCAACAGTAGTGTACTTTTTTCTTTTTTTTATCACAGGAAATAGTTTTTGTTATATTCATTTAATGTTCGGTTATATATATATATTTAATTTTATGTTAGCCATATGATATAGGTTTTATCCAGTTTCTGGAGGTTGCACCTAATCCAGACTTTCTAACCAGTACCTTCTTTGATATATCTGAGTGATTCCAAATATCAAAATGCTCCCTACCTCTTACCAACCATAAAAGCTGTCCCCTCGGGCAGTAAGTGTAAAGTTCCTGTCAGTTCCAGCAGAGAGCACTGTGTGTCTGACCAAAAGGAGCACGTTAAAGTATCACACTGGATAAATACAAACTTATCAAAGTGTGCAAGACAGATTATTGTGGCATTTTTATTCTGTGATAGAGATATTTGGTGCTATAATATTTATCTTGCATGCTCTCTAGACTTTATAGGGGTTACGCACAACTAACTTTCTCCAAAACAAGTCACGTTGCTTCCAGTTCAGGTCTTTTGTATGTACTTTTTTGAAAATATGGAGCTGTTTTACTCAAAGAAGATACCAAAGATGATCATAACCAATGTCCATCACACATGCATGCACTTCTTCTTCTTACTAGCATTCTGATAATAAAATTGAGGTCAGATCAACAGATGATGCATATGTTGTCCCGTAAGTATGTTTGTTAAAAAATGTTCTTCAGTAAGAGAGATGTTTCTTTTGCTGTCTATTGGATGAGTATTAAATAATAATTTAATTGGCTAATGTATGTCATTTGATGTTCAATAAAAAAATCAAAGCAATCTAAATTTACTACCGTTAAAAGTTTTGGCTCAGTAAGATTATATGTGACCCTGAACCACAAAACTTGTCTTAAGTCACTGGGCTATATTTGTAGCAATAGCCAAAAATACATTGTATTTTTGTATTTTGTACTTTTTTTATGCCAAGAATTATTAGGACATTAAGTAAAGATCATGTTCCATGAATATATGTAGTACATTTCCTGCTGTAAATATATCAAAACGTAATTTTTGATTAGTTGTATGCATTGCTAAGAACCTCATTTGGATAACTTTCGATTTAGGTTTAGATTTCCAAATTTGGGCGATTTCTCAGTATTTGGGAATTTATTTATTTTTTTTGGCCCCTCAGATTCCAGATTTACAACTTTTTGTATTTTCAAATAGTTGTTTCTAAATTATTAATTAGTGAAACTGTTTTCAAAATTAATTGAAAATTAATTATATCTATTATATTTTAAACTTTTTTTTTTTTGGCAGTGGGCATAAAGTCCTTTTTTTAATAAAATAAAAATATTACAGACCTCAAACTTTTAAAAGAGTGTGTGTGTGTGTGTGTGTGTGTATATATTTTTTCTTTTTCTTTTTTTTTTTTTCTCATTGTTACATTGATGGAATTAGGATCTAATATTATTTGCTTGCAATGGTGGAAAAACATTAATATTAGCTGATATTGATATAGTATAACACTTTTTCTTTAAAGTAATTTGTTCACCAAAACTGTTGTATAATCCCTGATGTATGCATTGCAGAATAGAAATAGAAAAAAAAGAAAAGGAAAGAATATGCCGTAAAACACATTTAAAGCTGCCTGAAAATTCCCAGTGCATTTCCAGCAGTGTTGTGATTTCTTACAGTCCTGAAGCAAAATAGCATGACAAGGTGACATCAAACTAACTTTACATACTGCCATAGATCACTTTACTCACATACCAATGAAACATTGCAACCAGAATCCCCAGTTAAGGCAGCACGACCTTTATCATTTCCCTCTTCCATCTTGTGGATGTGTTTTAGCAGTCTCCTGTGAAAGGAAGAGAGAACATAGCAAGTCTCTCTTCTGATCCATCCACACAGGCATTAATGAGCTCGCTCCCAGTCTGTCCCACAAACCAGCACCTATGGAGCTCAGCAGTCAGTCCACGCCAGAAAAATTAGGATTGGTAGAAATGTTTGCTTTTCCTTTTCTTCTTTCCCTCCAACCCCTCTCCCCTCGGTTTTGTGATTAATCTCACTGCCCTGACGAAAAACACTGTCATTATCAATTCCCTCGATCCAGCAGCTGGAATTCTTTGATTCTTGTCTTCAAAGACCTGCTTCTATTTGGTCATTATTTCTGCCAGAGAACTTTCTCCCACTCGGCACAAACAGATGATGCCTGCAATGAAAGGCTGGCAGATATAAAGCACTGCCTTTCGGACTGACACCGCTGCCGAATAATTGATGTTTCTCAATAGAGTTGAGATTGCATCTGCATACATTCATAATGCACATGTCTTTGTCAAATGCACAAACACAGAGGTTGGTGGCATTATGCAGATGGTGATTTCCATTGTTCTCTTGTTGTTTCAAATGCAGCTTTGGAAGGATTAATCTGAGTTTTTTTTTAATTATTTTTTTGCTATTTGAACTTGTGCATATAGAAGTATGAGCAAGTCTTGGTATCAAAGGTTTTGTTTTTTTACACACTATTTCTATGTACTGTATATTGAAATGTTAAATACATGTGTAATGTTTAAAGGAATAGTTCACCTACATTTTTTTTATTTACTTACCCTCTGGCCATCAAAGATGTAGAGGAGTTTGTTTCTTCATCTAAAGATATTGATCATTTAGCATTTTATCACTTACTCGCCAGTGGATCCTTTGCAGTGAATGGGTGCCGTCAGAATGAGAGTCCAAACAGCTGATAAAAACATCAACACATACTCCAGTACATCAGTTAACATCGGAAGCAAATCCATTATAAAGATGTTTTTAACTTCAAACCCTTGCTTCTAGCTAAAATGCAATCATCTATCCATGCATTATATTGTGTTCTCTAGTTAAAAAGTCATCTTGTCAGGAAAAAAAAATGTCCACAGTTTACAAGTGAAAATAATCCAAACCAGTTATAATTATGTCTATGGGTTTTGATGTGAGAGGACAATAAGAGATGGACTTTTTCACAGGAGAGAGCGTTATTATGAATAATGGACTCGTATTTCAGCCTCAAGTGATGGTTTAAAGTTAAAACACCTAAATGATGGATTTAGTTCTTACAAACACGCAGCTTTTCACTTCACAAGATTTTAATTGATGGACTGGAGTGGATTACTTGTGGATTATTATGCAGTTTTTATCAGTTGTTTGGAGTCTTGTTCTGACGGCACCCATTCACTGCACAGGAGCCATTGGTGAGAAAATGATGTAATGCTAAATTTCTCCAAATCTATTCCACAGAAACACACTCATCTTCATCTTAAGTGGCATGAGGATGTATAGATTTTTAGGAAAATCTCATTTTTTGGATGAACTATTTCTTTAATTTTACTAAAGCAAGCAATCACTGTTATATTGCACACACTTGCCTCATTCAAACCGGAAGCGACTTGCAGCAATAAAGTGGCCTGAAATTATTCATTTTTCAGTGAGAGCTGACAACTTGTGGCAATGTAAGTGACGGTGACCTTTTGTGCTGGACACAGCCACCTCCTGTTGCCACTGCACAGTTAAGAATAACAGTGTGCACATGCAGAACGACTTGATGTCTACGAGTGAGTGAAGACAGTTGAGTGATCTGTCTCCTGTGAGTTAATGTAGTCAACTGTTGGCAAGATGGAGAAGTTATTCCATTATTTTTTTTACAAGTCTCTATCCACGTACACGAACAAATGAAAGGAATCGTCTGTTCAATACAAGTTAAGTGTTCTTAAATAGTCAAAATCAAGGTTACTTAAAATGAAAGTGAATGACGACATTTTTTAGAGGATTTAAGCTTATATTGTGTTATTTGAGCTGTAAAAGTCAACATGGCTCAATGGACAAACACATTTTTGCAACACCTACAGTATATTTACAATTCACTGCAGTGTCCACCTGAAGCATAGTGGCAGTAAAACACCAACAACTTGTATTATTTTTTTTTTTATTATGATTAGTCTAAAAAATTATTTTAATTGCACATTATGCATGATTTGTAAACTGATACATTTTGATGTCTGCATCACATACAGTCGAACCAGAATTTATTAAAATGCCTTATTTGGTATAGTTTAGATATGACAAGATCTCAGAACAAATTTTACATTGATAATGTCAGACTTAAACAAGAACTTAAACAGACTTAACCAAAACACAGACGTAAACAAAAACACTTAAACAAAACATGGTCAGGTCAAAGTGTCCAAATTTTAAAGGGGAAGTTCACTTTTTCGGGTAAAATATGTCACAGTTTATTTTATTTTGCTATCATAACTTACATAAATGAACGATGGAGTCCTGCACCCACTAATTAAAAAAAAAAAAAATAAATATATATACATTTCTTTTGTGTGTGTGCAGGTGTTCACCACTGAAATTTACTTTAGAAAATCATAGTTGTAATGACATATTTTCGTGATATTTACACTGCAATTATTGCATGTGCCGTTGATATGGTGCCACAAGTTCTATAAACTTTGAGTCAGATTTTAGATTTATCATAATAGAGTGATGCTTTTACAATGATGCTAATTTGCCTTTTATGCAGCTTTGTTTATTCACATCAGAGCTTTTCTTCTTTGACACTTTTGCAATTAACAAAAAAACACCCTCTCTCCTTTTATTCCAGATGAATTGAAGCTTTGAAAGCACAAAAGAAAATTGAGAAACCTATCAGTGCCAAAGAGATTTTGCTGCTGAAATTAGCCACAGGCATTTTGGTTTTGTGCACTGCATTATAGCACACCCCTTCCCCCTTTGCTCTTATTTTTCCCTTTCTTTCTTTGTTTTTTTTTTTTTTGTTTGTTTTTTTCTCCCAGTGTTCGAACGTTCTGGATGGCTGCTGTCTAAGAGCAGGAGAAAGAAACAGAGATATGCGGAATCTACAGAGAATATAAATGAAAATGACTCAAGAACTCGTTCAGTCAAACTCCTTTAGTTTAGAGGATAACAATAGCGTCATGCAAACCATGAAAGATTCAGGAATATATATAAAACAAAAGGATGGATTAGCAAGGTAATTACATTATGAAATTACATAATCTTGAAAACTAATGAAATATGTTCAGTAACACTTTATTTCGATAGTCCAGACAGTATAGTCATTTGAAGTAATTGTGCAACTAAATATCAACTAGCAGTCATTAGATGCATGCTATATGTTTGTCCGACCAATGCCAGACATGTTTCAGATTTCTGAGGTTTCTTTTTGTGCAAACTATTATATATAGGAAAGAAAAACAGCGGTCAAACTTTAGTTTAGGGACCAGCTCTCACTATTACCTAACTTAATGAGTTTTGCCTTAGGTACGCAAAATTTTAGTTTAGGTACGAAGTAGGTTTAAGAAATCGAAAATGTGGTCAATATGTGTTTTATAAGTAGTATAATTAGCCAATATGCTAGTAGTATGCATGATAGTAAGCAATATAGCTAATAGTGAGAATTGGTACGTAAAATAAAGTGTTACAAAAACAGCTATTCAGGCATTGTTTAGCAAAGAAAAAAAAGTGTGAAAAATGATTTCATCCATCAAGGTAGAGTACTCATTAAATATCCTATTTCACACTTAAGTATGTCACATTTTGGAAGCAATGATGCAATCGAGTCAGATTCATCAACTCAACTTGGTACAAGTTATAGACCGATATCACTCTGCTGACTGAATCTGGATTTTTGATTTAATATAGCATCTCATGTGTGAGAGAGAAAGAAAAAAGAGAAATGGTTTCAGCCTGAGCGTAGCAGCAGTTTTCAAAGGGGGCTAATTAACATCTGTCACTCAGCAGGCAGGAGTGCTGTCGAGCTGTTGATGTGGCAGTGCCCTGCTGCCAGTGTGCCTGCCAATTATCACTCAACTCATAGGAGATCTGTGTTAAAGTGCCCGGGTTATTGTTACAGGGGAAGTCATCAAAGAAATGTGTTCGACTGACTTCAGAGGTGTGGGGGCTTTTGTTCAAGACCTAAAACTGCAGTTAGGAAAGGAGCAGTTCTCCCGAAAAAAATAAAAAATAAAATCATCATTCTGTCATATTCTTTTGAATGCACGGGACGTTTTGAGGAAAGTTCATGCTGCTCTTTTCCTCATAATGAAGGCTTGCTTTGCAGGGGCTGTCAAATGCACCATAAAAGTAGACTGGAAAATACAAATATTCCAAGTCTTTTAAAGTCATATAGTAGCTTTATACGAGGAACATACCCAAATTTTAGTCAGTCTGTGCTGAAAATGCCTGTGCTGTAGCTCTCAGTCTTTCATGTGTATGAGGATGTTCAAACTTTGCACTTGAATTAAATGTCAAAGCTGTATAAATTAATAAATTGACAACCACTGATGACTGTTTACGGTCAGTGTATGTGTGGCAAAGGGGGCGTGGTTTAGCGAAGTCTGCAGTGGGAGACGAACGGTGAGTGAGTGAGTGGGTTAAACGCAAATAACCAACACCTGTGTCTTGTTTCATTAATTGGCGTGGAGAGAGTATATAACGCCAGGAGAAACAGGAGTGTGGGACAGAGAGAAGGACTGCTGACGGATGAACAATTCCAGATGGAGAAGCCTCAAGAAAGTGAAAGTTATTGAGATAGTTGTGTTTATGTTGGTGTTGTTGACACCGCGAGCCGTTAAAGAGTGAACTGGGCCAATAAAAAGTACCATCAGCAGTCAAGACCACCGCGTCCTCTTCCTTTCTACCCACGAACACATTACAGTATGAAAAGAGCTGCTTGGACATTCTTAAAAATGTCTCCTTTTATTTTCCATTGTAAAAAGAAAACGATACAGCATAGGGGTGAGATAGGCCTACTGATGAATTATTCCTTTTAAATAATTACTGGTAAAGATGGTTTAACAACTTCTGATTTTGGCAATGATTAACAACGAATCTTTTAAATTTGGATGTCAGTGAAGTTCCAAACCCAATACATAGCGCCAGTCTGTCGAAAAAACAACCAGAAATCGATCCCTTTTTGGTTAAAGTAAATAAATACAAAGACAGAATACTGTTGTTCATCTAAAAATGTGTTTTTGTACCGTGCACCACTGAATTGAACCACCTTTTCACAAGAGTGAGAAAGGCCAGACTGTGGAGCAGCTGTTCTTCAGACGCACATTCTCAGAATCAACTGTTGCATAATCATGGTTCTCAGAATATTTTAAAGAAACTTTTAAAGTGTTTGAAAAATGCAGTGAAAGTGTGTGCATTTGTATGTGTTTGTGCATGTATGTTTGACTGCATGAGGTTTGATCTTTTTTTTGACATATTTTGTAGATACTTAAAATAAATGGGGGCCCTCTTTATGGCATGTATTTATAATTGCATGTGTGAATTCAAAAACCTGAAAACATGATAAACTGATCATTTCCGTTATGTGACACCTTTCTGACCTCTAGAACCTTGTAAAAAAAAAAAAAAAAAAAACCTTGATTATGCGTGTGTTTTAACTAAGGGAAATATTATTATGAAATGGTATAGCATACCTTTAGGAATATGTTTTTTTTTTTTGTTTGTTTTTTGTCAGGTTTAGGCACAAATGTATATTAATTGTTCTCAATTTAACAAATATTAATACTATTTCTAATAGAGTTACAGGTTATAAACACTTTTGTGCTTGGGTTGTTGTTTTCCCTCCAAGAATACTCACTTCCTGGAGGACGATGTTATTTTATTCATTTATTTGTATTATGATTTTTTGTTTGTTTGTTTTTTGTTAATGTGATAATAAAGCCTATGAAATGGTTGAAAATTATTGCATAATTATTTCCACTTTTAAAAATGTGGGATTCATATTTAATCAAATCTTTTAAGACATATATGATGGGGACATGAATATAAAAGGAATGACCCAACTGTAGGACAGCTACAGTAGAAAGTTTGAATTGGACAGTGGACAGGAGATAATTAACTCAGAAATTAGAGTGGTATAATTAGGCGGCGATCCCCTTTAGACCGTATCAGCACAGCTGTAATGACTCTCTTATCCATCTCAATGAGATTAAACAGGGATGAGGTGCCAGTCGTATGGCCTTGGCTGTTATGATGAAGTATTTCTCAAATCATTTATCACAGCAGCTGCCAGAGGCGATTTCCACCATTTTAATGGTTGCGATGTGGCCCGACTGGGTGGAATGTTCACATAGGCGCTCAAAAGTCTCTTTTATTCATAAACAAATGAAAGCAGCATCTCTCACTAAACTGTATTCAAACAGATATCATGTGCTTTTTAAGCTCTGAAGTGTTTAACACACGAAAGATGAGCTGTGATGCTTGAGAAGGAACAAATTACTCATCATTAGAGAACTGTTTGTTCAAAACAAGAGTACCGTGGTTTGCAGTGTTTCCTCGTGCATTTGACGAGTGGCGCTAAAATTCATTATTAGGCTGATTCACAATCAGGAGATCCAACAATTCATTTAAATGACTCTAATCTTCTTTAACAAGTGTTACAGTCACATTACGTTCAGTAATTTTGGCTGTTCATTTACAAGACAACATTGTTTCGTGGGTTTGAAATGCAAAGTTTTGAAAACTGGTTTCGACGATGATGTTTTTGAAAACAATGCCATTATCGCCTTTGTGTAAACTACCGAAACATTAATTTGTGAAAAGGGTGATGTCATACGCATGCATATTACATGGTCAATCTATAGGTATGTGTGCAGCTTACAGTGTTTCTTTACTAACATACCTTTACGTCGCCACCTACTGGCCTGGCATGCATAAAACTGTGTTTTTAATCGCTGATTCCTATGAACAGAGCCGTTGCCCCGGGGCTCCACAGAACCGTAATCCGTTCTCGCTTAAAAGCAGCATTTCACCTGAAAAGCTTCAACCTGTTCACTCACACACTAGCATAGATCCTGAAATAGGCTCTCAAACTGCCCTGTTGCACTTCTTGTGCTGGTAAAATAAGCTTCAGAGGTGTTACTCTGAGGATCACTTATATGGAGGTTAATATGAAAATGTTACTGAGTTTAGAAGAGATGACCTCTTAAAAAGATATCCGATAGCTTGTTGGAATTTATTGAAGCAATATAATTGACAAAAAAATAGAGGCTGAATGCAAAATCAGGTTTACTTCGCTTTTTGACATTGAATAAATATTCTTTTTATTTACTGTGCTAGCCTGACTCATCTTTTCCACTTTTATGGCACTGCTAGTAAAGAGTGAATGGTAAGGGCATAATCTGTATTGTATAAGTGTGAGCTATTGTTAGACACAGTGGCATCTTCTCTGTGCTGCCTGACCATTGTGAAATCTATCAGCAAAGCATTCATTCGTATAACACCCGGAAAGCCATTCTGCCTCAGAAATTTATCTCTCCTCTCTCACTGTGTTATTTCAAGGTAAGATTAATATCAATTCGAAGTCTCTGCAATGAATTTCTGGAGGGCATCCCCAGGCAAAGTATGCAAAAAGTGAAATTTGTTGTAGCAATGTGCCGCGTGGAACATGATCACCATATGGCTCTCACCAAATCATCATAATGTCAAGAACAAGCATATGTGGGTCTGTCTTGTGGCTTGTTTTCAGGAAAACATGTGCTTTATTACTCGGGCTGAACATTTGTATCTGGGAATAATGCAAAGAGGCATATTTCTGACAGCGTATTCTTCTGAGTAATGGTAATATTGTGTTATCAGGAATATGAATATATTTGCCAAGCAGCTGTGCTCACATTTCTCTGGTTACAGCTGCAATAAACTTGATTTGTTGGAAGTTCAACAATCAACAGTCATCAGTATTTGAACGTAATGCTGAAATGACCCTATACTGACACACACACACACACAAACACAAATAATTTCATTAATAAAATAATACTCTGAACTATTACATTCTGGTTGGTTGTTTATTAGAAGCGCTGTAAATCAATACAATGAACTGTATATCATAAAATAAGCTATATAATTTGTATTGAAACTTTACTTTGACACTGAAAGGTGCTTATAATTTTGTAGCTACTTTGTGATTTTAGAATTCCTTAATTATAAATTAATTTGCATTTAATTATATTATAATAATTATAATATCATAATAATGTATTGATAATAATAATAATATTATTAATACATAATAATAATCATAATAATGTATTGAATGCACTTATTATAATAATATTGTTAAATGCATAATGATAATGATCATAACTATATTTATTATTATTCTTATTAATTTACATTAATCTCAGACTTGGGCCTGTTTGTACGCTGAAAACAGGGGCGGATCTTTGATTATAATATATTTGGTGTAAGGGGGAACTTATATTCAACATTTAACATTCAATAAATGTGTAGATATCATTAGCAGCTCAAAACTTTATCTGAAGCATTTTTATCGAGAATCTTTTATCATTTATTTCTACAACTATGTACAGCCATAACTTATGCTTGCAGTTTAAGTGTTTGTTCAGAAATGTCATAATATTTAAATATATTATCTTGCAAAAGACAACTACAACTGTCTCTTAGTTTTAAATGGATAGCAATATATATCATCTGGCAACTTAAAAATATGTTATTGGGTCTATAAAAATTAAATAAAGATAAAGAATCTATAAGAATTTTACAGATTTCAATGAACACTAGTTATATAAAACTATACTGTCAGGACACCGTAATTATACAAATGAACTAAATCTATGACATTCATTTTCCAATCAAAGGAAATGAAACTGATAGAAAAAGATATGCTTGAAACATTCCCTATCCCTTGGCTCTCTCTAGTGGACAACGTTCATATATATTTAACTTGGACATGGCTGATAAGTTTAGAATTTGCAGATACAATCGTACATTCATTAGAAATCCAATTCAAATTTAATGCTAGGATCCCTAATAACAAAATATCAATATCCAGGGAAACAAGACAGCAAACACTCAACACATTCTAAATGTCTCTAAACTCATCAGACTAAGTCTACTATGATATACAGCTGCTTGGATGATATACAGTACAAATTACAAGTTTTAGTTCAGCAATTTTATGAGCGAGGAAAACTTTCAAATTTAATAGAAAGAACGGTAAAAATATCAAATTACTGAGAATGTCTGTATGTGGTGATTACAGGAGATCATGCAGAACACTCAAACAACCATACAGCAACCACCGAGCAACACTTGAGTAGCAACCCAAAACACCCAACTATCTGTTTGTCTCTGTCCTAACCTGCAAACTACTTTACATTTGAGGAAAAAGACCTTGTCAAGCCAACATAAAGAGTCTGTTTAAAAAAATGACATAGTTAAGATTAGATTTCTTACCCAGCTCTGCTATTATAGCTGTTATCTATTTATGTGTGTATTTATTTGTTTGTTTGTGAGTGAAATCTGTATTTAAATATTATTACATAAATTGCATTAAATTTTGGTCAACAATGTTAACAATGTATTATACATAGTATTACATATTTATTATTAATATTATCATCATCATTAGCATTACTATTATAACTCTATATTTACTATTATAACTCTATAATAAATATATGCAAATTACTGTTGTTGCTGTTATAGTTTACACACACACACACACACACACACACACACACACATATATATATATATATATATATATATATATATATATATATACAGTACAGACCAAAAGTTTGGACACCTTCTCATTCAAAGAGTTTTCTTTATTTTCAAGACAATGAAAATTGTAGATTCACATTACATATATATATATATATATATATATATGTATACACACACACACACACACACACACACACACACACAAAGAATACATCTAGCTCAGAACAATCTATATATTTTATAAATACTGGATGACAACACAAGAAAAAAAATAAACCCTACAGTTAGGCTAATACTGTTTTGACAGGTTAAATAAAAATAGATGCTAAAATATTTAAATCGAATGAATGAGTTTTAAATGGTTTCACAGGTGATTTTCACCTCACAGGTGATGTATGCTGGACACAGGTGGAGCTGCTCTGGTTCAAATTGCTGCGCGGTTCTTTTCAGAGCGAGTGACCGCCTCCAGCGAGCCCTGACTCCGCCTTCCGCAGGGCTGCGTGCCGCTGAGCGGAGAGAGGCAGCGGCAGTGCGAGCTGCGCCGCGCGTCAGTGAGGGAGGCAGACGGAGTTCCTGCATATGCGGCCACCGGCATCTCACTGAAACACACTGAACATGGACCTATTCGAGTTTGACTTCTTCAGGGACTGGGAGCTGGAGCAGCAGTGGTACGTCCGCGGGCTTTGTGTGTTTATGTCCATTCAGTTTATTGAATGAAATGTCTTTGTCATGCGCAGCGATCTGACGTGGTCACATTCCGAAATACGAGTGAGACCCAGTATGACGCATGATAGCGGCTGTGTCTCAAACCCTAGTGAGCAACCTACCTTGACAGCGTGTTTGGGCATCGCAGACGCGTCCCGAACGCGCATTCGCAAAGCGCCGGGGATGTCCAGAAATGCTGTCTTGGTAGGAAGCTCGCTAGGGTGGGTAGTGCTGACTTCTGCTGCCTCCGGTGATGTGACTGCTCTTCTGTCTATAAAGATGCATTTATAAAAGATGATTGGGACAAACCTTAATTACACAATCGCTGTTTTAATGAATTGCGTGGAGATGCATGAGTCGAAATGAAATAAATGAAACAAAGAGCATCTTGTGCCACTTCTTCCTGCTACTTTAAACTGAATTTACCAGATTACAGATATTTTTTTTATTTGATCGTTCTAAATCAAAAGTCCTAAAAGTCAACTAAACGCACTTTACATTAGTCTTTTTGTATGGGCAAATACATTGTTGGTAACGAGTAATAAGAATGTAATTAATATGCAATCACACTTTAGTCAGATATATAGTGATGCATCATCTAAACTCATTTGATTAGTGGTTAAAATATTTTATTTTAATAATAGTTTATTACATGGACATGGACATAATGCTATGTATTGTGTAGAATTTGGAGGTGTTTGCATTTATTTCTTATATAAAACAATCCCTTAGAAAATTTGCAGACATATTTAGTATGCATTCTTTTTTTTTAAGTGTAAAAGTGTAAGAGATCTATATGAATGAATGTTGTTATAAATCTCTATTAGTGATTGTCAGTTGGATTTTTCTTTCAGTTGGAGTTTTCTTTTTATCGTGCAAACATAAATGTTGCATATTATTTTAGCCTGTTTATTTGTAACTGTTAATGTGGGCAGTCTGCTATTGCGCCCCCTGCTGGTTAGGGCTATGTGCTATTTATATATCTATGTAAAAACATTATGAGTTCAGCATAATTCTCTGCCTTTAATCTTTGCTGATTTTTAACACTCTCTACATCTCCACCATGTGGCAGAGTGCAGGAACCCGCGGAGTGCAGATATGAATCCATACAAAAGCAATATTGCAGAGAAAATGAACAATAGCAATGAAAGCTCTCCATGGATTTGAGCATTTATCACTTATGAGCATATATCGACAAATTCACATGAACTTGAATACGTTGGTTTGGTTAGTTGCTATTGCCCTGAACGACACACATCTTTTTCCTTTGTTGAGCTGATTCTTCACATGTTCAACACCTTCCTCTGATTTTATCTTCTTTCTTTTGTTTTATACTCACTGTCCTACATAACAGAGGATCATTGAGCTGTTATAAGCAGAAATATGATTTGTATGAAATAGTTATTTTAGTTATTTAATTGTGTTTACAAAGGACTAGGATGCATTTTGGTTACATCTCTCCCTTGAAAATTTCAAACAAGAAAATAGTCTTCCATCAGAACGACACTCAAGTGTTATAATATGTCAGTATTTTGTCTAGGGACTTGCTGGACAAAATACGAATCCTTTTTCGATTCCCCTCAGTGTTGGTACGCTGGCTTGTTGACTTAAACCGTCTGTTGACTGAGTTTCTTATCACACTCTTTATTTTCCATATAGTCACTACAAGCATATATAGCAAAACTTAAGGTTAAAGGTTATTTCTCTATGCGCCGTGCTGATATTAAAACTATTCTCTCTCAGGAACAGCTACGGGCTAGCGGCTTATTACTTCTGCGGTGGTGGCAATTTTGTCTGTTGTTGCCACATTCATAACCCTGAGCTACCCATTAAGTCTGTGAATATTTATGAGGGTATTTAAAAAGATTTTTTTTTTCTGTGCAAAGTTTGCTTGGTCTGGGTTTTAAAGGCAGCATTGCTATTTTTACCACTATCCGTAGACTGTCAATCGACCAAAAAGACATTTGAAATGTAGATTTGACTAAATACCTAGATGAATGATCGCTCTTTTTGTTTTGTTGTGATAAATCAATGTTTCAGAAGCAAGCGTACAATAATAATGCACTCATAATTCATTGTCTTTGTGCTTGGTACTTGCCATCGCTATCTGATGGCCCAGGGCTGTACTTCAGCAATCATATTGATTTGAATCTGTTCTCCCGTATGTTGGTTTGGGTTTCGACACGAGTTGGATATAATCAAGTCAGATTAGGTGGTGCAAAATTCAGTGAGGTGCAAAATGAGCTCAATGGAGAGCAGTGCCTTATTTGTAGACAAAGGTTAAGCACGGGAGGCACTGAGGCGCTGGGGATTGGGACATGCTTTTCCGTGCTGACACAGCCGTGACACGAGTGGCTGCCACAATTATGTTGGCTCTTCACTTAAGCTGTTTTTTCAATTAGGCCTATTTTGCTAAAGTTATTGCTCCCCTCTCTCTCTGTGTGTGGTGCAGCTTTTTGTTTGGTAAATAATTTTGCATTATGAGAGTGCGAGTTAAGTATTTGTCATAACCAATGCGTTTGTATTAGAGAAGCGGAGATATGGTTAATTAGACTTTACATGCCTATATTTTATAGGTTTGCACCTCTAGTGGTAATAGAAGACCTTTGTAATGAGGTGCAGCCATTTTTTTTGTGACTTTCTTTGCATCTGGAGGGACTTTATGGCCGCCCTGAGAGCAGGAGCAGAAGGGATTATTCAATGACTCAGTTGTGCCTTTTGTTTTTCTTGTTACTTGCCCTTTTTTAGCAGGGATTTATTTCCCAATAACTAATTTTTATATCCTGGTATTAAAATGTGCAAAGCCCAATGAGAAGTTAACAGAATTTCAGACTCTGCGCATTTGTTTCGCATATGGAAAACACAGGCATTACTTTTTTTTTGTTAATATCAGTTTTCAGTACCCCCCCCCCCCCCACAAAAAAAAATAAATAACAAAAAAAAAAAAAAAAAATTAATTAATTAATTAAAAAATAAAATAAATAAATACATAAATAAATAAAAATAAAAACAGTTTGAAAGGAGTCTCGAAGTAGAAAAAACACAGAAATGTAATAAATAGTATTAGTATTTTTATATATATATATATATATATATATATATATATATATATAACTCAAAGCAAAAATGTTATATCAATACAAAAGATAAACACCAAAACATATTTCTGAAAATGTTATTGTCACTGACAGAATTACATTGATAAAAAAATTATTAATTGAGCTTCTAAATGTAACAAAGTAACATAGCACAAAAAAAAAAAATTATATATACTATATACAGTAAAGAGCAAAAGTTTGGACACACCTTCTCATTCAAAGAGTTTTCTTTATTTTCATGACTATGAAAATGGTAGAGTCACACTGAAGGCATCAAAACTATGAATTAACACATGTGGAATTATATGTGGAATTATATACATAACAAAAAAGTGTGAAACAACTGAAAATATGTCATATTGTAGGTTCTTCAAAGTAGCCACCTTTTGCTTTGATTACTGCTTTGCACACTCTTGGCATTCTCTTGATGAGCTTCAAGAGGTAGTCACCTGAAATGGTCTTCCAACAGTCTTGAAGGAGTTCCCTGAGAGATGCTTAGCACTTGTTGGCCCTTTTGCCTTCTGTCTGCGGTCCAGCTCACCCCTAAACCATCTCGATTGGGTTCAGGTCCGGTGACTGTGGAGGCCAGGTCATCTGGCGCAGCACCCCATCACTCTCCTTCTTGGTCAAATAGACCTTGATGCCTTCAGTCTGACTCTACAATTTTCATGTCATGAATAGTCATGAAAATAAAGAAAACTCTTTGAATGAGAAGGTGTGTCCAAACTTTTGGTCTGTACTGTATATATATATATATATATATATATATATATATATATATATATATATTTATGCTGAACTAATCTATTAATAAAGTCAAGACTTTGTTACATTTATTTCCATTTTTCTTTATTGCTGGTATTGACTGATGCAATGAACCCTTTTCTCACACAGTCAAAATGTTGGCTAAACGCTCAAAACCAGTGAAATACAATACAAACTATGAGAAAAGAAATGGTAGCAAACAAAAAGAAACTGCATATTGCCCATGCCAAAGCAAGTTCTCTCCTCCATAATGCAGTGTTTATTTAGTTAAGTTTAGAAAGTAGGGCACTCAGAGTGTGACAAACAAAATGTTCTGTAATGCTGTGAAACAACACTTTCTCTTGGTTTATTGAGTGTGTGTGTGTGTGTGTCTTGTCCACTTTGTGGCACATTTTGTGCTGTTTCTCTTTGCTCTCATGCTGTTTAGTCAAAGGGATTGAACATTCTCCGTGGTCATGGCACAGATCTACCACATTTCCCAGCTTCTGTCTCCTTCCCGCTTCCACCTTGACCACAGCTGGGGACTATATATCACACGGCTCGCTCGAGGAGCCGCGCTCCCTGCCAATCTCATTTGTGCCCGGCTTGAAAAGGCAGCCAAGCCAGACTGGGCCCGGCATCTCTGCGGCCGCCGCACAAGCGAAGAGGCTCGGCAGTTGGCATGCTGTTTGTGAGAGCAGGCTGCCAAGCACAGTGCCCACGATCTCATTTTGCCACCTGCAAAAAGAAAGCCAAATGCTGTGGCATGATAAAGCAGCGAGGTTGGCACGCCGGTCAGGTTATATGGGAGAGACAAAAGGTGAAAGGTTGCCACTCTTCTGCCCTCAACACGTTATTAACGAGTTGCTCTGATGGGACACGGTCAGTAGAACTGCAGATTTTTAGTAGAGATCTAAAGAGACACAAATATGATGTTAAATGTAGTTTTTTTTCTCTTTCTTTTAAAGGAGATCAAAACTGCAAACCAGTCTAGACCAATTTACTTTTAGCTTAAATATCTTATGCAGAATGTCCTGAAGAAAATAAATAATAAATAATTAACAATAACTATTTATTATCATTATTAAATTTAGGGCTGCACGAGTACTCCAAATATACAGATGGTGTGGCTTAGTGCGATTATCAAATCCCAAAGGCTGCTGTTTAATTAAAATTAATATATGTCCCATGCGGTTTTCTGCCTAAATAAAAGCTGGGTGATTCATAATTAAAAATAAATTAAGAAATTAAGACGGGCATAAATATTAGCATTTCAATTTTACAATTGTACTGTAAAATAAAATTATCTTTATTTTTATGTATTATTATATTTCTTAAATACTCTTTGTTAATTTACACTGAAATATTACAATAGTAATGTTTCCTATTGCTTTTCATTTTATTTGATGATGATGATGATTATTATTATTATTAGTAGTAGTAGTAGTAGTAGTAGTAGTATTATAAAACAACATTTTAAATGTAAATCAGAATTTGTATCAAAAATTTTAATAAATAAATAAATAAATCACAATTAGCATCAAACTATGCGGCCCTAAAAGTTATTAATTAGATTAATGAAAAATTAAAAAATATGTCCACCACTTAAAACGACTTCCCTGCTATCATAACCAAAACTATAGAGATGGATCTATATCTGCAAAGCCTTGTGTTTCTATTGTTCACCCAGTTGAAGTCAGTATCAAATAGCCCATTTGTAACTAAACAAACTGCACAGATGAACCAGCAGGTGCAAATTTACCTGGTTACCTTGATTCACAGCGATCCTGCATCTCAATGCCAGGCAGTCTGACACAGAACAGTTGAAGTGGCACGAGGAAACTCCTCCAGTCTCTCAGCCACGCGTCTCTGGATGGCTTTCCTGCTCTGGAGAAGTTATTAACTGTGCACTAAGTACAATAGACCCGCTAAGGGCTGTGCTAATGGCCCTGGGAATTCAAATGCTTTAAATATCTTCTTCAATTAGCCTTGACCGTTTCGTTTACACAGCACCAGTCTATGTGCAACGATTGTTTTGACTCAAATATCAGTGGTGCATTAAAAAAGGAAACAAATCATGAACGGAATATGATTTCAGATAAGGCTGTATGCCAAAGACTAATTTAGTCATTGATGGACAATGCAAGGTTACATAAATAGTGGTTGATTATTATAAACATTTAAAGGAGTTGCTGGTAAATGTGTGAGTGGTGCATTTTTATGATACTTTCTTTGACTAGCGGTCAAGGACTTGAAGCATTTGGTATTTAAAAATGCTAATTTGATTGAACGAATTAGTTTGAATACACTAAAAATATTTAGACCTACATTCTAGAAAGATGTTTTTGAATTGCATCTAAAATTTGCAACCATTTGTGTAATCTAAATTAATGGAAATTGTACATGCAATTGTTTTTTTTAGATCTATCAAAGACTATAAACTTTAAATGTAACACCCATATAATGTAATTTATGTGAACAAACATGAATTTTAAGCATCATAACTCCAAAATTAATTGTAATATGCTGATTTGCTGAATACACATTACTTATAATTATAATTGTTGATAATATTGTGCTGAGGTGTATTTTGTGGTAACTCTGATGCATTTTTTTTTCATAATTATTTGATGACTTCAAAAGAACAACATTTATTTGAATTAAAAATATTTTGTAATATTATTAATGATTCTTTTATCCTTGCAGAATAAAAGTAATCATTTTTTGCCACCCAAATTTTGAACGGTTGTGTATATCTGAGTTGTGTATGTCATCAAAGATATTGGAAATATACTACTGGTCATGGATGGTCTTCTGGACTGCTTCTGGTATTTAATAAGATACATCAAATGAATCAAGCAAACAGGTGTGCAATGAAACAGCGACGGCAGAGCCACAATGAATGCCTTTCTTATTTGTCAGCAGACTTCCGTTGCTTCTTCATTGGCTGGATTCCGTCTAAAGATCTTCAGGTTAATCAAGCTTCATGCTTCAAGCTTCCAGCTTACCTTTATGCCACGAATCAATTTACCCCGCTACCTCAAAGGTCACTGTTTCCACTGAAAGCACTGTACGACAAATATGATGATTCAATACAGCCACGCAGACATCTGCAGAGTGTTTTTTTCCATCTCATTTCTTTCTGAGAGATGAATTTGTCTTTTAGACTGACCTTTTGCTGTTGGCTTGGTGTAAGCTGAAGGAAATTGCTAATTCTTTTTTATTAATGAATGTCTCGACTGAACAGTGTGAACAGATGTTTCTTGTTTCAGAACGCGAGAGGCACGTGTATTGTCTATTGCTCAAGATCATGCATATTGGGAGGAAACAGAGCGTAATTCCTATTTCATCATCTATTCCGTGAGCATTGTTTTATGTGTGGGCATTTTGCCAGAGGAGGGTGACAGAGATGGTTGAATGTGCTGGTGTCCAGATATGACTGTGTGTTGATGTTCACATTATGAAGTGTCAGGACTGAACAAACAGCGGTCGGCGTTTGGCTTCAGCATGTAAAAATGGAATCTCACCTTGTTTATTGGGAGCCGAAGAAGCGCTAAAGAGCAGACGCGCCTGCCAAATATCACAATCACACGGAGCTCTGTCCTTCACGTCCAACTGTCCGCCTATTTTCACAGCACGTGCTAATTTGTCTCATTAAACGTGGCTCATTCACATGGAGCTAAAAGTTGTAATAGGGTCATCATTCTAGCTGCTCCAGTGCTCTGAAACTTCCCCTGGCTTTTATTGTTTGATAAAGATCAACACACATCTTTATCAGAGGAGGAGAGAGAAGCTGAGATAAGAAAACGAATTGAAGCCAAAATGCTTTAAATGGAAGACTATCTCCCTGTGAGAAACTCATAGAGCTGTTAAGATCCGTGAGTAACAAAAGGACCACAGATGCATTGAGACGGATCTCACCGGAGGGGAGAAAGTTCTGGAGAGAAGCGCATTTACAATTTGATGCTAGGTTGAGCTAGACATCTTGCTTTGAAGGGGATAAAGCAAGGTAGACTCTACCAGTCAAAAAGACACTTGACTGAATTAAGATTTCCCTTAACCCTTAAAACCTTATGATTTATAGGCTTTTGCCTATTTAGTTTTATAGGAAGATACAATGTTTCCTATACTGAAAATTGTCTGTTTATTAGATTCGCTGATAAGACAAAATTGGAATTGAACTAATAATAATATTAAAACTGAACTTAAAACTAAAACTAATAATAATAATACAACTTGTATTATTATCATTAGTTTCAAGACAAATTATAAGTTACAACAACAACAACTATTACTATCAATATTATGATATTAAATATATAGCAAACAACAACATTAAATGTTATAAATTATCAATAATAATAATAATAATAATAATTTTAATATGAATGTTATTAATAAAATTTTTTGTTATTAATATATATATATATGTATATACTGTATATATATTTACTGGTATGTGAAAATCAATTATTGAGTCATATTTATACAGTAATATAGAAAATTCTAAAGGGTTCACAAACTTTCAAGCAGCACTGTATATAAAATGTTATATATTATAAAATAAAATATATATTGATTGCTTGATTGGAATTAACTGGATTGGTTGGAACAGCAAACACATTAATATTAGTGTTCCATTAACTCTTTGACTCCATGTTTAGATAATTCCCCATGCAGCGTTTCTGTAGCCCTGTGAAACCTGCAGGCTTTTCATGTCCTCTCATCACTTGGAAAATCAAACCTTTTAATTACAAAAGCACCGTGGGGATGCTAAAATGGCCCGTACAGCATACAGAAGTCAACAGAGGAATGATTCAGATGGCAGAAGAAAACGTCATCAATTCACAGTTGATGACAATAAAGCCCGGCTCCGGTGATTTATGGCAAGTTGCTGTTTTTCCCAGCATGCTGTTCCTCCTCTGCCATGGCATTGAGTTATTTCCCAAAGTGTGAGCAACATACCTGTTAGAGATCAATCCGGCACTTTCTCTGTTTGCAGGAACCTGCTTGACTTCCATGTTCGCAGCTTTACTCACATTGATATTTCGCTATCGATTTTCCTCTGTTCATTTCGTGCCTCGTTCAGCACCTGGAGTGATAGGCCAGTTGTGTTCAGCCGGTTTTATTGTGATGTGACAAAGATGGATGTGACATTGTCCTCTGTGGGCCGCTGGATAGTGGAAGTGTTAATGAAGCCATTAGCACAGTCCGAGAGAGAGGAGAGTGTGGTGAAATTGCCATTATTCTGCCACCATTAAGTCGTAATCTGGCAACTTCTCGCTCTCGCTGTCATTCTCTCAATTTCCAGCCCTTTCTCTCCTACACTTGCGGATCCACTTTGACTTTCCTGTGAAGCTTCATTAATTCATTTGTTATCAAAAGCAGTTAACCACAAAAAAGAGTGCGGAGGAGTGAAGGGGGGTAATAATGTATACTATAATAACCATCCAACCCAGCTTTCAAATGCACGAGAACAGACCCCCCCCCCCAAAAAAAATGGCTACACAATTCATAAATCTCATTAATTCAAAATTCCATTCTTATAAAGAGACAGAAGCTCATTTGGTTGGCACAAAAGCAGTAAAAAAGATCATCACTTAAAAGGGCTCAGGTAACCTTGGATTTATCTGAAGTTGAAGAACTTTCTCAGTACTTTGGCATTCAACAGATTAAAAACATTCTGGAAAGCCCACAGCTCTCAGAGCTTCTTATTTCCTGATGGACTGTGACTAATTTTAAGCTTGTTTAATTAAGTGCAAAATGCCTCTCCAGTGCTCAACGCGGAGTTGACGGGAGAAGGTTATTTTTATTTTTTTCAAGGGCTATGTGTTAGAGACTGAATTTGGGAAGTTATCATGATGGTTGGGGATATGGGAATTTCAGTATCAATATCGATATCTGAAAATCCATGTTTCTTGGTACAAAAATGAATGTACTAATGCAGGACACCCCAAAAACTGATCATCCGGTCGCTAAGTTTTATACTTATACAGGTAGCTCTATATTTTAAAGTATAAACAAACTGTCATATTATACATTTCCAAAATTAAATATTTGGCTTTTAAAATGTCTTTTCAAAAGCAGAATCGTATGACTAATATTTCTTGAAAATATAAATATATTATTTTTGTCATATTGACAGTTTACCTTCTTTTTCTAACTATTGTTAAAGTTAAAGCTAAATGTATAAACATTAAGTATTTTTTTTTTTAGCTAAAATTGATTTATATACCACTTTTTACAATAAATATTATTACAAAGCAGTTTTACAGGGAATATTGTTTTTAATCCCCTATGGGTAAGATAAAAAGTAAGATTCCCCCTTGTTTTATTGAATATGCTTTGTTAGTTTACGTTACATATTAATATGAACATTAATAAAACAATCCTTCTCACATAGTAAACATTGCCTCAGGTAATTATTCAACTAAACAGTAATAACATAAAGAACAAAGAGACACGTTACAAGAAATAGAATAAATTGAATGCAGAATAGCCATATTTTGTTGCTGTCTTGACCTGTATATTCAGACTGGGTTGACGTGATTCAGTACCTCGGGTATTGAATTGAGTCACTCCTCTGTATAATATATTTTTTGCAAGAACAGTGACTGACGGCAAAATCCATCAAAACCAATCAGAACTTGAAGCGGTGGCTGAGAACGAACTTGTGACGATTTCTAAAACAACCAGTTTTAACTCAGGGTAATTGTTCCTCCAAATGAGTTTACTTATTGGCAGGGTCATGCACTGCAAATTACTAACAAACCTTCTGAATGGTAATTTCAAATGTTGGAAACATTGAGTTGATCTATCTCAGAATGTGAGTTTAATTGTCCCTTGTTTTTATAGTCATTACATGCAAATCCATGAATAGAGCAAGCAAGCAAAAAAGAGCAAAGATGCTATCTGGGCAAAGAAATCTTCAGAGGAAGTGTCAACTATACCAAAGCCAGTCCGTGCGTGTGTGTGTGTGTGTGTGTGTGTGTTTGCTGGTTCTCAATAATATTGATCAGGCTTAACTATGCTTATGCTACCAATTAACATTGTACATTCTCATTAAGGTCATTTTAGACACAGTCAGCAGCTATTGACTGATGCCCAACAATCCAGAAAACATAGAAATCTACATGAAACTGCAAATGTGTTATTATCCACCTTACAGCATTGCCATACAGTTGTGAGAAAGCATTAACAGACAACATTTGCTTAGCAAGAAGTATGTCTCATTTGATACAATGGGTCATGTGATTGTGAAAGATTTTCATTAGCTTGTATACAAGGAACTGGAGTTGTATAGACTAGCATGTGAATTTATTGCCATGTATCATGATTTTTCAGACGTAAATCGAAACCAAATTAAAACTGCTCTGAGTTGTATACCCTAAATATCCATGAGTCAAAGCTGGCTACATTATTTACACATTACTTGACATCAGGAAGCATTATCAGCAGTGTGACAATGACAGTTATGGTGTTAATATGCTAAAGCAATGAAACAATCATTGAAGAAACATATTTTATTAAGACCCAGAGTTGATTGTTTTGGGAGTGTTTTGACTGTGGTGGGCCTCTCGGTCTCGGCTGAGGGCCCGTTTCCTGTGGCAGCCTTCCTGAATGAGGAACCTGAATGGTATCTGAGTTTTACAGGAATGCCAGGTCCTACTCCGCTCCGTGAGCTGGAGTTTGCGGCCCCACTGCTCTGGCGTTACCATGGCGGGTCAGGTTGGGGGATTCAGATAGCACAGGCCCTGTGGATGGAGATAAGGGTATCCTGGCAGCCATGAGTAAGGAAGAGGAGGGGGCTCTAACAGCCCACCGCACCAGTGCAACCTATTTCACTTCACATGGGTTGATGTGAGGTTCAGAAACATACTGTAGGCATAAGTCATAAATTCTGTAAATCTATAAAGTGGTTTGTGAATGGACAGTGGAATGTGAAGTCATGGGTAAAGTATTCGAAGGTTTGGCATACAAGCATTTTTTTTTTTCTTGTGTTCCGAACGACAGTGTGTGTCTGTTATGTTCAGAGCATAATTCTCCCATTAGTTACTGTTCATGAGGCTGTAACAAAACATACTTAATCTCAAGTCCATTTTAAGACTGAGATTTTGGTCTTGCCATGGACTCGGGAGCATTGGGCTCGGTATTGACTGACAATTGTAGACCCTCTTCTGGTGTAGGTCTTGACTCAGACTAGCCTTTTTTCTGGACTGTATCTTGACTTGGACTTAACACTCTTAAATTCAATTCAAGTTTATTTTTATGGCGTTTTTGCAATGATACAAATCGTTGCAAAGCAGCTGTACAATATATGTGTCTACAATATATTTAGTAGTATCAGTGGTGACTATGTCAGTAAATGTACATATGGCAGAAATGTACAGAAAAATCAATTTAAAACATAATCAAACAGACAATTAACACTAATAACGGCAATTATTGTATTTTGCAATCAAACTTATAGCAAAATTTGGTAGTTCTGTATTTTGTTTCAGGGTTGACATATAGTTCAGTCTAGAGGTAATGAATGCATGAACATGTTTCATAGCTTGACAATGCCTCTAAGATGGAGGAATGCTGTTTTTTGTAACATGTTAAATATGATTTTCAAAAGACAAGTTCCTGTCTAATATAATACCTGGATGTTAGACTGTAGAGGAAGTAACAGTACATGCGTCAATTGTAATCCAAGAGATTCTGTGTACAGTTTTTCCATCTAATAAGTAATATATCTGTCTTATCCAAATTTAATAGGAGGACCAATTATTGGTCATCCACTCTTTTATCTTTTGTCTTTGTCTTGACTAAGACTTGACCTTCATCTGATCTTGATCTTGAATCGAATGCTTCAAACCCTCTTCAGGTCTCGGTCTTGCTTTAGATTCTGCCCTCTTCTAGTATCTGTCAAGACTTGGATTCGACCCCCTTCTGGTCTTAGTTTTGACTTCTACACTTTGGACCCTCTTCTGGACTTAGTCTTGACTTTAAACTCATATATATATATATATATATATAAAATTTAGAGTTGAGAACATGTCTGGTTAGGGTGAATACCAAGTCTGCTACAAAGGTTGTTTAATGGAAATGTTGACTTCAATTGTAAAAATGTATAGATTAAAGGATAGAGCTTGGAAATTAATCTCTAAACCAAATTTTTGAAAATCCATCAACAATTTGACAATGCTAACTTTGGCCCAGCTGTCCCACTGGTTCTTCAACAGAAATGCTCATTCTAACAGTTGGGGAACTTGTGATTAAGACTTTGTGTCCAATAGACTGATAAGAACCTGTGAACTCATCTGATGGTCAGTGATGGTCTGTTTGTGGGCTGAGTCTAGGTCAGATTCTTCAGAAGGCCAAAAAACACAGCAAATACTGTCATAGCATTTAAACCTCAAACTCAGAGGTTGTATGTTTCACCCTGCTATACAAACACATCCCTGAGGTACACATGCAATGAAACAGTCGTCAGAACAAAGCACCCAACACTAAACAGATGGCTGTGATAATGGTGAAGACTCATAGCCAGATTGTTGTCTAGAGGCGCCAGCGGTAATTGTGCATCTTTCTTTTTCAGCTCCTCCTTGCAGATGCTTGAGTGAGAGGGATGTGTTGAAGAGTGGTAACACATCTGAAGGTGGTGTGCTATATGTGTGTGAACAAACGCTGCCTTCAAGTCATCACAGAATAATCACATTTACAAAATGATTGCACCTGAATGCCACTGCAGTGTTGTAATTACCAGTGGGAAACTGAATATTCTTTGAGCTCTAGTTGGGGGTTGGAGTCAAAGAAACATGACAGAAGCAAATTGGTATTGGTCACGATTACTAGGGATGCATGATATTAAATGATACTGATGAGACGATAATTATAATCATGTTATGGCCGATAACTGATAAATGTCAGAAAGAGGTTTAAAAGGAATAACGGCACATTCGTTGCTGGGAATCACATTGAACACAACACAACTTGTGCTGGTTTAATCAGCAACAATATGAAGTATTGTACTACCACTGAAAAATTGGGGTTGGTAAAAAAAAAAAAAAAAAAGAATTTTAAACAATACTTTTTTGTATGACATAATGTAGTTTTAAGAGTTTTTAAGACAAGAATGTACTTGTTTAGACTACAAATATGCGGTTTCTTAATAAAGATAATGTCTGTTTGAAGATTTGCTTCGACGTTTTCAGAGATGTGAGCTCCAGGGAGTCATCTGGCCATTCAGCACTCATAAACCCAATGAAAGAGAAGCCTCACCTCGGCCAGATCTTCTGGAATTTGCCACTGGCTCTGATGTCTCTATATTCTGGTGGTTAAACATGAGATATAATTCGTTTTGTGTAATTCTAAGGTGCAGTCTTTGGTTTCATTAATATATTATTTGTTCCAGAGCAAATAGTTTTGGCTGAAGGCAAAATCTCATCACGTTATACTTTATGTAACTATAATGCTCTATTTCAGAGCGCTGTACATTTGGCAGAATTGTCTAGCAACTTTTATGATGGCAGTTGTTGTTGTTTATTATTCATTATATTCATAGTAGTATTTAGTATTGGGAAACAGTGTGTGTGTGTGTGTGTGTGTGTGTGTCTGTGTTCATGATGGTGAACTTTTTGACATTGTCTGACAAGAGACAGCAATGAGCAATGAGCAACTCTGTCATTGGAAATCACCCTTAACAGATGAAAGGACAGGACGACAAAGATATCGCTTTCCTCAGTAGACATTCAAACTATTGATTTATTGTGAATATGAGATTGAGCTGAACAATAAATGATGTATCAGATGCAGAGGTGGAAAGAGTACAAAATATTCTACTCAAGTTAAAGTACCATTACATTAATGAAATTTTACTTAAGTACAAGTAAAAGTACCAGTCTAAAAATCTACTCAAGTAAAAGTAAAAAGTAGCTCATTTAAAATTTACTCAGAGGAAAAATTACTTAGTTACATTTTAACAGTGGGAGGGAGTCAAAATGGGACAGGCCAAGGGTGTCAAACTCAGTTCCTGGAGGGCCACAGTCCTGCACAGTTTAGATATAACCCTAATTAAACACACCTGATCCAGCTAATCTAATCATTTAGGTTTATTTGAAAACTACATGATGTGTGTGCTGGAGCAGGGTTAGAACTAAACTCTGCAGGGCTACGAACTGAGTTCGACACCCCTGGGATATGTCTATTAATCTCAAACTAGTTGTTTTTAATTAAAGGAATCAGTTATTTAGAATAATAAAACATTTGGGCTGTTACCAGGCAAATCAGTATCAACAAACTCATCTTTTAATGCAGAGGAAATGCAGAAGATTCATTGGAAGTGGCATTTAGATGTACTGTTTAGTGCAGGACAAGAATGCATTTAACCTGCAGTTACAAATGCATGAATAATGTTTTGATATACAAGACATAAAATGTTGAATAATCATTTGAAATGATAAGAAATTAAATATTTAAAAAAATCAAAAGATACTTTAAATGTGAAATAAAAATGGCCAGTATGTGTCAGCAAGTCACTGTTAATAAGTGAGTCATTGCGATTGAACCGAATCATTTAAACGGTTGATTCATTCAGGAACGAAACACTGTCACGTTGCTCAGAGACGCAAAACTGTGCTTTGGTGGCTGTGTTTGGAATTATTTTCTGTTGTAGAAATTGAGCTAAAAAAGGCAATATGGTGTCTAAAACGCAAGTCTCTTAATTAACTTGTTTACTGAACTGTTATATATATGTATGTATATATTCATGCGGATTTTTGGAGGAAAAGATGGCATTCTTTGTGTGATTTTGATTTAATATATGAAATTATATAAATATGTGAATTTTCTGCCCCTATATCTTCAATTTTGTGATCATTCTAAATGCATTTTAGGAGACTGAATCACACAGTGAAAGAACGCACTATAAATGCGCGCGCACATCATTAAAACAAAAATAGCACACTCCTCACCACTGTCTTTTTGGCTAATTTGTGCAAAACCTCTTGCTAAAATGTCAAAGCTTCATTTTAACCACCAATGCAACTATTTAGCTTACCTCTACATTCTTGCGAAGGGTTGATGTCTTGTCGAGATTTTATAAGCTGCTAGTTTGGTCTTCCTAGGCAAGTACAGCTTACACTGCATAATAGAGCATACATATGGCCAGGGGTTCACTTCATTTCCTTCGAGTTCAACTTCAGAATATGACGGGGTTTCGCTTTCAGCGGTGTCTGCACCACTAACGCCTGTTTTTCCGTCTGCATCTTTCTTGTGATTTTAGCGCCAGTTTGCCCTCCTGCCCATTTACTGACGTAGTTTCCAGGGAGCGATTTATTTTTTTTATTTTTATTTTTTTACTCAGTAATTAATGTGTTTTAAAATGTAGCGAAGTACAATACTTCAAACAAAATATACTTAAGTAAAAGTAAAATTACAGATTTAAAAAATTACTTTAAAAAGTATTAGTACACAAAAAAGCTACTCAATTACAGTAACGCGAGTAAATGTAATTCGTTACTTTCCACCTCTGATCAGATGCAGGTAATCACACTCGCTCAGTCCATCTCTATCTCACAATACTCTACATATAATACAGAGAGTTTTTAATACAGTGATACAATAAGCTTTTAATGAAGCAACTCCATATTCCTTCGTTACTTAAGTTACATTTTTTTATTAGTAATGGAGGCTTTAGCTCAGCTGTTAAACTGTCAAATTGAGATTTGAATCTGTGGTGGAAGTGAAAGTGAAAGTGACAGAAGGAAGTAGTTCTGCACAAAAGGGATTTTAAAGACACTTAGATGTTGTTTTTCTTATACATTTACATACTCGTGCAATCAAACTGTTGTATAAATGCATTATCACATTCGTATACATGAGATATGGCTGTATATCAGCACACTACGATTGCTTAATATATATGTGTGTATATATATATATATATATATATATATATATATATATATATATATATATATATATATATATGTGTGTGTGTGTGTGTGACCTATATATATGTGGCACCTCACACTTATGAGAATAAACGGAATAATAATATTAAAAACCGAATATATATATAGATGTAAATCTGAATATATAAATGTAAATTGTGAATATATTGTTATGTCTGAATATATAAATGTAAATCTGAATATATAGAAGTAAACCTGAATATATAGTTATAATTCTTAATATATAAATGTAAATCTGAATATATAGTTATAAGTCTGAATATATACATGAAAATCTGAATATATAGTTATAAGTCTGAATATATACATGCAAATCTGAATATTTAGTTATAAGCCTGAATATATAAAAGTAAGTTGTGTATATATAGAAGTTAATCTGAATATATAGTTATAATTCTGAGTATATAAATGTAAATCTGAATATAAAGTTTTAAGTCTGAATATATAAATGTAAATCTGACTATATATAGTCATGAGCCTGAATATTTACAGGTGCATCTCAATAAAATAGAAAGTCGTGCGAAAGTTAATTTATTTCAGTAAGTCAACTTAAGTTGTGAAACTTGTGTATTAATTAAATTCAGTGCACACAGACTGAAGTAGTTTAAGTCTTTGGTTATTTTAATTGTGATGATTGTGGCACACATTTAACAAAAACCCACCAATTCATGAATATTCAGAATTGAAACTACAGTATATATATTCAGATTTACATTTATATATTCAGATTTATAACTATATACCATATTTTTCGGACTATAAGTCGCACCTGAGTATAAGTCGCATCAGTCCAAAAATATGTCATGACGAGGAAAAAAACATATATAAGTCGCACCGGACTATAAGTCGCATTCATTTAGAAGTAAGAACCAAGAGAAAACATTACCGTCTACAGCCGTGAGAGGGCGCTCTATGCTGTTTAGTGTAGACTACAGGAGCACTGAGCAGCATCTCTGGCAGCATAGAGCGCCCTCTCGCGGCTGTAGACGGTAATGTTTTCTGTTAGTTCATTTCTCTCGGTTTATGTCAAAATAATTTTGATAAATAAGTCGCACCTGACTATAAGTCGCAGGACCAGCCAAACTATGAAAAAAAGTGTGACTTATAGTCCGGAAAATACGGTATTTAGATTCAATTCTATAGAGTTATAACTATATATTCAGATTTACTTTTATATGTTTTGATTTATAACTATATATTCAGATTTATTTCTATATATTCAGAGTTAAATTTATATATTCAGACTTGTAACCATATATTCAGATTTACTTCTATATATTCACAATTTATATTTATATATTCAGATTTATAACTATATATTCAGATTTACTTCTATATATTCAGACTTAAAAGCATATATTCAAATTTACTTCTATATATTCAGACTTGTTAGCATATATTCAGATTTACATTTATATATTCAGAGTTATAAGTATATATTCAGATTTACTTCTATATATTCAGACTTACAGGTATACTTTCAGATGTACTTTTATATATTTTGACATTTATATATTCAGACTTATAAATATATGTTCGGATTTACCTCTATATATTCACAATTTACATTTAGATTTACTTCTGTACATTCAGTTATATTTATATATTCAGATTTACTTCTATATATTTAGACTTAAAAACATATATTCAAATTTACTTCTATATATTCAGACTTACAAGTATATATTCAGATTTAAATTTATATATTTGGATTTATAAATATATATTCAGACTTATAAGCATATTCAGATTTAAATTTATATATTCAGATTTATAACTATATCTTCAGATTTACATTTATATATTCAGACTTATAATTATACAGTATATTCAGATTTACATTTATATATTCAGAATTATAAATATATATTAAGATTTATAACTATATATTCACAGTTTGTATTTATATATTCATAATTATATTACTTGTAGAAAAACTTTAAAACACAATTGTAAATAAGTATAAAGAATGGCATTTGGTTGTATTTTTTAATTAGCATATTTTTTTGTTTTGCTTTGATACCGAAATTGGTACAGAGAACCGTGGATTTTCACTGGTATCAGTACCGAATACTGAAATTTTGGTACCGTGACAACACTATTACACAATTATATATATATATATATATATATATATATATATATATATATATATATATATATATATATATATATATATATATATATATAAATTAGACAAAAAAAATTACACATAAAAAGTTCACAATACTCAATCGTTACATTTTCTATGTATTTCTGCTGTTGCCATGTAATGCACTTCAGATGCTCACAGCAAACAATTAGTCACAACAGTAGGCAGTTGAGAGTGAGTGTTGACGTAATCTACACTCTGCTGTACTGAGGTTTGAGCGCGTGTGTGTGTGTGTCTGTGTGTGTGGGCTCAGTGGCCCACAGACCCCCCCCCCCCGCTCTACTAGCCACGGGGGTGGGATATAGGTTGAGTTTGTCTATAGTGTGCTGATACCCCCACCCACCTCTCTTTGACACACTTTACTGTAAAGATGCATGCTGGGATCTGCCTCTTTGTCTTGTCACAGTGCTTCATGAACAAACCACAGCTTTAATACGGAAAATACAGTACATACGGTGCACCACGCACAAGCACAACCATATGTAAACAAACAAAGCCTGTATAAACAGCCATCCATCTAACTCCCAATTGAGGAAATGGCAGGGCATATTGGCTGTTGCTCAGACCGATTTTGTATGGATTGTTTTAATAGACCACATCCCTCCTTTGTCATGAAATATTCCCTACACGCAGGAGAGTCCCATTCCTGCAGACATATTGCCATGACAAATCCCGCTTCTTGAATTGACAGAGGCAGTAATTTTAGATGAAAATGGTTATAATGTCAGTCATTAAATCCATTGTTGTCAAATGCAGAGGCCCAAATCTCAATAATAGTGTTTATATTGTGATATGCGAATCGTTTATTTTATTATGGTAATATGAGAATAATGCGTCTGTGGCCATTAAATGATATAAAATGCATTTTTGAAATCAAAAGACTGCGTAACAATGATTATTTATGCCACGTCCCTCTGCAGTAACTCCTATTAAAATGATATCCTTGTTAATTACATGAACCGACTGCAGAATTTATTTTACTAACCAAAGAAGAGATTTTGTAGTCTGTGTGCATGATGCCTCTTAAATTACGAATCAGGCACTCAGCCAATTTTCTGGAGTAAGAGCAGATTTGAAACAATTCCTTAACTTAAGTTTAGTTAAAACCTGGATTGAATCACACATTTAATTTGTATCTCGACGGTGTCCCATGAGGAATCAATATAAGGGTTTATTTGCAGCGTTTCACAGCTGATATTGACGGGAGATGCCACTTGTATATATATATATATTTTTGAGTGCTTCCTGCTAAAAAGCTTTTTATCCAGCATGGTCACTCGCTAAAATATGCGATTTGTGAAGATGCTCAGTGGAAGTCTAAATGTAGACTTCTTCCGCTTGGTGCCTGACCGAGTTTTCAGAGCCGTATCCATTACTAACATCTTCCGAATGCCTTGACAAGACAAAAGAGCCTAGTTTTTTGTATCAAATATTTACCCAGTAAATATTTGACAGTAGCTCAATAAGAGAGTCAGCTTTGCCTTAAATTCTGGCTCATAAACATGACAAGTTGTGCTCATTTGAAGTCTTTGTGGCTGCATGTTGACAACGATCATGTAAAATGGAATAAAAGCAGGAATATTTAAATAGTCCGTGCAAATCGTTTGCTTCTAGGGGTGGAATAAAAGAGAGGCAAAAGAAGAGAAAAAAACAGAACAAATGAACAAATAATGTGTCCAGACACACTCAAAGAACGAACTGTCACACTTGTTTGGCTTTGGAAAAAGCCTCCCTATTCAAAAGGAGATTTCTGATGTACAAAACACAAGTGTTTGGCATGCAAAATGCATAATGGCCGATGGGGGGTATGGAGGGGCAGCGGAGAACACTCACTTCAAGAACAGAATCAAACAGATGATGGGGTCTACAGTCAGACCTTTGTGGTTAATAGAGGACCTCCTAGAGGGAGGCATGTCGTTGCAGAGGGATGGAGACCGCTGTGATAAGACAACGCTAATATGAAAGGCATTACATTTTTTGAAGGGGTTTGGGGGAGGTTGCATTCAAGATAATTTTAAACATGATACCCGTCTAGTAAATAAGTAAGTAAGTTAGTATAAAAAAATAAAACAAAACAAGCATGATCTGGATCAGGGGTATGACTTACACATAACTTCAACACATACAAGCCCATGCGACTGTGATGTTGCTTGTGAACTAACACTTCACATTATAGCCTTTTCAGAATACAGACATTTACTGTTTAGAAGTCACGGCCACTAATAGTTACATACAGTGTTTGTGGATTTCTGGTTTGGGACTCTTGTTTTATTTTATTTTATTTTATGTGGTTAGTTCCTGTTTTTTTTTTTTTTTTGGTTTCATAAGGCCCTTTCACACCGCTTTAGTTCCATAACTAAATGTACAGTTCTAAAGTACTGGGACGATTTTGAGCAAACTATTTCCCAATACCATTTACAGGGTCGAATTCGCACGACAGTGTATACTAGGACGTAATGTAAGCCGGTCGACAGCGATGTCATTTGTGCGTGGCGTTCAACAACGTTAACAAAGAACAATGTTCACAACAGGAGGATGGAGGATGCTGTGATCGGAGATGTGTTTTTGTGTCTCGTGGGTTTCACAATAATGGACATGGAATCCATGGAAGTCGACGTATACGTAAAGCGATTGAAAGAACGGAAAGTAGGACTAAGAATCTACAACGACAACTTGCAGTGCTACATTTGCTACAAGTGCCTGCACTTCAGCGTCCGTACATTTATCGCTGTTCACCATACTTGCGAAATAAGCTGACACAATGTTAACAGTGACTTTAAACGGCATTTTAAATCATGGTGGCTGAGGGCGTTTTTGAACGCGTCTTGCCAATCAATGTATACTTACATCACGGTTAGTACCAGTTGAGCTGGTTAGACCCTGCTCTGGAGTAGGAGCAAATTTGGTTCTCGAAAAAGGCAGTCCGGTACTAAAGTCACACCTAGTTATGGCGATTCGAAAATGCCCAAAACTGGGTAGTTCCACAATTAGTTCTGGTACTATGAAAAGGTTCCAGCGGTGCGAAAGTCCCTATTGCATGATTGCTGTTCTCAGGTTGCTCATTATGTTCAACCCTTTCATTGTTAATTAATTCCTTTTAGCCTTGTGTGAGACTTTTCAATAGAGCAAAATCTTTTCTGTTTGGTATACCATCATGCTGTCAAGCTCTAGTCTACCGAATGTCTCTAGTGGATTCGTAGACTGCCAAAGCACATATATATTTATCTAGTCACTCAGGAAGTGCGTACAACAGATTAAGTTGTGATCCAACCGGAGATAAAATGTCAGATGATTAATTAATGCATAATGTCCGCTATCTGCTTAAAACACCTTACAGAGGTCATGTGGGACCACATGCCCCGTCTTTTCCCTGAACTGCACGTAACTCCAGCTCTGCTCCCAGACCCAGTGCCATCCAGGTGGCTCCAGCAGCTGTGGAATAGGCTTTGCTCGCTCTCCACTCGGCTCTTTCCTCCTCGCCTGACTTCATCTCGGGTTTGTATGGGCGTGCAGCTGTTCCATTCGGCAGTACAGCGGTCCAACCACAGTCTATAAATAGGGTAGGACATAACATGTCAACAAACATTAAACCTGCTGGATTGTGGGAGTTTGAGGGGAGTTTGGTGAGATGTGGTTGGCTCATATTGAGTTCGCTGCAGGATGTTGACGTTCTTTTACCCCAGTATGGCAGGAAAATCCTAGAGCTGCTTGTTTAGTCCTAGTCAATGTGAAATATTTGAGTCCATGCTAGATGTTCTCATTCTTTAACAAGCTGAAATCTCTAAGGATCTGCTTGGTGGAGTTCTGTAGCTGTAAGAAAAGTCACCTTGATGGCTTTGTCAGCTCTGTGTTCATTTGAGCCCCTCCAAGTCCCGGGAAAATGAGACCCAGCTGGAAAAGTGACTGAGCCAGAGGGGTACAAACTTTTTCCTCCCAGGCTGCCAAATTACAATCACTTTGGTGACTCTACTCAGCATGTTATCCTAAAAATCAAGGTAGAAGAGCATTACCTCCCTTCCAGAAGAAAAGGAAAATAAAAGATGTCTTTCCTTCACCCATTGTGTCTCCCTTTGTTCTTATGATTTATGCTTCAAAGTAGGTCATTCTGTTTCTTAGCTTTCCATTTTTTTGTTATTGTTACTGTCTTTATCTTTAGAAGCTTGCCCTCAATATGATAATTTCACAACATATAATGGCTCTATTCCAAAATCAAGTGAGCTGTCTGTTTTCTATATAAGCAGATGCTTTCTAAGGGGCCGTTCACACAGAATAGTTTTTTTTTTGCATTTCATTGCACCGCTTTGACATTGATTTACATGCACTAGACAGACATCTTTTTTTAAAACTGCACTTAAATGGTTAATTCACCCAGATAGCAAAATTATGTAATTAATAACTTACCCTCATGTTGTTCCAAACCCGTAAGACCTCCGTTCATCTTTGGAACACAGTTTAAGATATTTTAGATTTAGTCCGAGAGCTCTCAGTCCCTCCATTGAAGCTGTGTGTACGGTATACTGTCCATGACCAGAAAGGTAAGAAAAACATCATCAAAGTAGTCCATGTGACATCAGAGGGTCATTTAGAATTTTGTGAAGCATCGAAAATACATTTTGGTCCAAAAATAGCAAAAACGACGACTTTATTCAGCATTGTCTTCTCTTCCGTGTCTGTTGTGTGAGAGAGTTCAAAACAAAGCAGTCTGGATATCCGGTTCGCGAACAAATCATTCAGTTCACCAAATCGAACTGAATCATTTTAAACGGTTCACATCTCTAATACGCATTAATCCACAAATGACTTTAGCTGTTAACTATTTTAATGTGGCTGACACTCCCTCTGAGTTCAAACAAACCAATATCTCGGAGTAATGCATGCACTCAAACAGTACACTGACTGAACTGCTGTGAAGAGAGAACTGAAGATGAACACCGAGCTGAGCCAGATAACGAACAAAAAACTGACTCGTTCACGAGTGAAGAACCGGTAGCATCGGTTTTCGGATCACCAGTAGTTCTCTCGGACAGTTCGATTCAATAAACCGGTTGAAGAAAACGGTTCACAGGTTCTTTTGCGCTCGACGTAATGGCGTCATTTGCGATGATTGCCCTTGATTCAAGCCTTCGGTTTACCCGCGCTCATAACACTAGCACAGAATCAGTTCAGAATCAATCACCAAAAGAATCAGTTCGGTTCAGGGGCTCTGTGTGTCAGTCTGCTTTACGCTGAATCACGCATGCGCAGTATCATCAGCTCCTCGATTCTTCTTATCTGGCTCGGCTCGGTGTTCATCTTCAGTTCTCTCTTCACATCAGTTCAGTCAGTGTACTGTTTGAGTACATGCATTACTCCGGGATATTGGTTTGTTTGAACTCAGAGGGAGTGTCAGCCACATTAAAAAAGTGAACAGCTTAAGTAATTTGTGGATTAATGCGTATTAGAGATGCGAACCGTTTAAAACGATTCAGTTCGATTTGGTGAACTGAATGATTCGTTCGCGAACCGGATATCCAGACTGCTTTGTTTTGAACTCTCTCTCACACAACAGACACGGAAGAGAAGACAATGCTGAATAAAGTCATAGTTTTTGCTATTTTTGGACCAAAATGTATTTTCGATGCTTCAAAAAATTCTAAATGACCCTCTGATGTCACATGGACTACTTTGATGATGTTTTTCTTACCTTTCTGGACATGGACAGTATACCGTACACACAGCTTCAATGGAGGGACTGAGAGCTCTCGGACTAAATCTAAAATATCTTAAACTGTGTTCCAAAGATAAACAGAGGTCTTACGGGTTTGAAACAACATGAGGGTAAGTTATTAATTACATAATTTTGCTATCTTGGTGAACTAACCCTTTAAGAGTTTTGTTTATAACACAACATCTTTTTTTTTATTATTATTGTGCATAATGCATAGACTTTACTAAAGACTGTTGTCAAATTTGGCATTAGCATGTTGCTAAGCTAACAACAATACTTTAAAACACACAAAATACATTGAAATATTGCATAAAAAAACTCAAGTACGGTCTTTTAAAGTTAAGGTCCTAAAGTTCCTTTGTTTGTCTAGACCAGAGTCCAAATCCTCCAGAAAATACGGTTTTAGACTCGGACTTGAGTCCCAGTTTGAATTCATCTGGAGTTGAGTAATACAGCACTGCTTCTTCCTTCATTGTGTATGCATTTTTCACAGTGCTTGCTACAATGCTTTATGGGAGTGCCAAAAAATTTGGCAAAAAAGAAGCTGCCTTAAAAGGCAACATAATATAGCCTACCATTTGGAACAGCATTTCATTGGAAACACGTCTATGCTGCCTACATAGGGAGCTCACTAAGTTTTGGCACACAGCCAATGTGTATTTAATGGCATGTCGAAGGAAATTTCTTTGTAAATAAATCCATGTGAATGTTCACAGTAAATATAATTTTGCTTTGTTTGGAGGAGTTTGCAGCTTGTGCACCATATAATTATCGAGGTGCGTCATTATCAGCAGCGGAAAAAAAGACACGTGGTGTGATTATCCCACAGAAATAAAATTCTGTCATTTCCAGATATCCGTAGCCAGTATAATCAGACCAAAAGCCTTTTCATTGTCCTCTACTGCCAATTAATTACAAGCGGATCTCTGGAGCTCCTGAGGCCTAAACCTTTATCACTGTGAGTGTGTTTGTGAGTTAAAGAGAGCTCCAGTGCTCCGGACTCTGGCATATTTCCCCATTAGACCCTCTGAAAACAGAATGACCTTTGACCTATTGGCTTAGTGACGGATGCTGCAGTGCCGCTGGTTGTCAGCTCGCTGGCATTGTGTCTGCTCTGACCTGCCCATTCAAGACCTCGCTCCCATCCATTTCACCATCACGCCACATTTTTCAGGGTCCGGATGGCAGTGTCTCAAAGACCGGCCGCTCTCTGGAGAGTTCAAGTCTTACATCTGATTATATTCATGTAATTTAATTTAATGCTGCCATGTATATCGGATTTCCTAATGGATGAACTGTGACAATTGGAACTAATGTATCTTGAGCTAAAAACTGTATTTCATCTGATGCCAAATGCAATCCATCTATCTGAAAAATGATCCAGGGTTATTTATGGAGCGGCGTTTGGGGTTGTTGGATGACATGTAAATGTGCACTTTACATTAATATCTGCCATTTTGGCGTGACAAATTGATGTAGTGTAGAAGATGCACTTTGAACGTGTGTGTTAGATAGTTTATGCTCAGAAAGAGGATTCTGGGATTAGCAGCTTTGTGGTGCCTAGAAGTTTTCCTGCTCAAAACCACTAGGGAATTTTTGGAAAGCAGTCACAGTGAAAGAATTCAAGGAGGAATGTTGCAATGCCCATGACTTTTTTGTGAGTGTCACATGGTTAAAATTATATTACATTTTATTCAGTGGATAGTGGGATTATATTAATTTTGTTTGAAATGTATTTTCTTACAGCCGAGCATTGAGGCTTGAAACACGAGTTGATGTTTTTAGATTTCAATTATCAGATGAGAGGTTTTATGATTAAAATACGTTTTTGAACTACTACATAACTACAGTAATAGGAGGACCCGGGGGAAATGTTTTCAACTAGATTTTCATTTTTAAAGGAGTTTTATGGGTTCAAATCAAGTTAAGCAGTATTAAATAGCATCTGTCAAATACTACAGAAATACATGCCAATTTGTCACTTTAGTTAATTCAATAATTTACATTAATGTACACTTATTTTCAAAGTTTTTTTTAAGCCATAAATTTGATTAAAAGTTACATTTATAGTGTTACAATTGTTTTCTACTTTAAATAAATGCTTTGAACTTTCTTTTAATCAATCAATGTAAATTTATGAAAATGTATTACATTCTTTTACATAAATATTAAGCTGCACAGCTCTTTTCAAAATTGATGATAATGCATTTCTTGAGCAACAAATCAGCATATTAGAATGCTTGTTGATGATTCTTCAGAAATGATTTACATTTTGAAATATTATGTATAATATAATATAATATAATATGATTTACATATTCAAATAGAAACCAGTTCTTTTAAATTGTAATACTATTCAACAATATTACCGTTTTCATTGTATTTTTTGATATATAGTATATAAATTAATGCAGCCTTGGTGAAGGGAGTATAAAAGACATCCAACTTTTGAACAGTAATGTACTTAAAGTGGAAATAAATGGGGTAACAGACATCAAATTTGGTCCTCCATATACAAAAAAATGTTATTTGAGCTGTAAAGTTGAAACTTTGAACAGATAAAGAACAGATAGTCACTGGTGTCTAACATGCACAGTAAATGTATGTTATGTGTTTCAACCTTGTTGTTATATGGTGAACAGTGTACAATCTCAGGGACTAGTCAAAATAATTTCCTTGACTATTTCAAAGCATTATAGAGCATTTCTATAATTAATCTTGAATTAAGTTCAACAAAGGCAGAACATTATCTATACATCTTTAATTCAAAGAGTTTCTTTTTCAAGGAATGGATTTTGTTTTCAAAAATGTCGTATTGTTATATCCGAAATTAAACCGCTTCAAATTTATTAAGAATGATTCATAGAAGGATGTATGTGTATTAGCTAATATTTGTTTAGGAGGATCTCAAAAGGGATTCTAAAACGAGATCATTATTTCAACAGAATGCCTTTCCTGCATGTCTCATTTCTGAGTGATTAAATCAATTTCTTATAAAGGGAAAGTGTTTTCTCTTCTGTCTATGAAGGTTTGTCTGACTGCACTCATCAGCATGCGGAGCAGCGGTTGATGGGTTAACCCTTAGTGTGCTGGCGGTGGAATGATTGACCTAGGCTTTGTGTTGCTCTATATTTCTTGTGCCTCTCTCTCTCTCTCTCTCTGTCCTTGGGGCCTCCCCCCCCCCACCCATTACCATGTCTGGGCCTGGAGCCCGTTGCTATGGTTACCTCAGGAAGAGTTAATGCAGTAGGAGACTGAAATTGTATTATCTTCTAACCCCCCCCACCCCCCGCCCACTCTTCAATTTGTATTTTATTATTAGTCTTATTGGGGGGGTGGGAGGAAGGTGGATTGGAGGAGGGAAGAAGGTGTATTGTTTCATGTATGATTTATAATAAAAAAAAAATGTTGTGAAATAAGACACATTTAATTTTTTCAGTTCTTATTTTAGAATTGTAGAAAAAGCGGTAGCCGATATATTGGACCGGCTGATTATTCAGTCCTAATATTTGTGGTATTGACCACTAAAAAGACAAATATGAACACATTTATTGAATGAACAGGCAGACATTTTTTTATTTTTCTTTCCATCTTTATCTATTTTCGCTTCCTTGACTATGTGCACTTCATCATCCTCCCACTATTTCCTGTTTGACACTTGAGCTCCATCCAGGGCTTGTTTGCTTTGCTCTTACCACTTGTCTCACTTCATGTTTCTGCCCATTCATTGACAGCGATGAGTGCGGGTCCAAGGGCTCCACTCAAGACCACCGGATTTGCTTGAAATCCCCGTATTGTAATCCCACCATCCGCTTGTGATGAACGAACTGGGGAGATGTGTGTTTTAGCAAGCGGAAAATTAATAGAGGGTCTGAATGTAAGCTAGACAAGACAACGAGACACGCTGGGAGAGGAGGCTAGAAATTATACACAAGATCCGAGGTTGACTTTAGACATGCTTCTTTGCACCTTAACTTATGCAGCTAGTTTAATGGCGATTTGGTACAGAGTTCTACATTCATGTTGTACATTCATGAGTTATTAATGTCTGAGATATTTTGAGAAATAATTATTTTAAAGATGCTTTTAAAAAGACACAAAAGACCCAAAACCTTTAAACACTATATATGTAATGTGTAATTGATGTCATTCTGATATTTCACCACTCACACATCTAGTCTGAACTGACACACACACACACACACACACACACACACGCACAAGCTCACACAGTTTTGTTGCAAGCGTCTTGAGGTGGACTATCATTTCCTGAACAGTTCGAGGGTTTCACCCATTATTCTAATCTCTTCATTGTCTTGACTTTCTCTGCTGATGAACCAGTTGTTGTGTTTCCATCTTATCTCATGATTCTGATCTGTAGTACTCTCCTTTTTCTCTCCCTGTGGGTGTTTTTTTTTCCTTGTGGGAGTAATTTCTATGAGTGTCACTGTTTATTAATTAGTGTGTGTTCGCAGGGACTGCCTGTTAAAATGTCATTGACTTAGTGTAGCTACTTCAGATTTTGATTAGTCATTTCTATATACATGTGTCTGTGTTGTGAAAGTGGCGTGACATTCAGCCAAGTATGGTGACCCATTCTCAGAATTTGTGCTCTGCATTTAACCCATCCAAAGTGCACACACACAGAGCAGTGAACACACACACACACACACACACACTGTGAACACACCATTTATGCTGCGGCGCCCGGGGAGCAGTTGGGGATTCGATGCCTTGCTCAAGGGCAACTAAGTCGTTTTATTGCCAGCCCGGGATTCGAACCCACAACCCTAGGGTTAGGAGTCAAACTCTCTAACCACTAAGCCACGACTTCCCCATGTCGTGGAAGTTGAACAAATATCATTAATATCATCATAGCCTAGTTCAATATTAACATTGGTCTCTATTTCCAGTTTTGTGCAAGAAGAGAGATCTCAATCCAAACAGCAGAACACTATGAATTTTTATTTGGTTATCATTCTGTATATGTCTTGTAGCTTAACCTGTGTGACCAGAAAATCTGAATGTAGTAGTGAGTCAAACGTGTAAATGAATGTCATCCAAATAAAATTACCCTTGATGGATTTTTGTGGTTAACTGTCTATTCACACACATCCTCCATGTCTGAGCACTCCAGATAAGCAGACAAAACTCAGTCAGGCAAAAATGATTGCTAAATTTGTTGTTAGTTAGCTAATAAGGGAACTAATGACAAAATTACAGCAACGAAAGTATTGAATTTGCCTTGTTTTTCTTGCTTGTAAATGTATGTGTGTGTTAGTTTGTTTCATCAAAATATATTCAGCAAACCCAACAATTATATTTTTGTAATAATGTACTGATGACAATACTGGTTTTGGCAAATTATGTTTGCATTTAGGTTTAAATATCCCATCTCATTAAATATTCAATGAGCCTTAAAGGAATAGTTCACCAAAAAATGAATATCCTGTCATCATTTACTCACCATCAAGTTGTTTCAAACTTGACAATAAAAAAAAAAAAAACTTTAAAAATTGTAAATGCATTGTTTTATACATGACGATTTTGCTGAATACAAACGGAATATGATGCTAGTGAGCCAAGAAAGCCCCAGTTATATTTTATTGTACTTAATTTCCCATCAGATAAAGTGTGTTTGTGCAATTTATGACTACTTTGAGTATATAAGTTGATTAATGCCAAGAAAGAGGCCATAAAGTAATTTCACAGTCTCTTGATTGATAATTTTATGTAATAGTAATGGCATAGCAGTAACCCTAATGCCCAAACATTTATTGCTTTAGTTTGAACATTTTCGTTGTTATTATTGTTGGTAGTGGTGGAGCAAACGATTTGAATAAAACCACTTATTTAAGGTTCAGTTTCTGCCAGCAATACTGGGGAAAATGAATGAAAAATAGTCCAAGCAGTTTATCCAATGTCATGAATAATGCACTTCTGTGTGAAAGGTTTCACATTCGCCCGCTCATATGGCTTGCTTTATGTATCAACCTTCCTTGTCTTTGCCAACAGGGGAGCGTGAGCCAAAACATCGAAAAAGCATTCGCGCCAAATGAATCCAGTGTGGCTCAAGCGAGCGTTTCTTTCTTCTTTTTTTTTCTTGGCTCAAACTGCCGACTTCAAACTCACAGCAGTGACACATACTTTCCTCTTCAACAGCTTTCCTTACCCCATGTGGTGGACATTACCCTCTAGACTGACAACTTCTCCAGTTTCCTCCAAACTCACCGGCTCCGTGTGTGATGCCAGATGACTGTTATTAGGACCCTTCTGTAGCCTGAACACAGAGCTCTGAAAGGTCAAAATAAATACTTAGAAAGAAAAAAAAAAAGGGCGAAAGAAACAAGAGTTGGCTGCCAACAAGCCATGTGCTAATAGCACAATGAAACAATACTGTTAAGTGGCCCCTGAAAATAATTGCAGATCTGTGTTTTTATTTGCTAAGGCTCCTGGGTAATAAACTGGGTAACGTTCAGTGCTAGCAGTAAAATGCGTTCAGCCACATGTGGAAAAGAGAGAGCGCGCTCTCCTGTTGACCAGTTTTATTTGGAGATGAAGGGATGGGAACATACTCATGCTAGAGTCATTATTATAAAACATTGGTGTTGGGTTTATATTTGATCCCTTGGACTGATTGTGTTGTCTAAAAAAGGGACTCATTAAAAAGTAGGTAATGAAAACGTGCCCACTTGTAATTCTAAACAAGTACTACTTTCTTTACTCTGTCGAACACAAAAGATGAATATCCTAATATAAAATGAAAATGAATGGGGACTGGGTCTGTCAAGCTGTAAAATGACAAATAATTACAATAAATCTATCATAGTCTATTTATTATCTGATAGCAGTTGCTCTGGACTCTTGTTTTCCTTTCAAGGACACTCAGACCATATGAAAGAAAACGAAACCTTTTGTTACCCATGTTGTACAGCAGGGATTTCACCTTGCTGTTGAGACTGAACAGACAAATTAGTGTATCTTCTAAATAACAAACCCTGTACAGGAAAACCAGAGCTACTTAAAGATCTCTTAAAAATGACAATGAAGTTGAATGAAATACAGCTAGTGAAATTTCTCTCCTGGGTCTTTTGTTCTCAATGTGTTCTGTCACCATTGCTTTTGTGACAAGCCCAGTCAACCGACTCTTCTTTCCATCAATGAGGTGACTGGAGAGTCATTATCTGAAGATTAGTGACAGTATCAGGTTTTGGCATGCGGAGCCCTTGGGGTCAGAGGACTTGGCAGGCTGTTGGCTGCTCGCAGGCAGAACTGGGGTCTGTAGATGTAACTTACCTCACCGCTGTGACCTTTCCGGGACTATCTGTTGACACGGCCTATCTGAGCCAGTAATCCTTCACCAATCATCTCTCCTTTTCCCTCTTGCCTTGCATATACCTCTATACTCCTGTTTCTTTTTCTAGGCCTGATATTTATTTATTTATTTTTACTTGCTGAATCTGAATGACTAGTTGACTGATAGTTAAGGAAGCATTGTTTTGTGTAATTGCATTGGAAACCTATCTATCTATCTATCTATCTATCGATCCATCCATCCATCCATCCATCCTTCCATCCTTCCATCCATCCATCCATCATATTCTCAAAACTATAAAAAAAAATGCAAAAAAAGCCAATAAATTAGTCAAATAGGTTTCAATTTTAATTAATGTGTTTACTTTAATATTAAATATGTAAACAATTTATATATATATATATATATATATATATATATACATAAAAATGTATATATAATGTATGTATTATTTTAAATATTAGATTTTAATTTATTAAATTATAAATTCTACATCTGCTAATACAAATTAGTCAACCTGAATAAATGACTAGTTGTTTTTTGGACAGTTGGTTGACAATTTTTTTTTATTTATTTATTTTTTTCTTCAAAGATTTGTTGTTTAATTGATATAACCATTTAGAATTAATTTCACAATCTGTGCAAGTTAGGGAGAGTGGTCTGTAATCCATTTAAGTGAGAGGGCTTAAAGTCTTTGACATGTACGATAGGGGTTTAACACCCTTCTCAAGGGAGCACTACTGCATATTAGCTGAGTCCATTAGAACTGGAATTGACCCATTTGTGGGTATTCAGGATCACTGCACCTTTCCAGACATGTGCAGGAACCTGGTTATTTCACTCTGATTGGAGTGTTTCCATCAGCCTCTGCTATTATGCCACTTGCTGGAATTAGTGATTCAATCCCACAGCCTGCTGCCTTGCCCTCTGAGAATACGAACATTTTGTCCCCCATTTCAAAGAATCAAACCCTTGTGAAGTAACATTAGCAATTATACAGATCTGACTTGAGATTTCAAAGTCCTGGACTTGACTTTATTCAAGATGTCTCCTTAAATCAGTTCATTAACGGGAGATAAAACCCAATCCTTTAATTAAGAGCTAATTCCATTTTATTAAAACAGACTTAAGTGCTTAAGGAAACAAAACTGTATTCGTCAATCCTTCCATTATAAGGGCTCTCTTTACTTCCAAAGATTCTCTTTTTATGTTTATTTCATCTCGTCAGAGCACCAAATTACATACCACGAGCGAATGTGTGTGCCGTTTTCGGTTTATCGAATCCTGGCCATTTGAAAATTCAACAGCAGGCCTGATGGCTCGAAGGACAGGTTTGTGTGTGAGTGCGGAGTTGAGGATTTTTTCTGGAACAGGTTTCAGGATCAGATGCATTCCGGTCGCTTCAGAGAACACCAGCGTTCCAGTCAAACATGAGATATTCCTTTCTGCTGTTTTTTTTTTCAGAATATAATATAGCTTTTTTCATTGCCAACTCACATGGTTTTAATTGTGACAAGGCAGGTCAGTGCAGCGGAGGAAACAACAGGTGGAAAAACTGCGGTAAGACAGTCACGCCGTCACAGTAATCTGATTGTATTACCGCTTAAAAACACGAGTCAGGGCACACTTAGACATCACGATGTCAGCTTTAGCATGAACAATGAGCTGGATTGTGTTTTAGCCTCACTGTCAAACAATGCTGCTTAGAACAGTTTTATTTATACCTGCTTACATTTTTTTTTGCTAAAAATCTCATTTTGAATTGAACACTAATTACATATTCTGCTTCAGTCGGCTGTAGAGTGAGCCTTCGGGGCTTGTGACTGAATTCATGCCAGAGAGGAAGCGTTTGTACAATGTCATCTTAAACACGCTGATTGAGGCCGACAGCTCAAGTTTTATAGACTCATTTAAAGCGTCTACTCAGAGTTTCTTCTCATTAAAACAATTCTTTGTGTTCTTAGACACATTTGGAATTTTTTCCACCCAGAATAAATGTCATGTGCTTCACAGACCGTTCAACAGTGTCACCTCACTAAAAAATCTACGATGAAACGCAGCTCTCGTGGAAACAAGAGTACTGAGCGTCTCAATTCACCGTCCGTCTGTTGAAAGACATTGGAAGTGTTCTCAAACGCAGCCGGGGGGCAAGTGCGAGTGGGCTGCATTGATCTTTAATGACCTTGCTCGGTGAACAGTTATCTAGATAAATCCAATGCCGCCTGAACTGTACGAAAAAAAAAAACTATTTGTCAGCAAAAGACATTCACTCAATTTAAACTGTGTCAAATCCACTGTCAAATTATTTCTAGAGGCATTTATGTTTGAACGCTCTTAAATGATATTAATACCACATTATACTTAATTAGTTGGCAGGAGACGGATTACAGAAGAAAAAAATTAAGATCTAAAAACAGACTTGCCAGTCTGGTTATTTTTTTTTTCTACATTCAATCACATTATTATTTTTATTTAATTAGCTTTTTGTAGTTTATCACACTTTAAAAAAATGCATGTGTTTTTGTGACTTTTTTCTCACAATTTCAAGTTTAGGCCTAGAGTACATCTCACCATTCTGACTTTTTTTCTCATACTTATGAGTTATAAACAAAATTGTGAGACAGAGAAGTCAGAATTGCAAGAAGCAAACTAGTGTCTTAGGGCAATATTTTGTTATTATCATAATTAGTCAACCTTGTTCTGTTTTAGTCGACTAAACATCTGAGCATTTTAGTCTAGTTTTAGTCAATGAAAACGTTTAGTCACATTTTCGTCATGCTGTATAATAGTTAAACTATTATAAAATAAATTCTCATCTTCTCATCATCATATCATCTTAGTCATGGGAAGAAAGCTCGACAACTAGTGTAAACCTACAATTCTGAGGAACAAAGTCAGAATTCTACAATTGCGAGGTTTATGACTGGGAATTCCAAGAAATTCTGATAATAATAATAATTCTATTTCTGAGAATGAAAAAAAAAACCAGAATTGTGAAATAATTCATATAATTTTTCTAGGCAAATTTGCAGCAGTTCGGCTCAAAGCTCTTACCATAAACCTTTCCTCAATTATCGATTTTCAGATTCGATTCAATCCGCAGTGACGTCACTTTAACATAAACCAAGAGCCCCCATGGCCCGTAATGAGGGTTGATAAGGACTCATTGACAGCATTTTCATTAGTCTTCCAATCATGTTTCCTCGTTAAAGTAATCGTGTTGTTTTGGGCATATTGAAGTGTAATTTCCCCAATTCAACAGATACTTCAACAATGGCACTCATGTATGAGAGTGCAAGAGAATTTTGATTGGAATACAAGAAGTAAATACGGGTTAAAGCAGCCCATGTAATTGTGGCTTTTGAAGCCATTAATGTTAATGTAATAAATAAGCATGCCTCATTTGATCTGGTCGTTGGTGGAACAGGTCTTGCACTACATTGAAATGCTGTAATCTGTGTGATTCCGCTCATGGCGGGCGTCACACTGACACTGGGAGTGAAAAATGGATGGAGCTTCTTGGCATATTTATGTGAAGGGACGGGAGACTGTAGACTAATAAGAGAGAGGCGGGGGCCCCTGCTGATGTGAGTGGCAATATCCTCCTGCGGTGCACGGCCCCTCTCAGGGGACGTCTCTTTAAAGGACATGGGGAGAAAAAAGGGAGCGAGAGAACGGCTGGCGAGCTGCCCTCGGAAATCACGCTGCTATCTTCTCTTCAAAGGCACTGATTACCCAGCTCTCATTCTTCAAGTAAATGCTCTCTCGTGCATTCAGCCCGGGGAAATGATGCATTTCACGAGAACAGGGAATGGGGAAGATTTTCATGTGAATGTGACACAGTATAAGCACAGAGGAAGTGTAATATCTTGCTGGTGTCTCTTTATATGAGACAAAGTAAAACGATACAATTGTCAGATGTGTGTGTGCGTGTTTTAAGACACTAAATCTATTGACATTTTTCAGTGGATGATTTTTTTATTTTTTGATAAATGCTAGTTAATTATTCAGTCATGTGGCAATAACATTACTAGTTGCTGGTCTACTACTAGTCCGTCTCTCAGATGAAGACATGTTGTAACATTTATGGGTTGCAATGCTTGTAATTGGACTATAGTATCAACATCCTCCAGCTTCTGGACTTTTATTGTTATGTTTTATTGTTATTTTATTGTGATCTTTTATTGTTATCTTGAATCATTTAGGCTTTGATTCTCTATAATTTATCTCATTCTATTGAATTTTAGTTGATCTCATTTTTAGTTTAGTTCTGTTTACTGATGCTAATTTATGTACAGTATGCCTGTAAATCCTAATTTGGCACAACTAATAAATGCTCTGATATGAATGGGCTGCGTGTGAGGAGACGGGAATAAAACTTTCCCACTCCAGAATTCACAGAGTCGCCTGCAACCTACAGGAGGCACATCACCATGGGAACTGTTCGAAAAGCGTTAAAGTTACTCAGAACTGCTTCATGCATTTCGAAAAACAAATTCAGTTTCTCTGAACTCGGTCTGTTACTGCTGGAAATTGAGATATTGGGCATTTTTGGTGAAATGGAACCCATTGTTATAGCTAGGATTGGGAATGTTGGGATTCATTCATGCAATTCGGCGGAGACAGTCTTTTTTCTGCAGTATGGTGCAATGCTACAGACAATGATCTTATACCAGGAAAAAAATAAAATAAAATCATCCAAATGATGCAATCTTATAAATCTGGTTATTATTTCAAAAGTTTAGTAAATTGATGAGGGTATTTCTTTTATTTAAATTCCACGTCAACTATGTCTGACCCACATCAAATACTTCTCTTTTTGTAATTGAAATGATTCTTTTACAGTGTCTAGCCTACATCAAATAATTAAATCAACAACGTGATGAAATGAAATTAGAGGCAATGTAATGATTCCTGCAACTGAAAGCAATCAGGGATGAACTTCACATGTGTGAATTGCAAGGGTCCCAGAAGTTCATCATTTTTGAAGTTAATTTGAAATTGTTGCTCGCTGTATTTTTGCCCACATAACACAAAATGGGGCTGGAAGGGCCTGGGGTTTTAATTTCCGTGCTCTGTGCACTGGAATCAGAGATCAAAGACACTCGTCTCACTGAACACACTACTGTCCCTCTCTCTCTCTCTCTCTCTCTCTCTTTCCTCATTCACGCTCCGTTTCTGTGCAAATCCAGATTGAATTTTCCTTTCTTTGTGTCTGACATACAAATCCAATGACACTTATATATGTCTGTATGCTTATTCTATTAACAGCCTCATCAATTAATTGTTTACATGTTAATTTAAGTATTTATTTGAATTATGACATCTCAGATATATTAGAGCTATTTTTTTTTTGTGTGTGTGAATGTTAAGTTAAACATTTTAATTTATTACCATTATTTATTTACTTATATATTTGCTTGTTGGGTACACCTTATATCATATTTACTGTCATTAACTATATTATATTGTGTATAAAATATATACTACGCTAATAAGACTACACTACTGTCTAAAAGGTTATTTAAAATCTCTTATATGCTCACAGAGGTTGTATGTATTTGATCAAAAAAAAATAATAATAATAATTGCAACTTCAAATACATGTAATTTATTTTAAAATGTAATTTATTCCAATTTATGCCAAATACACATAATATATTTGTGACCCTGGACCACAAAACCAGTCTTAAGTGTCAATTTTTGAAAATTGAGATTCCATTGATGTATTGTTTATTAGGATCGGTCAATATTTGGTCGAGCTACAACAATTTGAAAATCTGGAATCTGAGGGTGCAGAAAAAATGAAATACTGAGAAAATCACCTTTAAAGTTGTCCAAATAAAGTTCTTAACAATGCATATTACAAATCAAAAATTACGTTTTGATATATTTGTGGTAGGAAATTTACAATACATCTTAATGGAACATGATCTTTACTTTATATCCTAATGATTTTTGGCATAAAAGAAAAATCTATCATTTTGACCCATACAATTTTTTATTTTTTCAAAAAATATACCATAGCGACTTAAGACTGGATTTGTGGTCCAGGGTCACATATGTAAATTAATAAGCTTTTTTTTTTTTTTTTTTTTTTTAATTTCAGGTAAATTTAACGTGTAAAATGACATGTTTTACAGGAGTAAAATTAAATGTGTTTGTGCATCATATTTACCGTCATTCAATTATATTATATTGTGGAAAAATTATATATTGCCATTTTGTTAACCATGGGTTTAGATATCCTGGCATCAGTTGTTAAAAAGATCAACTGCTATTAACCGTATCTAAAAATCAGAGCTGTCAATAATTTAGTACTGTGCATTAATTCAGTAGTATGTTTACTTATTTAAGAAAAACAATAAAAAATGTGTGCGTTTAATCTTGCCCCCTGAATAAATGAGCACATCATATAATAAATTTGATTATTTTTATATTGATTGACAGTCTTAGTAAAACATCAATCATGATAAATAGATATCATCTGAGCTGGAAGTGTCACGGCAGATTGTAGGTCTTCAGCAGCCGTGGACGACACAAACTGAGAAAAGTATTAGATGTTTCCTCTGCCAGAGCAACTCTAGCTCGGCTAGACACGTGTGGAAGAATATGACTAATGAAGTCATTGCGGTTGTCTAGACGTGACTAAAACCACGTTTGTTTTCAACAGCTTTGACAGACGTGTTTATTTACATGTGGGGACGCCAACGTAATGGAGGTGAAAACCTCCTCCCACCAGAGAGACAACATACATTTCAACTTGAGGAAGCTGCCAGAAGAACATTTGAGCTGTGTTTTGCGCTCAATACTGACATATGTAAGCAGGACCCAAGCCAAGAGAAGACATATATTAGATCCTGGAATAAGTGTTATTTTCTGAAAACAGACGTTTTATGAGAGAGAGAGACAGTATGGAACTATACACCAATTATTCTGACAAAAGGGAAATTCATAAAACCGGGGTGATGAAATAGTTACAGTAATTGCCTAGCTTCTGTTCCTGTCACGTTTTGTGTCCAGCCGCGTCGGGTTAACGTGTAATTAGCCGAACTCGCAAATGAGCATGGAGCATCACGCAGCAGTTTGGCTCAAGCTTGCTGTAGAACCATCCATATTAAACACTTGAATCAATGGAAATAAATTATCATTCAAAAGACTGGGATCAGTGAGATTTTTGAATGTTTTTAAATAGTCTCGTAAGCTCATCAATGCTGCATTTATTTGATTTAAAAAAACAGTAATATTAGGACATATTTTTACAATTTAAAATAACTGTTTTATATTTTACTATTAATATAAGCTGAATTATATATCTATATCTATCTATCTCTCTCTCTCTCTCTCTCTCTATATATATATATATATATATATATATATATAAATTTAACATATCCATGCTGAATAAAACTATAATCTATTTAAAAAAAAATTAAGCAAAAGACAAATAATTTTGCATTTTAAATTATCCCTTTTTTTCATGACGACAGTGATGAGAATATGAATACACTACTGTTAAAAAAGATACGTTTTTGAAAGGTGCTCACAAAGGCTGTATGTATTTGATTAAATACATTAAAAACAGTACAATTATGAAATATTTTTGCAATTTAAAATAACTGTTTTCTATTTAAATATATATTAAAATGTAATTTAATCGTGTGATGCAAAGCTGTATTTTCAGCATCATCACTCCAGTCTTCAGTGTCACACGATCCTTCAGAAATGATTATAATATACTGATTTGCTGCTTAAGAAACATTTCTTATTATCAGTGTTGCTTTATATTTGAGTGACGTGACATTCAGCCAAGTATGGTGACCCATACTCAGAATTCGTGCTCTGCATTTAACCCATCCGAAGTGCACACACACAGAGCAGTGAACACACACACACACACACTGTGAGCACACACCCGGAGCAGTGGGCAGCCATTTATGCTGCGGCGCCCGGGGAGCAGTTGGGGGTTAGATGCCTTGCTCAAGGGCACCTAAGTCATGGTATTGAGAGAACTGTAGATGCACTCCCCCCACCTACAATTCCTGCCTGCTCGAGACTCGAACTCACAACCTTTCGATTGCGAGTCCGACTCTCTAACCATTAGGCCACGACTTCCCCACATATTCCCCACATATTCCCCACATATTCCCCATTCCCCATGGATACTGTGATACATCACTGAGTCTTTTGTAGCATTATACATGTAACATTACACATATACCAGTTTAATAAATCCTGATGATTTCTTAAATGATTTCTTTCAAAGAATGTCTTACAAAAATAAATTTTGATTGAAATATGACCTGGAGTCTTTCTTAGCGGTTGTGAGTCTCACCCACATTGAGAGCCGCGCTACTATTCTTGCTGAACCGCGGTGTCTCTCATTGAAAACATTCAAAGTAATTACGTTTCCAGTGCAGTCGATGTGATCTGCAGTCTATTAGTGACACATTCATTGCCGTGCACAGTTGAACAGAGCATGATTAAAGACAAGCTAGTGGACGCTAAGATCTCTTCAGGTGGATTCGCTTTGAAATGATGCAGCAATTAACAGCTTTCGGACAGAAAGCGACGTCAGGCAGCCGGTTGTTGATTGGACGTTGTTGTTGTTTTGGTGTTTAGCTGTCTTTGTGTCTGAACCGTCCCCCCCCCCCCCAGCCTCTGAGGGGAATGTTTAGAATCGACTGCCGATTAACGAATGCCCAAACGAGTTCAAAGGAATGGAAAATTAAAGCGTAAAGATTTCTGAAGTCTGTTCTGTTTGTTTTCATCGTTTGATGCTTACCATTCCTCCGGTTGTGTTCGAGCCAGCTAGTTTTCACGGGTTGTTTTTGTAACCCCTTTCAGCTGTTTCATTGTGAAATGAATCAAAGAAGACTTCTGGCTTGTGTGTCCTCACAAGACGAATGAAACGGATCACTGAAATCCAGACTGTTAAGTGCTATTGCTACATTGCTAGTGCTACATCCCAATGCCAATTCTGAACTGTGTCCATCACATGCAAAATCATGGGCAGGTCATATTTTACTCCAAAATCCAGCAATATATATATATATATATATATATATAAAGACAAGATAGTGGACCCTAAGATCTGTTAAGGTGGATATCATACCATATTTATATCTAAATATATTACAGGGTTTTTTGCAATATGAGCCAACTGTTTATTGATTGGTTTTGTGAGAACTGCGATGTTCAGTTTTGGTCTTCACGGATGAACATGCTTCATATGTAGCTCTTCACGGCCCTGTCGACCTCTTCCTCTTTCCACTTCATCAGCTTCTCCATCTCTCCTTCTGTTCTCCACTGCAGCCGAGAGCTGCCTCTGCATAATTTCAGGCCAGGGGTTAAAAAGTGTCTCGAAACCATGTTCTGTCTAAAAGCTGAGCTTCAAAGCCAGAGATAATATGCGAGTTTCGTAAAGCAGAGATCTTACTTTTGAAGTTGTTTGTTTGTGCGTTATTTTCTTGCTGTTTCCACCACACATTCAACTCTCTAATGCATTTGTCACGAAACCACATGGAAGGCCTATCTCAGCATTCAGGTTTCAACTTGAGAACGACTCAGAATAGACTAAGATTAGATTTAGGTTCTTAAACGCACCCTGTATGCTGTTAACTTCAACCGCAGATCTGCAATTACACCGTAATTGTGGTAAATTCCTCTCAATATGAATGTGAAATATGGAACATGAAGAAGACATTAATTTGAAGTTGGTGCCCATTAAGGGATAATCGACATGCAGCTGCCATAATTTCCTCTCTCCATTATGCAGTCTGCTGAATGCGCTCAGCGTCTCTGACTATTACTGCGTCTGCATCAGTTTTTACAGTTTGATGACATGGAAAATTGACATTTGTTTGGCAGGTTTGGTGGCGCAGGGGTTGGCTGCTTGTTCCTGGTGTAAATCCCCACAGTGGTGGTGTTTGTGGACACTGCTCTGATGTTCCAGTGTACACGGACGTCTGTTTGCTAAATTGGGTCTAAAATTCTGGAAATGTGCCGGAGCACCTCCTGCAATATTCATTAATGGCATTTCAGACTTGCTTTCTAATTGGTTGGCACAGTTAATCACTGGTCCCTTGTATTGCGAGTTGAAGGTGCCCAGAAAAGAACTAACAAATAAAAAAACAAAAAACAAGATGGAGTGAATTAGAAACAGCACAAGGCTGTGTGACAAAGCAATTAAACAAATGAGACAAAAAAGAAAAAAGAAAATGTTCTAAATGGTTGGTGGGAAATGATTCTAAAAAAAACTTGAAATAATAATAATAAATAAATGACTGATTATTATTATCGTTGTTGTTGTTGTTGTTGTTGTTAATGTTAAAAAAATATGCAAAATAAAATATATTTTGCTATACACGACATATATACGAAATACAATTATTATTATTATCATTATTATTATTTTAAAAGTAATTTCCATTTCTAGTGAATTACTAAATAATATTAACTGATGTTTTACTACTGAGGTTTTGTAAGTCATCATTCTCATTACTGTAAACATTACTGTAATTTTAAAAAATGCCACAATTTTAAGACCACAATATAATATTATATATTTATATATATATATATAAAAAATATATATCTTTTTTTATTTTAAATAATAATAGTCATTATTACATAATATATGATCATGATACATAATACATGATTACATGACAATTGAAATAATAACAGTAAATTGCTTTATGAGTAATATAATTTTAATTAAATATGCAAATTTCTGAATAAATTATATCTAACTAGCTACCATGTTTCTCTAGATTGCAGGGAATGTTTTAGTGCCTTTTAGACTTTTAGAATCACATTTATTACTAATCAGCTCTGCTCTGAAGAAAGAACGCCATCAAAAGTTAGTGTCAGCTTTGGACTGGGAATTGAACTAAGCATGTTTTAGTCTTCATTGTTCGCTATCCTGCTGAGCCACTGTTAATGTGAGTGCAAACAATGGCCTCCTTGAGGAAATGGAACGAGCCCTGAGGGGAAGTGGTGTCAGTGGTCAGGGTGATAACCTGGCAATTACTGTCAGCATTGCTCATTAATCTGAGAGAGTCCTTTACTCGCCTACAAGCAGCTGCCACCGCTGCCGCCCCGTCCTGGAGACACGGCTCTGGCCTGGCTGCTCATTTGTGCTCGCTGTGCAGCTCAGGGGCGATTGACTGAAGGAATGTTACATTTGGGCCATTTTTGAATTGGTCTTCCCGGTGTTTCTGAGGGTGGATATGTTGCTGTTACTTTTGCTATTTACAATTTAGTATTTGTTAAGCAACGGTGGCTGTCTGGAAGAAAAAAAAATTAAAGAACAGTGCCACTCAAAAGATTGTCTGTAAGATAAATAAATAAACCACTTGTGGGTTTTGTTCAGTATTCCTTTTTTTGTTGTGAGAAATCAATACTTTTATTCAGCAAAGGTGCATTGTATTGTTATAAAGATTTCTTCTTTTTTTATGCTGTTGTTTTATGATAATAGGAAATGTATCAAAAGGTTCATTTGACAACGAAGACTGGAGTAATAACTGAGCTTTGCATCACAGCAATAAATTACATTTTAAAATTCAAATGGAAAACATTTTAAATGGTTAACGTTGTTCAGAATATTATAGTTTGTACTGTATTTTAACCAAATGGTGAGCCTAAGAGACTTTCTAAAAACATTTTTTTAAAATCTCACTGACCCGGAACTTTTGAACAATTGTGTACGTGCTGATAGATTTAAATTCAAACATTTTGAGAAAGGAAAGAATCCCAATATCATTTTTGTCAAGATTGTCATTTTGGTTCACAATCTGTATGCTATTTTTAGTCAAACATATGTCATGGAAAGCATATTCACAGGAGCTCTGTGATAACCATCAGAAAGGCAGAGGAGGAACCAAAAAGTGAAAAACCGAGAGCTTGGATTCCCCTCAGGCTGGACTGTCCCACCAGACGAGCCCTCTTCCTCCTGATGGACGCCTGCTATCTTTCTCGCATCAATCTCACCTGACCGCTGATATATCAGGAAATAAATGAGAGGAGATCTCCACCTCTTCTGTCACTGCCTTAATGTGTGAGATAAGCAGCTCCACGTAATTACAATCCTCCAAAATAATTGAAACAAGAGGCTAAACGTTTAGCTGTAGTTTTAATTAGGCCGTGCTTCAAATTAATAATTGCCGCTTAAATCAGAAATCAGGCCCACTGTTGTGACGGCTGCTACGTTCTAATAACAGTGGCACTCGTTGGCTGTTTATTACATTATTTCTCTATGGGAGGCTTTCACCGGGGGCTGCCGAGGGGAAGAGGGGCGAGAGGAGGGAGAGAGAGAGAGATGGATGCAGGCACTCTGTTTGGTTATCTTTCGAATGCAGCAAAGCTCAGCTAAGATTAAATTCATTCGCTTTTCCATGGATATCGCATGTTCATTTCCCCCCTTCGTCGGCAGTGTTAGGAAGAGGTGGAGTACTAAAGAATGGAGGGAGAAAACTGCCAATGCCACATATTCCAAAACGTAATCATGCCACCAACAACATCAGCGTAATAAAGCGCCTGCTGTTTAACATACGGCGTGTTGTCAACACACGGATAAGACTGAATATATGGCCAAGAGAAAATGTTGGTAATGTGTTTATGTGAAGTCTGAATATATCACTGGTGGTTTCTCAGAGGAAGGAAGGTGGGCAGCGCCTCCTCTGAAGCATGGGGAGAGAAAATTATCGTCTGTACAAAAATCAAGCAAAACAGACATTACGAAAGAGGAGATTAAATCGTGTCTTACTTTAGGGTGTTTTCAGAGTTTGCTTTGTGCTCTCTTGTTTGCTGCCCTCAGGCCTCTATGATAGTTTGGTTACACTTTAGTATAGGGGCCAATTCTCACTATTAACTAGCTGCTTATTAGCATGCCTACTATTAACTTGTTGGATGTTTATTAGTACTTATAAATCACTAATTCTGCATGACCATATTTTACATCCCTAATCCTAGCAAATAGCTAAACTTAGCAACTTCCATGAACTTTTAATAAGCAGAAAATTAGGAGTTTACTGATACAAAAGTCGTTGTTAATAGTTTGTTAATAGTGAGAATTGAACTTTAAAATAAAGTGTGACTGATAGTCTGGTCAGTGTTATCTTTGCATCATCGAGAGTGTTTTTTTTTTTTAGTATATTTAGAACTAGTCGTTATTTGTATTTTCCGATTTAGTACATTTTTAATACATTTGTTGTGTGTTTTAGCATTTTATTTGTGTTGTTGTTTTTTAATCACGTAATTTCATGTGTCTGTAGATGCATTTTCATGAATGAAACCCCATGCGCATATTTCATTTCATTGACATATTAAATACAGACTTAATGTTTTGACAGCCCTGAAAGGGGAAGTCATGGCCTAGTGGTTAGAGAGTTTGACTCCTAACCATAGGGTTGTGGGTTTTAGTCTCGGGCTGGCAATACCATGATTTAGGTGCCCTTGAGCAAGGCACTGAACCCCCAACTGCTCCCCGGGCGACACAGCATAAATGGCTGCCCACTGCTCTGGGTGTGTGTTCACAGTGTGCAGAGGTGGGTAGTAAAGAGTTACATTTACTTGAGTAATTTTTTCGGGTAACTAATACTTTTTGGAGTATATTTAAAGATGGGTACTTTTACTCTTACTTGAGTACATTTTTTGGGGAAAATATGTACTTTTACTTCGTTACTGTGGGCGACGCTCCTCTCCTTACTTTATCTTAATGCAATAAATGTTTTAAATGCTTCAGTTTATTCCAAACGCACCGTCTACTTTTCTCTGGGCAATGAGCGATGCCCATTTGCGTATGATTCATTCTTTTGAGTCAATTCTGTTCAAAGGCTTGATCAAACCAATTGGCAAAGGAGTGAATTGGTTCATGAATCAGTTTGAATGATTCGTTCAGTTCCCTGCCGCATGCGCTGAGCGTCTGAAGCGGTTCACTCAAAGTTGTAATGTTTAAGAACATCAGCAGCGTTGAAAACTTGGCTATGGAACTGCACTGAATTGAAAGCAAATCTGCAAAGGCTATTATTTGCTTGCGATGGAGATCCTTATTAAATGAACACCGCGTGTGCTGTCTACTGTTTAACAGGTAATAACTTGGGCTACATTCGATTACAGTACACGATACCACTGTGACATTAGTTTGTTGTACGTGTGTGGCTTATAACAGAGGGGGGTCAACTTGATTGCAGCTTCCAAAAGACAAAAAATAGCTGATTAAGATTATATTAATTTTAATACAATCACACCGATGCAAGTACGTTCAGCAAGTCATATCATCAGCTGCTAAAATCAGATCTGTGTTTGCTGGCGCTGAGCCAGAGATAGATGCGTTTTTACAGCACTGCACATTATAACCAATCACACATGATTCTGTTGAGCTTATTAAAGCATTGGCCAATCAGAGGTGTTCCGATGAGTCATCGCTAAAATGCCGGTGCTTCCTTAACTCGCTCACTGACTGGAGACCTCTTTCTGGCGAATTCTCTCGCAGGAACAACAAAGTGCAGATGTGTGTACGAATCTTTAATTAAGATATTGATTTCACAGTGTTAACAGTTTCAGTGATTTTAATGGGAGTTTCTGAGAGTGATTAAACTCTAGACTGTCAGTGAAAATGATCTTTAATAATGTAAATGTTATTTGCTCTCTTTCTGAACAATGAAAGATTAGTAGCAATTTTTATATCACATTAACTTTCAATGTTAAATTCACATTTAATATAAAGTCAGTCGTATTAAAAAATATGTTATGGCATGACACATATATCTGTTACTTAAGTAAATTACATAAATTGGAGTAAAGGCTGATGAAATATATACATTTATACACACACACACACACATATATTACATACATTGTATCTATATATCTAAATAAAAATAGGCTCAGTATATATGACCCAAAGTAACTAGTAACTAACTACTTAAGTAGATTTTTTATCCGATACTCTTTTACTCTTACTCAAGTAACTATTCAGACTAGTACTTTTACTTTTACTTGAGTAAATATTTCTAGAAGTACTTTTACTTTTTCTTGAGTACAGTTTTTGGGTACTCTACCCACCTCTGACAGTGTGTGTGTGTTCACAGTGTGTGTGTGTTCACTGCTGTGTGTGTGCACTTTGGATGGGTTAAATGCAGAGCATGAATTCTGAGTGTGGGTCACCATACTTGGCTGAATGTCACGTCACTTAAGTATATTCTATTATATTCTATAGGATTCCTGCTGTTTTCTTCACTTTGAGGAGACTCTCACAGATACAGTCCATAAGTTACAGTCCATAAATACACTGTCCAGTGCAGCGCTCTGTATTTGGAGGGGAATGCAGTGTCGGGGGACCCAAGTGCCTGGAAGGCTGTGCCACTGACAGCTGTAAATTTGATTTATCGTCTTGTCAGGTGTGCCCAGCGCGCTGACATAAAGATAACTGACATCTTGCTGTCATTAAGGCCTGGGAAGCACCGTCAATCTCTCATTGCCGTATTTATTCCCACTTTTCTTTGTCACTTATTTCTTCCCCGACCCCTCAGAAGAAGCACCTGTCACCCCTAGACCAGGCCTCGTTTTTCTCGCACCGTTTCATCTCCCACCTTCTGGAATAATTTGGTGATGGATTAAATGCTGTGGCTGAATCGCGGGACTCCGAGGTGCGCTTCGGAGGACGGCAAAGGCCGATTGAAGACAGACTGATTCCAGCTCTCCGGCTCGTTGTGCTATCCATCAACTCCAAGAGCTGGATGACTCTCTGTTGCTCTGGGAAAGTGTCCTATTAGCAGGGGTTGATGAAACATGTGTTTGAGGTATCTTTTGAGGGTTTGAGGGTTTTTAGAAATGCTGACATTAGATGAAAGCAATGATTCTATCAGCAGAAAGTCAAAATGTTTTAAATTATAAAATTGAAGGGATAAGTCATGAGTTAGAATACAAATCTTTTGAAGCACAGAATTGAGGCACGCATTTGAAATGTTAACCGTGATCAAAATACCATAGATTCTACAATTATTGTCAAAGCTCATAATTAAGTGGGGGCAGTTTTGGCCTAATGATTAAAGAGTCATACTTGGAACCCAAGGTCATGGGTTCGAGTCTCAGTACCAGCAGGGAATTTGTATTTTTTTTTTTTTACACCGCTGCAACAAAAAAACAAAGGCTCACTGCTGTTTCTACTATACTTGGCTCCACATCACGTCACATTTAATTGTTATGGAACTCTTTGTCATGTTGCTTTTGATTTATTTCGATATGCCAGATGCTTTCTTATTTATTTATTTAGAACAAATCTACTTTTTTAGTACTGTTTAATATTTCACCCTGACCAAAAATAATGTTAATGATAATAATAACAATCATATTAAGACTATTATTGAAGTCATAATGACATATTATCAAATCGTACAACTCTCTCTCTCTCTCTCTTTCTCTATATATATATATATATATATATATATTTTTTTTTTAATCCAATAATTTGTTGTTGTTGTTGTTGTTTTGGACAAATTATGCAGCTTTAGTTAAGGTGGTCAATTTTATCACAATAAAAAAGCAACATAATAGCAATAGCAAGAATCAAAGATGCTTTTGCGAGACATAAAGTCACATAGAAAGTGACATTGTGAGATAAATAGATATGTTTTGTGGTTTTCATGCTCCCAACCTTTCAAATCCCTCACCCTAAGTGAAAAGTGTCGTTAGCATGCTAATTTGTTTTTAAGGAACAGCAGATCTTTTGAAGCATGTCATGTGTCCTTCAGTGAGTGAACGAACGAACAAATGACCAGACCAGAACTTCCTCATACATGTACATAATTCATCATTTCTATCACGCCGTTCCTCCTCCTCAGGGACCGATGCTAATGCTACAGCTAGCGGCTGTGGCGTGTGTCTGTTCCTGAGGGAGGTCTGCGTTAACCTGAGGCCATTCTGCATTATGATAATGATAGAATCGAGTCTACGGGTCCTAATCAGCTACTGTCAGCCAATAACACCAGCCCCGGGGACAACCAGCCACAGCTAGCATCGCACGCTCTCAGCTTATCACCCTGTGTGTTTGTTTCCTCACTAATAGATGAAGTTTGTTAAACGGTAAGTCGTTTACAGACATTAAATAACTCAGAAAAGACCTGGGAGAGGCTTTTGAGGAGCCACTCAGATGAAGTCATCACTTTAATGAACATTAAGAAAAATAAGAGGCTGACAGAGTCCCTCAGAGGGCGGCGCATTTGGGTTTTCATTTGTGAAATCATTTACTCCACACGATGAATCTGGGATTGTCAACTACCGCAGTATGACATCTGCCTTTGTTTAAAACAAGCTTGAATTTCCTGTAACAATCCCCCACACTGATTGCCATATGAGGTCCTTCAAATCGAAATAAACGTTCCCTGAGGCTCCAGCCCTTCTTACAGCATTTCAAACAGAGCTGCCTCTTCCTGGCAGTCTCCTGTCTGTTCCTGCAAAGCATCTGTGCACCAATCCAGTTACTTTATCTCCTCTGCCACGCTCTCCTCATCTGCTTAGTGTCAGCTCGGGCCTATTAGACAGATAAGGGCTTCCCTTGAATCTCTTACAGGCAGGGTTTTTTGCCGTCGATTTCTCGCATGCCAACTCGAATCATGCTCTTACTCTATCGTTCTTTCTCTCATTTCCCACAGTCATTACGACCAGGACCGCTCGGCACTGAAGAAGAAGGAATGGGAGCGAAGGACACAGGAAGTGCAGCAAGATGAAGACTTGTTCTCTGCTGGATTTAATCTGTTTGGTGAGCCGTATAAGGTAAGGGTTTTTCCAAAGGCCCAGTTAGACCTCACACACACACACACACACACACACACACACACACACATCATCATCATCTGACACAGGGCAGCTAAAGGATGCTGAGTTGCTCTCTTTACTCAACTCCTCAACAGCTGGAATTGGTTTGAAGGAGTGCTTACAATCAGGGTTATGGAACTTTAATTTTTTTCCTTTAGATGCATCAGTAAAATATTACTTTTAGGATTAAAGTTAGAATGTATAATGGGTCAAGTTATATCCAAACCTGGAAAAGGCATTTGAAAAATGACTGTGCTAGATATTAAATTCATACAACGTAGAATGGTATTCAATTTTACCAATTTTACTTTCATATTTCTAGTTAATATGTTGTGTTTTTATGTTTACGTTCAACACAATCCTTCGAAACTATCGACCAACTATTCTCTGGGATCATGTCCATCCTAACAAAATAGCATGTACGCAAACACTCACTCAGTGTTGTGCCTGAACGCGTTCATTGAACGATAGTTCATGAACTTGTTCATATTTTGGGCGAACGTGAACTGAACGTGCTGTATTACTGCCTGATGAACGTTACTGTGAACTCGTTCATTCTGGTGTCGGTGAACGGCACGCTCTCTCAGGTTAACTTCGTTCAATAGGGTGCCAGATTTCTATAGAGCCTTCCATGCGAAAATTCGGCTAAAACACACCGTAAACAGGTCTTAATATGTAGCGGAAAAACACCCAATCTGGCAACACCAGCCGTCCACCGCATGCGTGACGCGTCATCAAAAAAAAAAAACAGCAAATGACCGCAGCATGTAGCAAGAAGGCGTATGATCATTTAAAAGAATTTTATGATGTTTATGACAAGGTCGGTGAGAATGGGAGACAAAGCATTAAAGCAACAATGGGGAAATGCTGTCCCCTCAATGCTAATGTAAACCCTGGTTGGATACAGTGGCACCCCCAGAAAATGTTAACAGGGGTGGCCAAATGAGGCCACAGTAAATTTTGGGGATGGCACATTAAAATAAAGAAAAAAAATTAAGGGTTTGCAATATAGACAAAAATGTATATCTCTGTGAGTTCTAGGATTTTATTGATAACGATAATTACACTATTTTGCTGAGTGTTATTGTGCTGATATCTTATTTTTAATTGTGCTGACACCTGATTTTTTTTTTTTTTACCTTTACACCATTGTTTCTAAAAGTGTGCACCATATTTTAGGTCAAATACTTGCATTTGGGCTGTTACCAAGCAAATGCAATCAGTATCAACAAAATTGATCTTTGCAATGCAGATAAAACAGAAGCTGCATATGAAGTGCCATTTAGATGTTTTTACACACTGTTTAATGCAGCTCCGTGGAACATGGAATACTTTAACCTGCAGTTACAAATGAATAAATAATGTTTTGATATTTTAAAGATAAAACATTGAAAACTGATGTTTGAAATTATTAAAAAAATGAAAAGGTTCCATTAAATGTGAAATTAAAACCGCCAATAGGTGGCAGCGAGTCACTGTTAATAAGTGAGTCATTGCGATTGAACCGAATCATTTAAATGGTTGATACATTCAGGAACGAAACACTTTAATGTTGCTCAGAGACACAAAACTGTGGCTGCAGCAGCTGCTGCACTTTTTTTTCACTTCTTAAACTATTGTGAATTTACATTCTGCATTTAAATTAATAGGACCCACTGTAAATAATCCTAGGGGTGGCCGCAGGAGTGGCCAGAGTTTATACGTGCCCCTGGTTGGATAAGGATTCAAAATTGGATATGAAGATGAAATCTTATGCATAGCTTCATCGTTAAAACTGATAAAATAATTGCTGTCTGTGATTCTATATGGGCTGTGGCAATAATTTTGAAAAATAATTGCTCGCAGCAACGTATGGAAAAAAAGAACTATGAACTAGTTCATTTTTGGAACTGTGAACTTTAGTTCAAAATTTTGTAGTTTGAACTATGAACTGAACTAGTTCATTTTAAAATTTGTGAACTGAACTTTGAACTAGTTCATGTAGAAAGTGAACTTTCCCAACACTGCATTCACTTAGTATATTTGCCTGATATAAGACAAAAATACTAAAATGAAATATGAGCTGCAGCCATCTATTTGGTGTTTTAAAGCAAGGAAACAAGGAATAATTTAGAAATGCCAGACCAGATATTGTTAAATAACAAAATTACAAAATTAATGACACACACACACAAAAAAAAAAAAAAAAAAAAAAAAATATATATATATATATATATATATATATATATATATACAGTACAGACCAAAAGTTTGGACACACCTTCTCATTCAAAGAGTTTTCTTTATTTTCATGACTATGAAAATTGTAGTCAGACTGAAGGCATCAAGGGCTATTTGACCAAGAAGGAGAATGATGGGGTGCTGCGCCAGATGACCTGGCCTCCACAGTCACCGGACCTGAACCCAGTCGAGATGGTTTAGGGGTGAGCTGGACCGCAGACAGAAGGCAAAAGGGCCAACAAGTGCTAAGCATCTCTCGGGGAACTCCTTCAAGACTGTTGGAAGACCATTTCAGGTGACTACCTCTTGAAGCTCATCAAGAGAATGCCAAGAGTGTGCAAAGCAGTAATCAAAGCAAAAGGTGGCTACTTTGAAGAACCTAGAATATGACATATTTTCAGTTGTTTCACACTTTTTTGTTATGTATATAATTCCATATATAATTCCACATGTGTTAATTCATAGTTTTGATGCCTTCAGTGTGACTCTACAATTTTCATAGTCATGAAAATAAAGAAAACTCTTTGAATGAGAAGGTGTGTCCAAACTTTTGCTCTTTACTGTATATATACATATATATATATATATATATATTTTTTTTTTTTTTAATAGATTTGTTTTATTATTTATTTTATTGTTTACCAATAAAACACTGTCTACATAAAAATAAAAATAAATACTATAAACGATAATCTTGCATATTACAAGTAAACCAGAATATTCAACAATTTTGTTGCCATTACATACTCAATGCAAAATTGCAGTTAATTAAGAGAAGGGTTTATATATATACAGTATATGTCCTTGTGCTTGTAGTGAACCAAACAGTTTCCCGGATATGAAGGTGAAAGGTCAAATTCACGCTCATGAGCATTTCAGCATACCCAAATGGTAATATACCATATTTACCATTACCTTTATTACATTAACATAACTGCAGTATTGCAGTACTGCAGTAACTGTTAACAAGGCTAAAGCTAAATTACAGTGCTTAAATAGCTATCTTGCTATTGGCTTAAAATTGCATTTCCTTCACACATGGCTCATGTAGCATCAGTCAAAAAAGAAAATTGTTTTAAACAGGGCCATTGTTGACTTTCAGAACTGTTGAACATCTGCAGTAGGAGAATAAAACACGTTCATGCATGTCACAACTCAAAGAACATCACTTTAATTGCGTAAATAAGCATCAAGGTCGCTCTTCCAGCCTCAGGTATCTTATCTGTTTCCTTAGCCAGCTGTTAGCAAGGGCCTAGACAGACCATCTCAGAGAGAGTGAAGTATTGTCATTATGGCGATCCCGAGGTCCTCAGGGGCCAGAGAGCAGGATCACGTTTCCCTTGTGTCTCTGCATTCAGTCAGTAGGTGAAGAACTGCCTTTGGCATCATGGAACTGGAAAGCCTGGATGAGGATGAGCTTACCGTCACTCACCACTTACTCATTTTTTTAATTGTTCCATCTGTGTCGTTCCCGTGATACTGCCATATAAACAGTTATGACGGGATGGACTGTGACAGATTATGACAACATTTTACAGCCATGGTTCTGATCCAGAGCAGGGATTTTCATTCTTGTAATAGCAAGTTTTCACTTGAGCGTGGCTTGAAGATTTTGAGTGGCAGTGTCGCTTATTGTGTGCTCACACCAGATACGCTCTAGATTACTTGCGGTGTGTGTCACTCGCGCAAATAAAAACACCACGATCAACCATGGTGGAGATAACTACAATCGCCGTTTTGTACCTGTTGTCAAAAAATCCCAAATACAATGGAAAGCCAAATGCCGACGTGTCTGGGTTCACAGCAAGGGGATGAATAACGTTAGAGTCCTGTATTAATGTCTGTTACATTTTATTACTGTAAATATATATACTGATATTACTATATTTTTTATTATTGATAGCAGCATCTCTGTAGCCATGCTAATAAAAATACAACTACCACTACAACTGATTTTAATTGTTTTCTATGCTCCAGACCTATATAATAACAGACGGCTACAATAATGCTCTCTTCTATTGTCTGATTCAACTCGGCATGTCAAGAAGCTCTTCGCGTCATGCAAATTTTCTACTTGAGTTATAAAAATGTAAATTGTGCGAAAGACGCGTTTGAATATGGTGCGTTCGAGGCAAACGCGTGGTGCATTTCGCGTCACCCGGTGCGAATACGCCTTTATTTGCGTCTTGTTTACATTTTTGTATTTAATATACTCACACAAATAGTTACATTTGTGTCTGGTATAAACATACAATTAGAGATTGGCAGTTAAACGACTGCAATATTTTCCCCGGAAAAGCTGTGATTGAGGGTTGTTTTAGATTGGTCGAGTTGAATGGTCAGCATACTGTAGAATTATGTCAGCTTGTGCATTTTATTTCTGTCAAAAGATCTGTCAAGGTCAGATGCAGATATGGAAAATGATTTATGAGCACGATTTACCATCAGGAACATCCGAGTTTAGTTTACTAGAAGAACTAATTCCCTCATAAATGGTGTTCAAACATGATGGTGTGTCTGTAAACTGGAGCTTTGAAGAAAGGAAAGCCTTTTTGTAGAAGAAGGCCCTGGAGTTTGTCTGTTGCTTCCCACAGAGCAGCAGTAGAAATATGTAGCACTTTTTTTTTTAGGGCTAATTACAGTTCTCCATAGAAAAGACACACTCTCTCCCTCTCCGTTTGGTTTTGGGTTTATTTATTTATTTTTCTCCTTAACTTCATATCTGCATTCCCTCTGTCTCTCTTTCTCTAATCAGCTCTACACATGCCATTTATCTTCATCTGGTCCAGACCTCTTCCTATTAGCCTCTGAAATTAGTTGCCTCATCAGAGCTCTCCACTAAAAAACTTCAGCCACACATATATAAAGCTAAAATTGGGTCGGTGCTGACGTCAAGTCGAAGCTGTAAGCGGAGCTTTTGCTCAGGGTTTTAATGTGAATATCATTGGTCTCTGAAATGATATTGGTCTCTGCCAAGACTAAATCCCTAGTGAGCAAGCGCAAGGTGTTTGTGGTAATGAAAAATTCGGAGATTGTCTGCAATGTTGAACTTGTCAGTCTACAGAAAAGAAGAAAAACTTAATAAATCCATTGTCTCTATCATGTAATCTTTTTGCTATTTGTACAAGAAACTACAGTGGCACCAAAAGGCTTTTGGACAGTAAAACACATTTAAAATATTGCTTTAGAGAGCAAAACTCAAATCAAACCAAGACCAGTTGTTTGCGAAAATGCAAAGCAAAAACCTTGCAATTGAGCCTTGAGAACCCACCAGGAGTCTGGAGTAAATCATTGTCATTCTTATCAGCACAAACAAGCCTCTTTTTGTGTAAATTTGACTTATTATAGATTTATTCATGAAGCACAGTGCTATTTGCTTGCCGCAATTAGCGTGTTATTATTAGGAAAGCAGGGGTCAAACGACTTCCACTGAAAAGAGATGTTTGTTTATATTTTCTATTGATATTGGCAGTTATTCATCAAATGATGGAGAAAAACATTATAAACAGGCATATATGCAGACTGAGTTGTAGTGTGCACACTTTCAGTGTTTTTCTCAGCAGAGCTGATTCAGGTGATCGCAGTGGTGCTGTACAGACCAAGTGAGTTGGATTGTGTGCTCTGCTGCATCCTTCGTAATCTTGCACTGCAAGATGGGGAATTGTGCCGTGAAAATTGTATTCGGCACTAATTTTGTGGGTGCATGTGCATCGTAACTTGATTTGTGTAATTCCTTTAGTGAATCGGGCACAAAAACAACACAGACAGCACATGCAAATTAACAGCACAATCAATGGGCACAATTCATTCTGACTGAATTCCCCCATTGTCTCAGTACACTAGTGCACTGGACAAGGAGTAAGGCATTTCTAGAGCTGTCCAATGCACTGAAATGTTCATTTCCTAGAAATTTCCAGAATGCACCATGAAAACAGGGAGCATCAGTTGCTCTCTGAGTTAACTTACTAGAAGTGTTCTTATGTCTATATTAATAGACATAAGCTTATATATATATATATATATATATATATATATATATATATATATATATATATATATATATAAATAAATAAATTATATTATTATTTCTATACTAATATTATGTTAATTAATATTTTCTGGTTTAACTTTAATTTTAGTGAAAATTTTAGTAATTGTGTTATATGCTTTTGTTATTTTTATTCGTTTTTACTTTTTTTGTTTCTACTTCAACTTTTATTTCAGTTTTAGTTCTGTTAATTTTAGTGATTTCACATGAAATATTTTTTTTTCTACTGTGAGTTAACAAGGACATTTATTAATGTATGTTTGATAGGAGAAATTTTATAAAAAAAAATATTGTATTCTAAATAGAATATAATGAGAATTGTATTAAATTGGAACACACACTAGATAAATCAAATTGACTCCAGTTTGCTAATAGTCTTTACAAAAAATAAATAAATAAATAAATACAATTCTCATTTGCATATATCATTTGTTGTGACATTTTGTTTTTTCAATTCAATGAAATTCATACATAATTAAGGCACATTTATTCTCAATTTTGGAGGTACTGTACATAAACACTCTACTGGGGTGAAAAAGTACTCTTGACAAATGGAGGCTGAAACCATTTCTGACTGAGTTTGCATAGAAAATGTAATTGTTCCTGGACCACAGGAATGTGCTGTCCCAGCATTCCTCGCTGCAGCTGTGCGGTTGCATCACACTCCTGAATGATGTGTTGTGCTTTGAACCTGACTCCAGTCAGTGAGCCACACTATGTCCTGTCAAATGTGAGAGGGATTTGGAGCTCAAAGCAGCTGCTGAAGCAGAGCACAATGCAGGATCCAGACAGGAGCACTGTGAGAGCATCTTACCACAGAAGACGATCCAATGTTTGATAGATTACCAAGAAAAGTGCCACGTAAACATGAATATGCCCTCAAAATATGATTGAAAGTTAAGGTGCTGTATGTAATTTATTTGATTTTGCTAAAACATGAAAAAATCATGACATGTTTGCAGATAATTAAGACAAATGCTAAGCTCACATACTTGTTTCTATGAAATACAATGCTACAGTCAGTTATTCTACTTTGAAATGAGTTCTGTGTCGGAATGTCTGTTTTTGTTTTGGTCTGGTGATTCCACAACTATTTTGCCAATATCCCTGGGTTGCCAGTTGCCAGAAAACACAGCATATTGCAGTCATGGAAGTCAGCAAATGAACTGTGTCAGTGACTGCAGATTCTACTCGACCTAAAAAGCCTTGTCAACCATCAAAACATCTCTGTGACCAGAGGAATATTAAAACACTGATAAATCAACAGTGTAAGGCTCGTCAATTTCTATTGTCAATAGTGCCTGTACCTGTTTTGTCCTCAATCTGGCAACCTGTGTGAGCACAGAGTCTGAGAAGGAAGGTGCGGGACAAACAACATTTTGAATTTGGACTGCAGTACTAATTTAAACCAATAGCTGCCAATTATACATACCGCATCTTTAAACATTTCCCTCCAAAACTTTAAATAGCTGAAATTGCACTAAATATTTAACAACCACATGGATTCCTCCATGTAGTAAGTCAATTCGAACCTTCCTCTTCACAAGAGCTAGGACATGAGCACTTCGTTTTTTTATTCCCTCGCCAACCACTCTTTGCTGCCCTCCACCCCCGACCACTCATCTAAGGCTGCTATTAGCTAATCCTCCTAAATCCTGTTTAATGGAACTGTGCCGTTAACAGCTATTTGAGACTAATTTACTGGATCCCAGATCGCTTTGCACCTTCAAAGCAGTTCCAGTGGTACTAACGGCATAACTGGAGTGCCCCTGACAACCGCTGGTGCTTCAACCTTCCCCCCAAGTGTCCCTTCATGACCTTTCGCTCCTGTTGGACATGCTTTTTAAAAGCTTACAGCCAGCCAAGGTCAGAAATCTGGAGGGGCTCCAAGAGTTTTCTACCATCCCAGTCATCAAGAGACTTTTCTCTTCTTCTTTTTTTTTGCCCCAAGGCAAATATTCCTAAATTACTCTCTACCACAAGCAACTTGCTGAGTCAAATGCATTAAATGGGCGAATAGACATCTACCTGTGCATGTTTGCACAATGCCTTGTTTTTGTGTTTCTTTTTCCTATCAGGTTATTTTTATGGTTAGATCTGCATCGTGTTGAATGGTTAGTATGTCTGAATTGAATAAAATCAGTCTAATGTTTGATCTCTGGAGTGATCTGAAGTTGTGCTCGAGTGTGTATTTACAGTAGCCCGACTCTAGGAATTGTTGTTATGGCTGCCATATTTTTGCCACCAGGTTCACTTGGCGACAGTGCTTTTTCCTGTTCCTAATTAAGTACAAAAACACATTGAACTTCGTCATCATCAACTATGTCTGCCTTTAACACTTGTGTTATTGTGGATGATTGATGTTAAGGGATGCAACAACCTTTAAAGATGTTAAAGTCGAAGTCAAACGGAACTTGCAACCAATTTTATTTCTATAATTCGAGGCATTTCTGAATGAAAATGGAAATTCAAAATTCACAAAAAAAAAAAAAAAAATTAAATAAAAATCTAGGACAGAGGTTGTTTTTATTTATTCATTAGTTGAATTGGATAATGAAAAATGGTCTCAACTTAAAAACTCTTAAAAAATCTGCCCAAGGAACTTTTTCGACCTGCAGAACTTAATAATTATGTCGATTCGTATTGACATTAGTGAAATTTTACAGAGCGATTGTAAATGGGACCTTGGTGACATTAGTCAGAAGGGAAAGCTGTTGCAGAGACATTGTATTGTATTATGAAGACATGCATTGGGCCTCATTCATTTATAATTTCATATTTTCTGTTCCTATTTAATGAATGAATGCAGTACAAATACACAACTAACTTTGTCATCATCAATTATGTCTGCTTTGATGCTTGTTATGTTCATAAACATTGAAGCCAATGTCAAACAGAACTTAAATCCTTGATTTTATCAGGAATTGATTAGATTATGAAAAGTAGTTTCTATATAACAGATGGTTGTAGGGGTCGAAAAATAAAACCACATTAGCAAAGTTTCTAGCAAAATTTCATAAGCAAAAACAAACTTATGTTTTCAACTGTAACATTTTGTGATTTATAAAGCACAAAAGTCAGTTTTAAACCAATTAGCTATGACCAACTTGAACAAAAGCTAAATCTGCATGAAGAACTTTTTTGCCCACTAATGTGAAATGTCTAATTGCACAGATTCATGTTGAAATGACTGGATTTTGCCCGAAATTCTGCAAAGCAATGATAAATGTGACATCAACCTGAAAGGAAAGTTGTTTCAGAGTCTGAGTATTATACTATGAAGACAGACATTTGACCGCTTTTATTAATAATTTATACTTTTTGCACAAAATATCTATTCTCATGCAAAATTCCTTATGTTTATGAATCCGAATTATTCTAAATGAGGGAATCTTTATTTAGTAATTTAAATAAAATGCACTCAAACCATTTCCATATACAGTAAGCATTTCCATATACATTGCATTTGAAAATGTTTGTACACAGATTTTATGCAAACATAAAGACTTTTTTGCCTCTTGCCTCTCCTTTTTGCACAAATGAACAAGCACATCTAAGCAGGTTTAGTTTTAATTTTAAGTCATTTCCTAGTTTTTTCTGGAGCTATTTCTTGTCAGAAAAGTGTAAGGTAATTTCCTGATCGAATTTCACCATACTTATTCTCTTTCTTTTTCTCCTTTCCTCTGTAACCAGTCTTCTATTGATTTTAAATGATGTGTAGTCTGAGTTTTCTCTTTTGACTCAGCATCGATCCTTCATCCGAAGCATTAATGGCTCTGTAGACCACTGCTGTTTGCTGTTCCTGTCTTTGTGTGATCCAGACAGGGTACATATACTGGCAAAGAAATATTGAATTATTGCAAAGACGTTTTCCTGACAGTACCGTCCTTCAAAATAAGAAATGTGTGTTGTGTGGGTTTAGTATTTGAGTGCTGTTGAGGTTTTGATGCTATTTGTCTGAGATCTGGAGGTATTGCCACCTTCATTACCATCGCAGTTGTTGGTTTTCTGGCTTTCTGCTCGCAGCAGATGAGCACAAGGCTCTTTTGTAAAGACTGCCAATGACTTGTCAAGGTCAGACAGCACGCACACAGAGACACAAACTGTAATGTTTTCGCACACTCTTTGATTTGGGTTGTTTTCTTTTATGCTGGGGTGCCAGACAGGATTTCTCTCATTAATTTAGTTCAGTTTACGAAAACGTTCAAAGGTCTTGTGCAGTCTGGTTTGTCTTTCACAAAACCCCTCACTTATTTGAGAAAAGAATTGCAATGCAATAATAACTCTCTTAAATAGACCACTACTACAATCAATATGACAAACAACTAGAATTCATTCAAATATGTATATTAACAAATACCACACAGTTTCAAGTGTCTCAAAAAGGACTTTTTGGTTTGAGTATGAAAAAGAAAAACTAAAATTAGTTCACAAATTGACCCGCCACAAAGCTACAAAAAAGAAACAAAATTATTCCAAGTCCCAAGATCAGCATTAATTCCAACAATTTAATACATATAGTTCCCATAGTCAATAAGGGAGAACATATATAAATACATTTCCCCGATGAAAAAAACAGTCAAAAAGTCAAGTCACTTGAAAAACAGTCATCAGAACTGGCCTAGTAGTGTACTCACAACTCCGTTTACTTTTATTAGTCTGGTCCACGTTTTGCTGGAACTTCCCAGACGTGAGTATAAAGGCTGGAGGCTCCAAATCCGTCAATTCCGCCCAGGTTTTAGAACTGCTCACTCGTACTATTAGCCCTGCAGCGTCTAAACGTCCATCCGCTATTAACACAATGACGAGGATAACATGTTTTCCTTTTAATGATCCAGAGCGTGATTGATTAGAACGCAGACAATCCACACTTTTGCCACAGATAAAACAATAAATCGCGGGAGACTTCGAGCGGAGCTCCGCAAGGTACACTCACTGGCTTGACTTCTGACAGCCACCTCAACTTCCGACAGCAGAGCACGTCATCCAGATAAAGGTGACTGGGCTGTCCCCCAAGACGTCACCATCTTCGTCGTTATCTTATGACGTCCGCAGATTCACATATAATATACATTATTTAGATTTGTATGGATAATGAACTCTGATTATTTTACAAATGAAAAATGACTGATAATCTAAGAATAAATGAACATTTAATTGCTTATTTCATGAGGACATCGTCACAAAACACACACACACACTCATGCATCATGTCAAACAAGAGATAACAGTCTACTTCTAATGTAAAGTAGTACAGTGTGTTAGATATTGTACTTATTCCTATAGCAGAAGAATATGCAGAGACAACTATAAGTAGCGTCTTGGTTAAGTATTGTAACCCCTTGTTCCCTGAAGGAGGGAACAGACGTCAAGTCAGATGACCGACGAACTGTGATCTCAATTCTTCGGTCATACGATGTGAAGTTGAGAGTGACTGACTGAAAGGGAACTATACAGGGGTTCGTAACCTGTTAGCAACTTAGTTGGTTGGCAATGGGAAATTGCATTGCAACCAACAAATTTGCTAACTTAGTTAGCAACTATGGTTTTGGGAAACGCACCCCAGGTTAGGTCGGTCCTCAAAGCTCTCTTTATACAAGTTGTATTTTGTGTAACTTTATCCATAATGCATGTTACACATGGCAAGCATCAGCAGTGTATTATTTTTATAATTTCTTTTTTTTTGCATCCATGTTATCAGATGAGAGTATTCAAATCAGAAGAAGGAGTGGCACGTCAAGTGTATGTCACGCTGTCTGGTCTCTGTTTCCCTGAGTTTCCACTAGTAGTCTCACTTCCCCATAGGCACCTCACCATAGGCACTACAATTCCCACTAAGCCTTGTACCTTCATCACAGTAATTGCACACCTGTTAATTGCACTCAGGTATCTTCACTTGTTAGTCATTATCCTCCCTATATTAACCAGTCCTTTTCTGTTTGTCTGCATGGAGTCCTTTCCTTCCGTCACCCAGTTTCCCCGCCTTCCGAGTTCCTGTTTCCGTTCCTGTTCCAATTCCTGTTTATTTATTTGTTTGTTTGTTTGGATGGATATTTGGTTTTGACCCTTGCTTGTTGATTTCTCTTTGGATTACCCATTAAAACCCTACTGCGATTGGATCTCTCGTCTCCTGCGTTTCACTGGGTCTCCGATCGTAACAGAAGGACTCCATCCGTGTCGAGATCCAGCGGTGTGGGACTTCATTCCCGTTCCCCAGCCAATATGGTGGAGCTGAGGGCGAAATATTTAAAATTAACCACCCTCCGCCAAGAGGGCAATGAGGTGGGTGCCATGGCACTTGTGTTCTGGACCTTGGCGGAGGGTATGGGATATAATGAGGCGGCCCTTAAGGAAATTTTCAACACCGGTCTGGATGAACCGGTACCTCGCATGGAAATGGAACAGTTGGACGCGTTTGGGTCCTGGGAATTAATTTTCTACTTACAACATCGGTCTCCGTGGAATACCCCAGCCACACCTGTCTCTCCCGGTGGGATGGCCGATTCTAGACTGGGGTCTACAAACAGGAGTACCGCCAGCCCAGCGCCACAGCACAAGGTGGTCGCCAGTCCAGCGTCACGGCGCAAGATGGCCGCCAGCCCAGCACCACAGCACAAGATGGCCGCCAGCCCAGTGCCACAGCACAAGGTGGCCGCCAGCCCAGCGCCACTTCTCAAGATGGCCGCCGGCCCAGCGCCAATGCCCAAGATGGCTGCCGGTCCAGAGTCATGGCACAAGATGGCTGCTTGTCCAGCGCCTCTGCACAGGATGACAGCCACATTTGACCCTCCAGAGTCGAATCAGGTTCTCGTTGAGACTCCAGAGTGGATTCAGGTTCTCATTGACCCTCCAGAGTCGAGTCAGGTTCTCGTTGACCCTCCAGAGTCGAGTCAGGTTCCCGTTGACCCTCCAGAGTCAAGTAAGATTCCCGTTGACCCTCCAGAGTCGAGTCAGGTTCTCGTTGACCCTCCAGAGTCGAGTCAGGTTCTCGTTGACCTTCCAGAGTTGAGTCAGGTTCCCGTTGACCTTCCAGAGTCGAGTCAGGTTCCCGCTGACCTTCCAGAGTCAGGTCAAGTCACCGTTGACCCTCCAGAGTCAGGTCAAGTCACCGTTGACCCTCCAGAGTCAGGTCAAGTCACCGTTGACCCTCCAGAGTCAGGTCAAGTCACCGTTGACCCTCCAGAGTCAGAGCTAGTCACCGTTGACACTCCAGAGTAAAGTCAAGTCACCGGTGTTCTTCATGGGCAAAGGCAAGTCACCATTGATCTTCATGGGCAAGGGCAAGTCATCAATGATCTTCATGGGCAAGGTCCAGTCACCAGTGTTCTTCATGGGCAAAGGCAAGTCACCATTGATCTTCATGAACAATTGCAAGTCACCATTGATCTTCATGAGCCCTTCCTTGGTGGGCTTCTGCCTCGACCGCATGGATGTGGTGGTCTTCTGCGCTGCCCTGGTGGGCTTCTGTCTCGACCGCACGGATGTGGTGGTCTTATGTCCTTCCTTGACTTGTGTTTTGTTGTTGTTTTGTTTTTGTTTTTTGGTTTGCTCCTCTTCTCTCTGTTTCCATCTATGGACCTGGCCCTCCGTCCCTCCCCCTGAACCTCCGCCGGTCCACCTCCCTCCTGGGCTCCTTATTTTTGTTTTTTGCATTTCTTGTCTCTGTTTCCCCATTTTACCTGGCCCTCCGTCCCTCCCCCTAGTCCTCCGCCGCTCCACCTCCCTCCTGGTCTCTGTGTTCCTTGGTCTCTTCTTGGGTTCGGGTGGAGCATCTGGTAGCTGCTCCGTGGAGGAGGGGGTAATGTCTCGCAGTCTGATCTCTGTTTCCCTGAGTTTCCACTAGTGGTCTCACTTCCCCATAGGCACCTCACCGTAGGCACTACAATTCCCACTAAGCCTTGTCCCTTCATCACAGTAATTGCACTCCTGTTAATTGCACTCAGGTGTCTTCACTTGTTAGTCATTATCCTCCCTATATTAACCAGTCCTTTTCTGTTTGTCTGCATGGAGTCCTTTCCTTCCATCACCCAGTTTCCTCACCTTCCGAGTTCCTCGTCTTCCGAGTTCCTCGTCTTCCGAGTTCCTGTTTCCGTTCCTGTTCCCGTTCCTGTTCCAACTCCTGTTTATTTATTTATTTGTTCGGATGGATATTTGGTTTTGACCCTTGCTTGTTGATTTCTCTTTGGATTACCCATTAAAACCCTACTGCGATTGAATCTCTCGTATCCTGTGTTTCACTGGGTCTCCGATTGTAACAGTGTAGCAGAGCACCGCGTTAAAGTGATGTGCAATGATGATGATGGACTAAACGAATACATTTTTTTTTATAAAAACATACAAATAAGTAAAATACACAGAAAAAAGCATATATGTATTTCCAGTTTTTTGATAAATGCCAGCAGATTTTAATGACACACAAATTAAATTATTTAAATTAAAGCTCAAGTAGAAGGTTGCTTTTCTTATTTTAAATGGATTGATAGATGAATGGATGCATGGATGGATAGACAGACTATTATAACTTTATGCATAATCTTTAATCTAGTATGAAATGCTATTTTGAGATTAGATTAAGATTATATTGTTTGAGTGTTAAATCAGAGCAGCAATACTACTACTAATGACTTTTAAACAGGTTTTCAAGCATTTGGTCCACCAGTGATCCACCCCAAACTCACATCATTTTGTTGAGTCAATAGCAGTATTTCCATCTAAATGTTTTAGGAGATCACATAACCATTCTGGTCAAAAGTGTCAATAAAATCTACAAAAGTATCAATAACATTTTTTAAATGTGCATGGAACGCATTCATTACAAGCATTTACCAAGAATTTTCAAATAATTTATTTGCTATAAAAAAAAGCACCTGGCATCAAAGAACCAGTCATGTGACTGAATATTGTCATTCTCTGGCAAACTGCAAGTTAATCAGAGATTTTTGTCTGCACCCTGTAAGCCACAAGTAATTTATGACACTTAACAGTGTCTTACAAAATGTCTACAACCTCTATTTATTTTTTAACTCCCGCTTTGCTGAGAGGTGACGTTTTTGGACATATGCCATGGAAATCGCTGATGGGAATGTGGAAATTCCCAACTCAAATCAGGCCAATGCAAATCCACTGCATGATGAGATACTCGTCAGTCATTTAATATTCCTATCAAGCATGTCAGACTTAATTGCTCCTAAACACATCTGATTCATTTTACCAACCGATTGAACCGATTGTTTATTGAGGTTCTTGGTAACATCCATTAAAGGAAAATTTTTCAAATACTGAGGATCCTTTGATGAAGTTGGAAAGGGCCAGCACTTGAGAGAGAAAACAAAGACTCATTGTGCGTGTGAATAGCCCAAGTACCCAAATCTCTAGAATACACAGTGTCTTTTTAATGTGACCCCATTAAACTGCCTTTAAACTGCTGGTCCCACCTAAACAATCACACACACACACACGTTTATTTTTGTTTACATGTTTAGAGAAAGTAATGGTCCCATTATGATTGCAAAATGATAAAATGGAATGGTCCCTTACTGTTCACATAACTAAGAAAAAAAACAAATAAATATATATTAGATAAAATATTAGAGAAACTATATTCCAAAGTTTTTTTTTCCTTCTTACAAGTTGATCTGGAGGATATTCATTTATTCTTTTGTTCATTCATTCATTGTTTTAATTTATTTTATAAAGAACATGCACTTATGCCGAAAACAAGACAGTAAAATATTCTTTCTAAAATATGTTTCCTATGTGTTTCTTTTACTTTATTTATTTTAGATGTAGTAAATCCTAAAACCTCTCCTAAAACTACTAGACATTTTAAAGTGTTTATATATTCCAATGAATACATTAATTAGCTAGTAAAAGCTGTAACCGTCAACGTCAGTACACTATTAATCATTCATAAATGGCTTGTTCATAATTTGAAGAAACTTTGAACGTAAAATGTCAGCAATTAACATTAAATGAGAGCATTTCTCTCTTTCTCACCTTCCCCCGAGCTGGAGCTGCCGTAAAGAATGCATGTCTGGCTGCGGTCCAGCATTCCCATGCTTCAGTCAAGCAGTCGAGCTCACACAACAGCTCTTTGTGTGAGCCACAGATGGATTTTCCCTCACATTGACCGAACCACCTCGTCTGGGAGGTTCACGCACTCCTATCACTCAAGAGTGTCCCTTTCAGAACTTTTACTCTAAAACCACCAGAGCAGAGCCATGGGCACACATTGGCATCCAAGTGCTGCCCAAAAACAGCACTCTTAATTCAGAATTGGCATTATAATGAATCTCTGAATAACAACCACATAGTCAATAAGGTTTTATTGCTGACATTAGTGCTCAGGCTTTAGCAGGTCAGAGGTCAGACTGAGAAGATCTAGAATCAGATCCTCTGTTGTGTGTAAGGTCACATGTTAACTGTCCAGTGCAATAATCACTGCTTTAACAGCCTTTAATGCACTATGCTGGTTGTGGATCATTTAACATTATTTGTTTATTGACTGTTTATGTTGTTGAAAGCCATAACAGATGCATTTGCATTTTAAAAGAGCTGCACTGTTATTAATGTAGCAATTACATGTGAAATGAAGGGAGAAGGCTAATAGATTTATCGCTCTACTCTTGCTTTCTGGGATTAACGTAGCATTTAACTGTATCAGTGTGCAAGAGAAGCACACACATGCATTTAGTTATTTACTGACTACCTCTACATTCAGACTCTTTAAAATTTGGGTGCTGGTAGAAGCCTTGTAAAGAAAAATATTGTTTATGCAAATAATCAGTGTCTGTGTGTGTATCTCTCTTCTGTAGAACGCTGTGCAACTAATGATGCGCCACGCAATCTGAAAGATGACGATTATTATAAAAATGGACTCTTGTTGTGAGCAAAAGCAGAATCGTTTTGGACAGACATTTCTGGAGAGGAAAATACTGTATCTTTCTGGCCGCCCTAAATTCAGGAGACATTTGCAAATATCATTTTATGTAGATCAGCACACAGGCACAGATAGGAATGGCGTAAAAAAAATAGAAAATACTGAATAGATTCTAAATACAGCATCTCGCCATTTCTGTGATCACACGTTGCTGGGTTTCATAAATATTGACTAACATCAAATGGAGAGCTGGCGTGCATCTCAAAACTATGTTAATAGTCTAGTCAGCTAAAGCTCATGATAAATTCTCAGTTTCTTTATACTGACAAACGCACTCTTTAGATCTGTCCATACTGAGAAGGGTTCTGTGAACACACTAAATTACTCCTTGACTTGGCATTCACACTCACAGAGTTTTGGAGTGTTACTTTTGTGTGTTATGCAGTTCTTGCTTTGTTGTGGAATGTTTTGTCTTTATCTTTATATTTTATCTTTAAAATACAGTCAACTGACATTTGCCATACAGTTGAATGTTTTTGAAGATTGAAAACTTCTATACTTATTTAAGCACCTTCATGTCAATTCAAATCCATATGCTGTCATTTTAATATATATATATATATATATATATATATATATATATATATATATATATATATATATATATATACATATATACACACAAATACAACCACTGATGTTTGAGATTGTTTAAGTCCAACCTGTTCCATATGTATCATATTTGATTTAGGGTTGTGGTGAAGGTGATTATTATTAGTAAATATCTAAAATTTAGATCTGCTATTCACACAAAGATATTGCATTGACTTGAGGAGACTGTAAATGTAGTGCACAAGTCATAAAGTGCTTATGTTAATTATAGGGTGAACTTTTCATTTAAAAGACCTTTGTTAAGAAAATGACGGCATTTAATTATACAGATGTTTCATATATACATTTGTTTTTCTTTTAGACTAACAAAGGAGATGCCCTGGCCAACCGGGTCCAAAACACACTTGGAAATTACGATGAAATGAAGGAGCTCCTGACTAGCCATTCCAACCAGAGTCAACTTGTCGGCATTCCTAAGAACTCCGTTCCTCAGACTCCAGTGGAGAAACCCGACCAGCCATGCTTTTTCCCTGAGGCTCAGCGGAGCCGAGCCGCTCCCTCCCAACTTGGAAGTCACAGCATCTCCATGCCCCCACCCCCTGCCAACACCTTGCCGGGCTCTAGTGTTGTACATGGACCTCAAGGCAAAAAGTCACGCTCATCAGAATGGTCCCGAGGGGGTCACGGTTCAAGTGGTGCCCAGACCGCTCAACCGGTCAGCCGGGGGAAGCACTCCAGTCATGAGCAGACCTCTAGTAGACATGATCAGGACCATGAGGACTCAAGTCCAAATCCTAGTGGACCTACAACTTCATCTCACTCCAACAGGAAGCAGGCACAGTCTGGCCAAGGACCAGCCACAGCCGAGCTTGGCCTTGGAAAGTCTCCTGCTGAGCAGGATCTGTGCTCCCATGGATCGAACTCGCCAATGGCCTCTACGTCCCTGCTCCCTAGCGGCCTCTCGACGCCGACATTCCCCCAAGGCCTCCACTGCAAGCTCAGCAGTGCTGTGCAGCAGAAACCCACTGCCTATGTCAGGCCCATGGACGGCCAAGACCAGTTCCCCAATGATTCCCCAGAACTCAAACCCCCTGTGGAGCTGGTGGAAGGGTACAACAGTGTGCCATTTGGAGGTCTGCTGGATACCAAAAGCAGTATGGCTGGGAGCAAGGGCAAAATTCCTAAGCTGACACTGCCACAATCTGGAGAGGTGAGTGTGACCGTTTATCGTTTTAGTCAAAGGGCAGGCTTCCTGCAGATGTTGTAATAATTTTCTCTCGTTTAGATGCAGTGGTTGGACAGGAACAGTTAGCAGATAGGCTTGGCTCTGTTGACTTTCCCCTGGCTAGGTCTGTTTTGCATTGAGACCTGGCAAAACGAGGTGTTGACATAATGGAGTGCCTAATTATTAATCAGCTAATGAACCTCAGGCTTTCCTATTTCTTTCCTATTTTCCTTTTCCTATTTCCTAACTTACCTACTCTACAAGGAAGTTTTCTTGTTTGCATGTTTAAAGATCACTTTCTTTGTAGCTTTACTGTTTAGAACGGAGTGAAATTCTGACCTCAGCAATTTGATATTGAGTGTCCTTCTTTAAGACCATTGTGAGTTGCAGATGAATCTTTATCTTGGATACAATTGTTCTCCACAGTGAAGGGATGTGTGAATGTGTTTTTTACTTTTTATGGCTTTTATTTTGATGTCAAATATATATATATATATTTTTTTCTCTCAGTGCCTAGTACGTGTAAAAGGTTGTCTACTAGATATTATCTGGTTTCAGTTAAGTGAATTAAGTCGAGTTCACCTTTACCCTGTAAAATGATCTCAAGAATCATGTTCCTAAAACACCTTGGAAGACCCTCCATGTCTTGAACATGTAGACACATACAAATTTTTTATCAATGGAGGGGCCCCCTACATTCTCAATTAACCCTCCGGAGGTTAAAACATGGGAGCTTTATCACCAGCAATGTTAATTTCATCCCTTCTGTGAGGCTGACACTTAGAGTAGAGTTATGTTGACCTCTCTCAGGTCGTGATACATGAGCCACGCTGAAACCATTTACAGGCTATCCAGTGCTGTCAGTCCTTCTGAATGGCTGCCAGCAGGGGGATATAATCCCATGGCATTCTGTAAAATGACTGCAGTTGAAAGCTCAGCATGGCCCTTTAGGACAGGGAATACCATCATTTAGGATTTAGCCAATAGGTGGTCTTAGATTAAAGATAATAGATTGGGGCGGGCTAATAGTTCTGTTATTATGCTTCAGGCTCATGTTTGGCTATATAAAAACCCAGCAGCAACTAATGAATTCCTTCACTTTGAGAGGTAATTTTCCTGTATTTCCAGCTCCAGGGTTTGAAAAATAGCCTTGTATTGATGCCTTGAGCTTGTTTGAGCAGTAGGTTGAAATTCCCATCGCTCTCACCTACGGGCTTAATCCATATAAAATAAACAAACCAAATAAGATAAGGAGCAGTAAACAAGAGTGACATATGATTGAACAGGTTGACTCGCTGCCATCCAACCATGGCAAGGCAACCAGCTGTTCTTCCTCTTTGTTCTATGTGGATCTCTACGGCCATCGGGCTGCAAATCGCCCATCTTGAAGCATATGGTGCGTTCGCGCAGTACAGTTAAGCATGTGGCAAGAGTGAAAACCTGGGGAATTTTAATTGCTCTGAGAGTACCCTCATACCGGTCAGCTTGCAGGAAAATGGAGATGGATGTTGTTATTGCAAAGAGGGGCAGGCACAGAGAGAGAAGACCCCCCGTAGGGAGGCCCCCAGCTGGGCCTGCGCCATCTTTCCCTACCCCTCCTTCTGACAGATGAGTCACTGCCTGAAAGTGAAAAGAGAAAGATGCACAAGGAAAAAATAAATAAATGAATAAATAAATGGAGAAAAAGCAGAGAGTTACAAAAACAGAGCTAGTAGGATTGAAAAAGAACGCAAGAGAGCGCGTGCAGTGCCGCTGATTCAAGATGGCTCTCGGGAGAAAAGAAAACATCTTCAAGGACATTGATTTGATTTTTTTCCACCCTGCCTTTAGTTTGTTAAAAGGAGTGGATTCTCTAGGAGCGGCTCTCGTGGGATTCACCTGTACTCTGTTGTGCTGGCTACTTATTATTCCGTAGCTCTTCAGGCTTATTTATCCAGGTTCGCTCTGGCTGTGGTGTTGAATTGTGTGAAAGCCTTTCCTGATTGTATATCCTCATAGGTTTTCTTTGCTGTCACATGAGCGGATGGTATTTTATTGTGCTCAAAAATTGGCAGAAAGCTCTATGTTTTTTGTTTTTTTTAACAAGAAATATTGTCAGTGGTAATGGTGCGGTTAATGTGCACATCATTCTAAGCTGGTTCTTTGTGATGATCCAGGCAAAGCAAAACTGTGAAGACAGGATGACATGTTTTGAACCAAGATTAATATATCACATATTCATACAAATATATATAATATATATATATATATATAATATATATATATAATATATATATATATATATATATATATATATATATATATATATATATATATATATATATATATATATATATATATATATATATATAACTATACTCATACAAATATCAGCATTTAACATCATATGTACTATATCATGCAAAATATGTGATTACCCAAATGACTCAATCATTTGCTTTTATCAGTTCTTAGACAACAAACTATCCAAACTTGCCAATTCGCTAAACTGAATCTGGCTTTTCAATGCTAATTGTCAATAACATGTTTCAATAATGTTTCAACTGGAGTGCCATGCCTAGAAGAAAAAAGATAATGAAATATTGATTCAAGACTTAGAATCAGTGAATATTTGTCCATTTAACTGAAACAAATCGTTAGCCAGTACACTAAAATGAATTAAACGTCTCAATGTTAATTGTCATTATATGTGTCTTAATTGTATTATCTTCAGACTGCCACACACACCTCTGCACTGCTAAAAGAGTCCCTCCTAAAACTGCCATCCTTTGGGTTGAAATGCAGAAGCTTGTGCACCTTGATAGGCATGAAATGTTCTCTTGTGCCACACTACCACAAAATATTTTGACATGTTGAGCACCCAGCGGGGTTATAAGACCTTGCTAAATGGCTTTGGAAGCATTCTGTTATCGCCTGGTGTATTGATTAGTGTCTAGCGTTGTACAGCTTGCTGTGAAGAGCAGCTTTTTTTGGATCAGTGTATGAGACATCAACAGAAGATAAGACTATTGATCCATCTAAAAACAGTTATTGCACCTGATATTACCCAGTCTTTATATGACTAATAGCTTTATCACTAGCTCCTTGAAGCACAGATTTGACAAGACAAAAATACCAGTGAAGATATTGAGAACATGCTAATGCTGGTTGGTCTGATTGTTCTTTTTATTTAAATGTGATTCCGATGTATTTTATGATATTTTTATATAAGATATTAAAGTGATGAAGTGAATTTATTTTGTGATATATTACTGTAATTATTTTGATGTAACTACACATTATATACTTTGGAGTTTTAAAATAATAATACCAGCTGTCATGTCATCTCATTTTGAATTTTGTAATATTCAATGATCTCTGTGGTTTTTTTTGGCCTGGGTGACACCGAGAATTATCTTCTGTTCAAAAGTATTCCTGGTCTGTTCTATGACTATATATAGCAGTACCTGAAAGCAATCTCAGTGGGCAGCAGAGGTGAATGATGTCATGGCGTTGAGGGTTGGAGTCTGGGCCGGGAGTCTGGCAGAGGAGTTCTCATCAAGCCGCAGTCTCCCTTCTGATTGCTCTTTGTGATCTGATATAATGGAGAAGCCGACATCTGCTGCATATCAATGCGGTCCCTGTGTTTCCTTGGGCCGTGTTGATCCCAGATCAGAGCAGAGTGATTGCACGATCACACTGAGATCACAGGAAAATCTCAGCTGTTGATAATGTAGCTCTGTGCATTAACATTTCGCTTCCAAATCCTCATTGACTTCTGTAAACCTTTGAAATGAAAGGAGAGGTTTTGGTAAATTGTATAATAACTGTTTCCATGCAAGTTTCCAGAACTCCTCCTCTGCTATTGGTTGATCAAACAGACAGTCACGCCCCAAACTCACTCCATTGGTTGAGCCAGTGTTGCCAGGTCAGGATGATCAAGTAAACAGTGCAATGTTTTGAAACAAAATAGTCTTTACACTTCTGGGGAATCAAACTATAAAAGGCTTACTTAGCCTGCAGTTGGGATAAATAAAAGTATTTTAAAATTGAAAAAGGGCTAATATTTTCCACATGTATAACTGTTAAATCACAAAAAAATAGATATCTTTAATAAAACAAAACTGTTTCCATTCACAGTCTACAAAGATAAGTTGGCAGCTAATGTTCACACACATTTCATTTGACTTATTAAGATTCAATGTGTCAAAAATTAATTAGACCATATAAGGTTTGTTCATCCGTTAATGAGAGCAAGTGGGTTTTTAGCGTGGGGTTTCTCAGGGGCCTTGCAGTGGCGTTTATCAAAGACAGTCGCTCGAGCTCTGCCCAGCCAGGCAGGGTTATTAAAACAGCATTTGCCGAAACAGCCAGAAAAGTCTTTATCTCGAATGGAGCCCAGCTCCATCTCACAGGACAGGAAGTCATTTCCAGGAACATTTGATTACACCGGGCTGCCAAGACTCACAAAGCTAGACGCCACTTCCCCCCAGAAAGCATCCTCACCCACACTGACTCATCTAGTGTTGAATCGTGTGTGGGGAGCTGTAATGTAGACCACACTGTGGTGTATTATAATGATTAATGGCTCTGCAGTCATCTGCATACATTTTTTTTTAAATGTATATTTTAGAGACAGGGATATGTGTTTGAAAGGAGATGCATATGGGTAGCTCACTCTAAATATACTGTATACGTACCACATATATGTATATACTCAGAGCAGTAGTCTGTTACAGCTCTGCTTTTTGAAAATATAGTCTTTGGCACTCAGTCTACGATAAATGTACTTTATAGTTTTGTAAAATATGCACTGCATTCTTAGCTGGTGTCTTGGGTTTCTATATATATATATATATATATATATATATATATATAGAGAGAGAGAGAGAGAGAGAGAGAGAGAGAGAGAGAGAGAGAGAGAGAGGGGTTACATTATAAGCATTACATCAAATTTGGTCTGAACAAGGATGTCCTCCAGAATCACAGGATTCACATGATTTCTCTATAGGTAAATACATTTTTAATCAATAAAAACAGACCTTTGCTGAGTTCTGAGGTTGTGAATAAATGTCTTTCATTTGCATTATTTCAGCTTATTTTTAAAATAGTTTAACAGCTAAATCTGTGTACTTCCAGAACAAACACTGCTGAAAAACTGGGCATTAATGCCCATCTGCCTCCTTTTAGACACCCAGTCACAGTCTTCCAATCAAACACTCCAAATCCTCTCCTCTTTTTCAGATTCTTCAACAATGTGCACACCCATGTTGGTTCCACTTATCAAATTTCATATGGCTAATTTGAATATTTGCCTGTTTAGGAGTTATGCTCACCAGTCCCGAATACACAGTGCTTTCCCCCTGAGAGGCTAATGAGCTAGGACGAGTGAAGAGACAGCCATCTTTCAGCTGTGCACTGGTGAGGAAACACGGATGCAAGGCTCTGATTTGATTAGCTGTAGAAGCTAACCTGCACACATTGCAATTTTAGAAGTCTGAAATATCTAAACATGGTTTGGTTCCTTTTGTGGTTCCTCTTGATGAAATGGATAGCGACCGTAAAGAGCATAAGAAGTTTAGAAAATGGATGGCTATATATAAGTTATTGTTTTTAATACATTCATTTTTTGTAATATACTATCTTTTAAATAATAATGCATCTTATGAAGCTGTAGTTGACCCAACACACAAATATTAGCCAATTAAACTGTCTGCTCAAGTTTATTGTCTCTCACTAATTTTAATGGATACTAATATGGATTTTTCATTGACTGATGGTGATATTTATGGTGCCAGATCATCAGTACATACCAGCCACATCTAGACAAGACAATTTTGGAGCTTCGGTGAACATTTGCAGATTTGATTTGCTAATTTGACTAAATCACTGTTTGGGCAAATTATGCTAAAAAAAAAAAAAAAAAACGTAGTAAAATACTTGGGAAGTTATTAATAGTTTCCAGTATTTAATGACATAGACATTATAGCAGAATTACAATTACTTAAAGGCTTTATGATCAAGCTGTATTTCAATGCCAGTGAGAGCTATAAATTTGTCTTTAATGAACAGATAAACACTTATACAGACAGATGCTAATGTGCTACAACTGGGACTTGCTACAAGTGTCATGAGAAGTAAATTACACATTTTTCAAAGCAGCTCAGCAAAATGTCTCTCAAAGTTCCCTTTGACCGTTTGTTCAGCAGTGTATGTCTTTACTCATGAACCATTGCCATCACGCCTGACCAAACATACTGATCCTCAACATCTCAGTGTGACACTAGAAGCGCTATTTGCACTCACTGCCGGCTCTGAGCTAAAGACTTCTAATATGACTCAAATGGGTACAGAAAAGTACTTAGATAGAGGAGATTAACAAGCACTTTTACATAGAGGAATTGATGTAGTTTCAGCAAAGGCAGTAGTTCATTTGTAGATGGGCCTGGGGAGAAGTGATCATAGCTGACAACGCTTAGTTGCATCTCAGAATTAGGTCACCCGGCCTTCTCTCAATCTTTCTCTTTGCTCCCTCTCTCTCGATTTTTTTCCCAGTCATGCATGATGGGCTGTTCTCATCAGCCTTTGTTTAATATCGCTTCAAAATTAATTTGGGCTCATTAATGGGACTCTTTGCTGTGAAGGCACTGATATAGTCAGTAATGTGGCTAATAAACATAAAACAATTTGCTCCAGAAATCTCTTTCAGCAAGCATGAAAGGATACAAATATGGAAAAGGAGAAACATTATAGGAAATAAACAATGATGATATTGTCATCTACAAGTGGTGTTATATAGGTTTTTTTTTCTTTTTTACATTTATTTACACTTTCTATAAATTTCATTTTATTAAAAATCATATAAGTTAAGATAGTTAAGATAGATGCATACAAAATCAGTTACTTTTGTAAATATGATGTTTAACCTTTATTTTTAAATAATTCTGATTCAGAAATATTATTAGATGAGCAATTTTAAAGTGTTAAAAGCACACTTGTGATTGCACATTATATATTATTGCATCAAGTAAAAAAAAGTCCACAATTAATCACAAAGAAATGGCAAGATACACATTAAATTAAACATGATATTTGAGTATTTTCTTGTTATTATAGTTGTCACTCCTATAAAAGCTGTGACATGAACTGTTGAATTTATTTAGCAAAAAGTCAAAGACCTTTTCTGAAAAAGGACAAACAAGGGGCATGCAGTGATTTGTATGCAGAGACCAGGTCTGCACGATGATGTGCTGTCCCATGACGTGTACTGGCTCCTCTCAGTGCCCGTAGTTTGACCTTGAAGATATCGTTTGGCCCGACACTAGCGACTACACTGAGAGCCAGCAGCCTCCTCAGATGGGGAACTAGCACTCTGTGAGAGCAAGTTAATGAGTTCTATTCAGCTGCCGTACACACTGCTAGCATCCTCAGAAGATTGAGCCGAACTGAGCTCTACCGTACCCTCGACCAGACACTAATCAGGCCAGGCTACAGCCGCCACTTCCTCTCGCACACGTGTCACACACATGCCCAGGCAGATTAACAGGAAGATGAGAGAATACGTCCACACTGAAAGATAAAGAGAAAGCGAGAGAAAAAGAGAGAGAGTGAGCTATTAGGAGTCTTTCGTATCCAAAGTAACAGCTGGTATCATTTGCATAATACCCATCAATTTATTAGGCTTCTTGTCAAATCATGAAAAAAAAAACAAAAAAAACAAGCAATACAAAAACTAGTTCATTAGCGCTTCCAAGAACTCATATGCATATGTAGCTTTGCAGTCAAGACAGATTTTATTCGGTATTTACAAGAATCCATGAACAATATCTGTACCTAAGCGTCTGTAGTAATATTTAATTCTGATGTGTTACAGATTCACAAATGTTTTAATTATTTTTTTTATTATTTAATGGTATTATTATCATATGTGATGTCATATATAATCTAATTTCTCATACTATGGAGTTACAAAAACACAGTCCGTTATGTCTGTGAAGGTAAACAGCTGGGAAAGAAATTGCGTGTTTATATAGATCTGTGTATTAAGTGACAGCAGCATAATAGGCAGTACTTATACTGCTGTCTACGCATTAAAGGGTTACTCCACCCTAAAATGAAAATTTTGTCATTAAACACTTACCCCCATGTCATTCCAAACCCGTAAAAGCTTAGTTTGTCTTCGAAAACAATTTAAAATATTTTGGATGAAAACCAGGAGGCTTGTGACTGTCCCATAGACTGCCAAGTAAATTACACTGTTAAGGTCCAGAAAAGTATGGGGAAAAAAAACAAATATATATATATTATGTGTGTGTGTGTGTGTGTGTGTGTGTGTGTCCAGAAAGTTATTGGATCGAATCAACCCCTGGCCCTTTATAGTTACATGTTGTGGAAGGTTCTCAATGAATATGGCTTCTTGAAAGAAAACCACAGCAGATATGCTTTTTAAATTAGCCCACCTCTTCATCATGGCTGAGAGGTACAGTAGAGGGTTGCTGGGACCATGTCAAACCTGGATTGGACCCTCATAACAATAACAAATGTCTTCCTTTCCTTGCCTCCATTAAACCAGGTTTTGTAGTGTATTCTAGCCACTATAAATAAAAGCAGAATGACAAGTCAGCACCATTAGACCGTAGGTTAGAATGGTGTAATTGCATGAAGGCATGGTAAGAACACAACATCTTCTTGTAGAGGACCCACACTTTCCCCACACTGCAGTTTAAGGTCAGAGCTGCATTATTTCAGCTGCATTTATCTTTGTCATGCAACATTGTGAGCTACTAAACCATCAAGATATATGGTGCTTCTCAGGGGTGGATATTTATTGCTGCTGCTGGCCTCAAACCAGCCATCTTAAGGTTTGTATCAGATTGGCATACTGTTTAAAATAATATGGTTTCTAGTTCTGGTTTCTTGATGTGAAGGAGCTTTAACACACTACAGTACAGTGACAATTTAAGTAATAATAATGTATTGCAAGGACATAGAAGGGGAACAAAAAACAAATAAATAAATAAATAAATAAAACAAAGATGCAACCAGAAGTTGAGAAAATGCTAACCTTTGCTTGAATGCTTTGATGTATGCATCCGTTGACAAATATAATTGCAGGTAAATTGGTCCTGATATCATTTTTACTGTATTTTTGTTTATTTTCAGACACATCCTCAAAATTATATTTTATGATATCTTATGTATACCTGTCAAATGCTCAGTCAAAGCTTTATTTAGTATTTACTTGAATGTTCTAGTGTACACCAGATACACTAAGATTACATAAAAATCTATTTGAATGCCATTTATCAAAAACTTCTAATGGACATAATACTGATCCCTGTGGAATACCATGTATTAAGTTGTTTCAGCCTTGAGCCCAGTTGGTTTAATGCCAGTAAAAACCCTGAAACCCCCCATTATTTTCGCACAACCCCACCAGTCATCCCTTTCCATATAATGTTGCTTGTGAAAAAAAGCACTGGTGCTCTAGGCATTACAAAACAATACATAATACTGCCTACTGGTGGGTCTTTAGTCTTTTTAATTTATTTTGGATGCTCAGTGCAGTTGTTGAATATCTGCAGTGCTTTGTAATGAAATACCCACTGTGCAATTTTGCAAGTGTGTCTAGCAGAGCATGACCAGATATGCAAATTTAATACAGAAGTGGCAAAGTGGAATTTTGAGTATTTTTCACATCCGGGGGCTGTTAAAAGCAGTTTTGAAATCAATGAATACATAATAAAGATGTGTCCACACTAGATAGAAATCCCAGTTTGTCGGCTATAAAAACTATTTTGTTCTCAAATCGGTCTCTTTTTCACAGAGTGGCCGCACACAGCATGCGGTGTAATGGTATAACAAATTGCAGATGAGGAATGGAAATTCGAAATGGATGAATTCCTGTCTGACGGTGTATTGGTCTCGCGCTCTCTTTCTGTGTGGTTCCTCACAGAGAGAAAAAATGTGACCAGCACCCCACCAGCCAATCTATAGCTACATATCAAGGTCAGATCCAGTTTTCTTGGACCAATCACCCCCTGTGGTTCTAGCACATAAATTCACCCACCTTCATTCTTGTTTACTCTTGATTTACCAAAAAAAAGAGGCTTTTAGCATGGCAAAAACAATCATAAACATGGCGCCTAGAAATTTCCTTCACCCATGTATCACTCCAAAATATTCACACCCAGTGGTTGACGTTAATAACATCGAGTCATCAGAGATGCTCTTCCTGTTACTAAAAATACAAATGCTGAGCTGAATGCTTGAGCAAGCAGACACGGTAGTGCACACATCAGCTCGAAAACGTACGCCGCTACCATAGAGACATACATTAACGACTTTGATGAGGATGCAAAACTTGGTGCATGTTGTACATCAATGTCCGTAGGTGTCATTAGTACAAGTGCATCAGCACTGATTCCCAGGTCAGCTTGACACAGTAGCAGGTGGTTGATGACTCAGGAAAACTGGCATCTGTTTATTCGAAACCAGAGTCTAACTTCCACCGCCCCCCCCCCCCCCCCCCCCCCCTCCGTGACTCAAATGTGATTGATGACACTAAGTACCATGTCACTGCTCATTTCAAAACCTTGATCTCTGAGCATGCGGCTTTGCCTCGTCTCCTGTATACACACACCTTTATCCAGGGTCCATGTCACCCACCTTTTCTCTCTAATGTTCGCTGCTGTGTTTTACAGGCTATGTATCCTCACGATCACCATCACCATTTATCTGTGCTTATTGGCTCCCTCATCTCTTTCCCCAGTACTTTTATTGGAGATTATTAGGCTGGATTGGCTTTTATAGTCTGCTCTTTATCTCTAGTCATTGTGTAACAGCTTCAGATCTCAAATCCACTGGTTTAGGGAAATGAGCGAAGAGTGAGCTGAAGAGTTTTGTTGAAATTTTGGTGAGGAATAGTGGAGAGTGGGTTTTGACTCCTATAGACCTGTTGCACATAAAAATTACAAGAGCTTTCTAAAAATTGAAAGCCACAATCTGATTGGCTGAGTTTTATAGTTTTAGGAATATATGGTCAACAGGTTTATGATTTGAATTTCTGGATACAACAGTCCTGATATTTTAATGGAGAAGAAAGGTAAAAAGAATAAGAACAAATGGAATAAGGGAATGCCTATTTAAAGACGTATGTGTAAATAAATAAAATAAATTGTGTGTTTGACTAAGCAAGTTTGGGTTGTAAAATGTTGTATGGTGATACTTCCTGAAAAACTAATATTGATTGAAAAAAAAAACATATTTGTATGTACATATTTGTTTTTTTAGAAAATAATAATTAAGATGTTTTAGTTTTTACATGACAAGTTGAAAGTTGTTTCAAAACCAAGATGAATGCAAAGAGCACAATTCTAAAATCTTGGTTTTAAACTAGAATTTAAAAAATATTTTTATTTTTCTTTATAGTGGACACTTTAAGCAGGACAACAAGGTATTCTTAAGAAATATAGTTTGACAAATGGAGCTCAAGCGTAGTTCAGGCAGACCACGGCATGACAGCCATCTGATTGTAACTTCTCCCAACTACAAATAAATAATAAATATTTTAAATATTTTAAAAAATATCACATTTGACTTAGTCTGTGGCACAGATGTACTGACCCTCCTCCATCCCCAGCTCCTCCTTATACAGGCATGATGTCCACGGAAATCATCTATCAGCTAATCGTTGTTTAATCTTGACCAGTCTCATGTACAGATCTGAATCACTTCTGCATGGAATTTTATACCTGTTGCATATTAAACATTCTGGTAATCGCACTAGGCTTCGGGGTTTCAAACCTCAGTAAGGTTTGCTTGTGGACAGCTCAGAATCTGAAACCTCCAGAGCAAAGCCTGCCGCCAAAATAATGTTAAGGACCTCTACAACAATCTTAATCAAACAGAGTGATCCTGACTGATCTGTAATTCAGGCAAAATGCAGCTCACAATGTTTGTCTAGTTGTTGTGTTATTTATTTTATTTTTTTCTTTGCAAGCTTTCTAGGTGACTGCTGTGCCATTATGTGAACAGTATCATTGATTTCAGATTTAACCCCCATCCCACCCCTCATAAAAGTCTTTTTCTGCAGGAGCAATGCTTAAGTGTGCCTGGTCACCGTACTCTCCCTGACTCTCCCTGATAGAGTCTGCCGGAACTGTAGCATTAGATGTGATTCAGTGGTGTGAAATACCACATGGCTTATCTGCACACAAGCACAGTCAAACACAAACCCACTTACTCAGGTTGTGGCATGGAACAGGTTGCCATGTGCTGAACTTTTGACCTCATAGCTGGAGCCAGTGCCCAAGGTGAAGACTTTGTCCAGGGTGGCTTCGTCTCACGCCAGGATGCTGACATATACAATATTCACGGCTCCTTTCCATGTGAATCTGTCAGAGATACTATGGTTGAAATTGGTATGCTGTGCATGTTAACAAACCACCTTAAACACTTTGTCTTTGTTATAGGTTTTGATATCTTTACAATAGTAGTTTGTTTTAAAATAAGGTCACTCTTACAACTGGACAATGCATTTTTAGATGTAATCGTATCAGTTATGAACAAGCATAATATCTGTAGTGCATGGAGTTGAAAAAAAAAGAGGTCAGATCATTCCATCGGTCAGGTTTACCTCACTCCTTTGGCTGTTGGATTTTTTTGTTAGGAGGTTTTCAAAGCAAACTAGTCCATGCAAAAACCATAACCGTATGAAAATATACTCTTCTTAACAGTATTTTAGCAAGGGATCAGCATATTTAGGTGTCCTTGGCTTCAACAAAAATAAATTAATAATAAAAAAATAACTACAAACTTACTACAAGTTTAGAGTTATGGTTGGGGTCTCTTTATGCAGTAAATATACATAATTAACTGTTATTAAATGTAACATGTAACATCATAGTATAATAAAGAGTTACAATTTAACTACATAAATAATAAATAAATAAATACATAAATAAATTGTGATATTAAATAAACAAACAATCGAATATATAAATAACAGTCCAGTACTATCAGTATAAAAAAGTAATAATATAATTAAAAGAAGCTAAATATTAACCAAATAATATTTTACACAATAATAATTTTTCACAATAAAAAGTCGGTGTTTACACATGAAAATATATAGCTGCCTTAAAACAAACTCAGGATGGTGGTCCGTCACATGAGAATTATCATATTTGGCAATATCTGTGGCGTCTAAAAGAGTGTGTATAAGTCTATAATACACATCCCAAATGCCCAGAGTTCTCTTATTTTGACATCCATCAAGTGATTCATAACCTCCATGAAATTCCTTCCTGCATAATCAACTTGTCCAACAAAAGTTTGCTTATAAATTGAGATTAAATGACGGAAATTTTACTGGTATCTATAATAAATCACGGTTTAGCTCTCATGGGAGCCTTTGCATGAGATTTAACGCAACTGCCTAATATACTAACTTATTTAACAGCGTTATATCCACAAATTTCCTTGTGATGTTAGATGACGTTAATTAACAGAATTAGCATAGCTTGGATCTGCGAGCGCGTGTTCGTTTGAGTTACAGCATGCTGTTTGCTCTCTCAGGCAATGTGTTTTGTGGCCTGTGTTTATGGAGCTTAGAGGTAATGTGTGGATGTATTCAGCTCTTTAATGATGGTTGGAATATAAAATGACACACTCATCCATTAACCGCGGTGTGTAGCCACGATGCTCCTTGCTGCATGCTGATTAGTCCCACACAGCCCGGGCGAGAGATAACACCCGAATTAAGATCCACATGTAAATTGCATTAACTAATCAATGAATGCTTGATGAATGCTAGCCTTACACGAGAAATTGTTTCAAGGTTATTGTTTTTTTTTTCCAGGTAGAAGTCACTCGGTGACTCCTTCTACATTAATAAATTATTGCTTACCTGTTATCCCGGCTAATTAACGATAAATGATTAAGATGTTCCCTGTTGCATGTTCGCAGTTGGCGTTTGTGATCGCTGCATATCCCACGGCACTACAAACACCAACTCCTGGGGACAACGGACAGAGACTTGTTTCTGCCGGAAGGTCAGATCACATGATGCGTCCCTGTGGGGACAGTGGCGCAAGCATTGGTCCCCGGGCAGAAAACGACAGCTCTGACAGCAGCAGCCCACTGGAACACAAAATCAGTTTCATCTGTAAACAAATCACAGCCGCTCATGTCAAAACCACAGACACACTATTGACATCTCTCGGTGACATCAGTCCGAAAAGCTAAGGATAGTGTCATGGGTCATGTAGAGTATCTGTGAAATGCAAGCAAACGGGAGGTATCATCTTGGACTGGCAACAGACCTGAAGGTCATGCAAAATCTGTCCTGTGTAGCCTCAGCAACTCAGTCGGAATGCGAATTGATGCAGAATTGCAGAATCTCAGGGGTAACATGATTTGAGTCTTGAATCTGTCCATGCAGTTGCCTGGTTCCCTAGGCAGGCCAGAAGCTGGCAGAGTGGGCTAGACTGGGTGGGCAGAGGAAGTTGGTTTGGGATAGAGGGGATTGGATTTCACTCCTTTCAGGACTTCTGATGCTGGCTCGGGAACGTTGATACTCATGGTTGCCATTATTTCATTTCAGAAGCCAATTATCAACTGGAAGAAACAGAGGCAGAGTTTGAACTTCCATAGATCGTGTTACGGGCTCTGTTATAGACTCATGCCACAGAGCTGCTTGTGTCACAGATTGAGTCCTGCCTACAATCACACAGCACATTTTTTTCTCATATAAATGCACACTGAATAATTATCATTCAAACAAAACATGCCACGCTCTTGGTTTTTTCGGCAAGCATCACATTATGATTGTTTTTAACAGCACCTTTTGTGCTAAAGACCCTGAATGATACCTCAAGTCACATTGACTTGTTAAACACAATTGGTATTACTTTTTCTAAGCGAACAGATCAGATTTTTGCAGGTGAATGATGAAATAGACAAAATAGTACCATAGATTTGCAAAGTCATATGAATAGAACAAAACGTAGCGAGTTGCCTCAAACTATATGATAAAACTATAAAGATCCTTCTAATTCTGTAAGAACTGCAGTCCACATCACAGCTATAAAGTTAATGACACAAAGAAAAGGTGCTGCTGAAGTCTCTTTCAGAACTACTTTTTCCAGCTGATGAACAATACAAACAATTGCAACCAATCAGAATCCACCCAAATTTAAAGCACGCAAGCATTTAAAGCGGTAGACAACATAATTGCAGTTCTTATAAACAGAACGTTATCAGTTCGTGTGGACGCTAATATAGTTATTGTTACAGTTATCGTTCTTGATGTGTATGGCTCTTAATGATAACTATAACAATGAAGAATTAACTATTTCCCTTCCATTGCCAATGCTAAACTGCAATTGAAAGAATTTTACAGCAATCCATGTTTCCACTGTTATATGGTAGAGGGCGCTATTACGCATCTTCTGAAATAGTACAAAATCTCTGGATCCAAAAAACAAGTGAAGAAGAAGCGGAAACAAACAACAGAATTGTTGCTTCAGTTGCTTTGTGATAAGCTAATATGATTATCAAACATCAGCACATATATTATCAACGACATATAAATCAAAATCGCCTTATGTTACCAAATTAAATGTTGAACCCACAAAGAGGTGTTGGAATGTGCTGGCTGGAAACTTAAAAAGAAAAAAATTATATATATATATATAAATATAGAAAAAGTTTCATAAAATGGAAAAGAGTTAATAATTGTTTTAATTCTATGAGAACAGGATTATCCACACCACAACTATAACAATAATGAGGAACGATATTATTGAAATCCCTTTCAGAACAATTTTCTGGCTAACCAACATTAAAAACATTGACAACCAATCACAATCCATTTGACTTTAAAGCACTCGAGCATTTAACTCTTTTTTAAGTTGCCAGCAACCACCAGCTTTTTTGAGTTTTATTACTTTCATGGCCCCCAGAATATGTTGTTGTATTAATATCTGAAAATGCGATGTTATATAATAAAAAAAATAAAAACTGGGGAATTACCTTATTACCATATAGAACACCTCGGCAACACCTTAGCAACTCCATAGCAAAGCCCTGGGAATCACCCAGATAACACCCTAGCATTGTGTCGGCACGTTTTGCATATGGCACAGACCATTCAGATTTTTTCAGTCTAGTTGCAATCTAATTCTTCTAATATAAATGATTCAAATTAAATTAAGTCTTGTCATCTAAGCATGTGGATTGATGTCATTCTCAAAGTAAATGCGGGTTATTAACAGAAATGTCACACAGTAATTTAATCTCTCTCACTTTCAAAGTCTTAAATGTTTAAGAGCCTTAAATATTTAATAATGAACATGTACACATTAATTATGTGGATGTACATTGACTTTTCAGCTGTGATATGTACTATTTTGACTAAAAGTTCACAATTCTTTTTGATATTGTGTAAAGAGAGAGTGTGAGTGTGTTGGAATATCAGTGGCAAAGTCTTGAGTCACTGTGGCTGGCTTTGCTTCCCCAGCACAGGATTAAGCAACATTTTTGAAAAGAAACGGGCAGGTCAAAGTACTGGCACGGCTGTAGGCACCAGACCCAACAATGCCCACCCTTAATACCCAGCACATAATATATACCTGATCGCAGAATCAGTTCTACACCAAACACTCCCTTAAACCCCAGCCACCTTCACATTAAACTATCTGTGGATGCTGGCGGTTCAGTGAAGCGCTTGAGAAAATGGATATAGTAATAATGAACAAGAAACCTTTGTCCAATCTGTTGGGATTCATCTTGAACCGGATCTAAGTCTCTCTTGGATACACATAAGAGTGCTTTTTTAAATCAGCAAAAGAGCTCAGATTTGCACATGCAAGCTACCCAGTTAACACACCAATGGTTTGTTGTAAAAAAAAAATGTTTAAAAGTAGTTCACTAAAAGGCAAAATTGCATAATTTACATCATTCTAAACCTGTATAACTTTGTTTCTTCTGTCAAATGTAAAAGAAAATAGAGAAGATAGTAAAAATAGATAGTTTCAGTGTTTTTGTCCGTACAATAGAAGTCAATAGATTACCAACATTCTTCCAAATATCTTCTTTTGTATTCTCATACAGGTTAATAAATAATGACAAAATTGTATTTATTTATTTTTAAAATCCCTTTAATGTCTTCATATTGCAGGAGCATTTTTGTGGATTTACACCACAATTTTGTTCTAAAAATGAAAGCCTTATGTTTTCTTAGCATTTTTGAAAAATTTTCCATACAGTATCACATCCGCAAAAAAATGGTGTAATATGCATGCCAGGCCAATAGATGGCAATGTCACTAACACTATGCACCTATAAACGCTTGCGCATACCATCATCCTTTTCACAAATTTGTGTTTTCAGAGTTTCAGAGACAATAATGCTTTATTTTCATAGACTTGAACTTTGAAACCCATTTTCCAAAATTGGCATTTTCAGACCCCCCAAAAAATGCTTTTTTTGTTTGTCGGTTTATTTGTTTGTTTTCTGTCTTTAGTAACAATGTCATGCAAACACCTCCTAAATCTATTATTACCACATTCCAGCAGTTACTAGATTTGGATTTTGCAAAACAATTCATTGTTTTGTTTTGGTTTCCAGAGCATTTTTGAACCACTGTACTGCAATATAACCTAAATGCAACCAAAACGCAATGTTGTAAAAATGTATTGTTCTTGCAGGCTAGCCATGCAGCTGAAATCAGAATCATCTGCAAAGGTGAAAATTTGCAAATTTGTAATCCTTTTTGGATGTGCTGTTTTGATTATAATTGATATAAACCGTAAGCAGCGAGGCCAGGAGGTAACAATAAATAGAGATTGGACTGTGCTGTAATATTGATGGAGGGAAAAGACCGCATGGCAGATGAAAACAAAAGAAGACATCGTACAGCGGGAAGGTGACTTAGCGGTTGATGAGGTGACGCTTGATCCTGAGGGCCAATGACAGCAAGCAGCTCACTGAACCCAAGCGAGTTTATCCAAGCAGATCAATGCTACTTAATATCAGCGAGGCCGGCCACTCCATCCCGTCTGCCACATCCAACCGCTGAGGCTTAGCTCTGGTTTACTCCCACTCTGACAGATACAGATGGTGCCAGTTACTGCCAGAAAGAAAAGGAGATGAAAAAATGAGGACCTCTAGGTCTTTAGAAGACGAAAGCCGCCACAGACAGACATGCGGGAAAACAGTTCGGCGCTCTCTGTAAATTAGGCTGTATTCTCTGGCTTGTAGCGGGGCGGCACGGAGGGAAAGGCAATTAATTATTATTGTGGGTTCTCCATTCTGATCTTGGAGATTGTATCAGATGCACATTTCCTCCGCCACAATTACGGAGGCTGCTAACTATTGACATTTAGGAGGTTGCTGATTTGAATTATCAGAGACATTAGTAATTTAGGGTGTTAAATGGGTTTTGATTTTCACACACAACGAAGGCGGGTGGGATGACGAAAGTAAAATTAGGCGCTAATTCGGAGCTAGAGATGTAAATCAGAATGATGTAGTAGGAGCCGATAAAACAGAGTGCAATAAAGACTTTATTCTGACACACTGCCAGTAACTAAATCAACTAGATGCTGAAAAGGTTTTAATCAACACTGCAATGATGTCACCACTATAGAAATAAAGGGTAACAAGTCATCGTCAATGTCAAAGCGTTTGCGATGGCCAAGAAGGGGGGCTTTCCTGCTGACAGAACCCAAACATGATTTCTAGTGTGACGCTTCAGTTTTAATGGTGAAAGAGTGTGACCGTAAGAATTAGCTTAACATTTAAAATTGAACAACTGTTTACAATGAACATGTTGAAACGCCAACTTGTAACGGCCAGTGATAAAGTATGCAACATTTTTTGTCAAATTAAAAAAAAAAGTATTATAAATGTAAAGAAAAATTGTATGTAATTCATAATTGAATATAACAAAACAGAGCCATTCTCAAGGTATTAGGTATGCGATTAATAGTGGTTGTGTTCATATATAATTTTTTTTAAAATAAAACATTGCAAATTCCAATATTTGCAAATAGTTCAAAAGCATTGCTTAAATTATTCAGTTTTTTTGTTTTCATTTTAAATCTTTTGTATTTCATTGGAATCCTTTAAATAATACTAAAACTGCTGTAGCTATTTTCCTTGGTCTGTTTGTAATACAATAATTGTATTTACAAATATCATATATATAAATTGACTGCTGATAATATTATTTGTTTTATATATAAATAAATGTAAGATTCTACAATTATTTTAATGCTAAATATATTTAACCAAAACAATATGCAGTAAATAATACTTTGATTGTTAAAGAATTAATCGTCCTCATTGTCAAAACATTACTAATAGACCAACTATTCATACTGAACATTTGCAGCATTTCCAGTGAGAAGCTTGCCAATTGATATATGGAAGTCCATAATAATATTATATATTACATATTATCACATTATAATTGTATTGAAAATACTACTAAAATTAGTACAGTAAATAATATTACAGTAAGTAGTACTTTGAATGTTAAAGAATTGTTGTCCTCATTTTCAAAATATTACTCACAGACCAATGATTTGTACTGAACGTTGATTGTCATTGATTTATGCGTTTAACCACCGGAATACAAAACGCCAAGATCAATAATGTAAAAAAATAATAGATATTTTTAAATGTGATGTTGTTGTTTACATTTCAGTTACACCTTGTCAATAAATAAACAGAAACTCCAAAGCCCCCATTGATCTGCAGAGCAGTACAACACATAGCCTATTTATTTGTCAAAACTGTAAATGATCTTGTTAAATCATTTGTGCAAAGTCTAATTAATATTTATAAACTAATCCTGAGAGAGATTAGCAGATTCCCTGGCTCCAGAGCCATAAATCTGTGGAAAAGCCATATAAGAATGTTTACACTTCAGTATGTACGAGTGTGTGTCCGTGAACATGACAATTGGCCTGTGTTTTCACACACATACACACACTTGACAGTGTGGCATGTCCCCAGTGTGTGTTAGGTGATACGACTGATGGAGAACCGATAATCCCTCTTAGCCACAGAGCATACATCCTAGAGTTTCATTAGCCCACTGTGCCCGTCAAAGCGAGAGAACGACACACACACACACACACTCAGAGCCTGTGATCCCTAGAGAGAGGGAAAGATTTGAAGGGGAGTGAAAGCAGGGGTCAGCATTTTTAATATGGGAACAATTACAGGCTCCTGCTTAACAGATGGTATTATTCATGCAGTTAAACATGACACAGACATTTACATCATTCCCAGTGACAAGCTCACAGGTAGATATACTTGTATATGGAAGTCCATTATAATGCCATGTGCTTACACTGTGCTTGTGATTGCTAATGACAATATATTATGGTGCAGCTTACTTGAAAATAAACCTGAGCTGCATATATTAGATGTCAAGAGTGTTTGAAAAACGAGAGACCTAGAAAGAAAGAAATGGAGAAATAAAATGACTCCAGCATGACCTGCAGGCCATGGACGCTCCTTTGTAACAGTTTCATATTTAATGTAATTAGTCGTAATGCTTGAATCTGAATCTTGAAAAGTCCTTTTTGGGTCATGTTTTTAGTCCAAATAGTAGTTGCATGTTTACAGAATTCAGACTTTTTAAATCAGTGTTAACATTTCAGTCCCATTTAACATTACTGAATCAATCTAAATATATTAGGTTAAACCAACAAAAACTATATATTTGTGTATGTAAGGGATAATGTACATCCGCTTAGCTTTGGGTTCCTGATGTTTATTCTTTGATAACAAGCTAAAAAGATTAGTTTCAACTATATATGTTGAAATTAATGTTGAATTCTTCCATAAAGATGCTACAAAATGTACTCTATTAGCTGCTAATGCTAAAGTTGTGCTAATTATTTAGCAGCTATACTGTTTAGCTAATTCTGAATACAAATTGTGTTATGCAAACATGTATAATTGGCATCCAAGGGGCGAAACTAACCTAATTAATTCTTCCCAAAGACTTTTGATTACATCTCCAGTCACATTTCAGATGTATCTTGTTTCTAGCGAAAGGTTTAAATGTTCTCACTAAATACAAAAATGGAAAACGCGGTAGTGTGCGACGTAGCATTATCACAACCGATCGGAATAGGATTTGATGTTTTTTTGAAGAAAAGCTCATTTTCATAAACTTTGAAACAGATTTACAATGTATTATAACAGCTTTCAATATTATGTGCAGTTTGCTTCTCAAGTAAATGTCTGTTGTTTTAAGGTTGATAATTTTTTTACAGAACAAAATTCAATCGCATTATTGTGTCTTGTCCGGATATGATACAGTGTTATGATACGCTAATTAAATCGTGAAATCTGCTTATGTTCATGGTTTTTAAATGGCTAGTCTAGTCAGTTGCATGCTTTAACATCCCTTTGTGATTGTGCGTTGCTTTTTAGATGCAGTTTGTAACGCTGTTACACAATGCATTGACCTCATTATCTTGTTTAGTCAATCATATCGTTAAAAAGAATAGGAAAAAGTCGCCTGTGAACTCAGAAACAAATATAAATAAATGCTGCCGCAACCTCTAATGGCAAAATGCTCAGTGACTGCTGTATAAATCAGAGCATAATTACAGTCGTACCCGGCTCAGTGCATTTGCATAAATTCTCATAAGAGGGCAATGTTATGTTGTACCAACAAAATAAATAAAGAAGACAAACAAAAGAGATAATCTCGCCAGCATGCCAAATATGTCCCCCGTGAATAGCACTGAATTCATCAAAAGCATGTTATTGGCCTGGCTGTAATGTTGGTGGCCATTTTATGTGCCTGAGTAGACAAAGGAGAGCAGAAAAGAGATGTGAAAAAGGGGTTCCTAATGGATTCTGCACAGAGCGAGGAGAGTCGGGAGGGGGTTTGTGTCACAGTATGCACAGAGCTGTCTTTTTTCCCACCAGCCTTTGCCCATCAGTGGAGCCTGGGTCGCCGTGGAAATGTCATGACAGGCATATGCTGTTGGACAGTTTGTGCGCGCCCAATCACAGCGCTGTCACCCACGGCGATGAGGGGGAGGGCTCCTCTGTGTCCGTTTGAAACATGGCTCCTGCCATCTCCAGCGTTTACACATTTCTCTCCTTGAACTATGCTTGATGCCTGTTCTGCATTCAGAGCGTGAGAACAAAGATGAAAAGGGGGGAAAGGATTTCATGTATATTAAGGATTTAAATCGATTGCAAATTTTAAAATACCAATATATATATATATATATATATAGCATAAAGTGATTTTGTATTCTACTTTTCACCATCCAGCCAAATCTTGATGCATAAAATAAAACCCCACCCTGCATAATTTCTGAAAGAATATGTTTCATTGAGAAATATGTTGAATTATAGAAGCTAAATGTTTTGTGAATGTCTTATTATGTTGTCCTGAAGAAATACAACAACAACACCAATAATAATAATAATAATAATAATGACTATTATTATTATTATTATTATTATTATTATTATTTTCTTAAAACTTAATATATATAAAATATATTATTGTTATTATTATTATCTTAATAAGCATAATAATAAGAATAACAATACTTATTATTATTATTATTATTATTATTATAAACTTATTGATAATAATAATTTAATCTTAACAAATTCTTTAATTCACTCTTAAATTATCTACTGCTGTTTATCTTAATTGTCATATATCATGTGTGTTGACCCCATATTCATTTTTGGAACTCTAACCAATTTTGTGCATCCATTAATGGAAACTTTTCTTTTCTTTACTGTGCATTTACCCAAAACTGACAGCGCTCCACCTATCTGCATCATCCAAGATATTTACCCTTTGCTTTTACCAAACACACGGATGTCACACATTACAGAGGAGGCTAATGTTTCAGCTAGCTGTATTCTATCGCAATTATACGGTTCAGTGGCGGTGATTATAGTTCTTCAATCTCACTCTGTGAAGTTTTGGTTAGCTGGCTCTCTCGTAATTTGCCGTGTGGGCATTGTGGGCCAGTCTTGTGGAAAAGGGATGATAAATTGAGCTGGCAGGAGCTCATAGATTTATTACATTTCTATCAAACCCTGTAACAAAAAGTGGGGTGAGGGGGTTCGCGGCTAAGAGCGGGCTTAGATTTTTTAATCAAAATTCATGAGTCCTGGATTCGTGGTTGAGCAGGCTCGAGGAAGACTTGAATCGAAGACTGATTGAAGAAAATAAAAGGCTTATTTGAAGTAATTTTTCAATGACGCCTTTTAATTGGATGTTAAATCAAATGCTTATCTGCCACGCAGCAGATCGTGAACTATATGGTGAAGTGCTGGTGTCACTTCTACTGTAAAAGATACTATGGTACAGAGGTTGTCATCGCACATTTTACATTCACACGTCTACACATTCTTCACCAGAAGCAACACTTCACACAGGGAGGTACAAACTCTGCCTTTTGGATTTGTAATCCGTCCCTTGCAATCAGACGTGAATAAAGAATGTTAGTGATGTAAAATAAAATGATTAATTTCTTTAAAAAAAAGACCCCAGACTTTTGAACGGTTGCATACACACTCACACTTCCACCTTGAATTCTGTCTCTTTGGGGTTATTTTTCCCTTCCTAACACACTGCTCTAACTCTATCCCAAGCACGGAGCTATGTGAGAGGCAATTACAGCTGATATAATAAACACTGGCCCTCACAAGGGCAGGAAAGGGCTCCCTCACCGGCGTCAAATACACCGGGGTCTCATGTAGGGCATTAAAGCCACGCCATCAGCACTGAGCCAAACTAGATTTGCTGCAGTAATAATATTTAAGCACAGCTCTCAGACCAGTGGCTTAGTAACTACTAAATTCTGATTCTGCTGAGGACGGCGGCTCTCTTTGGAGATACTCTCTCTCTCTCTCTCTCGCTGTCGGCTGCTTTATGGAAGTGTAGTGGCGGGGCATCTTAGAAATGGAGCCTGGTGTTGTATCATGTCAGATATTTTATAGGGATGGCCTCATAAAAGGAGGAGAGTCGCCAACGTTTAGTTGCCACTCCTCTTCATCCCCAGACTTCACACTGGGGTTTGTCCTTAACACTGAGGATTAGTTTTATAAAACAACATGCCTGCCTTCTTTGTGTCTTATGAGAGTCATTTTGTTTGTGTGTGTATACTGTATATATATATATATATATATATATATATATATATATATATATATATATATATATATATAAGGGTATTCTTAAAGCATAATAATGAAAGCATAATGCATTGTAAAAACCTTATAATATGTTGTATCATCTCATGAATATTCATAAAACAGTTTTAATATAATATATACTTATTTGTGGTTATAGCTTAAGAGTATGATGATTTATAACACAATATATGTATTATAATTGTTGTTATGATTATTCATGAGTTGATTTAACACACACACACACACACACACACACACATATATATATATATATATATATATATATATATATATATATATATATATATATATATATATATATATATATATATATATATATATATATATATATATATATATACATATATATATATATTATAATGCATTATGCATTCATTATAATTCCCCAAAGAATACCCTTATAATATATTATAAATACGGGCTTCATAGAAAGTGTAACCATTCATTTTTCCAAATCCCATCCTTTGTGTGATGCTAATCTCTGGTGATTGGTCCAATTAATCTAATTTTTATTTCCTCATGCCTGTGATGTCTGATAAAGCAGTGTTTGTGAGCGCAGTGTTGCTTTGTGTACAGCATTACTCGGGCAACCGTTATATTTTCCGCTCCAAAGGAGGCATCTAGTGGCAAAGAATGAATTTGCATTTCCATTCAGACCAACGCGAAAAGACCAACAAGCTAGCAAATTGTCAAGCTATTTTTGAATATTTTATCAGGGTATAAATTGTGAGTAAAAACCAATCCTTTATCGTTATCCAGTGAACCTTGAAGAACTGGAAAAGTAATGGAAACTTTGAATATCACTGTGGACAATGAAGGGCCATTGAGTTAGGGTTTTATCTGTCTAGATACACAGTCAAACGTGCCAATATCAACATACCAACATTCATACACAGAATGCCTTATGAACCACTGATATGAGCCATGACTAGACCTATCTACTGTATGCGGAATCTACCCACACAGAATTCTTCAGAAATTCCAAAAAAAAAAAAAAAATCCTGCAGCTTTAGTCATCTCCCATCCTGCACGTGTTCATCTATGAAGTATTTTAGGTATTGTGATAATGTTTTTACCCACCAGTAAGAGTGCAGCATCTGTATTTTAATAATTGCCTTTGACATCTCCAGCGAGCATTTCAGCAGCTGGTTGTCAGCGTTCTGTATGTCGTTGATGTTCATGTTGGTGTTGTGAATGTGTGGTCCTCATGTCACCACCTCAAGGATGTCCATGTCATTAGCGTCTGCCGCATATCAGCTCCGACTGTTACTCTAAGCCACATTTTGGACAATTTGTAGTCCATTGTAAATTCACTCAGATGTCTTTTCTTTCATGTTTACTTTGCATTTAAAAGGTTTTTGGCTCATACTCTATAACAACATACAAATATATGAATAAGAGAAAGTTCAGCCAGCGGTTAGCACTGACTCACCTTGGCCTTTTCAAACTAAACTTGAGGGGAAAGACATGCACATCTGAAAAGTTTAAACTAACCATTGCTAAACGATGATCAACAAACTTTTTCTTTTTTTCTTTTTTTTTGAGTTGAAATTGCCAGTCCGGTTACATTTCATATAATAGGCTAAATGTTTCCTATCAGTTGGTACCAGAGTGGTATGTTAGGACCAGGCCAGTCAGGTCAAGTGCTGAGCAGTGGATTCCATGAGGCAGTGCTTCTGATCATTGATTTATGATGCGCTGACTTTGCTTTGTGCTGAAGTTTGTGGCACAGAAAGCACAGTTCTTCTCTTGGCAGGGTCTTATCTCTGCCCTGCCTCCATATGGCAGCTCGCCACGCTGTTGTTGAGTTTCTCAAATAAATTTTCTAATCCTCCAGATTATTGCTTTTTAATATGAGTATCCAGGCCAGAAATGAGGACCAAATGCTCGAGTGAGAGTTGATTCACCGGTCTGTGTTTGTGCATACATTTGTGTTTAAATACTGTTAAAATATTAAATGTACACTAGCAAAAGTTTGGGGTAAGTATGATATTCTGAAAGTTAAATTTCTATTTCTGAAGAATATCTCTTATGCTTCCCAAGGCTGTATTTTTATTTAATTTTTTATCAAATATATAGTAAAACCGTAAAATGATTAAATATTATATATATATATATATATATATATATATATATATATATTAAAATGTATTTTATTCCTGTGATGCAAAGCTGAATTTTTAGCATCATCCTTCAGAAATCATTCTGATTTGCTGCTCAAGAAACATTTGTTATTATCCATGTTGAAAACTGTCGTGCAACTAAAGTTTTTGATCGCATGATCTTGCCATTGCTAGTAACATTCTCTACTACAAAACAGAGCACGCCTGAGAAAATATGGCAGATTTGAAATTAATGAATTTCTGAGCTGAGCATCTGCCATTGAGATGAATGGAGAGCTAGCAGCTTCTTTTCTCTTGGTATTCTAGACCTCTTTGTCTCAAACCTAAAGTTCATGGTTTCTGTAGATGTGTGTAACAGGAAGGCTTAGATATCAGACTGTAGTCCACAGTATGAATAAATGAGGACTTGGTGATGTGGAGCACGGTGTGTGTGTGTGTGTGTGTGTGTGTGTTGTGCCAGACTCCCTCTCAGATGAATATTAATGGGCCTGAGGAGCCATCAGTAAGGAGAGACAAGGCAACCGACAAATCATCTCAAGGAAATGCCCCAAGAGACATGAGCAGGCTTTACGCACACACACACACACACACATCGCCTACCACACAGTCACCAGAGAGACTGGGTGCAAATGAGCGCTCTGCGTGTGTGTTAGTCTCTGTGGATGTGTGTGTGTGTGTGTGTGTGTGTGTGTGTGTGTGTGTGTGTGTGTGTGTGTGTGTGTGTGTGTGTGTGTGTGTGTGTGAGTGTGTGTGTGTGTGTGTGTGTGTGTGTGTGTGTGTGTGGTACTAAAAGCCTGTAATGCTTCATCCAGAACAATTCAGTGCAGATATAACCTCATGTTGTTTGGGTGAGCACACAGTTTATTTTGTTTGTGTGTGGATTCCATTTTATAGGGATGCAGCAAGGGTACAGAAAGACTCATTTTGTGTTATTTATGTGTTTATGTGTCATATATATATGTGTGTATATATATCTATATATATATATATATATATATATATATATTAGTGGTGGGCCGTTATCGGCGTTAACGTGCTGCGTATTGTGAGACTCTTATTGGGCGATAAAAAAAAATATCGCCGTTTATCTATTCTCAAAGTTGGGTTGGGAGCTGGGTCTATAGTAAGCAAGCTATGATGACTTTCAGCTTGATATTTTATAAAACCGACTGGCTGAGGCCAGCCTAAAAAGATGCTCAGGACAGTTGACGGGCCACTGCTGCGCATCGTCATGAAAGCTTATCTTTTTCACGTGTTTTTAAGCCTTACCGCTTATCAATTTAAACATTAAAGCATCCAAAAACAAGACGCGGAAAAGCTGAACAGAGTAGCTGGTTACTATTAAAAAATGTATCTATGCCCACCACTAATATATATATATATATATAAAATTTTTATTTTTATTTATTTATTTTTTTGCATTTTGGTTTTACATCAAAAACTTGCACAACATGAACTAATGATTGTCTCAGTAATTAAATTAAATTAAATATATACTATATTAATAAACATTTATCTATGTATATATTTAAAAAGTGTGGAGTTAGTGTTTTTATTTTATAATATATATATATATATTATAATGATTTCTGAAGGACCATGTGACACTGAAAAATGGATTAAAGACTGTTGGAAATAAATACATATTTTCTTTAAATAACTTTATTTTTTAATAAATATGAGAGAGAGAGAGAGTGATTGCATTGACATTTGTTGAGCTATATTTATAAAGACACATTCAAGACAGAACTTTGCAGTTGTGCTAAACTTTTTCCATCTTTGAATTTGTTTTCTTCCAGAAATATTACAATTCTTGACTTTACGAAGAGCATGTGCTGAGTATTGACACCTCATTTAAAGGTTACACAGCTTCTCTCCTCTTAAAGTCCTTAAAATCATTAAATTTTTCACTCTCTTTCTCTTTCCCTCACTCCCTTGAGCTCTCAAAGTGATGAAACGCAGATGGGGCTTCGGCCGAAAGTTGCATACTGCGCATAAACAGCATATTTAATTAGACCGTAGACACGCTCTAAATCAAATTACTCTCCGACTGACAGAAACACTTACATTAACATCATTCCCGAGCACAGCCGCAGCCAAAATTTAAATTAGTAACAGATAATTAGGATAAGAGCGGGAACTTAGGTTGACGTTCCAGTGCATAATTGGAATGCAAGCGAAACATACTGCTTTAGCTAATTAGCTGTAGCAGGAGGAAACGCTCAGAGGTCAAGGTAGAGAGAGAGAGACCCTTCAAATAAAAGCAGAAGGCAGCAGAAGAGCTATTGTTTTCTACGAAGAGCTATTGGATTTCAGAGGATCTGTTTGTCCCGGAAAGGAAAACACGTGTGCGAGGTTCAGGATAGAGGAAAGTGTCTAAATGCACACAACTGTTAATTACTGTACCTGTGAGAGAAAGTACAAATGTGGGACAGTGTTTCCTAATGAGGTAAATGATGACAGACAGATGTTGGTTGGTTTAGTGATCTTGGTTTATTGGATCACTTTTGCAGTTTCATTTGGTTGACAGTAGTGGCACATAAATGAAAGACGTCACCTTCTGTGATTCAATTAACTATTCTTTTATAATTTTTTTGGGAAGGAAGCACCTCTTCCCTCTTAATTAATTGGTCCTTTGGAAGTGGCATGAACTAATATTAATTTAAGTAATATCAGCTTAATAATTTTCCACATGAATGCAAGTAATTAAGTTGATCTGTAATTAAACTGCAGCGCACTTGATAACATCAGTCAGCTCGCCTCGGCTACTGGAATTTTCCTCTCTGTATACTTACAATAAAACGAAAAAGGATATAAAATACCACTGCCTCCTTTCATTTTTTCATTTTTAACATAATAACAGCCGCAGAAATTAACTTAGTTCAGGGAAATGTATACATATACAGCCTTTACAAATAAATGAAATATTATGTCAATTGCCTCTTTTAATTAATTAAATTATTTTAATTTTAACATATAGTGAAGTTGAATACAGACCAAAGATTACCAGTTAGATTAACCCAAAATTAATTATATTTTATGTTTAACCACTAAAGAGACATCAGAGCCAGATACATGATCACTGAGCTCCTGCTGATCGTGTGGAGCTGACCGTCTCCGAAATCAGCAAAACACATTTTTAAATAGACACTGTCTTTATAAATAAACCACAGATTTGAGTTTTAAACAACTACCTGAAATACTTTTCAAATTACATTTCATGACACAATAACAGTTATATTTTGAAAATGATCCGAATAAATGGTGGTTGAAATCACAACGCTGCGTGACCTCAACCAATCAGAATGTTTAGCGCCCAAGTCCCGCCCCCGAAAGTTCCGGAACTTTGAAAAAGTACTACCTCGCCAGCAGGGACTTTCTGAGGGGCATTTTTTTACCTGGAACTTTATTTAGTTCCTGGTTCCTGCCGTGGAAACACACCGAGTACCAGCCCAAAGTCCCTAGTTCCTGGGTAAAGTTCCTGCGGTGGAAACGCGGCTTAAGTAACATGCGTGGGCCCCTGTCACAACGAACAGTCAGTAATCTACATCACTCACTGATCAAATAAGGCTTTCCACTTATCACTCCACGCCACTTCTGTTACTGAAGAATCCAGCCAAGCGGCAACCTCCCGCTCTCTCTTGTGAAGCCAACAAGGAAGTGACTAAAACTGTAATTCATTGACTGGCCGCTTGAGGCTGGCTGCAAAAGGGAGTCAATCCCCATGTTAAAATGCCCAACTTTACAGCAGGAAAAAACATGTTTTCAGCCTAGTGCAAAAAAGTAGTTTGGTCTATATAGCTAATTTTGCCCTTCATGACAACTGTGAGGGGGGTGAATTTCTTTATATCATCTGTTCAAATTATATTAAGCCTTAAAGTTCTGCATAATTAGGGGCGTGGCCACTTGAGTGACAGGTTATTTGCCGCTGCTGACAGTTTCGCTGGCTAGTTGGGCGTGGTTTCAGCAACTAGTTCTCGCCTTTTTGCCCTTTTTCGATTGTCCGGGAGAGTCGAGCGGTGACGCGCTGCCAAGATGGCGACGGTCGGCTCTGCACACTTTGAGCTTCAAAACACTCTTCAGGAGTCTACGGGTGACGTCCCGGACGCTACGTCCATGTTTTTATACAGACTATGAATCCAACATGAGACAACGATATGCTATCGTTGCTACCACAGGTTACCACAGAGTGAGTGCCTTTGTTCATGCAACCAAACTTGCTTTGCAACCTCTGGTTTCTCCGACGAAGAAAAATATATATATCGAACGTTTTATCGAACGCATTTTTTTTATTAATATTGTTTACATGTCTATCTCGAGACATATCGTTTTATCGCCAAGCCCTAACGTTACTTCCATGTGTTTAACATGTCTTAACATCAATATTAACCCTTATAAATGAAATATGGTTCTTCAAAATACATTCTCAACAGACACTGAGAGCAGGCTGTCCGAGTGTTTCTGTTGAGGCCCGGGGAGAGAGATCAGAACAGGAGACAGACGCTGGTCATTTTCATTTAATTTGTATAACGTTACATTTTACTCATAAACATTAAATTACATTTGGAAAAATACATAAAACTAAATTTAGGAAAAAATAAAATGGAATTCATAGGGCCCTACATAACTCAATCAGTGACAGGCTACAGCTATAGCTAACTTTACTTCGGGACAAAGACTATAACTTTACTATCAACACTGCTCAAATGTCAGAGTAAGGACTTGCAGATTTCGGTATTCGGTTACAGTAGGCTATCGCCAACTGAATCATGAGTGAATGTGAATATGTGTAATTAAGCATAAAATTACCATTCACCACATGCTTCACTCGTCTCGTCTCGTATTCTGGCCTTGAACATGCACGTGGAAACTGTGGGCCGTTTTTTACATTAACAGAACATAATATTAAATTTATTTTTGATTAACTGAAAATGTTAAACTCTGACAAGTCATGATAGTATATTTCATCACTAGGCATAATTTGTGTGTCATCCCAGCTCAATAAAATAACAATTACAATTAAAAAGTCTAACAGTATCTCAGAACTTGATTTTTTATTTCACAACAATATATATATATATATATATATATATATATATATATATATATATATATATATATATATATATATATATATATATATATATATATATATTTAAGTAACGACTAAAGGTCCTCTGAATTAGTTTTTAGAGTGCATCCATCCATCCATCCATTTATCAAAATGTTTTATTTTATTCACCAAGGACGCATTACATATATCAAAAGTGACAGTAAATGTTATAAATGTTATACTGAACAAAACCAGTTAATAAATACACTAGTGAATAAAAGTCATTCTAATGTTTGACCGAGTTGTGAAATACTAGTGTCATTATAATCAAATCTTTTAACTGGTTCTTACTCATAATTTCCTAGCTTTACCATGGTAATACCATACAATTCTATCACTCTGATGTGATAACGCCACGGATTACTGAAATGTGTGTTTCTCTTTGTGATTCCCCAAAGGCACTCATGATTCATTTATATGGCTATGCTGTAGTAAAGCGATAAAGGTGTTTGTTTATATGGAGAGCTGTGGGAAATAGAACAGGCACCAGGGACAGCAGAAAAGTGACATGTGTGAAGCTGAGGTAGCTATGCAACATTTGCACAAGGGGTTATCTAGACACCATATGGTGAGACTGCATGACTCTGCCACTTTCACATCTGTCATGCATGGACCTTGATTCTTTCTGTTGGGAGCAGAACTGACCAGGTGTTTTCAGGGCCAGGACTTCCTGGAAAACGAGGTTAAATGTGCCAAGACTGTCAACACTACAAAAGGAAACATGCTTGAACACCGTTCAATCACAGTAAGGCAGAAAACATCTTAACCAAATGCTTCACCGACACATTGAGGCACGTCTGCATGGAGCAAAATACATACACTCATCGCTCTTTGAAAATGAGTCATTATAGAACAATTGGATTTTGTAATATGGTTGTGTAAAGTTCATTAACCTTCCTCAATAGTCCTTCAGTGAGGGCATTTTTACAATGCTGGATGTCTTCCAAGTAACTACTGGATACAAACATAATGCCGATGGGACGGATCCAAATAAAGGTCTTTTTGGCAGCTGAGGGCACTGAACTCAAATGATCACGATGTCTGCATTAATAGTGGAATAAAACAAGCCAATGAATGTTTTGACTGTTGAAACTGAACATTAAAAGTTGTTCACACTTCTCATACAGTGTGAAACAATGCAGTGCTTGAATTTTATGCTGAGTTGTTTAGCAACAGACAGCCAATCATAAACTAAACAACGCTGGCCTCATTAAATATTCATATGCTTTGTGCATTCAGAGACGCTTTCACACATGTGTTTAGTTTCAGCACCTGGGGAAAACAGTAAAAAAAAAAAAAAAAAAAATTAAAAAAATTGTGAAACATTTAATAACATAAGCCAGAAGCATACCCCAATGTTTGACTTTATCTGGGTCAATACCAGTGTTTTTTTGTTTTTTATGGAAAGAAAGAAAGAAAATAAGTGATAAGAAACTTTGAAGAAATTAAGGAAACAAATAAAAAGTTAAAAAAAAACTGTTGGTTGTGATGTCTTTTTGGATGGACTGTGTTAATATTATGTGTTATATGTATCTGTTATTGTTTTGAAGATTACATCTATAAAAGAAATACAAATAACAGTCAAAATTGAACTGTAAACGGTTACATTATTAGCAATGTCCATAAATCATTTTTCTTCTGCACGGTTTCAACAGCAGAGAGCTATTTCTCGACATCAACCCCAGCTCTCGTTATACAGTGATTTGAAGGCGTAATCATTTTTGCTGACTAATTCAAGTGCTCAGATGAACCGGTAAGATCTTTCATTTGAAAACTTCATTCCTTCATTTATCAGCTGCTGTCAGGCCTGGGGTTTTGTAGGTCAGTGGGTAAGTGCTTGAATCAGCAACTGCGTGTTAAATATGACTTGTTGCTCTAGTGCTAATGATTTGGTTCTGATAATGAGGTTATCCGGGGTCTCATTTATCCAGGCCAGAATTGCAGTTTTACATCAGATGATCTTTCTTATTATAGAAGTGATGGGGACAAAACTGATCATAGTAAAACTGTGACACATGTGAATTGCGTCCACTTCACTTCAGACTAAAAGATTTGTTTGGTGAAAGTTGACTTTGCTAAAGGCTAATCGGTAATATTTGATCCCCAGTAATATCTGTTAGCATTAGAAACCTCTTTGTATTGCTGCTGTAGAAGCCAGAAGTGATTTATTCCAGCCAATTTATTGGGTAACAAAAGTAGATTTAGTGAAAGATGGTGTGCTTTAATTCCTCTCATTCGCTTCCCTTATTTTCTTTCCCTCCCTCCTGTGTTCTCTACCTCCCTCATTTGTTAGAGCCAGTCCTTGAGCTTATTAATTTCCACAGGATGGGACTGGCAAGGCCGCTAACTTTGTTCTGCCTGCATAGCAGTGTTTGCTGGAGGGTATTGTGGGTAGCAGGCTGAATGATTTGCAAGCCCAGATTAATAATCTCAGTCCCGGCGGGATTACGCGGCTCCATCTCCAGTGACATTCCGGACTGGGCCTACTTTATGCCTGGATGGTCATATTTGGAGTGTCCTAGGGATCCGTTTTTACCCACTTCTTCCTCTCCTGCCCCGTCACACCTCTGCAAGCATCTGAGGGATGTTGAGATCTGCATGCTAATTAGGCATCTTTGTTCCACTGAGAGGTGTTTGTGTGTGCCAGGACCAGCAGTCCGAGAGGCTCCAGCCGTCTGGAGCAGCACTGTGATCCATTCAAAGCTCAATTCAGCTGCCTTTTTACATTCTGTCTTTTTTTTGTTTGTTTTCAAAACAGTTTTTGAATTTCAAGTGATATAAAGGAAGCTGTTGTAGATGTACAATAAAATTAAAATCAAATACTACTATAAGCCAGTTTGTAATAATACATTTCATTTTCTACCATACATTACCCATAAACATATTTGCATATACGCAACATATGGAGTATTTCTAGAAACATTTTTATTAATTGTTAAATGATTATTGATGATTAACAACTAATACTACTACTACTCATCTAATTACTTAAAAAATTTGAATTGTTTTGAATTTAAAAATATTTGTTATATGGAGTATAGAAACATTACATTATTAATGCTGCTAGATGCTAAATAATATCTATAATCATCAGCATCAGCATCAGCATCATTAGGTTATTAATAAAAAAAAAATTAAATAACACCTATATTTAATTTGTATCTTTATAGACAAAATAAACCTAGATTCTTATAATAATAATAATAATTTTATTATTATTATTATTGTTGTTGTTGTTTTATAAAATTACATTATTAATCACATAACATTCTAAATGATATCCTAAATGATCATAACAATTACAATAAAGTAATAATAAATAAATGTATTCAAATTAATAATACTCATTCGATTATTAATACAAAGTGTTTGTAATACCACCCATATTTTATTAAATATTTATTAAGTACAATAGCAAATAGTAGCATGGTTGTGAATTCTTGCAATGTTTTAGTATGCCAGCACAGCATCAAGTGTGGTATTGCAAAAGTAATAAAGTATTATATATATATATATATATATATATATATATATATATATATATATATATATATATATATATATATATATATATATATATATATATAGTTGTTTAATTATTATTATTATTATTTAGCACAATGGCCATTTTGTTGTTGTGTTGAACTAATTAAATTCCTCTGTTGTCTGACTGTTTCATCAATTCTTAAATTCGGGATTTTCCCCAACCCTTGTCTGGAGATATGAGTGTGAATCCCAGAGTCAGCATACATAACTCAACGGAGCAGTAGATTCATTTTCAGTAGTTCTTTTTTGTAACATCTCTATTGTTTTGTGTAATTGAACCGTGTGAGATTTAAAGGCATCAAGTTCATCTTGAAAGCAGCTCTTACGAGATGATTCATCAAATAGCATGCTATCGTTATCATCTCAGTGCATGTAATACTGTGATAGTATGTAATCTGCTAACCTATCGTGGCTCAGGCAGCCGTTCCAAGGGTCACGGCAGAGAGCGCGGTCCCTGAGGCCAGCGGCGGTGCAGACATGCCTTCCCAGGTTTCTGAGCTGATGTTTAGCCTCATGGCTAGTGTCAGGCTAAGCACCGGTGGCAGGGGATTGTACAACGCTCAGTGGGATGATGCCAAACTGTCAACACACGTTAACATCCCGACTGCCTCCGAACCAGCAACTTCCCAGTGCACAAGATCCAGTCAGGCCTGCTGAAGTGAGCAGCAGAGATAGAGACGCACACACATACACACATTCAGAATGCCACAGTGAGTTCACACAGAGACCACAAAACAGCCCAGAGCAACAGATCTGCAAGGTTATGGATGTGCTCTGAAAGCTTTCTTGAGCAGAAAAAAAAAAAAAAAAAAAAACTAAATAAGGTGACAGTCTTTTAGTATGTCTTGGATCAGAATTAGCTTTCACATGAATAGCAAGGCCATTTTTTATTATTATTAGTGCTCTTACTGTAGATGACCAAAGTTTTTATTTATTGTTTTTTTTTTTATGTGGCTTGTTAGAGTTTTGTAAGACTAGCAGCACTATTGATTTTAGGTATTAAACTTCAGCATTTAACTTGTCTCTCAACATTTATGATACAGTTGTGAATTAAACCTAAAAAAAAGTGTTTTGATAAAGCTTTTGGGTTTCTAATCTAAGGGTTGCCAAAGTGCCTCAAGGGGGTCTGAAATAAATTTGCAAAGCTATTTTCAAACACATTTATATGATACACACACACACACACACACACACACACACACACACACATATATATATATATATATATACAGCCTATATTTTATCCATCTACCCATCTTTTAGTGGGTAGAAAAAGATACACCATAATCTTGAAACAAACTGAATTTTTTCCAGTAATATTTCAGTGTAACAGGGACTCTTAGGTAGAACCAAGTGCAAGCTTTATTTCACAAAAGGTGTAGTCAAACAGGCAAGGTCAATATCCAGCAAACAATGTAATCGTTGGGAGAGGCAAAAGAGTAATCCAAGGAAAAGGCAAGAGACAAAATCCAGGTGAGCAGTCCGAAATAATAAATAAACAAAACAAGGAAACAAGGCTAGGCAATAGCAAAAAAAAGCTTGGTAGAGTCCACAAGCGGCAAACAGTGAAACAGTGTTACAGTTTAAGGATGGAGTGCCCTCTAGATGATCTTATGGGCACTCCAGCTGGAGATCCTTCTAAATTGCTGTATAAAGGGCTGAAACTCCCCCAAGGACCTTGTAATGCCCCTGTTTACATCACATAAACCAGCTGTATATATATGGCTTTTCTAACATTTAAAATTGCTGTATGTATGCTGTATGTAGCTCACATGGTACAGCATTGCACTTCTGAAGCAGAGCAATACTGTAGCATCCAGAGCATTCTTGCAATACTGTATGCTAATAAAAGGAAGAAAAAAAACTGCTAAATAACTTCATAGTTATGTACTAGCATCTACTCACAATACTGAATCATTCTAGTAGTGAGTTTTGCACAAGCAAGCATTATTTATTTCTCAAAAAAAAAACTATAAATCAGGTTGACTTCTCTTGAATCTGATAAGAGATTGTGACATGTTTGATGAAATGTGCTCATGTCACTCATATTCAGCTGAAGTTGTATGTCGTGGATTGCCGCTCTCTGGGCAGTTGCTCAACGGAAGACAGACTTGTGAAATGAGAGTTACATCCTTCCTGTTAGAGTGAAGAAGTGTGTTAAAAGTGTGTTTACTTTGAATCGGTTGTGAATTAACAAATCCGCCCTGAGTTAAATCTTAAACGAGGTGTGGAAAACAGATTAGATGTGTGAAACAAGCCCTCAAGATATGCAATATTGAAAACAGACACATGTCTTCCAGCCAGGCATTGATGAGTGGATATGAATGTCGACAAAGAAATAAAAAAATAGCCCATTATGAAGTATTTGAATTTAATAAATTGCGTGATAATGGAACTGCTGTGAAAAGCATATTTGGCATAGGCCATGAGAAATTGAAGCAAAGCTGAGGAATTTCTGGAACAAGCACATTAGTGAGTCAGTCGGCACCAGGACGATCTTTGCATTTCTCTTTTAATTTTATTGAATTAAAAAGGAATTATAATAAAAACTAAAAATGTAAAAAACACTTATTAAATAATTGTAATACCAGGAACATCTATTAGAGTTGACAGGACTGAATGCAGCTGGAAGCAGAGGCTTGCCTTTTAAGACTTCATTCATTTACATGACTCTTAAAGGATTTGCTCATGGACATTATTTATTATTATTATTTGTTTATTTATTTTATTTTTTTGGCTCTTTTGATTATTATTAAATTAAAGGCTATATTCAGGAGGCAAGGTTAAATATAAGTATTTATATATATTATTATTATTATTATTATTATTTTGTGATTGTTTACTGTGACATGCATTTAACTAAATAACTAAATTCAAATTAAATTAGTGTATACAACTTGATCTTTATGAATGAATAAATGAATTAATTAATTAATGGTCATGGGAGTCTTCAGAGATCCTGGTTATATAATATCAGTTTTTAACTGATTGATTGATTGATTTCCTACATGTTGGTTGACCTTTGTTGGTAATACTACATGACTTTGATATTTGTTGTTAAATAAATGAATGAATAAATGAATTAATTAATTAATTTATTTATTTATTTATTTATTTATTAACGTTTTCCAGTTATTAATAAGTAGTGGAACAGTTTCATTAATTATTTTTTATTTATTTATTCATTTATTATTTTTTTAAACTACTGTATTTTTATTATTATTATTTATTTATTTATTTATTTATTTATTTATTTCAGAGCAGTTCGTATCACACTGACATGTAAAACAATCTTCCAGAAATATGAGAATTAACTTTAATTCGGAAGCTTAATTTTTAGTGATGTTCATTTTAAATTGTTTATTAAAGTCACTGTATGAAATGCACTTTTAATGTATTTTATTTATTTATATATTTTATAATTGTTTCATAGTCAAACCAATAAATAAAACAAACAAAAACAGCATAACGTCGTTGCATGACCCCCACTGCCACCTCAAGTTCTCAACTGACTTATCATTTGACATGACCAAAATGTACATCATCAGTGTCAGTCCTGCATCTGCGAGGCGTATATTGATGAATTTCAATCCAACAGATGAATGTTTGTATTCAGTTATTCAAACGTTTGTGTCATTGAATGTCACGCCTTGCAGCTTGCTCTTTAATACAGTGCATATAGTAGTGCTGAATCGCAGACTTTAAGGTGTCTACAAAAGGGAAATGCTGTCGAGAGACGTGTTAAATATTGAATGGGTTTCTCGAGGCTGTGTCTTCTAACACTAGGGGCCCTTGAAGAAACTTGAAAGAGATTGCATTACATTATCCAAATGTAGAACTGGTTTTGTCAACACATCTAGAGGCTACTCTTCATGGCCTACCCTGTGTGAAGGTGCCTCCTTAACAACTACATTTGGTCTGGTCACACTAAATCATGTATGATATGACAGGTTGGAGCGAGGGCAAGAAGCCAGAGAGAATGAACCTGCTTTCTTTTTTTATTTTTCTCACTGTCTGTCTTCTCAGCTCAAAGACTCCGTTACACATGACAGATCAAAAGACGCTCTGACGGGCTTCTAGAGACACACATCTCCATTTGGGGAGGCAACAAACCCGCCTCACAATTTTACCCCCTTTGTGTTTTATGTATTTTTAATTTTTAGTCTGATGCTCCCTTGCAGTTGTTTCCTTTTGTGACATTCACACAGCAGCAGAATACAGTTGTCTGTCCTGTTTTATAAAGCTAAATGTGGTTGTGTTCACAAACAGTTTGGTTATTAACAAGAGTGACATCCAAATTCCGTAACCAAATTCTCTGATGAAAAACGTACTCGGTTACTAACGTAACCTTGGTTCTCTCTAGAAGAGGGAACGACTACTGCGTCTTAGCTAAGACGCTACGGGAAAAGTCTCTTTTCACGAAATACTGAAGCAAAAAATTTTGAATTTTTGTAAAGCGCATTTGCAGCAGTACACGGCCATAGGCGAGACGGCTCGCTCGCTCATTGGCTGCTCTGCGGCAACTGCACAGCCTATCGAGCGCAGGCTGATGCAACATCAGACCAATAAGGTCTTCATGCCACTTCCCGCCGAAACGGGTGTGGCCCAACCCTATAAAAGGAGCTCGAAAAGGCTGACTCACCTGATTTATTTAATCGCCGAAGCGAACCAGAGTGAATCGTACGCACGGCAGAGAACGCAGTACTCGTTCCCTCTTCTAGAGAGAACCGAGGTTACATTAGTAACCGAGTACGTTCTCTTACGAGAGTTCTCGTCTTAGCTAAGACGCTACGGGAACCCCATGTAAAACACCGTGCACGCAGGGATCACACACCAATAAACCTGAAGCAACGCCCAGGATTTACAGTGCACAGTCACCCGAGGGACTCACAGAGAGTCCAAGACAGGAGACGGGGGGAGCCCTCCGTCCCATATCTAGCAGCACCCGTAGATGCGGCAATATGACATCACACAGTCGAGGCAAGGCCTGACCAATGTGGCAATGCGGGTCTTACGCAATACTGCCCATATAACAGTTGGCAGCGCATAACGCTCACGAACTCAGAATTCCCATCAGGGCCCTGATTCGACTATATCGACAGCAGCCTTGCTTGCAAGGCGGGAACCTCCAGGTTATAGAACCTGATAAATGTAGACGGCGAGGCCCAACCTGCCGCCATACATATATCCTGCAAGGAGATCCCAGTAGACCACGCCCACGACGAGGCGACGCCCCTTGTGGAGTGTGCTCTGACGGCCAGTGGGCACTGAAGGCCCCTGGAAGCGTAAGCTAACGCTATGGCGTCAACTATCCATCTGGATAGAGTCTGTCTCGAAACAGCCATTCCCTTGGAACGTCCACTGAATGAGACAAACAGCTGCTCAGTCTGTCGAAAGACAGCGGAGCGAGACACATAAGCTCTTAAAACCCTAACAGGGCAAAGAAGACTCGAGTCTCCATCCTCTCCTGACACCGACAGGGCAGACAGGGCAATAACCTGAGCCCGAAACGGCGTGTTGAGGGACTTCGGCACATAACCGTGCCTAGGTTTGATTATGACCCTTGAGTCATTAGGCCCAAACTCCAAGCACGACTGGCTCACAGAGAGCGCGTGCAGGTCACCCACACGCTTCACTGAAGCGAGAGCCAACAAGAATACTGTCTTGAACGACAGATGTTGGAGGCTAATCGATTGGATAGGCTCAAAAGGGGGACCCTTCGTGGCCTCCAAAACCGCAGCGAGGTCCCATATAGGGACTGACAGAGGTCTGGGAGGATTCAGCCTCCTAGCTCCTCTAAGGAAGCGGATGACCAAACCGTTCCTTCCTATTGACTGACCGAGCGCTGTTACAGAAAACGCTGCGATGGCCGCCACATCAACTTTGAGCGTGGATGGGGCTCTGCCCTTATCCAACAGCTCCTGTCGGAAGGAGAGAACCTCCGTCACCACACAACTAAGGGGTGAACATCCCCGAGCTGTGCACCAGCTGGAGAACACCGACCACTTCGAGGCATATAGCCGTCGTGTCGACGGAGCTCTAGCCTGAGTGATGGTATTTAGCACTCCCACTGAGAGATCAGCGGGTAACCGTTGAGCGCCCACACATGGAGGGACCACAACTCCGGTTGAGGGTGCCAAATCGAGCCCCTGGCCTGCGAGAGGAGGTCCCTCCTCAACGGCACTGGCCACGGAGCGATGTCTGCTAACTGCATCAAATCTGGGAACCATGGTTGGTTCTTCCAAAAGGGTGCTACAAGCAGTATTGAACATCTCGTTTCTCTCACCCGTTCTATCACCTGCGGAAGGAGGGAGACGGGAGGGAAAGCATAAAGCGGACAGCACGGCCATCTCCATGACAGCGCGCTTTCGTTCTTGGAAAAGAACGCGGGGCAGTGAGCGTTTTCGTGGGACGCGAAGAGGTCCACCTCCGCCCTGCCAAATCTCTCCCACAACAGCCGGACTGTTTGCGGGTGTAGAGACCATTCGCCCGTGGGAATGTTGTTTCTGGACAGCCTGTCTGGACCCAGATTTTGTAGCCCAGCACATGAACTGCCCTCAGCGAGCGCAAGTTGCGCTGAGCCCAACCCAGGAGGCGTTCCGTCAGCCTGTACAGGTTTCGGGACCCGAGACCGCCCTGGCGATTTATGTAGGACATCACAGACATGTTGTCCGAACGGACTAAGACGTGGCGACCCTTGATTCGGGGACAAAAGCGCGTCAGCGCGTTCTCCACTGCCAGCATTTCCAGACAGTTGGAGCTTTTCCCGTTCTGACCACAGGCCAAAGGACGGTCTGCCCTCGAGCAGCACTCCCCATCCCGAAGTGGAGGCGTCCGTCGACACCATCTTCACTTTCGAGGAAGTCCCCAGGCTTACACCTGATTGGTACCAGTCATTTGCTGTCCAAGGTTTCAGGGTTGTAACGCAGCCCTGATCGACCTTAAGACGCAGTCGACCAGATACCCGCGCTTTCAGCCAGAACTGCAGGGGGCGCATGCGGAGCAGGCCCAACTGCAGAACTGGAGATGCTGAGGCCATGAGACCCAGCATCTTCTGACATTCTCTGAGCGAAACGGTCGCGCCGCAGCGGAGAGAACTCGCTGCGCGCTGAATGCCCAAGGCGCGCTGTGGTGACAGCCGCGCCGTCATGGAACGTGAGTCCAGAGCTATAAACAAAAACAGTATCGTCTGACTGGGGTTCAGCAAACTCTTTGTCCAGTTGACACTGAGACCGAGTTTCTTGAGGTGATCGATTAAAATGGCCCTGTGCTCCACGAGCTCCGCTCGTGATTGAGCTAGAATCAGCCAGTCGTCCAAATAGTTCAGCACTCGCATGCCTCTGAGTCTGAGAGGAGCGAGCGCTGCGTCCATGTACCTCGTAAACGTACAAGGAGCTACGGACAAGCCGAACGGCAGGACTGTAAACTGGCTTGCCTGGCCCTCGAAGGCGAATCTCAAATATCGCCTGTGACTTGACGCTATTTGTATTTGAAAATACGCGTCCTTCAGATCTATTGACATGAACCAGTCCCCTCTGCAAATATGCGCGAGGAGCTTCCTGGTCGTAAGCATTCTGAAACTGCGTTTCACCAATGACTTGTTCAGCTGTCTTAGATCCAGTATGGGCCTGAGACCCCCGTCTTTCTTGGGCACTAGAAAGTATCTGCTGTACAGCCCCCCCTCGCTTTGAGCTTGAGACACAGGCTGTACAGCCCCCTTGCTCAACAGTTTTGATATTTCGGCCCGAAGTATGTGTGCTACTTCTGTTTTGACCGTAGTTTCGACGCACGCTAAAAAGCGCGGAGGGCTGTAGCGAGTAGCCTCTCTTTATAATGCCTAGCACCCAATCCGAAACCCCTGGAAGTGCTGACCATGCATCTGCATGAATGGCTAAGGGCCGGATGCGAAGCGCGCTCTGTTGACTGCCCAACGGCGGCGCTTGGGTGCGCTGCACCATGGGCGTTACGCCTGTGGCATTTGAGGCGGGGAGCGCATTGATCACAGCGGGCAGATCGCTCCTCCTCGACCCCGTCCCGGCACTTAACCGATTGAGAGAGGGCTGAGCGGGTCCCGTGGGACTCGTGATGTCTGCGAGTAACTGTGGGCTGCAAGTGTGCACATTTACCGCTTTCGACTCGCTGTCTGCCTGGGCAGAGCGTACGTGCACGGGTTTCGTTTTTACAGAAACCACGCGCCGTGTGTGACATAGTGTTTGTGGGCACTGAGGAGTGGGCACATTTACTATGTGGCTGCACACAGGGCTCTGCCTACATGTGGAGATGGGCAGTGAGGAGTGGGCATCGTCACTACATTTATAGCACCATCGGCCGTGGCCGGAACACCAGAAATAACACTCTTTTTCGGGAAATATCTGGGTAGCCGTGATAACAGCTTTTGTGTGCAGGCAAGTGGGCACTCGTGCAGGCTTGCGCGTTGCAGAAGACGCTGAGACAGTCACAATTCTTGGAACTGCAACAGCGGCGCGCTTGGGTGAGAGCTCGGCCGCAGCAGAACTCGTACACCGGCGCTTTCCTAGCCGTGCTAGGATGACTTCGGGGCATCTGGCTTCACCGTAATCCTCTGCTGCGGCTCCCGCAGCGCGGGGCGACGGCTGGAAGAGCGAGAACGGGGTCCCGAGCTGCGTTGCTGACGCTGTCGCGATGAAGCAGCTGGAGGGGGTAGGCGTGACTGAGAGCTTTGTGGGGCCGGTCTAGCGCGGCTCGCTGCAGAACCGGAGCGCTTTGGCAGGAAGTGCTTAAACGCTTGTGACGCTTTCTGATCCTCGACGAATCTCTCGACAAACTCGTTGACAGACGATCCGAAGAGGCCAGCAGGAGTCAGCGGCGCGTCGAGGAACGCAGCGCGCTCAGACTCTGCAATGTCCGAAAGTGTTAGCCACAAATGCCTTTCAGCCACCGTAGCGGAAGCCATAACCCATCCCATGGCCTGTGCAGCGGACTTAGTAGCGCGGAGGGAGAGATCCGAAGCACTCCTCAGATCCGCGAGACAGATCGCTTCATGTCCCATCTCATCCAGCTTGCGGAGGAGATCGCCCTGGAAAATCTGCAGCGTGGCCATGGTGTGTAGCGCAGACGCAGCCTGCATGAGCTTCGCTGAAGAGATGAAAAATCAGGTGAGTCAGCCTTTTCGAGCTCCTTTTATAGGGTTGGGCCACACCCGTTTCGGTGGGAAGTGGCATGAAGCGCGAAGCGCCCTTATTGGTCTGATGTTGCATCAGTCTGCGCTCGATAGGCTGTGCAGTTGCCGCAGAGCAGCCAATGAGCAAGCGAGCCGTCCTGCCTATGGCTGTGTACTGCTGCAAATGCGCTTTACAAAAATTCTAAATTAAGGATAATTTTTTGCTTCAGTATTTCGTGGAAAGAGACTTTCCCCGTAGTGTCTTGGCTAAGACGCAGTACGAGAGAACTCTCGTAAGAGAACTCAACTGGACTCAAAAACACAGTTTTGTTTTGTGCTGTGTTGTGTTATTTTTTTTTGTTTTGTTTTGTGTTGTTTGTTGTGTCTTCTTTTGTTTTGTGTATTGGTTTGTTTTGTCTTGTCTTGTGCTATGTTGTCTTTTGTTTTGTTTTGTTCTTTTATTTTGTTTTGTCTTTTGTTTTGTGTATTGTTTTGTCTTGTCTTGTGCTGTTGTCTTTTTTTTTTTTTATCTTTTGTTTTGTGTATTGTTTTGTCTTGTCTTGTGCTGTGTTGTTTTTTGTTTTTTTTGTTTTGTCTTCTTTTGTTTTGTGTATTGTTTTGTCTTGTCTTGTGCTGTTGTTTTTTGTTTTGTTTGTGTGTTTTGCCTTATATTTGTGCATTTTGTCTTCTTGTTTTTTGTTTGTTTGTTTGTGTTGTCTTTTGTTTTGTTTTGTTTTTTGTTCGATGTTATGGTTCCAATGAATGATTCTGGCTCAGTAAAGTCTGTGTGTTTGTGTGTGTTTGTGCATGTATTTATTTATTTACTTATTACTTTTTTAAACTGATTCATTGACTATGTGAATGTAGCCTTTGAGACTGTGTGTGCTTTCAGAGCAAGGTTGGGTTCTCATGATTGTTGTGGGTTTGATATTCCATTCTGCATGTCTTGGGAGCTCTTTTCCTGGCTGCCCTATGGTCTTTTGGATTTGCATATTGGACACCGGCCATTGCATTTTCATTTGGCACATCTCCATTTGGGGTCATACAATCTGTGCTATCCTGCATAGACATGTGCACCCAAAATGACTTGTTTCTCAGAGATTTGTTCTGTCGCTTCTTCTCACATGACACATTATGGAAAGATTTTACCTTCTTCTCTCTTTTCTTCTGCCCACTCGTCCATATCGAGATATGAATATATTCACCACCATCAGCTGTGTGTGCCTTTGCCATGTCATCCATCATCTGCCTTTCCTTGTTTGTTTCTCAGTCCACTGTCAGGCGCTTAGATGAACTTGGTCTGTCTTTCAGCCTCTCTCATTTCACTTTTCAAATCTGCCTATTTACTCCCAGAGCCACTCTTCCACATCTTAAATGCTATTTGAGCTTGGCAGACTGCTCCAGAGCAGTTCCCCCACATCAGTACCAGGCTCTTTTTCCCCCTTTAAGAAAAAGACTAATACATCTTATCTGTTGCTGATGCACAGATGCTCTCTGAACAGCAATTTCAGAGGAAAAAATTTGCTCCTGACCCAGTAATTGTCACCATGTTATTCCTGAGGATCCTTCGATAATTCAAAGGAATAGGTCTGCTCTCTCATTGAAAAGTTTCAGCAGTTGCGCAGAACGCTGTGACTGACTCCTCCTCCGTTTTCCACAGCCAAGCCGAAAAAAGAAATTCGCAGAAATTAGTGACACTTCCAGTGATCTCTGTATCTGCCAATTAAAAGTTATTTTGTGTGTGTGTAGGGAGACAGAAAGACATCATGCTAAATTTGTCCTGGAAAAAAAAAGAAACACTAGAGTGATTCACTGTGATTAAAGCTAGCAAAGCTGAGTAGACCACTCTTTTTTCACACTTTTCTTTGTTCCGTATGCAGAGTCACTTAAAAAACATGGGTTGAAAGAGATGTAGTTGCATCCAATTTTCACATTTGAATTTATTCAGACAGACCATCTTGTACTTTCACGCGCACATCTAACATGTATCCTCCTCAATCTTGAGAAGGAAAACTTTAAAAATGTCAGTTGCTGCATATAAGAAAATTATAATGAAAATAGTCAGTGTCCATTATAGTGGACCACTGAGATTAATAGAAAAGAGCAATCAAAAATGTGTCCATTTCTTTATTAATTACATTATGAATATTATTAATTTCATAGCATTAGCATTTTATAATGCCTTGTGTGCAAAGATAATTCAGGTAAAAATATGGAATCCTTAAAAAGCATAAGTTACTGCATATTAATGCACATAATTCTTCCTTTGGATCAAGAAAATAATAATAATATATAGAAACATAATATAATATAATATAATATAATATAATATAATATAATATAATATAATATAATATAATATAATATAATATAATATAATACATTCTGCTGCAATTAGCTATTATATATTTATATATATTTATATTTTTTTTTTTGCACTGCTTTTTGGTTTTGCAATATTTGACTCTCCAATAATCTTAACCCAAGAAGCCTTTCTGATATACGATGGGATATTAGCAGTCACACAGAAATCATTTGAAAACCCATTCAATCGCATTATATTCCAAGTACTGAGAGGTTCCCTGCTGAAACGTGGAAATAAGATCACAGCTGGACAGTCCCTTATTTCCCTCATTTCTCTGAATATTGTGGGGGGAAATGAGGTATACGGGTGACTCTCTGTGGTTCTCTTCAGGCCTCTAAATATACACATGACATGATTATAAAAGCAATTTGCACTCCTCAAAGGCTCTGGCAAACAATTGTAATATCCAACCTCTTACTCACGCATATTACATTTTGCTGTAACTTTTGCAAGCTTTCTAAATTGTTCTATTTTGGAGGAATTTCGATATAGGTGACTGTAACATTCAGCTGTTCTTGAACAAAAATGAGACTTTTTTCTGGAATAAACAATTTAGCAGCGGGAACAAGTCCTCCTTCATATCACTGACATTTTCTGTCAGGCCAGAGGCAATAAGAGCGAGGTTTGCATTCAGAGCGCACCACAAAGCACCTTTTAGTGTCACTACTGGAATGGAAATGGGGTTCACCACAGGTAACGGAGAAATGAACTCCCGTGTCAGAGAAATAGGCTCTCTATGCCACACTCTTAATATCAGAGCGGAGCAGGACAATGGCAGAGCAACATCTGATTAGAGCGGCTGAGCTCCAACATTCCGTATCTATGGGAACAGGATATTATGTGATGGCCCTGAGCAAACAGGAAGTTTATGTCTGAGACCTGTGTTTACAACGGCCTGTGCGACGCCGTTGTCCAGGGCGGCATCTTCAGGGATGTTGAGCGCAGGTTCAATCAGTCATTTGGAATTTATAGTGGTATTCAGAGGGTACCAAAACACTAGTCTATAGTATAATAAATATTAACCTAAAGGTTTCTAAAGCTGTTTATTTTGCCATTATTACTGGTGCATGCTAAAGCATCACTATTATTACTACTGCTAGTGATATAGTATTTGTACAATTACAGTTTAACCAAGGATGGCCCTGTGAATATGATTTGTTGTTGTTGTTGTTGTTTTGGGGAGGGTTAGCTTTACTGTCTCATACACAGACAGCTTGTGACTCAGCACTCACATGTGGACTGAGTTTCTCCTCAAATCAGCTGACCTTTACAGTGTGAGTTTTTCTTTATGCAACGCCTGCAGATGGGTGATGTCACCATCCAGACAGACAGCCAGCCAGAGGGAAATAACGTCACCTTCAGTGCCTTGAAATCCACAAAGTCCTGAAATATATTCTATGCTCAACATTATTTATTTATATATATATATATATATATATATATATATATATATATATATATATATATATATTATGTCCTGCTTTGCTTTTGCCAAGCGTTTGTGTCTGTGTGCTCATGAAATTTCTGGCCAGTGTGAGAGAATGTAAAGCGGCTGTTATTCAGATTATTGTCTGTACATGAATATGTAAACCTCTGCATTCAGTAGATATTTGGAAGTGCTTAGAGCAACAAAAAAAATTATTTGAAAGAGGGACTAGTTAATTCTAGGAAAAAATATATCATTTATTGAGCAATGAATTTGCAATTCTAATCATTCTTTTGCTCTCTTATGTGTGCAAGTTGCACACTATAATCGACCGGAGACTTGCTAGCCCTTAATTAGTATTCTCAACTTCTGTCTGTTAAGTGTGGGAGATGCATTGTGGTTACATGCTTACTCCCTGATATTTCCAAGCCTTTTGATGCTCAGATGCAAGCTGGTGATTATCCAATTCCCAGGCTGCGTTTGAGAAGCGTTGGTGTGAGAACGGCGAGCCTCCATTATCCAAGAGCCTCCTCTTCTGACACACTCAATTATGATGTCATCTCGCAACCAATCAGTCTTCAGAGGTGTACTGTGGGACTTTCATTTGAGAATTTCAGCTCTGGCAATAGAAGAATTTTGCTCTGCTCCAAAACCTAGTGAGCTGCCTATTCTGAGATCTGCTGCCTTCTAAGATTCCTCATTTTGGACATAAACCTTGCCTGTCTCAGACTGAACCGGATCACTTAAATTGTGCCAGCCACATTTGTATTATGGTGCACTAATGACATATTTTAGCCAATTTATTTCCATTTTAGTCAGATAGATAGATAGATAGATAGATAGATAGATAGATAGATAGATAGATAGATATAGATATTTTTTATTTCATAATTAAAAAAATATTTTATTTTATATATTTATTTTTATTAAATACATTAATTCAATCCAAATATATATTACATTTTATTTATATATATATATATATATATATATATATATATATATATATAGTTTAGTTTAGTTTAGCTTAGTTTAGTTTAGCTTAGTTTAGTTTTTTTTACAACGCTGCCTTTGCTAGAAGTCAATGACCTTTAATTATATGTTCCTACAAAAGTGAATAATTTACAACCTTGTTTTTTGTTTGCTTTCGTTACAGCTTGTCTCTCTGTGTCTCTCTCTCTTCTTTCACGTGTTCATTGTAGCCTTTTCAATGAGAGATTTCTTCTTCGTTTCTCCACAGGTCAGCCTGTCCAACGACTCCAGCTGTGTGGAGGAAATTCTGCGGGTGAGTTGGATGGACTCTCTTTCTCTCTAGCACACTAATCACATCTGGTCACCTACTCAGCGCCGTTCTACACACAATGGCACTTCAGTGTCATGAGAAGGGTTTGTTTTAATAGAGAAGCCCTATTACATCAAGACTAATGGTCCTATTGTTCCAGAATGTACCTTTAAGAATATGTTCACACAGGCTAAAGGCAGTGAAAAGAAACCTGTCACGTTTCACGTTATTTTAAAGGTAACGGCAGTGAAACCCTCACTGTGTTTATTGTCGGATACTCATTATGAATCTTAATAGTTTTTAAAATCATGATATTTCGTTTGTTTCCAGCTGCATCTCATTGTTTTTTTTTTAACAGAATGTTTACTTTCTTGTTAGTACAACTTTTTTCTAGAATGTCTTTATGGTGTATAAATGTGTCATTCATACTGTCATGTTCGCATAAAGGACAGGAAGCAAGTTGCAAGTAAACAATCCTTTATTAGAGTATGGTCAGGCCGGGTTGATGGTGGGTGACGCAGGGACCTCGATGGCAGCACAGACTGGTGAGAAGGTGGTTGAGTGCGCAGGTGGGTGAAGATGAGGGATCCGTGAGATGAATGGTAATCCACAACGACCGAACAGGAGCAAGCCACAAGGAGTAGCTGAGCAGATGGGACACAGACAAGAATCACGGAGGACCTCAAACAATGATCTGACAAACAAGAGATGAAAGACAGGGCATTAAGTAGGCTGGTGGAATGAGCTGCAGCTGCCGCTGCCGCTGATCAAGATGATATAAAAACCGGGGGAAACCGGGGCAGGCGGATTAATCGGAGAACGAAATACAGGCTTTATTTTAGATACGTGAAAGGCTGGATGAATTCTCCTGTATGCTGGAGGAAGTTTAAGGCGGACTGCCACCGGACTAATGATTTTGGTGACAGTGAACGGGCCAATAAATTTGGGAGCAAGATTATTAGAGACAGAACGAAGAGGAATGTTCTTGGTAGAAAGCCACACTTTTTGACCCACGACGTATACGGGAGGCCTAGACCTGTGGCGGTCGGCTTTAGCCTTGGTGCACGGCACGCCCCCACTTGGAGTAGAGTCTCGCGGGCTCTAGTCCAAGTGCGGTGACACCTCTGGACAAAGGCGTGAACGGAGGGGACCGCGACTTCGGATTCCAGACTGGGAAAAATGGGTGGCTGGTATCCTACACTACACTCAAACGGAGATAGGCCCGTAGCTGATATAGGTAATGTATTGTGGGCGTACTCCGCCATCGACAGTTGTTGGCTCCAGGAGGAAGGATTCTTGGAGACCAAACATCGCAACACCCTTTCCAAATCTTGGTTGGCTCTCTCGGTTTGACCATTGCTCTGGGGATGAAACCCTGAGGACAGACTTACAGTCGCTCCCAGTAATCTACAGAATTCACGCCAAAATATGGACACAAATTGGGGTCCCCTGTCGGAAACCACGTCTGTCGGGAGGCCATGTAAACGAAAGACGTGATCTACGACGGTCAACGTTGTCTCCTTGGCTGAAGGTAATTTGGGCAAGGGAATAAAGTGGGCCGCCTTCGAGAACCGGTTGATTGGAAGTCTTACCAGTGGCACAAACCGAGCAAGCCAAAACAAAACTGTGAATGTCGCGAGCCATAAGTGGCCACCAGAATCGTTGCTTGACCAAAAATTTAGTACGGTTAACTCCTGGATGACAAGCCACATTGGAACAATGCCCCCACTGAATGACGTTGGACCGTAATCCCTCCGGCACAAATAATCGATTTGGTGGGCACCCGGGCGGAGGCGTTACCCCTTCTAAGGCCATCTTGACCTTCGATTCGACCTCCCATGTGAGTGTGGAGACCACTAATGTTTCAGGTAAAATACACTCGGGAGTAGACAGGCGTTCGGAACGGTCAAAAATGCGCGACAAAGGGTTTGATGTTCTTGGAACCCGGGCGGTACGAGAGAGTAAAATCAAAACGTCCGAAAAAAAGTGCCCAACGAGCCTGCCTGGAGTTCGACCTTTTGACAGTACTAATGTATTCTAAATTCTTGTGGTTGGTCCGTACTATAAAAGGAACCCCCGAGCCTTCTAACCAGTGGCGCCATTCTTCCAATGCCATCTTGACTGCCAACAATTCTCGGTTACCAATATCATAATTACGTTCTGCAGGGGATAATCGATATGAAAAAAACGCGCACGGGTGCATCTTGTTGTCTGAGGGAGAACGTTGGGATAACACCGCACCTACCCTCACCTCTGACGCATCGACCTCCACCACAAACTGACGTGATGGATCAGGGGTGATTAAGATAGGGGCCGAAACGAAGCAGCCCTTCAGTTTGGCAAACACAGCCTCTGCTGTGTCTGACCACCTGAATGTAGTTTTGGGGGAGGTCAAGGCGGTCAGAGGTGCAGCTAGTTGACTGAAGTTGCGAATGAAACGCCGGTAGAAGTTGGCGAACCCCAGAAACCTCTGTAGGGCCTTACGGGAGTCTGGACTTGGCCACTCTACCACAGCCTTAACTTTCTCCACCTTGACAAAAAGCCCATTCTCTAGCAACCTCTGAAGCACTTGTCGAACGTGCTGCATGTGTTCCTGGAGAGAAGGGGAAAAAATCTATAAGTTGTCCAGGTAGACTTATATAAATTGATCGATCATATCTCGCAGCACGTCGTTGGCGAATGCCTGGAAGACCGCTGGGGACATGGACAGCCCAAAGGGCTTGACCAAGTATTCAAAGTGCCCCCTGGGGGTGTTAAAAGCGGTCTTTCATTCACCCTCCTCCCTAATACGGACCAAATGATAAGCATTACGTAAGTCCAATTTCGTGAAGATCGACGCTCCCTGCAACCTCTCGAAGGCTGAAGACATCAACAGCAAAGGGTATGTATTCTTTATCTTGATGTTGTTCAGTCCCCGGTAATCAATACAAGGTCGCAGCGACCCGTCTTTCTTCCCCACAAAAAAGAACCCCGCCCCCGCTGGAGAAGAGGAAGGCCGGATGAACCCCGAAGCTAGAGAATCAGAAATATATTTCTCCATAGCCTCCCTTTCTGGGACAGAAAGTGAATATAATTTGCCTTTAGGCGGAGACTTACCTGACAGTAAATCTATGGCACAGTCATAGGGACGATGCGGAGGGAGAGAAGCAGCACGAGACTTACTGAACACTTCCTTCAGGTGGAGGTACTCCGCGGGCACGTTAGACAAATCCACTGCTTCCTCCTGAAACATAGACATAGAAACAGACGGACAAGCAGACACTAGACAAGACTCATGACATTTGTTACTCCAGGCCAGGATGGAATGCAGTTGCCAGTCCACTTTGGGATTGTGACGGAGGAGCCAGGGGTGACCAAGAACTATGGTGCAAGGGGAGAGTCAAGTATGTAGAATGCAATGATTTCTGAGTGGTTGCCTGATGTGATGAGGGTAATGTTTTCAGTGATGTGTGAGATGACCGGCAGTCTTTGTCCATTGAGGGCGTGAACCGTGATCTGGTGAGTGAGGGGTCTGAGGGGAATTTGAAGTCTGTGTGCGAGTGCATAGTCCATGAAATTACCTTCAGCCCCGGAGTCCAGAAGTGCTTGACAGTCGTGAAGTCGTGCTGACCATCTTAGTCTTACTGGGAGGAGCGTAGATGATGATGAGGTCTTCTCGGCGGAGATCCCACCCGATAGTAGCCTCATACTTACTACCGGGCTTGGCCTTTTACTGGACAGATGTAGGCATGATGACCGGTCCCACCGCAGTAGAGGCACAGACCCAGGGACCTCCGCCTCTCCTTCTCCTCCCGGGAAAGCTGAGCTCGCCCTACCTGCATGGGCTCGTGATCGTAGGAGGGGCTGGCCGCCTCACCGCCGCTGACTTGGGTATCCGTATGAGCTCTCGGTGTGGGATTGGGTAGGTTATGTCGTTCCACTCATGTCAGTCGTGCATCTACCCTTAGTGCCAGCTCAATGAGTCCATTGAGTGAGGTCAGAAGGTCCAGGGCGTAGATCTCCCTCTGGACGCAGTCAGCCAGCCCATGCAGGAACATGTCCCACTACGCCTCCTTGTTCCATTGACACTCCACCGCCAGGGTGCGGAACTCGATAGAGAAATCCAAAACTGATCTCTCTCCTTGTCGTAATTTGGCTAGCCTCCTAGCCGCCTCTCTCCCGGCGACGGCTCGATCGAAGACTCGCTTCATCTCGGCGGCGAGTGTCTGGAACGAGGCGCAGCATGGATCGTGATTCTCCCACACGCTGTTCCCCACAACGCCGCCCTCCCAGTAAGCAGGGTCAACACGAATGCCACCTTGGCTTGTTCGTTGGAAAAGGTCCTGGGTTGAAGAGAGAACTGCATAGAGCATCGTGTCTGGAAAGCTCTACACAAATTAGGCTCACCAGAGTAGGTCTTCGGAACTGGAAGGCGTGGTTCCGGCTGGGAGGGGGTCTCCGATGGTGTGGGAGGAACGAACGGTGTGAGCGGCGCAGTGGGGGCTCGCAGAAGCTGTAATTGCTGGGTGAGCTCGGACACCTGCGCCACCAAAGCCTGAAGAGCGCGACCAGTGTCGTTAAGATTCCGTTCCTGAGAGTCCATCCTTCGAGCACTGGCGCTGAGGAACTCTTCCAACGCTGATGATGGGTTACTCGCTGCTTCCATGGGTGGTCAGATCGTTCTGTCACGTTCGCATAAAGGACAGGAAGCAAGTTGCAAGTAAACAATCCTTTATTATAGAAGTATGGTCAGGCCGGGTTGATGGTGGGTGACGCAGGGACCTCGATGGCAGCACAGACTGGTGAGAAGGTGGTTGAGTGTGCAGGTGGGTGAAGATGAGGGATCCGTGAAATGAAAGGTAATCAACAACGACCGAACAGGAACAAGACACAAGGAGTAGCTGAGCAGATGGGACACAGACAAGAATCACGGAGGACCTCAAACAATGATCTGACAAACAAGAGACGAAAGACAGGGCATTAAGTAGGCTGATGGAATGAGCTGCAGCTGCCGCTGATCAAGATGATCCCACATCAAAACCCACATGAAACAATCAACATGACGTAATATGAGACGAGCAGGAAACAGTGCATTCATGAACCGTGACACATACTGTAATAGTTCTTCACACTCGAAGTGTATATTTTATACGTTAATTGATGAAAAGTGCTTTGATACATTCTGAAAATATTCTTTATATGCATTCTAAAATTCTAATGTAATCTATTATATTTCCTATAAATAGCTGTACCCAGTTATATAAATATAAAAAATGCATAATTTGTATTCTTACTCATAATTTTAAGGAGTATACTTTTTTTTATTTCATTTTTATTTGAAAATTGTATAGCTTATTTATTTCTTTAGCAGTACATAATAAGACAAAATATAGGAAGACGACACCATAAATGCAAAACAAACACAAACAAACAATGCAATTTTCTTATTGATCTTTTGTTTTAATGCATTATATTTTAAGGTTGAATCTGTAAAAATGTATTGTGAATGCATTTATATATCTATGATGCATTTTATATACACGTTTCATAGCAAAAGCTCCTTAAAATGTCTATTTATTATTTTATTTTTTGGGGGGAATGTTCAGAGATGCCACCACAGTCATCATTGGAGTGCAGTCATCTGACTCTGTTCGCACATCCTGTGTTCTATCAGTGAGGGCAGAGGCAGAAGATGTTGCCAGGGCAACCCAGAGTACATCTGTCTGCTGAAGTGCATGGTGGGATTGCTCAGAGGAACCGCTGTAGTCCCTCACAATTGAGCTGCGCTGATGTTGACTCACATGTGACTCATGAATGTGGACGTGTTTTGCTATAGTCTCTAAGGATTCAGTCCACGTTCTGTCATGACATGGGAAAATCCACTGAAGAATCCTAGTGATCTCATAAACAATAATTACTAGCTAATAGAGAAGAATCAAAATAATATATTTCTAATTTTCAAAGAGTACAGCGCTGAATGTTTTAAGACAAAGTACAAACTTTAAAACAGTTCAGTTCAGCGTCTTGAGACCTCTACTGTTCTCTTTTGTAAAAAAAAATAATATATATATATATATATATATATATATATATATATATATATATATATATATATAAATATATATATATATATAGAGAGAGAGAGAGAGAGAGAGAGAGAGAGAGAGAGAGATGATTATAAAAAATTCCATTTTTTAATTATTTAAGTTTTTTATTAATATTTAAATAATTTGAATTCGAAATATTCTTCAGTCTTCAGTGTCATGAACTCATCATCTTTCAGAAGTTGGCACATTTGATTATTATTATTATTATTATTATTATTCAGTGTCATGAACTCATGATCTTTCAGAAGTTGGTACATTTGATTATTATTATTATTATTCAGTGTCATGAACTCATGATCTTTCAGAAGTTGGTACATTTGATTATTATTATTATTATTATTATTATTCAGTGTCATGAACTCATGATCTTTCAGAAGTTGGTACATTTTATTATTATTATTATTATTATTATTCAGTGTCATGAACTCATGATCTTTCAGAAGTTGGTACATTTTATTATTATTATTATTATTATTATTATTATTATTATTATTATTATTCAGTGTCATGAACTCATGATCTTTCAGATGTTGCTGCATTTTATTATTAGTAGTAGTAGTAGTATCAATCAGTTCAAAACAAACCATCTATCTGAAAAAAAAAAAATATATATATATATATATATACATACATATACATGTGTGTGTGTGTGTGTGTGTGTGTGTGTGTGTGTGTGTGTGTGTGTGTGTGTGTGTGTGTGTGTGTGTATGTGTGCATGGAGAGAAAGGCTAAGCCATCAGCACATATTCCAAAGATCAGAAAATCTCACACATTCCCAGTACATAACTTAAGGGTCATAAAACATCTTGAACAGAGCCAGGTTGAGCAGATTTGCAGCTTTAGTTAGGATGCAGCTGGATGTTACAGCGCCTGAGAATATATTAGACAAATGTGCAGCATTAATGATGATAACAATAATAATAGCTAGATAAAAATCAGTGTTATTTTATTTTAGTGCTCTATATTTTTATATGTAAACAGTATTGCACTTTATATAGTGAGTTAATGTAGTTTGTGTTCATCTGGCAGATTCTGAGCAGATCGGGGATGTTTTGCAGTGTGTCACTGGACTGGAAATCAGATGAGAGCATGCAGGCACACTTTAACCACTAAACACACTGTGTCATGTGTGCCGAGATGTCCTGTCTGTCAAACTTCTGCACAGAGAATACAAGTGTGTGAATGTTGCATTAATATATCAAATGCTGAAGGAGCTTTTCTCAGAACTGCTTTCCCTTTTATGAGCCATTCTTGCAATAACATTTAATCAACTGGTGATTTTTGGGAGATGGGTGAAGTCAGTTCTCCTTAAGTTCACATTCGTACATGATTAAAGAAACAGCTCACCCAAAAATGATCTGAAAATGTACTCACATCAAGAAATTTGTAATTTTATCACTTGCTCACCAATGGATCTTCTGCAGTGAATGGGTGAAAACACTTTAACGGTGGATTTGTTTCTTACAAACACACCGCTTTTTGCCTCACAAGACTGTAACTGATGGACTGGAGTGGTGTGGATTACTTGTGGATTATTATGATGTTTATATCAGCTGTTTAGGCTCTCATTCTGACGGCACCCATTCACTGCAGAGGATCATCTGGTGAGCAAGTGATGAAATTTGAGATATCTCCAAATCTATTCCAATAAAGAATAACTATTTTTGCTTAAACTATTCATTTTTGGGGACACTGTAACATTGCAAGATTGAAGATTAAGGACCATAAAATGTAAGGGTAAAGGAAAATACATAACTCGTATTTATTATGTAACACGAATGTAGCAGAATGTGAATGTACGAATGTAGTCTACAAAAAAAAATTTAAGTACACTAAAGGTTGTCAGAACAAAAAGTTTCCCATCTGAACACAGATATGTGTGGGTTCTGTAGCTAGCTGTCCGAGAACCGTAAGAGTAAACAGTCTCTGATCCGGCCTGCTCGTGTTTGGATAACCTTGTTTGGCTCCAGGAGCAACGCTCCGTTGCTTTTAATAAATTTCATTTGCAACTCAAAGCTTCCACCGCCATGCCTCGCCCCCACTGAAGCTCGGAGAAATGAATGGATTTTGTGTGCATTTTTCTGGAATGTAATAACACAGGTTTTCTTGGGAGAGAGTGTGCTGTACATGCTCCGAAAATTTCCGCGAGTTCCTGCATGTGATGTCATTCAGCAAGATGGCAGTTTGCTTGAAAGAAAATGTAATAAATAAGCTCTCTTCTGAGGGATTAGCTGGGATCGTTTGCCATCGTCATTTTCAGTGTCGCTTCTAAGAATTAAACAAGAGGTTTGCTTATGTACTTATGCTCTTTAGGATACTTTTCCCACTGGATACATGTTGATAATTGATAATACTGCGTGGTTTGTGTTTTCATCAAATTGCTTCTTGCACTTTTAGCTTCTACATCTCTGATTATGTTTACCCTTGGATTTCCATCTGTGATCACAAGTTACTGATTCATTTCTACAACAAGTAAGACTGTCTGTCGGACTGTCTGTCTGTGTTACTATAATAACTGTTATTGTGTTATTGGTGTAGGAGATGACCCACTCCTGGCCTCCACCTCTCACTGCCATCCTCACACCAGGCAAAGCTGAACAAACCAAGTTTCCCATCCCTTCAAAGGTGGGCTCTCTCTCCCTCTCGCTCACTCACTGTACCTTCGAATTATTTATACTAAATGGATTTTTGTCAACATTACTGAGTTATCATTACATAATTTGCTATTGCTAATTATAGAGCTTGCAAGGCAAAGCAGCTGATATTTCTCAAACTGTTTCTGGCTTTGTTAGATATCCCAGAGAGCTGTCTATTACTTGCGTAGCCTCCTTATAAAGCAGTGTCCTAACTAAACCTGATCTGAAACACTCTACATAGGCAGCAATTCCTCACACATACGAACAGTGCCTCTCACAAGAGAAACTTTTAGTGCAATTTTGTGTTAGCTGGTTATTGGCAAACATGCAAAATCTGGCACAAACATACAAGCACAAATATAGAGTAAAATAGACATTTACTAAATAGTTTGAAATATTTTATTAATCATTTTCACTGTTGAATGCAGCATAGTACATATATTAATAAATGACATCTCTGTTGTTTTGTTCTCCAGCATGGATATTATTATTTGCACAGTGCAGCGCATTCTTGGGGCATTACTAGAGCCTTATGATTATAGTAATCTAATGATAATTGAGTTCAAACTATTTATGCAGACTCCATTTAAGGAGTTTTGGAACGATATTTCAAATTAAAATAACAGGCTTATTAAGAATTGTGTGAGTAAGCATTGGACTTCCACTCAAGTTCCCTTCAAATGCTCTTTTCTCTTTGCTGTGACATCAGCTTTTTGTCTCTTAATAGGACATGGTCTGAATCTCCTTGGATGACATTGCTAATAATAGTTTAAAAATCCATATGTATTGGTGGTATGGGCGGGCGCAGATGTCTCTCCACCGCACCGCTCACCCGCTCGAGTGTGATTTGTGTGCCTGCTCTAATTGTATTAGTGTAAAATCAATTAAAGCTTTCAGCAGAACTATTTCCCATCTGTAGCTGCTCCGAGTCAGTTAACACACAGAATGTAGCACTTTTTTTATTTTTCTGCAGTCGGATGTTGTTATTATTTATTTTTATTTTTTAGCTGTTGTCTCTCAATATATCATCCTTTCTTTGTTGCAGGATTCCCAGCATGTGACCTCAGGATACAACGGAAGTACGAAACATTTTGCTTCTACATGTCACATTTTAGCTCTTGCCAAATTCAGTGTCAAGCATCACTGACAAAATAAATGCAATAAACTTCTGTTTTCCATTAAAAGAATATCTGAAATGCTGTGTTGTTGACACATTGCATCCTGCGCCAGATTGCTGGTATTTGGACGCGTGCAGTCAAACCTGGTCTCTAATATTTCCGTGAAATTCTTTTCACAGAACGCTGCAATGTTTCCAGTAACAAGCCTGCAACCAAGTCAGTACCACAGAAGTCGTGAGTATTCATTTGATGAATTATTTGAGGGAGCCCCCCTTGGTGGAGAGAGAGACAGAGAGTATGTTCATAGCCTTTGCTTTGTTCGCCTGTGAAACATTTCCCAGTGAGACACGTCTGGCCAATTCCCAGCTAAGGAAACTCAGCTTGTCTTCACAAACAAACATTACAGTTGGTGGTCCTCACTTCATCCCTTTCCCTGACTTGCTAAGTTAATTTTTTGCTTCTTATCAGTGGCCAAATGTATGAGTACATTTTCTATGAAAAGCAAAAACATATTGAACTTAGGTAGTGCTAAAACTTGTTATTACCTCTTAAAAGCATGTTTCTATCAGATATGGCAAAGGCAAACAATTGAAAGTGTAATAGAGAGAGAGTGTGTGTGTGTGTGTGTGTGTGTGTCAGTTTGGAGAGGCACCGATGGGGTGATACCGCAAACAATAGCTGGAGGAATGCTGCATTGTTTACTCGTAGAAGCCACTTAAAGGCTGCAGTTATCTGCTGATCTGGCCGCAGTCTCTGATATGTCATTTTCTCTTCATTCCCAAGACCCAGTGCAAGCCTTGAGCGCCGCTCTTTGTGTTTACTGCATGCCGTTCACATATCCCACTGTCTTCTTACACTGCTCCATTATTCCTTTGCTCCTGCCCAGAATCACTCCGCCTGTATTCCTCTTAATTATGTGCAAGATATTTGAAAGGTCTTAAATTATTTAACCAGTCCAAATGTTTAGGGATTCAGCCCTCAGGGTAAAAACATTTCTGTCAATACTGGATTTGTCCTCGAGAGCTGAGAGCATGAACTTCGGCTGAATGTTTGAATTGTAGTTAAGGCAGAAATTAATATCAGGAAATATCATGCTGACAGAAATGTTATGTGATATTGAGCAGTCTTTGCATTGCTGAATGTCAAGGCGGGGGGGGGGGATGGGGGGGGGGGTGTAACGACAGCGAGAACCATTTTGTTGCCTGTGCGTCATGGGTAAAGTGAGATGCATTAATTCAACACAATCATGAATGAGACTTGTATTTAATTGACAGGACTTTAAGGGATAGTTCAGTTAAAAATGATTCACTGAATCATCTACTCACCCTCATGTCGTTCCAAACCTGTTTATTTTGCTGAACACAAAAGAAGAAATTTTGAAGAATGTGGGTAACCAAACAGTTGCTGCTCACCATTGATTTCCGTAGTATTTCACTGTAAGGACGTCAATGAGAACCAGTAGCTGTTTGGTTACTTACATTATATGGAAGTAAATGGGGACCAGCAACTGTTGACTTAAATAGGTTGTTGGTAACCAAACAGTTACTGGTCCCCTTTGACGTCCATACTATGAAATAATACGGAAGTCAATGGGGACCAGCAACTGTTTGGTTACCAACAATCTATGTCAATGTCAATGTCAATGTCACCTTTATTTATATAGCGCTTTAAACAAAATACATTGCGTCAAAGCAACTGAACAACATTCATTAGGAAAACAGTGTCAATAATGCAAAAATGATAGTTAAAGGCAGTTCATCATTGGATTCAGTTATGTCATCTCTGTTCAGTTAAATAGTGTCTGTGCATTTATTTGCAATCAAGTCAACGATATCGCTGTAGATGAAGTGTCCCCAACTAAGCAAGCCAGAGGCGACAGCGGCAAGGAACCGAAACTCCATCGGTGACAGAATGGAGAAAAAAACCTTGGGAGAAACCAGGCTCAGTTGGGGGGCCAGTTCTCCTCTGACCAGACGAAACCAGTATTTCAATTCCAGGCTGCAGCAAAGTCAGATTGTGCAGAAGAATCATCTGTTTCCTGTGGTCTTGTCCTGGTGCTCCTCTGAGACAAGGTCTTTACAGGGGATCTGTATCTGGGGCTCTAGTTGTCCTGGTCTCCGCTGTCTTTCAGGGATGTAGAGGTCCTTTCTAGGTGCTGATCCACCATCTGGTCTGGATACATACTGGATCCGGGTGACTGCAGTGACCCTCTGATCTGGACACAGACTGGATCTGGTGGCCACGGTGACCTCGGAACAAGAGAGAAACAGACAAATATTAGCGTAGATGCCATTCTTCTAATGATGTAGCAAGTACATAGGTTGTTATGGGAAGTGTTTCCGGTTCCGGTTTACCTAATTAATGCAGCCTAAAAATCCTTTAACGGATTTGGATAATAAAAGCATATTAGTATGTTATGTGTATGCCAGGTTAAAGAGATGGGTCTTTAATCTAGATTTAAACTGCAAGAGTGTGTCTGCCTCCCGAACAATGTTAGGTAGGTTATTCCAGAGTTTGGGCGCCAAATAGGAAAAGGATCTGCCGCCTGCAATTGATTTTGATATTCTAGGTATTCTCAAATTGCCTGAGTTTTGAGAACGTAGCGGACGTAGAGGATTATAATGTAAAAGGAGCTCATTCAAATACTGAGGTGCTAAACCATTCAGGGCTTTATAAGTAATAAGCAATATTTTAAAATCTATGCGATGCTTGATAGGGAGCCAGTGCAGTGTTGACAGGACGGGGCTAATATGGTCATACTTCCTGGTTCTAGTAAGAACTCTTGCTGCTGCATTTTGGACTAGCTGTAGTTTGTTTACTAAGCGTGCAGAACAACCACCCAATAAAGCATTACAATAATCTAACCTTGAGGTCATAAATGCATGGATTAACATTTCTGCATTTGACATTGAGAGCATAGGCCATAATTTAGATATATTTTTGAGATGGAAAAATGCAGTTTTACAAATGCTAGAAACGTGGCTTTCTAAGGAAAGATTGCGATCAAATAGCACACCTAGGTTCCTAACTGATGACGAAGAATTGACAGAGCAACCATCAAGTCTTAGACAGTGTTCTAGGTTATTACAAGCAGAGTTTTTAGGTCCTATAATTAACACCTCTGTTTTTTCAGAATTTAGCTGTAAGAAATTACTCGTCATCCAGTTTTTTATATCGACTATGCAATCCATTAGTTTTTCAAATTGGTGTGTTTCACCGGGCTGCGAAGAAATATAGAGCTGAGTATCATCAGCATAACAGTGAAAGCTAACACCATGTTTCCTGATGATATCTCCCAAGGGTAACATATAAAGCGTGAAGAGTAGCGGCCCTAGTACTGAGCCTTGAGGTACTCCATACTGCACTTGTGATCGATAGGATACATCTTCATTCACTGCTACGAACTGATGGCGGTCATATAAGTACGATTTAAACCATGCTAATGCACTTCCACTGATGCCAACAAAGTATTCAAGTCTATGCAAAAGAATGTTGTGGTCAATTGTGTCAAACGCAGCACTAAGATCCAATAAAACTAATAGAGAGATACACCCACGATCAGATGATAAGAGCAGATCATTTGTAACTCTAAGAAGAGCAGTCTCAGTACTATGATACGGTCTAAATCCTGACTGGAAATCCTCACATATACCATTTTTCTCTAAGAAGGAATATAATTGTGTGGATACCACCTTTTCTAGTATCTTGGACAGAAAAGGGAGATTCGAGATTGGTCTATAATTAACTAGTTCTTTGGGGTCAAGTTGTGGTTTTTTGATGAGAGGCTTAATAACAGCCAGTTTGAAGGTTTTGGGGACATGTCCTAATGACAATGAGGAATTAATAATAGTCAGAAGAGGATCTATGACTTCTGGAAGCACCTCTTTCAGGAGCTTAGATGGTATAGGGTCTAACATACATGTTGTTGGTTAAGATGATTTAACAAGTTTATACAATTCTTCCTCTCCTATGGTAGAGAATGACTGGAACTGTTCCTCAGGGGGTCTATATTGCACTGTCTGATGTGATACTGTAGCTGACGGCTGAATGGTTGCAATTTTATCTCTAATAGTATCGATTTTAGAAGTAAAGTAGTTCATAAAGTCGTTACTGCTGTGGTGTTGGGAAATGTCAACACTTGTTGAGGCTTTATTTTTCGTTAATTTAGCCACTGTATTGAATAAATACCTGGGGTTATGTTTGTTTTCTTCTAAAAGAGAAGAAAAGTAATCGGATCTAGCAGTTTTAATGCTTTTCTGTAGGATATGTTACTTTCCCGCCAAGCAATACGAAATACCTCTAGTTTTGTTTTCTTCCAGCTGCGCTCCATTTTTCGGGCTGCTCTCTTTAGGGTGCGAGTATGCTCATTATACCATGGTGTCAAACTGTTTTCCTTAACCTTCCTTAAGCGTAAAGGAGCAACTTTTTTTAAAGTGCTAGAAAAGAGAGAGTCCATAGTTTCTGTTACATCATCAAGTTGTTCTGAGGTTTTGGATATGCTAAGGAATTTGGATACATCAGGAAGATAACTTAAAAAGCAGTCTTTTGTGTTAGAAGTGATGGTTCTTCCATACTTGTAACAAGAAGTAGAATTTACAATTTTGGCTATATGAATTTTGCAAAGAACTAAATAATGATCTGAGATATCATCACTTGGCTGAATAATTTCAACACCATCAACATCAATTCCATGTGACAGTATTAAATCTAGAGTATGATTTCGACAATGAGTAGGTCCTGAAACGTGTTGTCTAACACCAATAGAGTTCAGAATGTCTATAAATGCTGATCCCAATGCATCGTTTTCATTATCAACATGGATATTAAAATCACCAACTATTAAAACTTTATCTGCAGCCAGAACTAACTCGGATGTAAAATCACCAAACTCTTTAATAAAGTCTGTATGGTGCCCTGGTGGCCTGTATACAGTAGCCAGTACAAACATAACAGGGGATTTATCATTAACATTTGTTTCTTTGGATAATGTTATATGAAGTACCATTACTTCAAACGAGTTATACTTGTAGCCTGCCCTCTGAGAAATCCTGAAAACATTGTTATAAATTGAAGCAACACCTCCACCTTTGCCTTTTAGACGTGGCTCATGTTTATAACAGTAATCTTGGGGGTTGGACTCATTTAAAATAATGTAATCATCAGGTTTTAGCCAGGTTTCTGTCAAACAGAGTACATCTATATTATGATCAGTGATCATATTATTTACAAAAAGTGTTTTCGTAGAAAGGGATCTGATATTCAATAAGCCAAGCTTTGTCATTTGTTTATCCATATTGCTTCTGTTTTTTATTTGTTGAACCTCAATTAAATTGTTAATCTTAACTTGGTTTGGACGTTTTTTGTATTTTCTAGTTCGGGGAACAGACACAGTCTCTATAGTGTGATATCTAGGTGAAAGAGTCTCTATGTGCTGAGAATTAACTGACCTCTGTGACGGGAGGCAGCTAGCAGACGGTCGGTTTAGCCAGTCTGTCTGCTTCCTGACCTGGGCCCCAGTTAGTCAAGTATAAACACTAAGACTATTTGCCATATTTCTAGAGAGAAGAGTGGCGCCACCCCAGGAGGGATGAAGACCATCTCTTTTAAACAGGTCAGGTCTGCCCCAAAAGCTCGTCCAATTGTCTATGAAACCTATGTTATTCTTTGGGCACCACTTAGACATCCAGCCATTGAGTGATGACAATCTGCTATGCATCTCATCACCACGGTAAGCTATGGAAGTAAACAGTTGCTGGTCCCCATTTACTTCCATAGTAAATTGTTGGTAACCAAACAGTTGCTGGTCCTAATTGACTTTCGTAGTATTTCATACTATGGATATCAATGGGGACCAGTAAGTGTTTGGTTACTCAGATTCTATGGGAGTGAATGGGTACCAGCAACTGCTGACTTTAATAGAATGTTAATAATCAAACAGTTGCTGGTCCCCATTGACTTCCATACTATTTCAAAGTATAGTATTTACATAATATTCTATACTGTTGGGTTACAAACAGTCTTCAAAATGTCTTTTTTTGTGTTCAGAAGAAGACAGAAATGCATACATGTTTGGAAGAACTTGAGAGTGAGTGAATGAACTCTTTAAATTGCATCTGCTTATGGATCTACAAGTGGGCTTTATAATGTTGGTTAATTGGTTCTAGATGTTGACATTATGTAACACTTTTGTTAACTCTTCCCATAACCTCAGGCAGTACTGTTCCTCACTCTACCTCACCGATATCTCAAGACTAAAGTGGAGGATTCAGATATGCCATCTTATAAACCTTTAGCACTTGAATCTCTCCCACTTGAGCCACAATCATCCATTAGGCGGATAGTACAGGGGCTTTAATTTGAAGTTTACCGTGTTGAGGAGTCATAAAACGGCACTTTTCCTCGACTGATCGGCCATTTTGTAACCTCCTTTGCGAGTGCCGGTGATCAGTGGTGTAATTTACTTGGAGCCTGATATTAGTCACACTCAACTGGCGCTTTTCCCACCGTCTGTGAGAGCACACCAGAGAATATGGGCTAGTGTCAAACACAGATGGGGCCGCAAGCCAAGGATAGCCTGTACTTGAAGATTAGATATTCTCTGGGATGTTGCTCCACTCACACGTTCTGCTTGAGGATATTATTATGTTGTTATGTACCACTGTGGAATATTGGATTTATGATTATCTATGTTTTATTTTGACCAGCACATTCCCTTAAGGCAACACACCACAGGCAAAGCCAATTTTTTTTGTTTTTTGTTTTGTTTTTGGTCAGTTTTGAGATTTTAGGCTATTTCGCTTATATAACTTGACTTCTTTCAGACTAGTGGAGAGAAAAAATAAAAAATTCAAGTGTTTATTTTATTGCACTTTATCTATTTGCTCTGTAGAAATAAATTGCAATATATTTCTTTAAAGAGTTTGTGTTTCCTCAAATATATTTTTCCCCCATGCACTGAGCCAGAATACTCTTGCACTTCAGATACACTGATATATATATATATATATATATATATATATATATATATATATATATATATATATATATATATATATATATATATATATATATATATATATATATATATATATATATAATTCACCTGATATACTACACACACACAATATTTTGAAGAATGTTGGTAAACAAACTGTTGATGGTAACTATAGACTTCCATAGTATTTTTTTTTTTTTTTTATTAGTCGATGACTACTAGCAACTGTTTTCCACATTCCACACCAGTTACCAACATTCTTCAAAATATCTTCTTTTTTGCTCAACAGAAGTTCATCCCCATTTGCAACAAATGGATGGTGAGTAAATGATGACAATGAATTTTCATTGGGTGAACTCTCTCTTTAAAAGGGCCATGACATGAGAAATCAAAATGCCCTCGATCGTTAGACATATAAGAGGTCGTTGTAATATAAAAACATCCTGTAAGATTCAGTCTAAAAGAGTCTAAAATCTGCTTATATTGAAGCCAGTCTGCCAAAAAGACAGGCTGTAGAATTTGCCACTTTATAACGTCACACGTAGTGTGGCCAGACTCTGCCCCCGCAGAAGATCAGTGCCTGCTTCTACAATACCTGTTAAGCCCCGCCCACCAGGAGTTTCAAAAAGATTGAAACTAAAAGACGATGTTGTGCTGACTAAATATTGAATTTGACAGTCGTGTCGCACCACACAAGTGTGAGTAACTGTTTTTTATCATGTGGTCACTACTGCTTTGCCTGATATTAAAGATCGTTTGATATGTAATGAGTATTTAAATTAGTTTTTAATATAAATCAGGACCTGATTTAAACAGAGCATTCTGATGAGGGGGGTCAAAACAGCGCAATTATGCAATTATGATTTTTTTTTAAGTCAAATTTTGATAACATCATAAGTACAGTACAGCACAAAATAATGTGGCCCCTTTAATTCCATTTCAAAGCCAGAGACCGTGCAGTGAGATATTTTATATCTGTATTTAGAGAGAGTTTTCATTCTGCTGATTGTCATACAGTACACAAAAGCCTGTCGCATTACTCCTTCATTAAATAGGCACATTATACAGCATTCATCTCACATGTCAACTCAGGGAGTCATAAAATTGTAATTGATTAGGCTTAATTAGTCATCAGAAGGAAGGGCAGAGGAGAGCGGTAAGTGCTCTCTTCGTGATGGAAATGGGTGCAGATGGTCTTCAACTTTGGTTTCTAATGATGCTAAGATGCTCTGAACTGCTGCAGAGTCAAAGTCATTTGTTCATCTGACAGCCTTCGCCAACATCCAGATCTGCTTTAAGAGTTCAAACAGCACTGTGGCAAACATTTTCAGACAAAAAAAGGATGAACTAATTTTAAATCATTTCACAGGAGAGAAAATCACAAGGAAGATCTTAATAATACACTAGAGTTTGTGGTCAGATAAATGGTTGTGGTCAGTAACTGTACTTTTATTGAGCAAATGTGCATTAAACTGACCAACAGTGGCAATAAAGGCAGTAATCTATAACCAATAATAAATAATTTCTTACAAAGGCTGTTCTTTTAAACTTTCTATTTATCCAAGAATCCTGATTCAAAACTTTATCATGGTTTGGTACAAATACGAGGCAGCACAACTGTTTTCAAAATTGATTGAAATTGAAATTGACATATTTTTTGTACTCTGCGAATTAGGATGATTTCTAAAGGATCATGTGATACTTAAGACTGGAGTAATGATGATTGTGTCACAGGAATAAATTACATTTTAAAATATATTAAAATAATGATTTTAAACCGTAAAGATATTTCACATTATTGCGGTTTTACTGTGTTTTTTAATCAAATAAACCAAGCCTTGGTGAGTATAAGGGTCTTCTTTTAAAAACATTAAAAAAAAACTAAATTTACAACATCTCATTTGTCGATATAGATTTTTGATTTTCATATTTATGTCTGTCATATATTCAAAATTTGTATGAATATTTGAATATTTGAATATTTCAAAAAATATTCAAAAACATAAATAAGAAGGTCCTTCAGAGCTAATTGAGAATTAATAATTAAAACAGTCATCTATTATCATTGATGATGAGACATAGTTAAAAGGTTTAAACAAAGAATTGTAAGCATTTTTTTCCCTCCGTAGTCCTTCTGATCTCTTCATGTCCAAGCATACATTTGAATTCACGGCATGCAAGCAGTTGCTTTTATCCTTTTAGATAGCACTTCTGAAAGAGTGTCATTCCCTCAGCAGTGAAGATAAACACAGACAGAATCCCTGCTCTTGAGGAGAAAAGAGAGGGAACCCAGACGCGAGGTGGAGGGAGGGGCTTTTTCATCACGGACATTAACATAGACTTGATGTGACACTCCGGTCAGCTCTGAATCTGAGTAGGAAGTGGCTCCGGGCCAAGGTAAATAACCCGCTGAACAGAGTGAGACAGAACAGGGGAGGTTGTGTGAGGATGAATGGGACAGGCTGGAGGTGAAAGCAGCCCTACAGAGCACTCGTCCATCAGGGGCTCCTTAATCAAAGTTCTCCTTGGGTGGAGAACGGGAGGAGAGGGTGTTCCCTTTGCATTCCTACTGCTATGTGTGCTTTTCCACCCCCAAATGTTTATTGTAAATATATTATAAATGTTATTTATTTATTGTTTAAACTGAGCAGCCAAGATGGCAGTAATACCAGTAAAAAATATGTTTAGTGATTATTACTTTTTTATAAAAAAAAAGCGTCTCAACAGAAATTGAGACTCATCAGAGCAGGCAACATTTTTCCAGTCTTCAACTGTCCAATTTTGGTGAGCTTGTACAAATTGTAGCCTCTTTTTCCTATTTGTAGTGGAGATGAGTGGTACACGGTGGGGTCTTCTGCTGTTGTAGCCCATCCGCCTCAAGGTTGTGCTTGTTGTGGCTTCACAAATGCTTTGCTGCATACCTCGGTTGTAACAAGTGGTTATTTCAGTTAAAGTTGCTCGTCTATCAGCTTGAATCAGCCGCCCCATTCTCCTCTGACCTCTAGCATCAACAAGGCATTTTCGCCCACAGGACCGCCGCATACTGGATGTTTTTCCCTTTTAACACCATTCTTTGTAAACCCTAGAAATGGTTGTGCGTGAAAATCCCAGTAATTGAGCAGATTGTGAAATACTCAGACCGGTCTGTCTGGCACCAACAACCATGCCATGCTCAAAATTGCTTAAATCACCTTTCTTTACCATTCTGACATTCAGTTTGGAGTTCAGGAGATTGTCTTGACCAGGACCACACCCCTAAATGCATTGAAGCAACTGCCATGTGATTGGTTGATTAGATAATTGCATTAATGAGAAATCCTTTAGGTGAGTGTGTGTATATATATATATATATATTTCTGCCCATACTACCTGACAGATATCATGAAAATAGGTGTCTTGAGAAATCTAAAGAAAGTTGTGTAAATGGCTCAAATAGTTTGGTGCGTGGCCTGCACTTTTTAAGCCAATCAGTAACATTCTCTATCAGTCATTTAGGCTTATTGACATTGGGTTGACAGTTTGTTTGGAGGATTACAGGTTTGGAGAATAAGGATTGGCTACATCTTTGCAAAATGCTAAAATCATGTTAAATTACTTGTCATTCATAGCATTGTAGTTACATAATAGGTACTACAAAGAATACTGTGGGATTACTTTTGGTGCTATCAACCATGATTATATCTGGATGCCTTTGAAAAACTTTGGTAATACCATAGTACCTTTTGTAATTTAGGCCTGATGTTGATACATGTGGCAGTTGCGTAGCAGTAGCAGTGTTTGGGACCTTCTCTCTTGAGTTGCTTTCGAGATGTGCGTGGTGTTGACAGAACTGGAACGCTGCCGAGTCTTAGGGCAGTGCCGGCATGCTCTCGTGTTCCCAGAAAAAAACATTATGTGTTTATTTACTGTCGAGCAAGTTCATGTGCATTTTCATGTACTTGCCTGTGATTGAAACAGTGACTCTGCGTGGATTTTTCAATTTAGTTTTTTACTGTAAACGGCTTAACCAGGAGCGGGGGACCCTCAGGAAGTGATGGAAACGTTTTCTATCAGGCCTCGGAAGGAAAAGCATATATGCTGGAGCATGTGTGAACATCAAGAAGAAATTCCCCTTTTGTGCTTCACCCTCAGTGAATTAACAGTTTCTCACTTTAAACAAGGTGCCGCGCCGTAAAGCTAACAGATAGGGGTCATTGTTCGTGTAAGGAGAGAGATTTTGTTTATTGTTCTATTAAGAGCTACACTACCCTCAAACTCAATATAAAATTCTGTCATAAATGTACATTTATTACCCTCTGTTAGCAATATTCATACATATATGCTCTTAGCTCTGCTAGATCCGAACCCCACTCACTGTTCACCTCGAAATATTAATTCAAGCCCGCCATTGTTGACATGGAGTAAGAGGGTGACAGTCGCCCACGATTCCTCTCGAGAGTGCTTCCCCTCCCCCACATCTGGTCGCCTGGCAGTTCGACGGAGAAAAGGCTTCTATTGTGGAGCTGTCAAAGTGCTAAGCTAAGTGGGCTAAGGGAAAGCTCTCCTTAACAAAGGAGCCTGTCACCATCAACAACAAGACGAGAGAACCCAGAGGGACAGTCTTAAATGGCAATTTTGCACCTATGGTGGTCGCTGTAAAAAAATAACCAGAGACACGTCTAATAATAGTAGTTACGGGGAAGGTGGAGGGTGTGAAGAATCGGGGGGAGTGAGGGGTTATTATAGAGGTGTGTGACTCAGTGAAATGGCAAAGTCTGAACCAGGAGAACTGGATCAGTGCACTGTATTTAAGTGACAAGCTGTCCTGATGAATGATGTCACTGTGTCAAGAAGAAGGTCAGGGCATGGATTTTGAGGAAGAACTGCAGGCAGGTTCTGACTTTCAGCAACTAGTTTTGCCTAATCCAGAAAAATTGTGGAACAAATCTGGGCAAAACTAGTATATGCCAATGTTTACAAAACAAGGATTAATTTTGACCAATCCAGACATATTGCAAGAAAACTGCAAGGGTTCGTCTTTGCTGTGACACCAAATAGATGAGTGAACAAAAAAGATGTCTGAAGAGTGAAAGTTGGTCTGGTAAACTCTATATTTCACCCATATTGGTCCAACCCATACTGGAATGAAGCAGAATCATGATTTGTAGACAGTTGAACAACTCACAAACCAGTATGGCCATTACTGTCCATTTCAGAATCATCCTGATCCATTAATATCTGTGGTGTCCACTGCTGCTTCTAGAGAGCCAATGTCCTGCAGAATTTGTTACACAACAGATGGAAGATTTGCCTGGAAGATTTTAGTAATCCTGAAGATCTTAATTAGCAGGTTTGGGTGTTTTTGATTTGGATCTAGTGTTTGGACTGATCAGCATAGTGAAAACTTGATCATTCCATGTAACCTCAAACACCTCAGTCCTCTCTATATTTGGATGGCAATGGATGTGAAAGACTTTATAAGTCTTCAGGTCTCAATATTTGAAGTTATAAGCAACCAGACAGAAACAAAGTTACCCACAAGATCCCTTATTCTCTCAGGTAATGACTCTTAAAGAATAAAAAACAAAAGAGGAAAACATCTGCAGAAGAAAAGTAAGCTTAAGATAAAACAAAAAGTAGGACCCGTGTAAATATGGGTTGAGCTTTCCAGAGCCTGTCCTCCAACAAAAAAGACCATATAGGTCGTTTGTGCAAGCACCTTATTACGACCTATATTTACATTTTAAAGTTAAGCACCCTCTAGGGCGTAAAAATAATGACAGTATCGCGTTGCGTCTGTCGTCATGAAATGAGTGAATGAATGAATTACCAATCAAAACGCACGTTTATTTAAATGCAATGTGTGGGCTTTTTACACCGATTTCACAGTATTTCCTACATATTTTACTAGGTGGCTTATTCGTTCGAATGACCACACCTAACCCCACCCCTAAACCTAACCCTCACAGAAATCATGCTAAATTATGATTTATTGAGCATATACATTTTCGTGCACATCCGTTCCCTGGGATCGAACCCATGATAGCATGATTACCTATCAATGTATAGTGCAATAATCTACCAACTGAGCTACACGAAACGCAAATCAGAGTGCAAATAAAAGAGTACAAAACATTAACATGAAAACGACCTTTTGCCAATAGGGGCGCAATTGTATTATACGCTCTGATGGGTCGTATTTCAGAGATTTGGACAAACGACCTATACGGGCGTATTGGTTGGAGGACAGGTTGGCTTTCCAGCACTGCAGAGAACTCAAGGAGCAGGAAGGCCTACAATCGGATGCTGAGGTTGCATTGTTTCACACAGAGCTAAACCATTTACATTAAAACACACAGTACTACCAAAACACATTCAACCTGTATTACCATAGTAACACACATTGCTTTCACTTATTGATGACATCATACCCTCAGCTGGCTGATACAGCAGATTCCACCATAATCGTTGCCTGGGTTGCGTACATATGTGTAGGGCGGAGCTATCAAAATATGGGCGAGGCCGTTTTGGGGTAGGGGCATGTTTGTTTTGGTGATTTGAAATATCAGCATTGGCTACCAGAAATCACTTACTCCACCTTTAAGTTTTTTTTTTTTTGTTTGTTTGTTTTTTTTATATTGTTGGCTTTACACAAAGTTGGAATTGAACTGAAAATCGCCACAAGGCTTCTGTGATCATAATTGTCATTTATGTCAATGTACGTGAATCTCCCTGGAATTTCGCATTAATCAGGTAGCTGGCAGGCAGCTATGGAGACAAGTAGCAGGTGCCTCACAATTTGCAGGATCCCTCTGCGCAACACACCATATTTTAGTAATGACCTGTGAGTGTTCCACTCTCAAAATTAGGAGCATAGGTGGCATACGGCCCAGAGCCGACCCATGAGACCCCAAAGTTCAGAGCCAAGCAGTGATTTGGCACAAGTCTGCTACTGCAAACTACATGACCCACTCTCTACAGAATGTCTGCTCTGTCCTCCAAAACATCTATCCACTCTGCCCGAATATCATTGAAGCCGAGAAGGGTGACAAAGACACCAATCTGACCTTGGTCTGAAATTACACCTTAAGAGTTTTAATCGCCTGCTTCCAGTGCTTGTGGATTTAGGTGTCTTCTTTTAAATGGGGCATTGTCTTTGAGATAACCATTTATCATTTGTCAGCTTAACAAATTGTTTTAAGGTCACTGTGAGTCTGATATGTTGCTTAAATGTGTTTTGAGTTGGTTTTAAATTCCATCCTCAACTCATATTATGAACTTTTGTGGGGAACATCAGAAACATGGAGAATGAAGTACTTAGCTGAAATCTACACCAGAATTCTGGAACAAATTTGGTTAATAGCATTTTGGGTCCTTCAAACCCATTGAAGCTGTATGGCAATTAGTGGTGACACTGAGACAAAACACACCAGACTTTTTTTTCTTTCTTCTCATGTGCTTACAGTTCTAAATTTTATGGAGGTTGTCTCTGGTACTTGTTTTTCTTGACCTTAGTTTCACTTTATTAACCAGCTGTTCAGTTAGTTAAGTCAAGTCACCTTTATTTGTATAGTGCTTTTTACAATCCTGGTTGTGTCAATGCAGCTTTACAGTGTTAAACAGGAAAATAGATCGTCAATAATGCAAGAAGAGGATAACGGAGTCATTTTCCAGCTAAAGTCAGTTCATTGATGATTCAGTGATGTCATCATCCAGTTTAGCTCTCTTCCAATAGTGTCTGTGCAATCTCTCAAGCGTCCACAACTAAGAAAACCATTAGACATTTACACTAATTCCCATAATAATATGCTGTGTTTTAAGCAATTAAAGATATTTGAGTGAGACCACTTTGTTGAGAATATTACTAGAGCCACCTACTTCTTTGCTTTTATAAAGTATGTACTGATGCAGTAAAATCAATGTAGGCAAAGCCAAACGAATCAATGACCTGATCATGAAGGCTATTTAAAGTGCTTAGACATCCTGAACAACACCTTACCTGCTCCATGGAGCTGTTATTCAGAGGAATATGTTTAGCGACAGACTTTGTCCATCATGTGCAGTGGAAGAGTTTTGAAAGTTTTTTCAAGCTGCTGTCAAAGCTATTTGAGGCTTTAGCCATTATATCTGTTTATCTTGTGCCCTAAGTCCTTTTTTCACCAATAAATTACCAGCCATATATACAGTATGAATAAACCCTGGACCTGTGGATGGGAAAAGTAATGGCTAGGTAATAGAATAGTTTATTTCATAACGGGTAATCTTTTAATCTACCTCCTACATCTGGACAGATTTGCTATACATTAGGATGGTGCCATCAGCTTGCACTGTCTGAGAACAACATGTTAGAGCACAGACATCCCATGTGAGTCAACTCATCTGATAATTGTTTTGCCTAGACTTATACAGTAGTGATGAAGGATAACTTGACAGTTCAAAACATCATTGAAGCTTAGTGGAAAGTTCTGGAGTTCCCACCGCCCTCGTTTTCCAAAGAAAGAATAAAAAATCTTCCTTTTCATTATGGTGTTCTCATATTACTGGAATCTTATTACTGAAGTCGAAAACCACCACACCTAAACATCACTGAAGTTTACTGGAACGTTCTGGAGTTCACGGTGTGACTGGGTTTTACCTTCTTGCAAAAAAAACTAGAAGCATTTTTCCTCATGTGGGGTTCCCATTTTCCTAGAGCTACCAGAATGAAGTCACACTCCTTCCATCTTAAAGGGACAGTTCACCCAAAAATGAAATTTCTGGTATTATTTTACTTACCCTTATGTTGTTCGAATCCTTTAGGAGTTTTTTTCTTCATTTGAACACCAATGAAGATATTTTGAATAATGTTGGAAAAAATATAAATAAATAAATAAAAAACAGTTGAGAGAAGCCATTGTTAAAGCCATATCATATATACTGTATGCGTGTGTGTGTGTGTGTGTGTGTGTGTGTGTGTGTGTGTGTGTGTACATATATACACATAATATTAATACTAACATGTTGGCTGTTATTACTTTATTATTATATTTTATTATTATTTACTTATACATTATTTAATTATTACTTATAAAGCACATATTAATGCCTTATTCCGCATGACCATATTAAAGATCTCTTAATTCTACCCTATACTAAACTTAACAATTTCCTTAATAACTAATAATAAGCAGCAAATTATGAGTTTATTGAGGCAAAAGTTGTAGTTAACTGTTCGGTAACAGTGAGAATTGGTCCCCAAACTAAAGTGTGACCCAAATCATTATTGAAGGTTATTGAAAAGTTTAAGTTAAGTTTCCTTCTTTTCACAATCAGTCAGGCTGGTTTACGGGTTTTGCTATTATTTCTTACTGTTATTATTATTTTGTTCATATTCATTATTTGCTGTTCTAAGCATTTCACTGTGCTTTATGTCTACAAACTAGATATTGTTCTATAAAATGTATGATCTACAGACATATGCATGAACTCTACCTGCAAATCGTCTGTTAGCAGAAAGTGCTCTTTTAAAAGCAGTGCACTTTCAGCACCTGGTTTCCTCCGTAGGTCTTTCTCAGCATCTGTTAGATATTACCAGGGTAATAACTGGTAGTTTTGTTCAAAGTCCTTCTCAATCTACGCTCCTGCACGACAGCTTAGGTCATAGAAAACTAAAGCATAAACACATTTAGTTCTTAAAAAGGGCTTGTTATTGTTTTAGGGGAACAGTTTGTCTTTATTTCATGGCTGTGGTGTGTTCTGCTGGCAATCAGGCCTTAAAAGAGTGTTGATACAGTACAGACATGTGGGTTAGCAACCTCTCTGGATGATGTCACTGCTATATATATATATATAATGAATACTCCATACTTGATTGCTATGTCATTAAAACTTGGTTGTGTTTATTTTTGCAGAATGCTTGAGGATGACCTGAAAATCAGCAGTGATGAAGAGGACACTGAACAGGTAACTGATGCAGTCAGACAGAGGAAGCTTTGGACAGTCTGACAGAATATAGTTTGAGCTTGAGTCCAGCAAACGCTGGATTATCAATACAATGATCTTCCATATATTTGTGTGTGTGTGTGTGTGTGTGTGTGTGTGTGTGTGCGTGTGTGTGTGTATTATTATTATTATTATTATTATCGTTATTGGGCATTCTCATTACTGGCTGCTAGTAACATCGTTGTTGACAGCAAATATTTTTTCTTGCCGCTAAATACATATTGGAGGCAAAAGACTAACTTAATAAACCAAAGAATAGAATAGAATAGAATAGAATAGAATAGAATAGAATAAATATGTAAATAAAAACAAAAATGAATGAGAAACAGAGCTGTTTGTTTACGGCACAAACGCAAACAGCTTCTCCTCCATCTTTCCATTTCTGTGTGTGCGCGTGTGTGAGAGAGAAATAGAGAGAGAGAGAGCTGAGTTTTAGTGGCATATATAATTTAGCCTCTTTCTCAAAGTGGCCACATTAACCCTTAAGTTCTCCCTAGTCATTGCCATTAAAGCCTAAATACATAAAATAAAAAATGTAAAAATACCTTATGTAAAAGGAGACAAGAGCATTAGCCTTGAAATTTCACATCCTACATGTATTGCATTAATTAAATGGCAACACTTTCAGCTTGAGGAGTACTTTGCCCTACAACAGCCCAGAGGTTTTAGGGCATTTTACCATATTAACGACACCAATTAAAAGGCATATTTCCGATTAAATACAATTGAAGGTTTGTGGCATATGCATATGGGCCAAATATACAGCAGTTGTCTATATACATTTTTTCTACAAAATGAAAATCAAGTCAGCATTTGTAATAACTCAATAATAATACATTGTCAGACAATGCCCTTGAATACTTGAATATAATACAGCAAAGATTGTTAATTATGTCTCAGTTTACTTTTTAATAATCAAATGTCTTTTCTCAACCTTCAAATCGAAAAGGGTGGTAGTAAATGGATGTACAAAAGGGCTTAATTTTTTATGGCTCACTAAATAATGGGGTTTGAGCTGTTTGGGTTCAACAAGCAAAGCAACTTTTCATTAAATGTGTAAAATCCTGGGTAATTTTTTATTATTATTATTTTTATTATTATCTCACGATTATCAGGATTATCTCACGAATGAACCGAGCCCCGCAAGGAAGATTCTAAACCCATAATACAAAATAAATACCACTGTACAAAGTACTACTACTACATATGTATACCTACATATAACAAAAATGTACATTTATATAAAATAACATTTGACCATTAAACTGGCATGTTTTTCACCTAAATATAAATAAAAAAGCTGATCAAGGCCTGCGTGTGGCTCACCAAATAAACTGAAAACTGTGTCATCATTTACTCACCATGGTGTAATTCAAACCTGTAAAAAAAAAAAAAAAAAAACTACGGAAGTCAATCTTTTTGGATACCAATGAATAAATGATAACAAAATATTCATTTCCAGGTGAACATTTACATGGTTTTGTGTTAAGATTATGTAACATGTTTCTACATAACATACACCTTAACAGATTTTTCATTGCTTTAGATCATTCAGACTACACTGATGTTTTTGTTTTGCCGTAAAGCGTCTTTTTTCCTCGTTACTGTTGAGAATTGAATATTTAAAGTCTGACATAGCACACATTGATCATGTTTGAATTGCTTTTGGCCCTGTGTTGATTTCAACAGGCGCTGTGCTAAACCATTCCGTCACACTGGCTTTTTGGGAAAGCTAATGTGATCCAAAACACAATAGAGATGGCCACTCTCACATGCCCCCCTAAACCCCCCCCCCTCCTCCTCCTGTCTCTAACATACCCTTAAAGCAAATGCACAAATAATCATTACACTCGTGATGGGTGCGACCTGACATTCTTTAGAGTTCACTAGCACGTGTTCGTGTGTGTATGCGAACATTTATATGTCCCTGGCCGCGTGTGGGTTTACCTACGCACGCCACCGCCAGCAGCAACGGCCCCCAACCATGTTGCCTAGCAACATCAATCTGCGAGCAGCCTGGAATGAGCCCAAATTCCCCACTGAGAGGGAAACAGCAATAAGAGGGCCTGTGACAGATGATCTGAGTTGTTTCATCTAATACACTGTGAAGATCACTGGCTCCCTCCCTGAATGATAAATGGACTGTACACAGATCAATGGCCGCAGTATTAAACCCAAAACCCGCGTCTCTGCTTCTGCAGCTGCCCAGGTAGTTCCCATCTGTAGTGCTGGATATCTCAATATATCCCTATTTACCTTGAGAGATTTGATTCTGAAAGTGGCACTTATGGGCCAGTAAAGCACTCTGTGATGCATTTACTACAGCAGAAGGAGTCACTGTGACAAACATGCGGCTCAGACCTAATAAACAGCATGCTGTCCTAGAGGAACGTGCAGATTAGCTCAGGAAATGAATCTCATTGAGTGAAGAGATTGTTTTTATATCAGTCTAGGGCACTTAGTGTTGATCAGTAGACGATTTCTTTGATAGGCCTTACGTTGTATCATTTTTCCAAGTCAAATGAAATTGTAATTCATAGTCAATGCTTAAATTTTGTTGACTGCTTTACCTGTAATCTGCTGAATGTTAATTCATCAACATATGTCATGCTCGAAAAGTTTAAATCACAGAATTCACTGACAAATACTGTATATATGGTTTGTTTGTTTTGTAAATTTATTTTTATTTTTTTTTTGCTTCAAATACACTAGGTAAATAGCTTAATACATGAATGTTAATTCAAAATACCAGTTCTTATCGTCCAAAATCATCACTGTACTATGGTTTTATTAATTGACTGACACTGTCAAGAACATTCCTGGGTCATATTTCACTAAGTAAATGAATAAATTATCTTGTTTTGTTTTGTTTTGTTTCGTTTCGTTTAGTTTCGTTTCGTTTCGTTTCGTTGTGTTTTTTGTTAAGAATCACATGAAAATGACCATTTGGAAACATTTTTGGCATCCATTACAATCCTAATTAGTACTAAACAGACCTTTTAATGTTTAACTTCATGTTTTTATGAGATCCATCTATATATGCTATATATATGCTATATGGGTTGTCAGAGGTAATAATAGTTAATTGACTGTATTTGTTTTTCTACTGCTTAGAAAGCCCTAGAAAACACTATAGAATCTCATGAGCAACATAAATTACTGAAAATTGCTGTGAACTCACAGGAATTTACAAATGCCCTGCCTGAATAGAATCTCCATCCTAGAAAATCAATATAAATTTCCTCAAGCAACACTGATCTACTGTTTCTGGTCATGCTTAACTGTTCTCTCTAAGTACTATCACATCTCACATAAGGGGAAACCAGCAAACACTCAGACATTGTGATCTGCCTATTTTCCTGTGTTTGAATGTTTTCTGTTCTGTTTCTTTCTCTGCATGCTATCAACCTTTATTCTAATGGGCTGTTGTCTTATTCACAGGCCGCTGAGAAGCCCAAGCCCAGGAGCGCTCCTCTCAAGTAAGTGACTAATCAAGTCCAATTCATTTCTTATTCTGTGCTGCTGCTGGGTAAACAGCAGGTTATTTGTAGAGACGGAGCTCAGGAAGTAATCGCTTGCATAAAGTGCTGTGGATGCTGATGCGGATGACATAACACTTTACATCATTTAGTACCGAATCAAACTTTTCCCATGCTCAGAAATATTCTACAGGTCAAACTTTGGGATTTTTTTTTTTTTTTTTTATGTTTTTGAGAGAAGTGTCTTATGGTTATGCTCAAAGATGCAGTTATTTGATCAAAAATAGAGAGAGAGAAAAAAGTTTGGAATATTTAAAATCAGCATTTTAATTTTCTGCATCATTACTCCAGTCTTCAGTGTCACATGATCCTTCAGAAATCATTCTAATATAATAATAATATTAATAATTGTTCTTATTTTCTTCACTTTTTCTTGTAATATTATAAATACCTTTGATATCCTTAATGAATCCTTTCTGAATAAAAGTATATATTTTTTAAAAGATAGTTTATCACAGTTTCCAAAAAAAAAGCAAGAAAAAATGTAATACATTTTCAACTAATTAATTATATATAATATATTAATTATTTAAATTATTTTGACATTTTGACAGGTAGTCTATACCAAATTATGTACTGTATGTTTATTGTACTTTGTAAGAAGAGACATATAATATCTCATGCCTGTTTTGTTTTTTTTGTTGTTGGCTTCCAAAAGCCCAATGCTGTTTTTAAAGCAGATCTTCTAATTATTTGGATTCCCATGTTCTCCCAGGATTATATCCGTCCGCTTTAGTCAAGGACACACTTCCATAGCATTACAGTGCTCCTGCATTTATTTCCATCAGCATTTTATCTGTAGTGGTGGTCCTGATGGCTTGGGATTGGGAACAGGAGGTGCAAATGGGGCCTCATTAAGGAGACAGAGAGAAAGCATGGCCTACAGCCGTCTTCCCGCAGTGGGAATCTGGGACTGGAGGCGCTGGAAGCGTTTGTGCTGCGCTGTAGTAGGTGTGGGGTTGACAGCCAAAGGCTCTAGGCACCGAGAGAGGGGCAGAGGTGCGTCCCAGCTGCAGTTAGTGAGGTGAGAGGAGGAGAGTGGGGGATTGTGGGTGGTGGTTTAGCTAGGTTACAGTAATACTGCTTAAGTGCACTTTGTTCCTCTTTACCTTTTTTATTCAGTGGATTTTGTATGTCCATATATATATATATATATATATATATATAAATGTATGTATATGTATAACTATGTATACACATTTGTAAATAGTATAGTATTGGTCAAGTGTACAATTTCTTAAATGCTTCTGTTCAGCTAGGATGTATTCAATCAATCAAAAGCGACAGTAAAGATAATTACATAGCTACAAAAGATTTCTATTTCAAGTAATTATTTTTAACTTTCTGTTCATCAGACGGTTTCCACAAAAATAACACCACAATTTTTTTTGCATTGGTTGTGATATGAAGTGTTTCTTGAGCAGCAGTTCAGCATGTTAGAGTGATTTCTGAAAATACAAATCCTCAAAAAAGAAGAGTAATAATGCTGCTGAAAATTTTGCGTTGCCATCACAGGAATACGTTACATTTTAAAATATTTATGCATATATAAAACACTTAATTTATTGTATAATAAATAATAATGTAATTATGTTGATCATATTTCATAATAATAATGTTTTTACAGCATTTTTTATTCAAATAAAGCACATTTGGCAAGCATAAACATTTATTCAACAACATTTACCGTTCCCAAACTTTTGAACAGTAGCCTTGTCCACAAAGCATAGCTTGAAAAATACTGCCATTGGAACAGCCTGTTGTGCTTTAATTATCATGGAACTGAGACATTTGTGAGACGTCTGCCAGGCCCTGTGATGTTCATGTAGGTTTGGCCCAATTTCAGCAGCCACACTCCTAACAATGAAATGTGCCCATTAAAACATCCCTTACGGTTCAGCCCTGGGCTCCACAGCACAGCAAACTGCCTGCGTGACTGCCTGCCTGGCTTTCACACGGCCGTGAGACTTCTGGCCCTCGAGCTGGGAAGGCCTGGAAGCAAGAGCTAATCCAGAGGCAGCCACTCTGAGCTTCAAATAGCCAGACAGACTGTGAAAATGACTGGCCATTCTGTGTGTCTAATTATTTTCTCAGGCCACATCTCACTCTAGGAGTCTTTTCACTGAAGTGGCTTGCTGACAGTCACACCTTTCAGTTGTTATGTCATCAAAAGTGGTGCATGATACACCAAGTCTGCTTTAAAATGACACTTAAGACATGATACATACTTGAAAATGTTTTATGCGACAACAAAAATCGCCTGTGTAATTTGGCATTTGCTCTTGGTTGACGTGGTTTTTTTTTTTTTGCTCTCTGATTGGTTCTTGAACTGATGTTTAAAAACATTTTAAAGTTAACATGAAGTCAATATCAGTCTAATTTACAAACAATACCTTATTGCAAAATGTTATCACGAAAACACAGTTGTATGTGTGTGTGTGTGTGAGTGTGTGTGTATACTGTATATATATATATATATAGTTGCTGCTTAAGTTTTTATAATAGCAATTTGCATATACTCCAGAATGTTATGAAGAGTGATCAGATGAATTGCATAGTCCTTCTTTGCCATGAAAATTAACTTAATCCCAAAAAAACCTTTCCACTGCATTTCATTGCTGTCATTAAAGGACCTGCTGAGATCATTTCAGTAATCGTCTTGTTAACTCAGGTGAGAATGTTGACGAGCACAAGGCTGGAGATCATTATGTCAGGCTGATTGGGTTAGAATGGCAGACTTGACATGTTAAAAGGAGGGTGATGCTTGAAATCTTTGTTCTTCCATTGTTAACCATGGTGACCTGCAAAGAAACGCGTGCAGCCATCATTGCGTTGCATAAAAATGGCTTCACCAGGCAAGGATATTGTGGCTACTAAAATTGCACCTAAATCAACAATTTATAGGATCATCAAGAACTTCAAGGAAAGAGGTTCAATTCTTGTAAATAACGCTCCAGGGCGTCCAAGAAAGTCCAGCAAGCGCCAGGATGGTCTCCTAAAGAGGATTCAGCTGCTGGATCGGAGTGCCACCAGTGCAGAGCTTGCTCAGGAATGGCAGCAGGCAGGTGTGAGCACATCTGCACGCACAGTGAGGCCAAGACTTTTGGAAGATGGCCTGGTGTCAAGAAGGGCAGCAAAGAAGCCACTTCTCTCCAAAAAAAACATCAGGGACAGATTGATCTTCTGCAGAAAGTATAGTGAACGGACTGCTGAGGACTGGGGCAAAGTCATATTCTCTGGTTAAGCCCTTTTCCGATTGTTTGGGGCATCTGGAAAAAGGCTTGTCCGGAGAAGAAAAGGTGAGCGCTACCATCAGTCCTGTGTCATGCCAACAGTAAAGCATCCTGACACCATTCATGTGTGGGGTTGCTTCTCATCCAAGGGAGTGGGCTCACTCACAATTCTGCCCAAAAACACAGCCATGAATAAAGAATGGTACCAAAACACCCTCCAACAGCAACTTCTTCCAACAATCCAACAACAGTTTGGTGAAGAACAATGCATTTTCCAGCACGATGGAGCACCGTGCCATAAGGCAAAAGTGATAACTAAGTGGCTCGGGACCAGAATGTTGAAATTTTGGGTCCATGGCCTGGAAACTCCCCAGATCTTAATCCCATTGAGAACTTGTGGTCAATCCTCAAGAGGTGGGTGGACAAACAAAAACCCACTAATTCTGACAAACTTCGAGAAGTGATTATGAAAGAATGGGTTGCTATCAGTCAGGATTTGGCCCAGAAGTTGATTGAGAGCATGCCCAGTCGAATTGCAGAGGTCCTGAAAAGCCAACACTGCAAACACCGACTCTTTGCATAAATGTCATGTAATTGTCGATAAAAGCCTTTGAAACATATGAAGTGCTTGTAATTATATTTCAGTACATCACAGAAACAACTGAAACAAAGATCTAAAAGCAGTTTAGCAGCAAACTTTTTGAAAACTAATATTTATGTAATTCTCTAAACTTTTGGCCACGACTGTATATATATATATATATATATATATATATATATATATATATATATATATATATATATATATATATATATATATATATATGTGTGTGTGTGTGTGTGTGTGTGTGTGTGTGTGTGTGTGTGTGTGTGTGTGTGTGTGTGTGTGTGTGTATAATTATCATCAGAGAGCTTTGCAGAATCATTGTGGTGTTTGGCTATGTGTTGGAAGAGAATATTCTCTGTGCAACTTAATACCAGCTTGCCTTTGATAAACTTACTGGCCTGGAATGCCTCTGAAAATGCTTTTTAAAAATAGTAACCCAGCTCAATAACTGCCAGTTTGATTTAGGAGGCTCACTTGAGGAGTTTGTCTCTTTGTTACTTGTATTTCGTTGTACTCGAGGTTGGACTCGCGGTTTATCCGATGTTTAGTCTACTGCTGTAGACACACTTTGATCCGAATCCCATATTCCAGAAAATGATTTCCTCACCCTTCATTTAGAGAATCCTCCAGTCTCCTGTGCTTAGTCTCCCTCTTTTCTTTCCATCTTTGCACCCTTTTTTTCTGTCTTCCCACAGCTTATCACATGTTATGTTTCTCTGTAAGGCTACAGTTATCTAAAGGTCTTGTTTTTCCCTGGAGCCGAAGTCTGATGTTAGCCTCTGTGCTGGATATCTGACCTCTCAAACACAGCCACGCTGTTCACCCGACTCCTCCTGTCTGTTTGGACAGCTCTCACTCCCCTCGCAGGTCAAAGCGTTGGAGAACGGGGGACTCACAGCAGCAGCGTGAGACAGTATGGGAGGATTTGACACTGCTCCTGCCTCTGACATATGAGGTTGGCTGTCTTGTAGATCAAGCATGATTTCTTATGTATGGTTCCAAACAACAAGAGACCACCTATTTGCTATTTTTGCTATTTAAAGAAACAGCTGGAAGCACAATGACTTTTATACATAGTATATATATTTTTTAATTATTAGGATTATTATTTTATTTCATTTTTGTGGTATCATTTGCTGATTTTATTATTATTATTATTATTAATATTATTATTATTAATATTTTAATAAGCTTTTATTTTTATTCCAGATTTTATTAAGTTTTGTCATTTTATTTGTTTTGTGCATTTCCCATTTGTGATATTTCTATATAATTCTTACATCAATTTTTATTTAAATTTTTATTTTTAATAATTTTAGTACTTCAACTTAAACTTATTTATTCCAATTAGTTTTTTTTTTTCATAAAATATTTTATAAAATATATTTTAGCCTTATTTTTATTACCAATAACATATTTTATTTTGGTTGGTTAAATAAATAATCAAGTATTTATGTATTAATTATTTGTTTGTTTGTTTGTTTGTTTTAGTTAACTATATTGCATTATTGACCTTTCTAGCTAGATGTAAATGAGTTTTTCGGCATCATGCACCATAAGCAACACATTTTTTATTGCAGGGCTGAGATAAAAAGAATCCTAAAAATAATAACATTTAATAAATTAATAAAACAAAATGCTTTTTCAATTTTAATTTCTATATTTTATACCAGTAGGTTTGGGTGATTAATTGCATTAGTGATTTAATGATGTTACTGTAAATTATTAATAATTAATCAAAAAATTACCGTAAAATTACCCTAACGACAAAATATTGCATCCATATAAAATAGATTGTAAAATGGATTGTTCTGACTCTAAATTTGGATTGGATGAGCCACATTCACAAGATACATCACTTCCATTCTACATGAAATAATTACAATCATGCTTGAAAAACATCCCTTATTCATTAAATTCATCCTTATCTTGATAGTTTGGGACCCGCTCTGTATTTTTTCCTCATTCTCAGCTGTAAATATCATGCAGCAGTCCTGCCCATTCATGACCCCACATATTTATCTGCTGCAATATAAATAATAAAGCTAATTTATTAGCAGCTGACATATTTCGCCAGGTATACAGCATCACATACAATCCGGGACTCTGTGCAGACTTGGTTCGAACCTGTGTCCCTGTGTAGTTGCATTTGTGCCATTGACCTCTAACATAATGCAAAATTTTAATAAACCGTACTTTGCATGAAGTGATTTAGAGACAGTAAAGTATCCCAAGGAAAGTGTTACACTTCCAGTAAAACACCATCTGCTATTCCTCATAATGTTGTGTTGACAGGGTACATGAAGTGAGAATTGAAATGTTATAGATAGCTGACAACTAGTTTTTAAATCAGTAGCTCGTGCAGTGATATCATGTCAGTCAAACTGATTATTAAGTCATGTTGCAGTGGAGCGACTTGAAACGTTCCTCAAAACACCATCTGGACGCTTCGAATTTGCCAGAAACATCAACATTCATTTTCCGCGTACGATTGCGGGCAAACGGTGATTGGATTGGCGTTCACTCTTATTATTGAAAACACGTCTACAAACCGAGGTCCTGGCTTCAACATTACACCTCTATTGATTGGTTCATCTTGCATTACATTTGTATTGCATCTCTGGAAGGCCAAAGCGAACGGTCACACTTTCAAATCACACACTATTAGAGCTCTAAAAATTCACACACGGCAAATCAGAGGGCTTGAAAGGGAAGGGAAAATATGCGTATTGAGTTTACCTCCACAGACGAGTCTTGTCTGATAGCAATCTCTGAGAGCAGCCAAGCAGCAAATACATCAGGCGCTTCTCTGGCCGGCAGAAAAAAGAGAGGCAGATGGAGACAAAGGGGAAAAAAAGCAAAGCTCCCCACTGTTTTCCTTCTATTTTCTCCTCTATCATTATTCATGTCTCCTCGGCACACTATGCTATGTATCATATCAGCTGCCATATCGCCATCATCGCTGCTCGTTCAAAACAATATGTTTTAATGTCTTACGGCAATAAATGGCCCCTGTATTTCAAGACGCTGCAGAACAGGTTCTGGAAAGCACATAACAAAGTGGCACGGAGGCTGTTCCAAAACATATATTTATGCTAAAGTTTACAAAATAAAATCTTCTACGATATATAACTAACGGCCAAATTTTAAGGCAGCGTCACATCCACAACAGTTTGGGGTCAGTCAGAATATATATTTTTTTTCTCAGAATGTTTTAAAAATAAGTCTCTTGTCCTCATTAAAGCTGCATTTATTTGATAATATTGTGAAATATTTTTGCAATTTAAAATAACTTATTTTCTATTTGAATATATTTTAAATGAAATGTTTTACTTTTATTTAATGTTGAATTTTCAGCGTCATTACTCCAGTCTTCAGTGTCACATGCTCCTTCTGAAATTATTATAATATACCGATTTGCTGCTCTATATATAGATGAATGGATGGATGGATGGATCTGTTGGTTGGTTTGTTATTTGATTTGATTGATTGATAAATTAATTAAATGATTAATTGATTGATTGATTGATTGGTGGATTGGTTGATTGGTTGATTGATTGATTGATTGATTGATTGATTGATTGATTTATTGATTGATTGATTCATTGATTTCAGTTAGTATTCAAATTTAAGTAACCCACTAGGAATAAGCTATATCTGTTTTGTACAACCCGAATTCCGGAAAAGTTGGGACGGTTTTTAACTTTTAATAAAATGAAAACTAAAAGAATTTCAAATCACATGAGCCAATATTTTATTCACAATAGAACATAGATAACATAGCAAATGTTTAAACTGAGAAAGTTTACAATTGTATGCACAAAATGAGCTCATTTCAATTTTGATTTCTGCTACAGGTCTCAAAATAGTTGGGACGGGGCATGTTTACCATGTAGTAGCATCTTTCCTTTGCTGTTGGAATTTGGTCCCATTCTTGCCTTATATAGATTTCCAGCTGCTGAAGAGTTTGTGGTCGTCTTTGACGTATTTTTCGTTTAATGATGCGCCAAATTTTCTCTATAGGTGAAAGATCTGGACTGCAGGCCGGCCAGGTTAGCACCCGGACTCTTCTACGATGAAGCCATGCTGTTGTTATAGCTGCAGTATGTGGTTTTGCATTGTCCTGCTGAAATAAACAAGGCCTTCCCTGAAATAGACGTTGTTTGGAGGGAAGCATATGTTGCTCTAAAACCTTTATATACCTTTCAGCATTCACAGAGCCTTCCAAAACATGCAAGCTGCCCATACCGTATGCACTTATGCACCCCCATACCATCAGAGATGCTGGCTTTTGAACTGAACGCTGATAACATGCTGGAAGGTCTCCCTCCTCTTTAGCCCGGAGGACACGGCGTCCGTGATTTCCAACAAGAATGTCAAATTTGGACTCGTCTGACCATAAAACACTATTCCACTTTGAAATAGTCCATTTTAAATGAGCCTTGGCCCACAGGACACGACGGCGCTTCTGGACCATGTTCACATATGGCTTCCTTTTTGCATGATAGAGCTTTAGTTGGCATCTGCTGATGGCACGGCGGATTGTGAAAGTATTCCTGGGCCCATTTAGTAATGTCATTGACACAATCATGCCGATGAGTGATGCAGTGTCATCTGAGAGCCCGAAGACCACGGGCATCCAATAATGGTCTCCGGCCTTGTCCCTTACGCACAGAGATTTCTCCAGTTTCTCTGAATCTTTTGATGATGTTATGCACTGTAGATGATGAGATTTGCAAAGCCTTTGCGATTTGACGTTGAGGAACATTGTTTTTAAAGTTTTCCACAATTTTTTTACGCAGTCTTTCACAGATTGGAGAGCCTCTGCCCATCTTTACTTCTGAGCGACTCTGCTTCTCTAAGACTAAGCTTTTATAGCTAATCATGTTACAGACCTGATATCAATTAACTTAATTAATCACTAGATGTTCTCCCAGCTGAATCTTTTCAAAACTGCTTGCTTTTTTAGCCACTTGTTGCCCCCGTGCCAACTTTTTTGAGACCTGTAGCAGGCATTAAATTTTAAATGAGCTAATTAAGTGGATAAAAGTGTAAAATTTCTCAGTTTAAACATTTGCTACGTTATCTATGTTCTATTGTGAATAAAATATTGGCTCATGTGATTTGAAATTCCTTTAGTTTTCATTTTATTAAAATTTTAAAAACGTCCCAACTTTTCCGGAATTTGGGTTGTAGCTCTAGATGAATAATATGGCCATATGAGTTGTGGAAAAAACTGCCCAGTGTTTCCCACATAACCTTTCAGTCCAGACTGTACAACCCTTTCATTGACGTGCATCTGTGTGTGGATTGTTCAGTTTGAAACAAGTTCACAGCAAAAAGTTCTTCATCCAGTACCATCAGTCAGAACTTGCAAGATGTATGGCAATGTTATGGATGGACAAGGTTTTATCTTGGGTGGAATAATGAAAAAAGAAACCCGCAGAGGTATTCCAGTTTTACAGCTGATGATACACAGATGGTTTTTCAGGGTTGAGAAAGATAGTCATCTTTTTTTCAAACAGGCATGAGAGAGAGGAATGGTAATTACTCTACCTGAGCAGGGCGCTGGAGGTCTTATACATCCACCGGTGGCAGGCAGACACATTTAATTACTTTACTCAATGGAAGGCCTTCTCAGCTGTTTCATGCATTAGGTTGTAATAGGCTCTGCAGGGGTTCCTCGGTGACTAGGCACCAATAACTGCAGTTTAATCTCTCGTCTGTGTGTGCCAGCTGCAGGTAGCAGGGTCTTAGCCAGTCGGGTCATCGGTCAAGCTGCTGCTAATGCCAAAGACTTGCAAGCTGACCCGATGAAGGAGGGAAAAAAATTTAATGCAGAGTATAAGAAATATGGCGTTTGTGTTGGGGCATCTTGTTGAATGCCACTCTTAACCAAGATCAATATAAAATACTGACTTGAACATGTTAAAATTTATTTGGATAGACCTGTGGAATTCTGGAAGAATGTTTTATGGAGCGGTGTGACCAAACTGGAACTTTTGGACCCATGGATCAGCAGTATTTCTGGTGCAAAAAGGCAAAGCTTATAAACAGGAGAACAGCATCTCCATGGTCAAACTTGGAGGCGTTTTACTGCTGCAGGAAGTGCCAAACATGAATGTATCAAAGGCATTAGGGATTTTTTGAAGAATCAGGCAATTTTGGCAAGAATTTTGATGCCTTTGTTGTAAAGACTGAAGCTGATGATCAATGGACTTTCCTGCAGGACAGCCATCCCAAAGTATACACCCAAATCTACTTTTGCTTGGTTCAGGGATCAGTCACAGGATGTACAGGAGTGGCCTGTTCAATCTCCAGATTGAAAATATTTGGTTGAATTTGAAGAAAGCAGTGGCAATGTGAAAACCAAAGATTATCAGTGGTCTGAAAGCTTTTTCAGACGAGGAATGAGCCAAGACTGCAGTAGAGCGGTGACAGAAGCTTCTAAGCACTTACAGACAGCGTTTATTTGTGCTTTTAAAGAAAAGATTCTGCACAAAATGTGACTTTTGAATAATTTTGAACATGAATGTTTAGAGCCAATTGATTTTTATCATGATTCATCAGTTACATTCTCAGAATCACTCAAATGTGAATTAAGAAACTTTATTTAATAGCTCACTGAAGCCTTGGTTGAATTGCTTTCATAAAATTGTGTTCTCTGCAACAAAATGTTTTGCAGGTCAAGGGGGTTGAAAATATTTGATTTCAACTGTACTGTATGTTATTTTCTTCTGGAATTCTCTCTCTCTCTCTCTCTCTCTCTTTCTCTCTCTCTCTCTCCCTCTCCCTCTCTCTCTCTCTCTCTCTCTCTCTCTCTCCATTGGTTTTTCATATCGTCTGCAATTTTATTTTATTTTTAACCATTATACTATAGGTCAGTGGTCCTCAACCAGGGGTATGTGTATATATATATATATATATTCTGGATATAAATTCTGGAAACACAAAATGTTCTAGACCGAACCTAAAATCATATATTTTTTACACACACAAATTAGTTATTTTTTGTTTGTTAGTTTTTTTTTTTTTACTGCAGATGTCACATAATTTCCTAGATTATTTAACAGTTGAGCCCAAAAAATGACCTCCCTTCCATTTCTTGATTTTATGTATATCTACAGTGCATAAATGCACTTTTCCACTGAATGACTCACCCATCTTACTTCTAACAGGAAGTGCTTTGCAAGGAAGATAAATCAGTGGCAGAAAGTCTGAAAATATGACAAGGAGATGAGAGACAAATAGAGATGCAGAACCAGATAATCTACAAGCAGGGAAACAGACACTGTCTGGAGGGTGCTGTGTTTCAACATCGTCTTGCGTTATGTTATATCTGTCAGTGCCTGTCTTTAAAATCAAACCGGACTCTTTAGAATGAGAGGAGGATAGTTCTACTTAACTAGCCTGGCGTCTGACCCTGTATAGATAAACATGGAAAAGTTAGTGTTTCACTGGATTCAGTAACATAACCTTAACTGGGCTCCATATACACTGGGATCAAATCTAGTTAAATTATTCTGCTTTTCAAGAAAGGCCTGTTCTTACTGAAGCCTAAAGTCCTGTTCACATAGAGAACATTAAATATATTGATAACTACAGTACAGACCAAAAGTTTGGACACACCTTCTCATTCAAAGAGTTTTCTTTATTTTCATGACTATGAAAATTGTAGAGTCACACTGAAGGCATCAAGGGCTATTTGACCAAGAAGGAGAGTGATGGGGTGCTGCGCCAGATGACCTGGCCTCCACAGTCACCGGACCTGAACCCAATCGAGATGGTTTAGGGGTGAGCTGGACCGCAGAGTGAAGGCAAAAGGGCCAACAAGTGCTAAGCATCTCTCGGGGAACTCCTTCAAGACTGTTGGAAGACCATTTCAGGTGACTACCTCTTGAAGCTCATCAAGAGAATGCCAAGAGTGTGCAAAGCAGTAATCAAAGCAAAAGGTGGCTACTTTGAAGAACCTACAATATGACATATTTTCAGTTGTTTCACACTTTTTTGTTATGTATATAATTCCATATATAATTCCACATGTGTTAATTCATAGTTTTGATGCCTTCAGTGCCTTCAGCCTTCAATCTACAATTTCCATAGTCATGAAAATAAAGAAAACTCTTTGAATGAGAAGGTGTGTCCAAATTTTTGGTCTGTACTGTATATCATAGTGCCCACACCAATGTACGATAATATTGTTTATTTTAAGTGCCACAGTTTTGTCATATGTCAAGTGCTCAAAATCATTTGTATGACCTGCTGATGCCCCAATGATGGTTATGTTTAGGTACGGGAACCTTTATGCCTACTTTTTCCTAAAAATCCTCCACAGTGAACAAATTCATATGAAATAGTGTAAAAAAACTGACTATAGAAGTATTAAGTCTTAAAACTGTTTATATTTAGTTATATTAATCTTATCTTAACTAAAACACTAAAATGAAGATGTACAATATTAAACTGACATTATATTTTTTAATTTATTTGTTTATTACAACTGGAATAGATATAAATCAGCTTTAACAGAAAGGCCTTCAAATATTGGCTATATGCATTTGTGTTCATTTACTTTCATGTACTTTTGTTACTTCCCGATATGTTTTGGGCCTTATTGTGATGGGTTTTGTCCATTTCAGCTATATTTTTTCTAACTTAGCGATCAATAGTCATATTAATAATAATGTTCCTAAAAGATAATCTATTCTTGATTACTTCCTTGCACACAAAACAATGAATTGCGCAATATAAACAGATTCTCTGTTACTTGTATCTGGCCGTTCTTCAACAGCTAATGATGTGACTCTGTACTGGAACTTCCTACGCTGAGCATCAAACGCATTATACGATCTCCTTCACATATTTTTCAATGTTAGATTGATTAGAGTGTCAAAATGCAGAAACATTCAGAAGATATATCACCTTTCAAAATGTGGAATCTGCAATGAATTATGGAAAAATGTCCAAAACCAATGAAAGTTACAGTTGATAAATCAACTATCGACTCAATTAAGCCTTAATCTCTGTCAGATATATTAGCGTCCAAGTCCAAAAAGAGCAGGTGGTAGACTCCGCTTCCAAAATCAAAGAACAAACTGTTCAGTCTTTGCTCAAACTGCTTGTTTTTGCCAAGGATTATCCATCAATTACAGCAGATGCTTGCTATTCTTATATCTGTAACATTACTCGAACCAAATTACATGTTACTGAAATATATGCAGTGAGAGGATACAAGCTATAAACAGAAGTCAGTGTGGAGCTATGCTTTTAGCAGGTGATTTATAGTTTATTTTGACAGAATGTATTAGTAAATCAGCTAGCAGTCGAAGGACTAATGTTGTTATGAAGTCTCAGCATGAGTTCAGAAATCCTTGTGTTTTCACAAATGTTGGAATTTGGATAAAACAGTAAGTAATATATTAACTACTCTTACATTTTTTGGAGCAAATATGAATGGTAAGAGTCAAGATCCTTGAGTGTTGGCTGGTTGCCCTTGGGCAATGCTATGCAATTGCTAAGGTGTTCCTAATGGTTGTTAGGCAGTTAAATGTGGTTCCTTATTGGTTAATTACAGTCCTAGAAGCTCACCCCAATCTCTATGATAGTTTGGTCTCTAAATGTAGCTCAGGTCACTCCTTCATTGAACATCTTTGCTCTTTCTTTGAACACTTCTGTTTGAACATTAACATTTTTGGCAGAACAGAAAAAAAATTCTACAGACTGAACTTATGAAGTCTATCACTGTCTTAGAGATTAATCAAAATGACTTCTTTAAATGCTTTGATCAGCTCTTGCTCCCTACAATATTAACAGAACAGGTCGATCGATTGCGGGACTGAATGTTTCAGATGAGGGAAAATCTGTTGGCCCTGATGCTATCCTAAGGTCGGTAGAAATGGATATGTGTTAGTAAGTGCAATGTCAACTTTGAATTGTGGGTTGATGTGCTCTTGGCAGCTTTGAGCTAATTGGTGCTTGCCGCTTGGCAGTCAGGTCGCCCTCACAGCTGGGCCAGAGCTCAGCCTTGTGTCCGGCAGCCTTTGATAATGATATAAATGTAACTCAAGCCTGTCAAGTAGTTAAACATACACTCCTTCACACATAATCCTGCCTCAAACTGCCATTTTCTCTTAGGCCGTCATTCTCTCTTCTATTTTGATTTGTCTGGAAGATTATGGATACCCTTTTTTCTTCCATAGAAATTGAAATCTAAACAGCTTTGACCAGACTGTAACTCTGGCCAACCTTTTACCTCGGCACAAGTGTCTCAGACTTGCGTAATCAATGTACACTGAGTGTAACAGAGCAAAACAGGTGCAGATCAAAGACTCTTTTCCAGCTCACTTTATCCCCCCTCCCCCAATTTTCACCTTGGTTGCATGTTCGTTTTTGAGTTTCTACGAATCGTGAATTTCCTTTGTTGGTTTAACAATGCATTACTATGGCAACAGGTTCGAACTTTTGATGTTTGCTTTATATTAGGCTCTTCAGACGTGGCTTGGCATTTGTCCTAACAGATAAGTTTAATAGAACTCTGAGAGAATCTTTGTTTGGAGTATAATCTACATAATGCCTCGGAGGCTGTACAAAAGACCAAATTCGTGAGAACTGCAAATGGTATTCAGGAGAACAGATCGTAATGTTCAGATATTCTTACCCCATTTCTTGACCTTTGCACTGCCTCACGGACATGTTATGTTAATGTCAGAATAATGTTTGAGTTCTGAGAGGAAATGAAGAAATAAATGAACACACTGATAATGTGCCTTGAATTGTAGCCTCTTTGTAGACTGTTAATTTGTGTAATCTTGTAAGTATATGAGCTTAATTATTATAAATAATAATGCACATTCAAGGAAAGGGGTAAAAATTAGGTGTTTAAAACTTATAAGTAGGCTAAGAAAGTAAATGCCTAAATAAAAGTAAACAGGGTTCCAGTCTAAATTAGACGATCAGTAGGGCTTTGCTTGATAATGAGCAAATGCTAATTGGAAGTAATTATTTTTGTTTATTTATGAACAAAAATCAATCAAAAAACAAACAATGTATGTTGATATAATTATTTACCATATAAAAACTTTATATATTGAATGATTGAGCTTGATGAAATTTGCCCTATTTTTATCATATAGTGGAACTCTACATTATATTATTGTTTTAGTACATTGTTTTAGTAATATAAGTGGATGAACTATATATGTTTTCTATATTTTATATATTTCTAATCACTCAATCAGATTATATCAAAATTATGACATAAGAATGATTTGATTTAATTTGACACAATTTAAATACTATTAGTTGAAAGTGCTCTAAACTTTTCAACTCTTGCACAAAGTCCCCGAAGATTACAAGTATATGAATACTGTTGCAAAATTCAACCCACACTTACACCCCACTTATTTCTCTTTATTTCACTCCAATCAAAACATCTCAGCTAGCTTTTTGTGTTATCAAAACTGGACTTTCTCCTCTGTCAGTGCCGGACTGGTATGGTGTCTAGTAGGTTTCCGCTAGAGGTCACACATGCACATATAAACACATTTGGGATATGTCATGTACAGTGCATGTACAGTTCTCTCTCCACCTTCAATACCACGACTTAGGTGCCCTTGAGCAAGGCATCGAACCCCCAACTGCTCCCCGGGCGCCGCAGCATAAATGGCTGCCCACTGCTCCGGGTGTGTGCTCACAGTGTGTGTGTGTGTTCACTGCTCTGTGTGTGTGCATTTCGGATGGGTTAAATGCAGAGCACAAATTCTGAGTATGGGTCACCATACTTGGCTGAATGTCACTTCACTGTCATAGCCTTCCCATTAATAATCTCCGAAAGATAAGAAATCACAGGAGCATCCTTCTTAGATCCAAGATCTTTCTCACCCCATCTGAGTAATAATCAGCAATATTAGATAAACAGCCAGATGTTGGCATACATAAAGCATCACTGTGGCAATCACAGAATAACTCCAGGAAGACCTTTGTGTTGGTCATCTTCCAGTTCTTCTTTGCAATCGTAGACACACAATCCAAAAACCAGGTGTTGCACACCAGATGTCAGGTCATTCTGCAGAGATTCAGACTTAATAACCATCAATTAAACTTGAAACATAACAAATCTCTCTGCCATAAACAAGATCCCAAGTTCATTTTTCTCAAGCCAGAGTGCAGTGAGGTCTTTGTGAGCTGACAACTCAAGATGGTTCTCATGGAGTTCTTGAGGTTTGTTCATGCATACTCGAGTGTGGTGATGTTACTGTGATTATGATATGCTTTGATTTCAGTTGCTTCAGGTCAGAGTCATGCTGTACTTTCAGTTTGTCTGTTCCTGATGTGGGCAAACATGCACATTTATCTTTTCTCTGTTTCGCATGTCCATCCAAGCTTGCAAGTTTTAATGCCATCACTCCATATCTTGCTCTCTAACACTCTCTTCAGCTTCGATACGTCATCTGAATCATTCCTGTCATAGTCAGCACAATATGAGTTTGTAGAATGGTTCTCTCAGTCACTCTGTGTTTACCTCTGTGATGCCATGGTCTAATATTTCACCTCAATCTACGTGGGCCTGTCAGACCCATTTAAAGCACATCTCCTTAACATAAATCTCCTTTTCTTTGCCTCGTGTTGCTCCCACCATGCACCCCATAAATGTGTTGAGTGAGATCTCACTCTGACAGGTGTTTTATTTTCATTTTTTTAAGAGTGAGGAGGTGCCGTTTAAGTGGTGAACTTGTGCGGATAAGGAATGAGCCAGACTCAGCCGAGGATTTGTCTATGGATGTAGGCTGTGCAGGGATAGATGGGAAAATATGTGTGAATACTTATTGATTGTATTGTATATAATTGATTGTATAGCTTTGTATGAATATAGATATAGATGTGTATGGATATAGGTGTGACCGATTTACAGATTTACAGATGGATGGATGGATATATGTATAGAAGGATAGATGGATGGATGGATGGATATATGTATAGATAGATAGATAGATAGATAGATAGATAGATAGATAGATAGATAGATAGATAGATAGATAGATAGATAGATAGATAGATAGATAGATAGATAGATAGATAGATAGATAGATAGATAGATAGATAGATAGCAGAGAAGTTTCTGAAAAAGACACAGTATTTATCAATACAGGGAGGTGAAGTCAGAACACCCAGTGTTCGGTTTCATGTCTCCCATCTATCAAACATGTACTGTGCACACTAAATAGGTCTTGTCGTAGTAATGCTGGTGTTGACACACTTTGTCCGGCTGACAGACAGATGATGCTATTAAAGAGAAGCACAGGTCAATTTATTTGTGTGACCCACATTTGACTCTGCCTTAGCTTGCATCCTTCCTGTTATCCTGGATGTGTTCAAATGCATGCTTCTATCCCTTTTAGACTCTCTTTCCCCAGAGCTGACAGCAAAACTTTGTATTGCATTGTTTACTTTTCTCTCTCTCTCTCTCTCTCTCTCTCTCTCTCTCTCTCTCTCACACACACACACACACACATCAATCACTGCATCTTTTAACTCCTACAATAAGGTGTTTGCACCCTTAAATTTTAAAGCTTTCTTTTACTCCGAAAAAAAAACCTTGACTGGATCTATAGATGACACATTCACAGCCATCCTAGAAGTCTCACTTATAGAAAGTGTTAATCGAATCAGGCCGCACATACCAGGTGTTATCAACTCATGATGCTTTGTTCTCAACATATCTGCAATCTTTAGTGTGAATCTTTGTATCTATGACTGACAGAAAGGTTGCTGGTTTAGCCGTCAGCATCTGAGCAAGGGTTAAAATATTAAGGCGTAAAAATATCACTGTCATAACTGTTACAAGAAGCATAGATAAGAAGTTGAGCATATTAGCACTACCCTGATGGGATTACTCTAAAAATGTTGAACTGTGTTAAAATGTAGTTAATATATATATATATATATATATATGGGAAAAGCATCAAATAGACATTACAGAAAGTCGTTACAAAATTGTATTTGAATTTGATTCAGCATATAATTTATTACACATAAATATTAAGGCTATACAATGGCTTTTTTTTTTTTTAGAAGCTGTATCTGAATTGGTATTAAGTATTTTTACAGATAATGTACTGCAGCTCGGAGGTGGCATGAATGCATTTGTACTGCAGTTACAACTAACCCTTCGCAAAGACCTGACCACCTTTGTTACTGTTGCTATGTCCGACAAGCCATGGTGCTCTCAGGCCACACATCAGAGCAAAGCTTTACTAATTATAGCACTTAATAAACATGAATGAACATCAGAAGGTACAGTATCTTGTTTCAATAGCAAAAAGACATAAATATACACATCATGTTTCAAGTTCAAGTCCAGCGACGTTAATCTACTCTCCTGCCTGGTTTGTTTGTTGGACAAAAATAGCAGATTCTGTGTTATGATTGGTCAGATCACCTGTCAGTCAAATTCCCTTCAAAGGGTGAATTGCATAAATGATGTCATGAGATTAATGGGTATTAATTGGCTATTAAAGGGATAGTTCGGGCAAAAAAGAATATTCTGTCATCATTTATTCACCTTCATGACATTTTAAACCTGTCTCAATTTCTTTGTAACATATATATATATATATATATACAGTCGTGGACAAAAGTTTTGAGAATTACATAAATATTAGTTTTCAAAAAGTTTGCTGCTAAACTGCTTTTAGATCTTTGTTTCAGTTGTTTCTGTGATGTACTGAAATATTATTACAAGCACTTCATACGTTTCAAAGGCTTTATCGACAATTACATGACATTCATGCAAAGAGTCAGTATTTGCAGTGTTGGCCCTTCTTTTTCAGGACCTCTGCAATTCGACTGGGCATGCTCTCAATCAACTTCTGGGCCAAATCCTGACTGATAGCAACTCATTCTTTCATAATCACATCTTGGAGTTTGTCAGAATTAGTGGGTTTTTGTTTGTCCACCCACCTCTTGAGGATTGACCACAAGTTCTCAATGGGATTAAGATCTGGGGAGTTTCCAGGCCATGGATCCAAAATTTAAACATTCTGGTCCCCGAGCCACTTAGTTCTCACTTTTGCCTTATGGCACGGTGTTCCATCATGCTGAAAAATGCATTGTTCTTCACCAAACTGTTGTTGGATTGTTGGAAGAAGTTGCTGTTTGAGGGTGTTTTGGTACCATTCTTTATTCATGGCTGTGTTTTTGGGCAGAATTGTGAGTGAGCCCACTCCCTTGGATGAGAAGCAACCCCACACATGAATGGTGTCAGGATGCTTTACTGTTGGCATGACACAGGACTGATGGTAGCGCTCACCTTTTCTTCTCCGGACAAGCCTTTTTCCAGATGCCCCAAACAATCGGAAAAGGGCTTAACCAGAGAATATGACTTTGCCCCAGTCCTCAGCAGTCCGTTCACTATACTTTCTGCAGAAGATCAATCTGTCCCTGATGTTTTTTTTGGAGAGAAGTGGCTTCTTTGCTGCCCTTCTTGACACCAGGCCATCTTCCAAAAGTCTTGGCCTCACTGTGCGTGCAGATGTGCTCACACCTGCCTGCTGCCATTCCTGAGCAAGCTCTGCACTGGTGGCACTCCGATCCCGCAGCTGAATCCTCTTTAGGAGACCATCCTGGCGCTTGCTGGACTTTCTTGGACGCCCTGAAGCCTTCTTTACAAGAATTGAACCTCTTTCCTTGAAGTTCTTGATGATCCTATAAATTGTTGATTTAGGTGCAATTTTAGTAGCCACAATATCCTTGCCTGTGAACCCTTTTTTGTATGCAACGCAATTATGGCTGCACGCGTTTCTTTGCAGGTCACCATGGTTAACAATGGAAGAACAATGATTTCAAGCATCACCCTCCTTTTAATATGTCAAGTCTGCCATTCTAACCCAATCAGCCTGACATAATGATCTCCAGCCTTGTGCTCGTCAACATTCTCACCTGAGTTAACAAGACGATTACTGAAATGATCTCAGCAGGTCCTTTAATGACAGCAAAGAAATGCAGTGGAAAGGTTTTTTGGGGATTAAGTTCATTTTCATGGCAAAGAAGGACTATGCAATTCATCTGATCATCTTCATAGCATTCTGGAGTATATGCAAATTGCTATTATAAAAACTTAAGCAGCAACTTTTCTAATTTCCAATATTTATGTAATTCTCAAAACTTTTGGCCACGACTGTATGTATATATATATATATATATATATATATATATATATATATATATATATATATATATATATATATATATATATATATATATTATATATATTCAGTATTTTTTGGATAGTGGTATATTTATATGTGAGATCATATCTGGTGTTTCTCCTAAAGTTGCCAATCCGAGCTGTTTCTGAGATCTGACTCTCTCCTTATTGATTTAATGTTCTTTTTAGGATGCCAGAAGGCAGCATTTGATCCACCAACTGTTATTTCTCTAAAACAAGTAGAAAAAAATATTTCAATCCATAATGAAAGTGCAGCAGGCAATCACAAAAAGTAAAGTAGCTTTAGTTACGGTATAAAGAACTTCAATAAAAAATAATAATAAAAATCCTTCATATTTTCACTTCACATTTGTTTCTCTGCCTAATTATTTGTGTGTTTTTGAATATAACAGAAAAAGAAGAGACTATTGTTTTAATTGAATCATGTAAAAAATTCAGGAAAAATTCAGTAACACCACTGAACAGGGATTTATGTGTCGCCCACTCCATTCTGACAATATTATATATGTCACTATTTGCATTTGGTGTGGGCGACAGCTCCTTGTAAGTTAATGCCCGGCACTCGGCTGTGTTTATGCTTCTCCATCTGTCTTTGACAAATAACTTCATGTGCCAGGGGCTCAGCTCGAGCACATAGGGTTTTGTAAATACTTAATAGTGATGAGCTTGTCAATATCCAACAGCTTTGACTGGGTTTCCCTAAGCTACCCCTCTGGGCACTCATTTCTCCCATAATCCTTCTCTCAGCTCTTCAGTTGTCAATCAGGCAGGGCACATAAGAAGAGTGGGGCACTACCGGTGGCAGCTAAAGACACACAGGCAGACTCTGATAATGTAGGCAAAGGAATAAAGTGGAAATCCTACAGCCAACGAAACCAAAGATCCTTCAGTTACAGAGTAGTTGTTGTGAGCATTCACACAGAAACACACACACACACACAATTCAGTTATTATTATTATTATATAACTATTAAGTAATGTTATTTAACATTGTTCTATACTACAACATGAAATGATGTGACTAAATAATGTTTTTATAAAAAAAATAATAATAATTAGCCATGCTAACAAAAAAATACTATTGCCATATTTTTGTGTTATCATGGTAATACCATGGTAATTACTTTTGACTACCTTATAAATACTCTAGTATATAAATATGATTAATAAATCATAACCGTAACATTACTTTTGTGACCAAAGTATTTCTATTTTTGAGCGTGATGAAATTTTTATATTAGATTTATATATTTAATTACATGAGCATATTTTCTGTAAATATTGATTTATTTAGTTTGCTAGCTAGTTTACATTATATAAAAATATTATTTAGCAATATATATAAATAAATATATAACTGTATATAGTATTATTGGTGTTTGTTTGTTTTTGTGCACATTTATTTATTTATGAAATTTGCATGTTGTACATGTATGTTTGCACCTTATTATTACAATTTCATTACATTTTATTTATTTGTTTGTTTGTTTTATATTTTTTGGTTGTTCACTTTTTATTTATTTATAGAATTAGCATGCTGTGTATGAATATTTTCACCTTATTTTTCAATTAATTTGATTGATTGACTGACTGACTGACTGACTGACACTTTAAGGATATTATGTAGTGTGTAAATAATAAAGGAATAGCATACTTGTATTGTATTTACTTGCTTTTTATTCCAGAAGATTTCACAGTTAAATAATTACAAAACACTCATTAGCAATCATAAAAATTTGGCATTATTAGCACTGCAGGTTAACTGCAAACTCTGCTTGGACGGTGTCCAGATGCTAGTGTGGGAACAGGTAGTGTTAGCGCTGAATAGATGCTCCGACACAAAGGTGTCTGTGATGGTAATTGAGCTTCATTAGTGTTTAGCGGCAGCAGCATGCTGTGGCTCAGGTGCCTGGGTCAGGTTAGCGCAGGTTAGCGCTAATGTGCAGTGGCACTGTAATAACTGCCGCGTTACAGCCTTGTCAGAGACATTAGCGGCATATCTCCCCATGGGTGGTGAACAGAGGGTGGGGGACTGTTTCTGTATCTGCAGGATGGCATACATGCAGAGGCAGTCAACACTACACACACAGTAAAATAAATTGAAGGCGAGACTATTATCCAGCTCGAATACATTAGCACTTCTGCATGCAGAGCAATATCCTACCATTGTCATGTTGGAGCTACACAGCACGGTGGCTGTTTTGATGAAGCTGGGATACAGGATGTGTTGACCTTAGTGTGATGTTGCCTCACTCTCAGGCACTGTTTGTAAAAAGATAAACCCAGGGTCCATGAATGAGAAATATCTAGAGCTCCAGATGCATCAGCCATTGTATGGAAAGAAGAGAGGAGGACATCTGATGGCAAAGGCTTGAAAACATTCCTTGCAGTGTTTCTTGATCACTTTGTTAAAATATGCTTCATGACTTCTCAGTTTTTCTAATCATCTAGTCATCCAGAATATTCGTCAACAGGGGTGAATTTAACAAAAGCATCATTAGCAAGTTCATGAGTTCCATCATTACCAAACGAATTCAAGGATTTTGTGTTTCTCCAATCCAGAGTTCTCAGTGAACGTTTGCAGTCAGCATCGCTAAATTGTGTGGTTAGAATTATAGAATTATAGAATTATTATTATAGAATTACAGTTTTTTATTGTTTGTATTACTGAATTGTTTTATGACATATGGACCATAAATAGATCATGCAGTTAAGCAAAATGAGCAAGCTGACATAGTACAATCTATATCTTTCATTCCATACATACAGTATATACATGTAATTCTATGTCATTTTCTTAAGACAATTTAAGGTTGCACTTTATTTACAAGTCATATTTTATAACTCCATATTCACAATTTTACATTCATATATTCAGGCTTATATGTAGCCCATATGTTCAGATTTACATAAATTCACTATATACATTTATATATTTAGGTTTATAAATATATATATTCTGATTTACTTCTATATATTCAGATTTGTGTCTATATATTCAGACTATGTATAGTCATATTCAGATTGACTTCTCTATATTCACAATTTCACAAGGGAAGTCGTGGCCAAGTGGTTAGAGAGTTTGACTCCTAACCCTAGGGTTGTGGGTTCAAATCTCGGGCACGTTATACCATGACTTAGGTGCCCTTGAGCAAGGCACCGAACCCCCAACTGGGTGCCGCAGCATAAATGTTATTACTCAGTAATTGTAAATGCTATAAGAAGCAGGGCCGGCTCTAGGCTATTTGGTGCCCAAGGCGAGAGAGACTCTTTTTTTTTGTAATTCTGCAATTTCGCGCCCCGTCCAGCAGATGGCGCCCCAGGCGGCCGCCTGTGTCACCTGTCGGCAAAGCCGGCCCTGATAAGAAGTTTATATGTACATATGTGAATTGTACTGTAAAATAATGTGCTGCTAAAAGAAAATTAAATATGAAAATTCAAGTTGGTCTTAACCTGTGTTTTTTTTTTTTTTTTTTTTTTGTAAGGCACTAAAGAAGATATTTTGAAGTTGAACAGTTAGTGGACCCAACTGACTTATGTTTTCTGCAAAGTCAATTCAATTCAATTAAATTCAAGTTTAAAGTAATCCCATATTTTCTAATAATATTACCATGATCTATGGTGTCGAGTGCAGCACTAAGATCAAGTAAAACTAGAAATGAGATGCTGCCTTGATCTGACGTAAGAAGTCAGTCATACAAAGTCATTTGAAATTTTAATGGGAACAAGCAACTGTTTGGTTCTAAAATATCTTTCTTTGTGTTAAGTAGAAAACAAAGTCATACAGGTTTGGAAAACATGGTGGTGAGTAAATTATGACATAATTTGTATTTTTGGGTGAACTACCCTTTTTTTAAGTGCACACAAGTAAGTGTCTTTGTTTCACAGGGGAAGCTAAGAGTCACGCAAAAAAAAAACACAAACAGCAAAGCAGTTTCCAGATGTCATGTTCATTATTTACAGCAATAATCTGACATTAATTTGGTCTCGAAAGATTAATTACCAGAAGTTATCAATCCACCACCTGCTTCACGTCATTAACAACATTTCTAACCAGTGTGGTTCAACTGACGAATGTGCGACAAAGTTCCTACATCTTTGGGAAAGAGCCATGATTAGCTAGTTAATTTCTCCAACAATGCATCGTACTCGGGTAGTTTAGCAGCGAGTTCCATCATTGTTTGGAAATCGCTCCCCTGGTTGATTTGACAAGGTTTATAATACACTCTTTAGTAAAGGTTCTTTATTGGCTATATGGTTCCATGAAGAACCTTTAACATCCATGAAACATTTCAATTGCACAAAAGGTCCTTTATAGTGGAAAAGGGTCATTCAGAATATTAAAATACTCTTCACACTTTGTGGGGGGAGGGTTATTTTAAGAATTGTACACTTAAAAGTTCTTTGGGGAACCATTGTTCTTCTATGGCATCACTGTGAAAATCCCTTCTTTGAACTTTTACTTTTAAGAATGTATATAAATGACTCTGGGCACTGAGTTTGTTTCAGGACAGTTTGCAAGAATTTGGCTTGTGTTTGAACACTCCAGGTGAACTTCCAGCGTGGCTCACTGACATGTAAATACTAAGCACTCCAGGTTAACTTTATTTTCACATTAGCGTGATGACTTGTAGATAGACTGTGACACAGTTGGTAGATGGTGGAATTTTCCTCCTGCTGTTACTATGTATAGAACAAACACAAGAAGTCATGTGATCCAGGACTCATTGAACATAGTGACAGTAACTAATCTACTTTATATATATTTTTTTTTTTTTTCTTGAGAATTTAATACGTTCATTTTGCAAGGATGCATTACATTGATGAAAATGAGAGTAAATACATTTATAATGTAAAAAAAGAAAGAAAAAAACTTTTCTTTTGAACTTTCTATTGATCAAATAATCCTGAAAAAAAAAATAATAATAATAATAATAGTAATAATTATAATATATTATTATTGAAGGATCTTGTGACACTGAAGACTGGAGGAATGATGCTGAAAATTCTGCAGTTCTTTATTGTTTTTAAATTTCACAATATTACTGTTTATACTGTATTTTAGTATTTTGTAGTATACTGTATTTACTGTATGAAATAAATGCAGCCTCAAGGGTTTGGTCGCGCTGTTCAGCGCGATGATGCTTTTAAATCTAAACAATAGATTCCTATAAGGGGCTATTCACACCAGGCATGATCATGTGCGGTGCGAAAAAGTTTCTTTTTTTTTCATTCTGTGTGGTCTCAGTAAAATCTCAGTAGGAGATTTTTGAATAACAATAAAAAAATAATCTAAACTTTTGTGCTTTAGTGTGTACTATAGTGTAATTTATGTATTTATTTATTGAACCAACTATTGATAGATTCTTGATGGATCTTGTGAAATTCACCAGATTGTTGAATTATTTGTGTTGAATCAGCTAAATTTAGTTTCACCCCAAAAGAGCACATCTCAGAAAATATCTCTAATATCCACACAGCAAATGCAGCTCACGTGTCCCTGAATCATAACTCCTCGCAGAGTTTCCCGGCTTGTTGGAGGTCCCCTTTGATTTTTTTGTGGTTGTTTAGCAGCCAGTAGCATATGCCTTATTCCCCTGATTTGGATATGACTTCACCAGAAGACGTAGCCAAAAAAAAATAAAAAATTAACAGTACTGTTTCAAGTTCACATCATCCCTTGAAAATCAATACCAAAGTATTAAGTTTAAGCTGACTTTGTTGTCCAAACTCTCCCCACGCAAGCCCAATAAAAGTTTAAGAGCACTGAACAATTATGAGACGACAACTTAAAAGGACATTTCTGTATAATTTACTCTGGAGTGTGTCCAATAGTCCATCAAGCTAAAAACAAAAGGCCAGTGGAGAGGATGACATATTCATTGGCACTCAAATACGTTTATGCCGAAGCAGGAGTCATAATCACAGCTGAAATGTCTGCTAATAGGGTGCAAGGCTGTCATTCTGAATTAAGGTGAATAAAATGTGCTTTTTTTTCTGCTCAGCCCCCTGCATTTATGGAGTCTTTTTACCACAGAGCTAAGAGGATGACTTGGGCATCAGAGCAACAACAGCTGCAGGCTACATTGCATGCTTTCTCTCTCACACACACAAGTCTCTTAGCTGGAGTTAGTGTGTGTTATGCTGGCTGGTCTTCTGTTGAGGTAATTAGACTCTCTGAATGCCTCCAGCCTGCTCTCTCTCTCTCTCTCTCTCTCTCTCTCTCTCTCACACACACACACACACACACACACACTCTTACCCGAAGCCCCACACACTCCAGATTTTCAACTCATTTATTGATGTGTTTTTCAGTGTGGATCCACTCTCCCCTCCAATTTACGTTTCTCCCTCCACTGTCAAAACACACTCTCCTTTCCAAGCCTACACCCACCAAGTTTCACTGACTGAATTTTTTATTAACTGATCCCACTTTTTATCTTTTTCCCCCCATGTCGAAAGTGTTTTAATCTCCAAGCGGAAGACACATTAATGTCCTCCTGTCTGGTTTTGACTCACATGATGCGTTGTCTCAAAGACTTTGAGAAATGAGCACGTTTGGGGCAATTTGGAAAGTCGGCGTCCATGACCACATGCCAGAAACAAACCAACTGCTCGAGATCAACAGCAATTAGCAGCCACAGACAGTGGTATTGATGATGGTGGGAGATATATCAAACAAATGAATGGGTGATTTACATGGAGGTGTTGTGTAATGATTCTCCATTTCTTGAGACACAGTCCTGTTCAGAAACTCTTCTTATAGAGTATGTACCTGGTTGAAACATCTATTTGAAGTGTGTGATGGTGTTTTTTTTTTTTTTTTTAATGGAGGATGTATTTTGCACTTCTATTACCTGTCTGTTTTCATTTACAGAAGTGGCTTGTTAAAGGAACAATATATTTTCAAGTGCAAGTTAAGCTCTTTTGACATCATTTGTAGCATAACTCTGATTACCCATGTAGGCTAAACAATAAGATACAACACGGTAATTGTTTAAAACTAGAAAGTTACACTGTGATTTGACATGCGCTTGCGATTACAAGCAATAAAAGTAATGTTCTAACAATTAGATGTATAAATAATTATGGGAAATACAATTGCGAATTGCGAGAAATACTGTGGAAAATGTCAGAATTGTGAAAAACGAAGTTGTGATTGTGGAAAACGAATTTACAATTACAAGAATAAATTAGACGCAATTTTATAGTATAGAGTTGCGATTATTCAAGTCAGAGTTGTGAAATAAAGTTGAAATTGTGAGCAATAGTTGCAATATGAGAAATTAGCATTTACCTTTATCTATTTAGCAGATAAGTCAACAAAATCTGTAATATACAGGTTATTTGACAGCTAGATTAGAAGTAAGCTACAGCAGAGGACAGATGCAGAGAAGAAAAGTTAGTAATGGTCTTAGCAGTTTTTGAAGGTTTTGGAAAGTGACTTTTTGAAGGAAAAACAATGCGTCAGCAATAAAAGTAAACAAAGTTGCGATCGTAAAATATAAACTTTCAACCTGTTAAAAAATAAAGGTAAATTCACAGTGAAATGAAGTTTAAATTGTAAGAAATTAAGTTGCAATTCCCGGAAAATAAAGTCACAATTGCCAAATGTAAAGTTTCAGATTTGCAGTTAACAAGTTGTTAAATCGTAATTACAATGTAAAGTCACAATCACAAATAACTGTTGCAAAAGTGACAATTAAAGTTTCGTTTAGAAATCTAGTTACTGTTTGTTTTCTTTTCTTTTCTTTTCTTATGAGGTTACAACTCTTGCATAGAACAGATCCTGCTTTCAAGATAATTTAGTTGCAGAAGTGCGAAGCACTTAGTAAAAAGCAGTTTATAAGGTAAGGTGTAATTTGTCTAAATCGTGCTTTTTGAAATGGATGGATGTACTTCTCGTTAAATGTTACAGATCTATTTCCTGTAAGTAGAGTTTGCTCCATTTACACAGTCCCTTACTGGCATCATGTTACATACAAAGGTTATGGGTTTACCGACATTACATGGTTATGATTGCATATAACTTCACAGGTCATTAAGCCATTCTATCGTACGATCACAGCAAATATAAAGTTTTAGTCTTGTGATCATAATTTTGAAACACTATATTTTAATGTGTACATCCTGGCCTAGTGTACTTTAATTATAAGGGCCTACAAGTAAGTGAAAGACAAGTCAAACTTATTTTCTTTGGTTACCAGCATCATGCCATGAAATCAAACCAAAACAATGTGTGAATGTCACCAATGCTAATTTTCTCAGAGCTGGTTTTTGTGTATAATCACAAACAGGGTCGAATTAGTTATATTCATTGGAGGGCTGACGATGTAATCAGTTCACTTTTTCATCCAGCATGGCGGATCATTGTTTTTAGAGTGAGGTGAAGCTTCAATTAGCCTCTCATGGTATATAAAAGCCAGCGGAGCACTAACATTAGCATTGAGAGGGTGTATGAGAGAGGACATATCTCTACCTCTGTGCCAGAGGTCTTTTTATAAGGCTCAATATAGAGAGCCCATGAGCAACAATGTGCAAATTGCTGCTTCATTAGATTTCCAGAAGCACTTAGAATGACCGTGTCAGCATTTACAGCTCTGCTGGTCCCAGCTGAGCAGTGCAACTGTGTGTGCGTGTTGGCAGCTTGTGGGTGGCTCAGCATTTGTTTCCAGCTGAAATAGTGTAGGGTAACAGGGCACTTTGGTGCCTGGAGACAGAACATACTAGATCACACCTAAACAACACTGCAAACTACATAAACATAGAAAGACACTCAGTACCGCAGTACTCTGCCAGGTAACCAAAGGCAATGGTATTCATAGTGGACATAGTCTGTTTTATTTTAACATTTAAACATCCTCCAAAGCGTGTTTATATAAGGCATTATAAACCTCATAATGACTTATACTTAATAAAACAGTTACTGTAGATAAATGCTTAGCAGTTACACCTGACAAATAGCATTTGATATGTTTTATTTTAAAATTTACAGTGGTTAAAGACATAATAATGTGAATAATACCATTTTATGAATATCATTATGATGTTTTAAGAATAGTGTTATATTAACTCTTGTGAAAAAAATTGTTTAATTGTGTTGAATGTGCAATGTACATGCAGATAATATATTTATAAAATTAAATGCCACTTAAATGCACTTTCATGACTGCTTCTTACACTTACGTACACTTAAAGTGCACTTTTTTTATTAATGTCACATGGAAAGTTAATTTCTTTCTTTAAAGTACATTTAAATCATTATGTTTCAATATTTTTTCATGCTTTGAAGTGAATTTATTTTGCAGGGTTCGAATAATAATGTTAATAATGACTAATGAAATGCATCATGAGCAATTGACATAGTATACAATTATAGCATTTCTGTAGTAAGCAAACATTTCAAAGGTATGCTAAAATAGAACTTTAACAATTAAGGGAATACATTGGCAAGACAGTATTTGGCAAATTAGATATAAGTAGCATTGGCTGTTTACCAATTAAATCTGTATGCCTAGCCAATTAACACAAGTGTGTCATTTCCAAACTCTACTGACAGACTGTCAACAGATATTAAAGTATTTCATATTTCAAATACAGTTCTTCTTTGTGAATGTTGAGTAGAATAAGTTAATATTGTTTTAGCAATTTAGTTTCTTGTCTGTCTATTATTCAGTTTATTAGAACTAATTAGTTTCGGAATCAATCACTGAAAACTGCTCAGATATTTGATCAATTATACATGCTTCTCAGAAAGAGTTATTGAAGTATTTTTAATGTTATATGTGTTTTTTACTCATGAAACTGTGTGTTTACATGAACACGTATTCAGCCGTACAAATGCATCATCGAGGGAAACAGCTCTGTTTCAGAAAACTGATTTATAGTAATTAGAGGAATATCATTACACCTTTTTTCTTAATGGCTCCTTTAATCTCTCTTGGCCAGAGTTTCTTTTCTCAATAGTGTGAGCCCTTCACATATTAATCATAGTCAACCAGTTCTTAATGCCTGCTGCTTTGTTTGCATCTTAATTCATGTATGCCTTTTCATTCAGCTGTAATCTATTAACATCCTGCATCTCTATTCTTCCTCCATCTTTTACTCCCCATCTCATTAATTTCTCCCTTTCTCGTAGGTAAATGTACTCACAGTTGAGCATGTGTGTTTGGAATATCTAGATTGGGCAAAGCTTGCTCAGAAATCCCTCCACGTAATAATAACTTGTTTACTGTTTCAACAATGACATTTTGTCTCTCAGAGGCAATCAAATCAAGCACCAGTGATGTGGATCTAATTGTGTGAATATCAGGTGACTCCACTTCATAATGTCTTATAAAACCATCCATCTTAAATGTTGCTCATTAGCTGATAAATTGGCCATTCATTAGATTGCACATGCACATATACTGATATAGGACTTGCTATAGGTTGTTATTTTGAAGCAAAATGCTGTCATTTTGGAAAAGTGGACCAAGTGTCAATACCAAATGTAATCATTTTAGTCAGTTACCTCAAAGAGTTACAGTAGGATACAATTGCTTCATAAATTCCCCTTTTACAACCAAAATGGTCAAAAGTTCATCCTGTTTTGTGGTAGTTGGAAAGCCTTGAACTGAACAGCCACCTCATAACTGCATGTATGTGTAATATTGTACAGTAAATCTACTATTAACTTTGACATTTAACTTTCCTTTGATTTAGCTTGTTAGCTTTGATTCATCTCATTTGGCATTTTAACATAGGAAATGCTGTCTAAGGCGTGGGATATGTTCTTTTAGCCGTCTCAGAATGCTTTAAGACGGGCCAAAAGGAGGCCTGGGATTCACACACCACCCTTTGCAATGGCCATGGTCCTGCTCTTACTGGAAAAAAACAAAACACAACTCAAAACAAGCAGAGAATAATTATGTGAGAAATATCTCCATCTGGAGCCTTTGTGACTTTTCTGTGAGACTTTAAGAAAGCCACATATGGAGCGTTGGCAACGCCAAGGTCCTGGGTTTGATTCCCGATCAAATGTGTTCCTTGCGTGCTTTGGAGAAAAGCATCTGCCAAAATACATAAATGTAAATATAAAATGGGTAAAACATTTCGGTTAGCTAGGGAATATTGCTCATAGTACATGAAACAATCAAAGCTACAAAAACATAAGAAAATATGAAAAAAGAGTACTTCTAAATATCATAGTGCTGCCTTTTCTTTTATTGGCATATTAAACCGGATTTATTAAGTGCAAAACATTGTGAAAACTTACATTATATTTACACTTACATTTATGCATTTAGCAGACGCTTTTATCCAAAGCGACTTACATTGCATTCAGGCTAACAATTTTCTCCTAACATGTGTTCCCTGGGAAAGCTTGCCAGTGTGCTTGCTAAGATGTTTTTGTTGATGTGTGATTTTGTTGTCATCTGTGATGTGTTTTCACATAAAATAATCAGTGTAAGCGAGTCAAATTGAATTATGGTCTTGTTTTGAACATTCGCAGACAGTTGAAACATGTTAATCAAGGACCAGACCCAATCTGAGCTTGGGAAACCAACCATCAACTCGCTCAGTGTGTCTCTATTGTGAAATGAAGAGAACAGATCTTGTAATGATTCAGAAATCATAGTCTTGTTTTGAAACAGGATCTATAATCCATGCCTCATGTGAACAGACCATTGACTGAATCAAATAAGGCTTGTAATGGATTTAAGGGCAAAGGGAAGTCACGATCATCATTGTAGAGATGTGTGGCGAGCTATTCTTCAGGGTGATTTATAAAAAAAATAATGCATACGCTGCTCGCAGATGATCGTTTTATGAGGTGGTGGGTTGATGACTTATAAATTAACCTCCTTCAGGTCTCTTCTCATCTTCTCTCCCCGTCGTTTCATGCTTCAAACTCTTTGTTGCCCCCCCCCCCCCCCCCAAACACAGAATCATGTTTAATGCCCAGATCTTGCATCCTTGAATTCTTTTGAACTTTTCAAATGTAACTTATTGATGGCAATCGTAAATTCACAGTTCATTAAATTCTCCTGCGCCGAAGACGTCTGGCTGGCAGTATTGACAGGTTTGCAGTCCAGACTAGATGTCTGAAATATCTAAGGGGAATGAAATCAAACGTGGGCTTCTGAGCAGCGGCCCAGGTCTCTACCTGCTCCATCCAGCAACTCTATAGGATTTGTTCATCTATAATTAACTCTTAAACTTCATTGAAGGAGAGGTTGAAAAAACAGTCAGTTCTGCTCTTGGATTTGAGACACGGCGGGAGATGGCGAGAATAATAATGCAAACTTGCTCAGGGGGGCTTTGATTCGATCGGCTAGTTGGTTTAGTGGAATTTCTGGATGAACTCGGGTCTAAATGAGTCCTTCAAGCAGCTGGCATCTCTCAGACGCAGCTTTTTCTTGCCCCCATCCCCTTTCCATTGTAAGCTCTCTCCATCTGCGATTCGGCCCATCAGACAGACCACCAGGCTGTGACTATCTGTCACACTGATCTGAGATTATGGTATCAGTGTAAACACAGAGAGAAAAATACTAGTCGATGTGGTCCCCGTTGCTTCCAGTGATGCATCAGCCTTTGTGTCAGTGTGACCTGTGATAATCTCAGGGGAGAGATCACAGCTTCGGCCCTTGTATTAGCTTGTTTTTCTGTTACTAAGAGCCGTGGATGATGTGTTTTGAATATATTTTAGATGCCTAGAGCTTTTAGGCGAGTCAGAATTTGGTTTATTTGGTTGGTGTGAAATGGATTGGCCAAATTCGATGGACAACAAGCTCCAACCTTCTCTAAAACTCAGAGTTTGTTCAACTAGCTTCATGTAACAGACTACAGAAGTCTAGCTAGTGTTTATTTTTGTGTGTACAGCTGGTCTCATATTCCCTACTGCTTAGCACCAGCCTGGAAAATTGCTGCATTATGAAGCATGAATATTTAAAGTGTAAATTGGTCTAAATATTGTTATTTATTCATTGGAGTTGTTTAAGATGTTTTGCTTATGCCTGGAGATCTTTTTGGGTTTGTAACAGCAACGTGCATTGACAGCACATTATTTAAAGCCATGATAAACTAGGAGGCCTCTGCAAACTCTTCCCTTACTGAATGCTAATAAGAGCCTTGACAGCTTTCACACAGCCTTACTTGTGAGTGGATTTGAGAAATATATTTAAGCACTTGTGTATATGTGTGTTTGAGTGTTTGAGTGTATCAAGACTCAAAAATGCTAATATGGTATTTGTGAAGCAGCTACGGTATTTATATGGTTGATTAACTGAAATGTAGAGTAATATTACATTCCCCCTTTTATAAACCATGGCATAAGCATTTTTCTTAGTCTACTAGTTTTCAGACCTAAAAATAAACCCTTATGAAAGCAGATATGTTATGGTTCCTTATTACAGTTATAATTCAGCATTGAAGTTTTAATGTACCCAGTTCTTTCAGTCCCAGTGGCCCAGTTCTAGTTGAGTTTGCCCAAGGCCCCGCTGTAACTCCTTCAGGGAAACACTTCCTGCTTCCTGCGTTCATGCAACGTGTGCTGCTTTACAAAGACAAAGCTATTCCCAAAGCTACTCTGTCCGGTCTGTTTGGGGGTGAATATATCTTTAATTATGAATAATGATGATTAGTAAACTTTGTTTACTTTTCATGACATATGTCTACAGCAGTTCTGAAGTAATCCCCTTCATGGAAGTTAGATTGAGATAAAAGTGTTTTATATTATATTATATTATATTATATTATTACATTTTTTTTCATACATAAAAAAGGGTGAAATTAGTAATTGTGTTGTATTGTGTTAATAAGTAAACAATATCATCTGTGACAAAAGGTGAAAGAACCAGGTTTCTCAGGAAGACTTGTCTTTCTCTCATGAGACTCCACAGCTGCTAACCAAAGGTCAACGTTATTAAGACCAAAAGATGAAGAGACAATGACTTTCTGCTTTCTTTCTTTTCTTCTCTCTCGGTGTGTATGTGTTTCACACCGATTAGTGCTTTTTGCATAGACAAATGTCACAGAGGTTGGTGTTTTGAAAGAACAGCACATTTCACAGCTTTCTGTAATGGTGTCATATTTCTTTCAGGTGGTATTTGATTAAGATGTTTAATGTATATTAAACATAAAATTCAAATTTTAACTATATATTTTGCGTGTGTGTGTTGCATTAGCTTAAAAAAAAGATATTTTTCTTGTTGTAATATAATCTCTAATGAAGTGTCAACATAAAGTGGCCTTCGCAAAGGAATTTAATTTGCCTCCTTCTGGCATGTTTGACTCCATGTAGAACAATCTTGGATGGCCACATCTGAGGATACCCTGAGAAGTGAAGTACTTATTGGAATAGAGCACTGTGGTCTTTTATGAACTCATAAATGATGCTGAGCATGACTGATAACTCTGAGACAAAGCCGAGTAATAGCCCTGTAGGTGGAGAATTAAACAAACACTTTCTTTCCTTGCTCATTTTCGTTCTATTTAAACCTTTTTATCTCTGTTCCTCTGTAATTTTATTTTATTATCAATTGGTTCAGTTTTCTATTTGTTAGTTGGTTGTCCACAGCACCATCAGCTAGTGTAAAAAAAATAATAATAAAATTATATGTGTGTGTGTGTGTGTGTGTGTCAGACACCACAATATTTTTTTTAAGACTATAATTTAATAACTGGTATGGAGAAAGAATTTGAAAACAACATGAGGGTAAGTGCATGATAATAGAATAAAAATTTTGAGCATTAATTATTTATTTTTAATGGTATTAGGTAGGTTATATATGACAGAAACTTGTTTTCACTACGGAATAAAAAAAAATGAATTGTGAGAGATAAACTCAATAAAAGCAATTGCAAGAAAAAGTCAGAACAGTGCAAAAAGCCAACAATTACTTTTCGTATTTTTAATTCTGTGGTGAAAATAAAAACAGAATTGCAAGATATAAACTGAAAAATGTCAGCTGTTTTTTAGAGGAGGAAAAGGTCAGAATTTTGAGATACAAACTTGACATTTTTAGATATAAACTCAGAATTGTCAGATGTAAAGTCACAATTACCTTTTTTATTTTAGTGTTATTTTTTGACACTGTGGCAGGAATGGGCTTCTGTGCCTTACAGCTCTGTCTTATACAACGTGTCAAAGGTTCAGCTGATGAATACTTTGGCCCAGTTTCTCCTGCTGTTTAATAAAATCCAATGTACATTAATAAAACAACCTGTACCTACATCTGTGCCATCAATGGCAATGTTTTGAAGTGTGTCATATCATTTGACAAATGGTCTCCTCTGTTCTTTTGCCTAAAGCCTCCCTGGAACCACACCGCGGACCAGTGAACCGACCGGTCACTCCAGTGGCGCCTCGGGCAGTTCCAGTGAATCGGAGAGCAGCTCTGAATCCGACTCGGACAGCGAGAGCAGTTCCAGTGACAGTGAGTGCAACCGAGCGTCCCGTGCTGCCACACCAGAGGTACTTATCACTTTACTCCTCTCAGACTGTCACAGCACATCCTCACACTGGTCCATGACTCGTCTTTTCATTCCATTTGCTGATGGCTGTTGTAACAGGTATATCTCAGTTTAGTTCATACACTGCAGTATAGTGCCAAAAATATGTGGACAACCCATTCTAATTAATGAACCCCTTAAAATGTCTGTATAATTTGTACAGAGCTGCTTTAAAACAGTATGTCTGACAACTCAATGACAAAATATTGGAAGGCCTATGTCAAGACACACTCAGTTGTTGATATACCATCTTTACTTTTCTATGAAGCTGATTAAAAACTGTATTTTCTGCAGTGCTATTTTGCATTGAATGCAAATTTTTTGATTTGCATTTAAGCACAGTTGCTGTTAGTGTAATACAAAAAAAAATTGTGTTACTGTAATATGAAAATACATTATATATTATTTAAATGATTTATTGTTGCCGTTTCCAAAAATACTGTAGTAAATGTTATTTTTGTTAGCAGTCGTAGTGTAAATAAATTTGTTTTGCTTTGATGATTGAAAAAAAAAAACATTAACTAAACTAAAAACAAACATTACTGTAATATTACTCAAATAGGAATTTGAAGGAGTTGTTTAATTGCCATTAGCATAATGCCATAACATCTAAAAATAAGATACATAAAATAAGATACATAAAAAAATTCAAAAGAACCGAGATTAATCTTAGTAAGTCCATTTTCTTCATAAGCTAAAGGCAAAGAGAGACTTAGACAGCATTCCCCCTCCAAGTTTTTCTCAGCATGGGATAGAGGTAGGATTTTTGAAAGTATCTCCTCAAAGGATTAATTGGCAGCTTTAAAGTTGTCCCGCAGTAGCCTGCCCAGGGCTCCCTAAGAGCATTACACAAGAGTAAACATCTCCCGGTTCTCATCGCCCTTTCTGTGTACATAGCTTTGCTCTCTGCCAGGGATGGCCAATGGGAATCTGTATCTTAGCACTGCAAGCGCTCAGGTCTATAGAAATATGTTTCTCTTTCAAGTGGCAGCGCATAGCCTTGATGCCTCAGTGGCAAAATATTGGGAGCCTGTCAATTTCGACACGCTCAATTGTTAATTCATCATCTTTGCCGGTGCTTTCGATATGAAATTTAGTAGCTTGTATTGCCAGAGATGTCTCTCTGGCAGATGGAGAAAATGGCTTTTGAATGTGAAATCGCTTTTTGTCTCGAAACGTACCATCAGGTCTGATTAGAAAGTGCACTGAATTGAATTTCTTACCCTGTGAGTTTAATGGTTAATGTCCACTCATTTCCACAGCTTCCTTTTCTAAATGATTTGCTATCATTCAGAGCATTCAAGACAGTGTTTATGGGTTCGTGGGAAAGATTTACTTGTGTCTGGAAACATAATGGTACGCAACAATTGGCGTGAGATAATATAGCTGATGAAAACATCTCCGCAGTGAGAGCTGTGAGCAGTCATCAGGACAATACTCGCAGCATTTCATTCGTTATTCAGGAATTTTATGACTTCCTCTCTTAATGGACTTTTCATCATGGTGCCAGTTCGTTGGTCTGTGAAAGACATATGACAGAATCATCAGGCTTCTCATGAATCAACACCGAAGACAGATGAAATCTGTATCAATATGCATCATTAGAAATTCGGTTTCCATGTTATTTTACACATGCATTCATTTACATTGTATAGACCTCCATGCACTTGATGCATGTAATACATTCAAGACTGGAATCATAGTGCAGATGATGAAATAATTTGTTGAGACAATGTAGTCAATATTCCTAAAACTGTGATGCCATAAATTTGTTTTGTCTTTTTCAACCAGCCTGAACCTCCATCAACAAACAAGTGGCAACTAGATAAGTGGCTAAACAAAGTTAATCCTCACAATAAAGCACTAATTAACACCCAGTCAGACAGTCATGGGCTTAACAGCTCTCAACCCGATGAAAGTCAATCATCAGAGAACCAGAGCTCCAGCAAGAGCAAGCCCAGCACAACACTGGCACCAGCAGACCCCAAGGAGAGAACTTTGCTCAGTCCTATACGAGAGAAAGCCAAACCCAAGACTGGTCAGAAGGCTCCAGACAGCAAAAGCACCAAGGTGAAATCACCAGCCTCAGTGGAGCTAGCTCCCCCGAGGAGAAGCACTGGAAAGAAGCAGCCCAAAAAAGTGGAGCGATCTTCCAGTAGTGAGGAGCACAACTGGCCAAGAACAGGAAACACAAGTTCTACGCCGAAAGAGAAAGAACCCCCACCTTTAGAGCTGCCAAAACCTAGAGGCAAGGGCCCTGGGGTCAAGACGGCTCCAAGAAAAGAACCTCGAACCACCACAACAAACACTGCACCAACGAATATCACACCAGTTCTGGATAAAAAGAAGCACAGAGGACCCAACAAGATCATCCCTAAGTCTAAGGAGTTCATCGAGACAGAGTCTTCTTCATCCGAGTGTCATTCAGAGCCTGAAGAGCTCACTAAGGTTCAGCTTCCCTGTCCTGGTCTCAACACCCTAAGCCTAAAATCCAAGGATTGCAACAGCAATATCCTGAATTTTAGTAGCCTTACCAGCACAAGCAGCACCTCTATTCCTGATCCAGGTGCCTCGGATCTCCTTGAAGAGCCCCTCTTTTCTCCCATACCCATTGTACAAAATGAACTTTTGTCCCCACTTAGAGATTTTGAGGACATCAAGTCCCTTTGGGTTAAGATTGAACTCAGCTTCCTGTCACGGATCCCAGGGCAAGATGCCCCGGAGCCACCCACAACCAAGGCTGAGGGTCGGGAGGTCAGTGTCAAGCACAGACGACAACAGTCTCCTGCCTCCATCCCTGCAGAAAAGAACTCTAGTAAATCCAAGAGAAAACACAAGGCAAGTGTTCATTGTTCTCACTCTCATTTCATGCTCTATAATTATAAAATCAAGGGCTGCAACAGCAAAATAATCATGTAATTATTATTTTAAGCAAGTAGTCATTTAGCAGGTCCTTTTAATGACATCCATTTTTTCCATGGAACAATTGCCGTGGAGTGCCTTGCTGAAGGATACAACCTTGATAGCTGAAGGATCACCCCTTGCTGTGTATAAATTGTACAATTAATTAGCAACCCAGATATTTAACGACCAAACCTTTTTATTGTTTTTATAATATAGTAGAACATTGCATCCAATGTCATAATTAAATCATAGACCTGGGGCAGTTGTGGCCTAATGGTTAGAGAATTGGACTTGTAGCCCAAAGGTTGTGGGTTCAAGTCTCAGGTCTGGGGGAGTCCTCTATTTAAGTCCACTTACAATGTGAACATCAAACACTTAGCACTGAGGTGACTTGCAGCTGGTTCCTGGTTCTGGAACTGGGTTTGGTTTGTATAAAGTTTACTATATGTGAAAACACCCTCAGTCATCAGCCCAGACCTTTATCAGACCTCAATATGCACTGCCTGTCAAAAATAACACCGTACACTCTAATATTTCACTGGACCACCTTTAGCTTTGATTATATAGTGCAGTCATAGTTGCATTGTTTTCATTGCATTCATTTTTTGCATAGATTTTGTATTGACATTAGGAGAGCTGAATCACTCTGTAAAGTCAACTCCAGCACATCCTAAAGACTGTCAATGTTCTTTCTTGCTTTGCAAAAATGTTCTCTATTGGGCGATCCCCATTTTGGCCACCAGCAAAAACCTTCATTATACCAGCGCACATACACAAAAGTGTGTAACTTTTAACTTTAATGTGCTATTTTTAATTTATTTTACCCTTGATGAAACTAATGATACACATTTTAGGTTACCTGAGAAAACATTTTTTTACAGTGCTTTTACTTGCCATGAATTTCTGTTAAAAATCATTTTAAAAAAGTCTCGTAGAGCAGTTAAATTCTTTGCAATAATATATTAATATAATATAATATAATATTATATAATATAATATAATATGAAGAAAAAAACTATTTTCAATAAATATAAAAAAAATTGGAACATGTGAATTATTTTACATTTATCTAAAACATCCCCATGTAGTAGAGTTTGCACATTACTACACCTGAGTGTGACTGTAAATGTCTCAGAGTTTTGTTACCGCTCTGTGCCCGTCTTAATCAAGCCAGCCTTCATTAAAGCATAATGATGTTTTATTTCACATGTCATTACATTTGCTTTGGCTCTGGTGTTGAGTTATTTCGCCCACAACCATTAGTATGTACCAAAAGTATTTGATTTCTACAGCGACTCATTTTGCGTACATCATTCTCTTTCTACGAAACCTGTTAACCGCATTCACCAACTCTATTGCAATTACTTCAAATTTACTAGAACTTAATCAAATGGCTTTCCCAACCTGTTTTTGCTTTTTTCCTGTGCGTGGCATGTTATTTCTTCTGTACAGTCATTATTAAGTTGCATAAGCTTAAAGAGAACATTGTCAGTCAGTGGGTTAAGGTCAGGACTCTGGTGACCAATTCATAAATGAAAATGATTTCTCATGCTCCCTGAATCACTCTTTCACAATTTGAGGAGCTTGGCATTGTCATGCTGGAATATGGACATGGGTATGTCTTCCAATATGGTTGTTTGGGAAAGAAAAAGTCTAAATGTAGATGTTTCAACTCGTCCTTCATCCTGCCAAGCTAAATAACATGTTTAATTCTGGATGGTGGAAATTAACTTCCATCTCTCTGCAGTCTGAGCACTGTGACGTGATGAGTGGAGGCAAGAGGCTTCGTATGGACAAAGACGCACTGCTGCTTCCTCCGTGTATCTCGCCCATACATAACCACAAGGTCTCCAGCACAAAAGAGTGAGTATTCAGTACTGACTCATGGCTTGTTGCCTACATAATCAAATGCAAGTCTTAGGAGCTTTACTAGTGACTAGCCATTTTGATTTATTTTTTATTTTCTTTCAATGCATTAAGTGTATTCTTGTTGGACTGCGTTCAACCTTTTATTGTTTATTTCTGCTGAAAATCTCCATATAAAGAGTCCACAATGTTTCACTTTTCTTTAAAATATGCTGCCAGTGTCTCCTGATGTTTTTGCCACACATGAAAACACTTTTTGCCTACTCAGCTTAGTAGCTTACTCTGTGTTATGTCCTCTGAAAGAATGCTGGGATATGCAGAGGGAGCAGCAGGTCACCCTATCGAGCCGCCTGCCTGCTTTGTCCCACTGCATTACAGTAATTTAACACTGACACCAGCCCAACGACTACCGCTAATTTTAGATATTCAATTAGTGTCAGGCCAGGCTAGAGCGTCCTGTCCGCCTGAGTGGCCACCGCACTGCGACAAGACTAACGGCACTGAATCTTCATGATATGATCAGCAGCGCTACGTCAAATTATTAGCCACTGCCAACGTCTATTACTGGAAGTGTTTAGCACCCCAGGCTATTTACTTTTGTCACCTGCTCAGTGTGTTTTAAATCAGCTCATTCAGCGCATTCACCCTTTTAATTGAATTAGAAAAGTAAAGAAGGCTTTTTATTTAGTGTTGTTAACTGATGAGACTCATGTTTTATAGCGTATTTTCAGCCTAATAAGCCATGGCAAAAATATGCTGCTGTCTAGGACATTCTGTCTCAGTGGAGCTTCTTTATTTAGCGCTTAGGCTAAGTTTAAACATGTAAGCACTTACGTAAATGAATTTTGCCGAGTTTATATCAGAGCACATGCAGGTGCCACCACCTCCACACTGATCTGTATATTGTGTCTTTCCTATATTGTTCTAGAAAAAGGAAACAAAAGGAGCAAAACCATTTGACCTCAAATGACCCTACTGCCATGAAGGGTAAAAAGAGAGAGAGAGAGAGAGAGAGCAGAATATAGTATGATATTTAAAAAACAAAACAAAAATAAAAAATAAAAAAACAACCCGTGTAAAATAATATGTGTCAGTAGCTCCTTGCAGAAAGAAGCGGTACTCTTTAATTAGGGTTCAGTTTTGTGCTGAGATGAGATGCAAAATTTGAAGTTGAGCTGAGAGTCACTATAGATTCTGAAGTGCCCAGGAAACATGTTTATATATTACTAATATGCTATCTTATGTCATATATTAGTAATATATATATATATATATATATATATATATATATATATATATATATATATATATATATATATATATATATATATATATATATATATATATGACAATATGTTTTCAGTTTGCTTCTCATAATTTATTATTTTAAATAATGATAAATACTTTATATATTTTATACTTCACTTTATATATTAATGTTCACCTTTCAATTTTACATCTGATCATTTGAATATGAATCTTTTATTTTTATTTTTTTGTCAGTGTGCTTTATATTTAGGAAAGTCCTTTTTTCAGTCTAATAGTCTAAAATCATTATTGAAGTTGTTCAAGCAACAGCCTTCCATGCAATTTCTTTCCACTGCTCGCTAAAATTAGGTCTTAATCTGTATTTACACAGCAAGGCCTAAAGCACAGATCTGATATTTTGACACATATAAAATGTATAGTCCGATCAGTTTACATTCACTTAAGGTACTGTATATCTAACTGTGACTCTAAGACACACTTTTTTCCCCCAGTATCCATCTGTAGTGTTTAAAACACCACTAAATTTGACTCTGTATGTCTTTGTTTTAAGACATATTGTAAATACCACAAATGTATTTGGCCGCAATAAGTCTTGAAGTGTCATGCAAGTGCACAGACAGAGACCTTTGAAATTTTTTCTATATTTTTTTTTGTCAAGTTCATGGAAGAAGCAGCCTCGCAAGCGGGTGGATAAGCTGTTACCGCCTCTACTGTCGCCGCTGTCCGATGAGCCAGTGGGCCGCCCACGGAGGAGCAGTGAATGCAGCTCCATCAGTCAGGAGGGAAACGCCTCCACCGTCCCAAACACCCTCCCCTCCACCCGCACAATACCTACCTCCACCTCTTCATCATCGTTCTCATCACACAAACACCGCAAAGGAGCGAACAAATCCTTCTGCCATTCCAAGACCAGCACTGTAAGTCGCAGACAGATGGATGGATGGATGGAGGAATGCATGGATGGATGGATGGAGGAATGGATGATGGATGGAGGAATGCATGCATGGGTGGAAGAATGGATGGATGGATGGATGGATGGAAGGAAGAATGGATGGAAGGATGGAGGAAAGGATGGATGGATGGATGGATTGATGAATGCATGGATGAATGGATGAATGAATGGATGGATGGATGGATGGATGGATGGATGAATGGATGGATGGATGGATGGATGGAGGAATGCATGCATGGATGGAAGAATGGATGGATGGAAGAAAGAATGGATGGATGGATGGATGAAATGATGGATGGATGGAGGAATGAATGGATGAATGAATGAATGATGGATGGAGGAATGCATGCATGGATGGAAGAATGGATGGATGGAAGAAAGAATGATGGATCGATAGATAGATGTGTTCAGTTTTTTTCCCTCGCTTGAGGTCTTCACCACATTTCCTGTGTTTGTTGTTTTTTTTTTGTCTAATTACCTTCTTGGAAAGGTTTCAAAATAGCCTTGAAGGCAAGAGAATGGCCCCCATGTGCCAGTTGTCCAAAATCAATCTAACTAAATGATCCTAAAAATGAAACCACTGAGTAGATGCATACAGACTGAGAGTGAACGGATCCGTTATGTTTTATTCAAGCTGTTAGAGGCTAATTACCATTTTGATGTTCTCTTGCTTTTCCAGGAGGAAGACAGACACAGCAAGCCGTCCAGTGGTTTTCACGGCCATGGTCAGTCAGAGCCAGACCTCTGGTCAAACCCTTCAACCCTGTCCGTGGAGCACATGGAGCCCAGGAGACCTAAACTCACATTTAATAACACGTATGTAACAGCTATGTGATTACTGTGGGTAATGACTGATGTGTGTGCTTGTGTACAGAAGACTGATCATGTAGTAATACATGTCTTGAACTGTCTTTCAGTCGCGTAGCAGCTCTACATATTTCAGGTTCATGTTAATGCACACAATGGGATGTGTGTGAAAAACAAACTGATCTTGATCACACTTTATATCATTACAGTGTTTACAATGCAGATTACTACATGCAGGAAGCCAAGAAGTTGAAACATAAGGCAGATGCTTTGGTAAGTCTATTCATAACACTTCTATGTGCCAGAACAAAACAATAATTGTTATGGATTCACAATTATTATAGTTAACTGAATCTAAAACTAAAACCAAAAATATTTTCATAACTAACATTTAAAAACCATTTAGTTGTCTAGGCAACATTTTTTTAATTTCATTTATTTTAACTTGATGTACTAAAAACTATAAACTGAATAAAAATGTAAAAAGAGCTAGATAGAACTAGATAGAATAAAACACTAAAAGACAATGTGTTTTATTGTATGTGTTTTTAGTGTCTTAGGTGTAATTTGTTTTACTTAATCACATCTTGAAATGAAATCCTATTAATAACTTTTTAAAGCAGAAACTGTTTTATTACTATGTTATAAACTACAGAAAAACATTATAGCTCATAAATTGATCTGATCATTGTCATTTTGTTATTAGTGGTAATTCTGACTTTTGATTGCAGAATTTAGTTTCCATGATTATTTGAAACTTGGAAATATCAGGGAATTTAAAATAATTTTCTGGCCTGAAAACTTATGGGAAATAAAAAAAATAATACAATTAATAATAATATTAATAATAATAATAATAAAGTAGTAGTAGTAGCAGTAGTGTTGTTGTTGTTAAAATATAATAATAATAATAATAATTTAAATATTCAAGGAAAATTTAAGAGAATTTCTATAGCAAATATAGGTTATTCTAGCTTTGTTCAGCTAAAATGGGTCTTTATCAATGTGATCTATATAAGGCATTATACAAGTAATATGGATGGCTGATAAAATCTTGGTAGTTCATTGATCAGAAGGTGTGGGAACCTTAAATTTGATATCTTGGCGCCTGAGCACTGTGGGTAACAGTGAAATCATTTTCTGAAACTCTAGAGGAGAAATTTGTGAAATTATGACATATTTTACATAGGAGAAAAATCTACCAAGCCAGAGACTCCATTTAGTTCTCATGCAATCTCAATGGAGCCTAGGAGAAACAGTGATATTAGTGCGATCTTTTGCGATTTTTCTTACCAACTGGAAGTTAGCACTCAGCAAGAGTAGATGAAAAATCCCTGTCACATTGCTCTTAGCTACACGGACACGCAACCGCTCCGCTACAGAGAGCCCTTAGCAAGCTGAGGAAAAAGCTCTCTCGCCAGACCTTTTATAATTGAAGACTTTCCAATCTAGGCGAGCGAAAGCTTTTGTGTCTGCCCTTAGCATCCATAAAGCAGGAGCTTTGTTAGAGATTTACAAAACAGACCCCCAGACCCTAAATAATTGGATCCAGGCAATTATCTCTGGAGACATTGTCCATTATCGCAAGTTACATCCTCTCGGTCATAAATCGCTATGACGATGTATAGGCCTAGTCATGAATTCAAAGTAAAGGAAATTGATTGCCAGCGTTACATGAGCGTAGTGCCAGGCCTGTAATGAATCCCGGGCGTCCGTGCGCCTCGTATTAAAGGGCTCACTTGAAAACAAATGGACTCGGCTCCTGAGGTGCCAGCAGAGGCAAGTGGTCAGTAAATCTATTTTACGCTCCTATGGAGATGAGATATGCTCTCATTGTTTGTGTTCGTCTGTGCCAGGCGTAATGTTGTTTAGTGCTATTGATTCGTTTGTGTTTGAGAAATGAGACATGAGAGTTAAAGTTAGCCTTTACCAACCTGTATAAGTCAGGATGAACAATATAATCCCTAAATGTAGCCAAAAGCACTTCATACCACTTTACCACACAAAATAAACTGTTCTGATTCATAAACTTGCCATGAAGTTGGAAATATATGGCATAAATCTTCACATTGCCTCACTCTTGCATTATATCTTCTGACTTGAGTTGCCTCGTAAAATAATTACTTTAGACTAATGGCTTTATTACCTCCTTTGATGATATCTGTTTTTCAGTATGACTTTACGAGCTTTGAAAATGACCTCTGGCAATTTTGCTTCACAGATGGACAAGTTCGGCAAAGCTGTGAATTATGCCGACGGAGCACTCTCGTTCATCGAATGCGGCAACGCCATGGAACGAGACCCATTGGAGGCCAAGTCACCATACACAATGTATTCAGAAACCGTAGAGCTCATCAGGTTAGTGCCCTCTTCATACATCGAAAATAAAAGATCATTGTCATTGCTTAAAATTGGAACAGTCCTTGTTTTATTGACATCAGAGCCAATTTAAAATAGATGGTCCTTAAAGTTCATCAGTGTATTCTAAGATCCTTTGCTAATTGAAATATGGTGTTGAAGAGAATTGTCAAAAGCATCAAGTTTTATCATATTTGTGTAACTCTTGTACTTTTCTCATTTAAGGTACGCAATGAGATTAAAGAACTTCACAAATCATTCTGCCACAATAGCTGAGAAGAAGCTCGCTGTACTGTGGTAAGCTGGCATTCATGTCTCTAAGTTCTCTATATTTAATCATATAAAACGTAAAAATGTTTTTTTTTTATCAACTAATTTTGTTATACATGCAAAGAAAGACACAGTAAATGGAACATTTATGTTAAAAAATGTAACTCTTGGAATAGTTATTACGAATTTATTTAGAGTTTATTTAGAATAGTAAACATATTATTAATGTAAATGAATATGTACAAAGGTTTGGTATCGGCGGACTAGATCTGCTATACGCTGCTGCTGCTGCTGGAGCTGTGGCTATTGCTGCTGCAGAGCAAGTATAACTTGCTTCTGCAAAAGAACATAATTAAAGACATGCTGCTGCAAGAAAGAGAGAGGTAGTCCCCCATGCAAGCAAATCTAGGCAGGTGGTGCTGGGGAGGTGGTGGGCTAAAGAGAGAGCTCTCATAGCACGCAGTGACTGTGAACAGGTTTGTAAGAGACAAGGTTATATAGAGAAACAAGTAATTAATGGTTGAAGCTGATTTGGTAGGAAACATTACGATTGAATGAACCAATCAGGACGTGAATAGAGTTTCATGGATAAACTATTTATTTCTTTTGAAAAATTACTGAAACAAAAATGTAGCTGTATGTGAACATAAACTATCTGCAAAGTTGTGAAGCCGACAGTGCATGATAGATAAAGTTATTGTGTGTCAAAAAAATAAAAGAGTCGGCTCGCAATTACCTAAATGGATCTTCAGGAATTTGAATCTTATTCTGTTATGGCTCTACGTCACAAAGTAACACATTTGCATAATGTCCGCACACGTTTTACGTCGCCAATTTGCCTGCCCACAAAAACAGTAAAATACTGTGTGGTTAACATCATTTCGAGAAGACGCTGTATCCTACACTGTGAGAGTAATATCATAATATCATAATTAGCAAAACTGGTCAACATTTGACACCACTGAGAAATGTCCTGCTCCAGCCGTGCTTGTGAATCAGTCTCTAGCAGGTCAGCCAGTTCGACCATTTTATTTTCAGACGCCTGCTCGTGTTGGTAAGCTACAATCCATACCATCTTTTATATGTATTGACAGGTCTCCAGGGCGTTTCGTTTCCGACGTGCTGTACATGGTAGACCAATCCAGAGCCAATCTCTCTATGGCTCTGGACCAATCACAAAGGACTGCACCATCTGACCAATCACAGCAGTGAGGGCTCACGGAAAGGAAGGGTTTAGAGAAACTGATTCTTTGAACTGCTTCGCATGAGTCGTTTATGAATCATTAAAAAATTTGATCAAATTAAAACTATTTTCATTTTTTTTGACCTTGCATTTATGTAAACCTGTTTTAGGAGACTCATAAAACAATATTAGCAACCTTGAAAATGGCATAATAGGGGCACTTTAAATAAATGCAGACTTGGTGAGCATAAGAGACTTCTAAAAAAAAAAATAATACTGACAACCATTTGACCTGTATTGTACTTTATAAGTACTCTGTATTGCAGTAAGTTGCAATAATACTGCACTCAGATAGAACACTCAAAAAGCATCTTTCTCATCTTCTCTGGAGTCTGATTGGCTAGTTTACAGTTTTAAGAAATCAGAGTGTGCATTGTCTGTCAGAAAATAAAGTTTTGTTTACAAGGCTTCTGAAATTAACAATTTAGAGGAAGAACTACTTGCTTGATTTTACAAAGTTGCAAGACTCACAGAATCGAACATGAGCAAGTAAACATTGTGTCCTTCAGAATAATTCTACATCCTACTTTTTTTATGCAGTTATGCAGGTAATATCAGATTACCCACCCCTAAATGTCACAGAAAAGATGAATCATGCTTCTTTAAAAGTCACTTTAAATGTTGGTTAGATGAACCCTTCCTGACTAAGGGTACGTTTCACTAAAATGATGCACTAAAAACAGAAAAGTTGTTCCTTTCAGTTTTTAAGACAATGTTGTCAAAACTGACCTTCACACTGTATTATTCATGCCAGGCCAGTAGTTGGCATTGTCTGTTTGTAAAGAAACACTATGCACCTGTGCACATGCCTATCAACTGAACACATAATATGCATGACATCACAGTTCTCACAAATTAACATTTTTGGAGTTTACACAAAGAGAAAACTGTATCATTTTCAAAAACTTGAACTTTGAAACTTGTTAACAAAAATTTGTTTTTGGCTTCCAAAATGCTGTTGTCATGTAAAATAATAGCCAAAACGCATAAAAAGTTGTGTAAGTGCCCCAAGTATCCAGAATGATCCACAGTATGGACTTCATTCCAGTAGTCTGGTGACATCAAATTAGTGCAATACCTGTTTGATGAAAAACAACTTTATTTAAAGTCTCATATGAATCCTTGAGTCACACCCAACATACATGGAGGTTAAAATGTGAGGTTCATTGATAACCCAACCGATGTAGTTGTTATGAAGAAGTGGCATCCGCTTTAGGGCCTACTCCAACGCCGTTCCCCACGTACCATCAAAAGCTAAATCCAGTGCTTTGCACTAGCATCCAGTTAAATCTCCTCTCAGCCATCGCTCACTGACAATCATCCGTATCTGGAAGGAAGCTTTAAAACACTGCTAAAGCGCTTAATCAGCTTAGAGTGGATCATTATTCCTGTATTTCATTAAGCTATTAGAGGATAATGAAAGATTTCCACATGGTGACGGCAGAATCATATACTCGCCTAGATAAAAGCCGCCCGTGCTCTGCCTGCCTGTCACGCCGCGGCAGCTTGTTTATTTTGAATGTCAAGGTTAGTTTTGCGCTTATAGCGGGATGACAGTCATCAGCACAGAAAGCCATCTAGCAGCAGAAAGGGATTTTTAAAGGCTGCTGCGTTTATCATTTATAAACCTGGGTCGAGGACATAATAGTGTTCGGGCGATATTATATGCATTTAAGAGAGCTGTAAAACCATGTTCACTCTCGGGCTTCAGATTGTAGGCTAAAATAAGCTGTAGATTTTGACCTGTGACAATGGGTAACGTTACATGCACAATAAAGACGTATCACCAAGATGCCATAAAAGCCTCTGACCTGCTTTAGGAGGGACAGACACCCCTTGTTTATATATTGATGGGACTTCAGTAGTCCGGATGCGTGTGAAATGTGAGAAAGCTAGTTTTGGTTTCATGGGGCTGTGCATATGTCCCAAGCATCTGGTGTCTCGCAAGCATACTGTTGAAAGGTCAGCCACCCCATGATACTGGCTGCTTTTCCCTCAGTGCTCATATTGAAGCACACTGCTGGTTATGATAATACTGTTGTTGTTGTTGTTGTTGTTTTTTTTTGTTGTTTCAACAAGATACACTTAATGTTCTTGCAGATACTTTTGGCCCTGTGATTTAGAAATCAATTCTTAACACACATTTTTGACACTATTCGCTAGTAATTAATTTGACTACTAGTGGTATCCAGCAGTAAACATTCACAGGAGAGTTTTGTTTTGTTTTGTTTTGTTTTTTGTTTTTGAACATCCATCTGAACCCGTAATTTCCACCAAGTATTTATTGTGCTTCAAAACATTCTATGGTGAAAAATGACATTTCACAAATTTCTGGAATAAAATGATGGCACCTTTGGGAAAAATCCACCTATTTCCACTTAAAAACTTGTTTGTTCAGTTGATGCTCATATAGAAGTAATATGAAAACTTAAGTTGCCATGACTAACTGATATGATCTGATATGATTTTACACTGTAGCATTGAAATAGTTTATGTCATTGTTTTGATTATAATGGATTTGAAAATGCAGTGAAATTTATGATTGAAAATTTAAAATAAAGTCTACACATGAAGGCATTTGAAAACAAAAAACAAACATAAACAAAATAAACAATAATAAAAATAAAAATAATAATGGCATGATAAATAGTTTTAGTTTGATTAAAATTCAGTTTTAATGTAACTTTGATACAACTAAAAAGTTAGTGTCAATAAAAATCAATCACTTTAAAAAAGCAAAAACACCCAAACATTGCCTTGATGATGCTACATTAATAGTCCTAACAGCATCTTTCAATACTCCATGAATACATTTAGAATAGGGCTGGGACAACGCGTCGAGGTCATCGATGACGTCGACGCAAAATATGCGCATTGATTCGTCGACCTGTTTTTATTTCTCTAAAAAACGTTTGCAAAACGTTTACCTTATGTGCGCTGAATATACGCGATGGCCGGATCAACATTCTGTCCAACGTTACATAACCAATCCAGGGGTTTTTCTGCATTGATCTTTTTTTTTGGCGGCTGTCAAAGCCTTATTTGGGGCGCGTACGAGAGAGAGCCCCGGCTGCGCGTGCACTCACAGTCTTCAAACAACACGAGCGCTTCTTGCTCTCTCTCTCTCCCTTGTGCATATTAATCAAAATCATTAAACACGATAGAAAAAGGGCGAAACAACAAAGTTTCACGCGCGCTCGCGCACTCACAGTATTCAAACTACACTAGCGCTGTCTTGCTTGCGCTCTCTCTCTCTCTCTCTCTCTCTCTCTCTCTCTCTCTCTCCCTCCCTCCTTCGTGCATATTAACCAAAATCATTAGACACGATAGAAAAAGGGCGGAACGCCAAAGTTTCACGTGGAGCATTCGGAGATTTTTTTTTCTCCATGACAGGCTGCTGGCTCCCTCTGTTAATTTTTTATTTTTTTGGAAAAGCACTCTCTGTATTAGCTTAAAGCCCTCAAGTTTACATTTACATACTGTATTCTTTCAATTGCTCTAAACAAGTATTTTGGGTGACCTTTTTATTGAATGCTAGACATCAAGTTGTTGTTATTTTCATCTGAAAGAAGAACTTTTTTCAGTAAGCTAGGCCCTATGTGTTCAGTAAGCTTGTTTCAGTAAGCTATGTGTCACGTTGGTAAATGAAAGATCCAAATGCAGAGATAACAGGAATAACAGTCTTTAATGAAAAAAATATATAACAAAGGCAGTCCGTCCTTTCAGCACACAGAACTGGTAAATAGAAACTTGAACAAACGGAAAGACTCCTGTCTCGATGAGTAACAGAACAGGACTCCCTTGTAGCAGACTCGAAGCTCAGGAGTAGATAACTCAGGCAGGGTGAGAGAACCACATTGGTCTACAATCAGCAGCAACAGCAGCAGAATACAGCAAAAACTTAGGGGCTAGACTGTTCCAGGCAGACAAGACAAGAATAGGTGAGTACCTCTCAATACAGACAGGATGTAACTGCTGACAAAACGCATGACATGTAACAATAATCCAACCAAGAATCTACCCGAGCAAACACCAGATAAAGGGTGAACACTTAGGGCAAAGTAGAAACAGGTGTCATAGCAAATCAGCGCGAGCGCTGATTGCAATGACAAACAGGTGCATGAAGAGAGAGAGGTCAGCGGGACAGACAAAGAGTAATATAATAAGCTAATAAGGTGTGTGTGTGTGTGTGTGTGTGTGTGTAAATGAGTGAGAGCGTGCGAGAGCGAAAACGGAAGAAAAACCTGACTCATGACAGTACCCCTCCCTCAACGAGCGCCACTAGGCGCTCGAGGAAGGAGCCTGACGGGACCGGTAGAAGTCGTCAATCAGCGAGCGGTCCAGGACATCCCGGGCTGGAATCCACCGCCTCTCCTCAGGACCATACCCCTCCCAGTCCACCAAAAACTGGTGACCACGCCCCCGGGGACGAACGTCGAGTAGCCTTCGAACTCTGTAAATGGAGGCCCCCTCGTCAATAGGAGGAGGGGGAACGGAGGGACGTGCGGGCGCACGAATAACGGGTTTAATGCAAGACACGTGAAAAACCGGATGAACACGGCGCATCTGACCAGACAGTCTTAGCTTTACAGCGACTGGACTGATGACCTTAACAATAGAAAAGGGTCCAATAAAACGAGGCATGAGCTTGCGAGACGTCTCCTGAATAGGCAAATTGCGGGTGGATAACCACACCCTCTGACCGCAAAAATATCTGGGAGATCTCACCCTGCGGCGATTAGCGGCACGACGAGTACGTTCCCTAGTCTGACATAAGGCAGATCTCACCCTCCTCCAGGTACGCTTACATCTCTAAATAAAAGCCTCGACGGACGGAACCGAGGCCTGAGACTCCTGGGCGGAGAAAACAGGCGGTTGGAAGCCAAGGCAACCCTCAAACGGGGATAACCCAGTGGCGGACGATGGGAGAGAATTATGAGCATATTCGGCCCATGGTAACTGCTCGCACCAAGACGCGGGATTCTGAGAGGTAAGACTACGCAGCATGCGACCAAGAATCTGATTGGTCCTCTCGGCTTGCCCATTGGTCTGTGGATGGAATCCTGACGACAGACTGGGGGAAGCCCCTATCTGGCGACAGAACTCCCTCCAGAACAGAGAAGTAAATTGCGGACCTCTGTCAGACACAATGTCCGAAGGAAGACCATGGATCTTGAAAACGTGATCCACCATAATCTGTGCGGTCTCCTGAGCCGACGGTAATTTAGGGAGCGGAATAAAATGCGCAGCCTTAGAAAAACGGTCCACGACGGTGAGAATGACCGTATTGCCAGACGAAGGGGGAAGCCCGGTAACAAAATCCAACGCAATATGCGACCAGGGACGCGAAGGAACGGGAAGAGGTCTGAGAAGACCCGCCGGAGGATTATTACTAGACTTAGTCTGAGCGCAGATAGAACAAGAAGCAACAAAACGACGAATATCGCGCTCACGAGTGGGCCACCAAAATCTCTGGCGGATGGCCGCTAAAGTACCTCTAACTCCGGGATGCGCGACTAATTTAGAAGAATGACCCCAGCGAAGAACCGTCGAACGAGCAGCCTCGGGTACAAACAAAGTTCCCTCAGGAGCGCGGGGCGGTCTTGCAGTGTGAGAAAGAGCACGCCTGACCGCTTGTTCCACTCCCCAGACGGCTGCCCCGACCACACAGTGCTGAGGTAAAATCCTCTCATCGGTCGAGGCACCCTCTGATGAGTCAAACTGCCGAGAAAGGGCGTCAGGCTTGAGGTTCTTAGAACCGGGTCTAAATGAAATGGAAAAATCAAAGCGATCAAAAAATAATGCCCAGCGGGCCTGACGAGCGTTAAGACGTTTAGCAGAGCGAATGTACTCCAGGTTGCGGTGATCCGTCCAAACAATGAATGGTACACTGGTTCCCTCAAGCCAGTGTCGCCACTCACCTAGCGCCAGACGGATAGCCAAGAGTTCTCGATTACCCACGTCATAGTTGCGCTCCGCGGGCGAAAGACGGTGGGAGTAAAATGCGCAAGGATGAACCTTGTCATCCTGGGAGGAGCGTTGCGACAAGACAGCTCCTATCCCAATTTCGGAGGCATCGACCTCAACAATAAACTGACGTTCTGGATCAGGAGTGATCAGGATGGGCGCAGACGTAAAAAGCATCTTAAGACGGTCAAACGCATCCTGAGCAGTCTCAGACCAAGCAAATTTGGACTTGGACGAAGTGAGAGCGGTAAGAGGGGCGGCAACCTGGCTAAAGTTACGAATAAAGCGCCGGTAAAAATTCGCAAACCCCAGAAATCGCTGGAGTGCGACTCGAGAATCGGGAACAGCCCAATCAAGAACTGCTCGAACCTTGTCAGGGTCCATACTAATCCCCTCCGCTGAAACGACCGAACCGAGAAAAGTAACCGATTGGGCATGAAAAACGCATTTCTCAGCCTTGACGAATAGGCGATTCTCTAATAAGCGCTGCAGGACACGGCGAACGTGTTGAACATGTACCTGGAGAGAGGGTGAAAAAATTAAGATGTCATCCAAGTAAACGAACACGAAAACGTTAAGCATGTCTCTTAAGACATCGTTTACTAATGCTTGAAATACAGCGGGAGCGTTGACCAAACCGAAAGGTAGAACCCGGTACTCAAAGTGACCGACAGGAGTGTTGAACGCGGTCTTCCACTCGTCTCCCTCCTTGATACGCACTAAATGGTAGGCGTTGCGCAAGTCTAATTTTGTAAAAACCCTTGCGCCCTGTAGGATCTCAAAAGCCGACGACATAAGAGGCAAAGGATAACGGTTCTTGACTGTTATGTCGTTCAGCCCTCGATAATCGATACAAGGACGCAAAGAACCATCCTTCTTCTTTACAAAGAAAAACCCAGCGCCGGCGGGAGACGAAGAAGGAGTAATGATCCCCGCATCGAGAGATTCTGTAAGATATCCTTCCAGAGCCTCTCGTTCGGGCGCCGAAAGAGAGTACAGTCTACCGCGAGGGGGCGTGGTGCCAGGAAGGAGCTCGATAGAGCAGTCATACGGACGGTGAGGCGGTAAGGATACCGCCCGGGAACGACTGAAAACCGCCCGCAGATCATGGTACTCCTCCGGGACACCAGACAAATCATCAGGCTCCTCCTGGAAAAGAGGAACAGAAGACACGGGAGAAACAGCGGAAACCAGACAATTTACATGACAAGCTAAACTCCATGAATGAATAGACCCCTTAACCCAATCAATGTGAGGATTATGTTGGATAAGCCAGGGATGTCCTAAAACAATGGGGGTAAAGGGAGACTGAAAAACATAAAATGAGACTGTCTCATGATGATTGCCGGAAACAGTGAGACTAACCGGACTGGTGACACGACGAACAGAAGAAAGCTCTCTGCCATCCAGGGCAAAGACAGTGGCGACATCAGTCAAATCAACTAAGGGAATCTTGTTCTCACGAGCCCACATCTCATCGATAAAATTGCCCTCCGCACCCGAGTCGACGAGGGCAAGACCGGTAACAGAAAAACCAGCCCAACGGAGAACAGCGGATATAGTGGTTCGAGACCTTGGTGATGAGGAGATGACAGAAGCGCTCACCAGTACTCCTCCGTCTACTGGCGAGCTTTGGCTTTTAAACTGCAGGATGAAGCGAAATGGCCCGCCGTACCACAGTAAAGGCAGAGACGGTTAATAATTCGCCGCTGTCTTTCCTCCGGGGAGATGCGTACGGCCCCCAGCTGCATGGGTACAGCATCAGGTTGGTTCTGAACAGAAGCAGTAGCAGAAGGAAAGTTATCACAGGATGTGAAAAGTGGAGAACGAACTCGACGCCTCTGCTCGAAACACTTGTCAAGGCGGATGGCCAGGTCGATAAGTTGATCGAGCTGAGTTGGCGACCCCCGCGCGTAGATCTCCTCCTTAAGGTCTACATTCAACCCTTCAAGAAAGCGAGCAGTTAGTGCAGGATCATTCCACTCACTTGTAGTAGCCAGAGTCCGGAACTCTATCGCGAAATCTGCAACAGATCTTCTGCCTTGACGTAGCACAGCAAGTAGACGTGATGCCTCGCTGCCGAAGACGGATCTATCAAAGACCTTGATCATCTCATCCTTGAAAAGAGTGTACTTGCTGCAGCATGCAGATTGCGCTTCCCAAACTGACGTACCCCACTCGCGTGCTCGTCCCGTGAGGAGAGAGAGAACATAAGCGATGCGGGCCCGATCCTCTGCATACGTCTGGGGCTGAAGGGAAAAGACAACTTCACATTGGATGAGAAAAGCTCTGCACTCCGTAGGCTCACCCGCATAACAGGAGGGATTGTTGACTCGTGGCTCAGAGGGCAGCTGACGATTGTGAGACATGGCAGATTCCTGATGCAGGTGAAGTAAACGGGCAGATAGATCAGCCACCTGAGCTGAAAGACTCTTAACAGCCTGATGAGCGGCGGCCAACTCCTGCTCATGTTTGCCAAGCATAGCTCCCTGGATCTCGATCGCCGACCGGACAGGCCTCTCGTCTGCTGGATCCATGTTGGTTGGATTATTCTGTCACGTTGGTAAATGAAAGATCCAAATGCAGAGATAACAGGAATAACAGTCTTTAATGAAAAAAATATATAACAAAGGCAGTCCGTCCTTTCAGCACACAGAACTGGTAAATAGAAACTTGAACAAACGGAAAGACTCCTGTCTCGATGAGTAACAGAACAGGACTCCCTTGTAGCAGACTCGAAGCTCAGGAGTAGATAACTCAGGCAGGGTGAGAGAACCACATTGGTCTACAATCAGCAGCAACAGCAGCAGAATACAGCAAAAACTTAGGGGCTAGACTGTTCCAGGCAGACAAGACAAGAATAGGTGAGTACCTCTCAATACAGACAGGATGTAACTGCTGACAAAACGCATGACATGTAACAATAATCCAACCAAGAATCTACCCGAGCAAACACCAGATAAAGGGTGAACACTTAGGGCAAAGTAGAAACAGGTGTCATAGCAAATCAGCGCGAGCGCTGATTGCAATGACAAACAGGTGCATGAAGAGAGAGAGGTCAGCGGGACAGACAAAGAGTAATATAATAAGCTAATAAGGTGTGTGTGTGTGTGTGTGTGTGTGTGTAAATGAGTGAGAGCGTGCGAGAGCGAAAACGGAAGAAAAACCTGACTCATGACACTATGTGTTTTCAAGGTTTCAAGGTTTTATTGAATGCTATCTCTATACAAGTGCAAAGTAATGCATTCTTAGTCTTTTATTTTGTCATTTTAAGAGCAATAAACATATATTGCAATGTTAAGGAATTTATGTTTTTTTCATTCAGATATGTAAATCAACATGTATAAATTGTTAATTAATGGGGAGATAATCGAAATCAAATCGGTCTGAAAAATTAATCGTTAGATTAATCGGTGCATCGAGAAAACAATCGCTAGATTAATCGTTTAAAAAATAATCGTTTATCCCAGCCCTAATTTAGAAGGATTTTAATAGAGCACTAATGAATATTTTCTCTTTTTCAGCAATCGTTGCTTGTCACTTTTGTACTTGCGAATGTTCAAGCTGAAGAAAGATCATGCAATGAAGTATTCCCGCTCACTAATGGAGTATTTTAAGGTACAACCTTGCCTCTGTCTCTTTGTTTATTGCAATTAAGAAACAGCGCTAGAAATCTTCATATTTGTTTGAATAGCTTGTTCTCATAAATTCTGCATGCCATTATTAAATCAATATATTCATCAATTCCAAGCATACTTGTCAAACTGTAAGCTAATTATGATTAATAATGTTTGCATGAGACCTAGCATGTTTGCATCTGGTGATTATGTGCTGTGTTTAAAAATGTTCTCAACATAGGTTTTCTTGCTCCCTCAGAATTCTGCAAAAAGTTCCCAAGAACCTTCGCCGTGGGGAGCTAATGGAAAGTACGTGCATTTTCCTCTCTTTGTCCTTTTGTATTTCTGCCAGCTTGTGAAAAGATTCCATCTTGCTTGAGAACAGCTCTCCTGAATCTTCTTCCCGCTGCCAAGCTGGAAAAAAAATATATAGTGTGAGATATGAAACCTCAGTCATGGCTACTTAACATCAGTGAAAGGACATGAAGAGATGAAGTCTGGGAAAGCAGCGTCGCTTCTATGTCAGCACCATGGCAACCGAGTACCAATGGGGTGAGGCAGTGCGAGAGGCGCTGTGTTTGACTTTGTGTTTGTTTGATCCAGCCTCTAGCTGGACACTACCCAGGCCCGCTGTTTGGTTGCCAACCTGGCTGTCAAAAGCAATTAGCTTCACCCCTGCAGCCACTACATTAGCAATAAAGAACCAGCTGTACCTGCTGTAGCTTTGTTCAACACATCCATCCTCAACCTCCTCCTCATCCTTTACCATCATGAATCTTTTTCAGATTTCTTTTCACCTTGGAGGGAGTTTATTTATTTTAGCAGAGCCCTGAAACCCTCTACGAATGGGCCCAGCTGTTGACAGGGCGCATAATTTAGCCGGCAGAGGCTTGAGTGTGTTTCCATTTATCAGTGGATTACAGGCCACTGAACCAGACTGTTTGGGTGCAGCACAAAAGACACCAATGAATATGTGTGCCGATAGTTGTCTGGAGATAGTTTCTGAAGGTTACTGTTGATAATGTACTGAGATACTGATCAAAGGGTTGTTGGGTGAACATAAAGAATCTCATGGCTGATGGTAGTGGTGGTAGCTTGTAGAAAACAAGTGCACTTAATTTGCCTGAATAGGCACTTATAGTGTACAGTACTTCAAATCTTAAATGTATTTTAAAAAAAACATACTTGCAGATAAAATAATATTAATGAAATAAAAGGCCACTTAGGAGAGTACAATTTTCTTGACTATGTTTCTTTAACCCAAAGTGCACTTTGAAAAACTTTTTTGAAAGATTTACTTTAACAATTTCTCTGTCAGTGTCCCACTGGCACTCTATTTCTTTTTCTCGTATTGACAAAAAACATCTCGTTGGAATGGTCTGAATCTTAAGTTTCCATATTTTGCTGGTTATATCATGATATAAATAATATTGTGGCAGAAATGTAAGTTTGTGATGGGTAAATGCATTTTTTTATTATTCTGTGGAGTTTGAATGTCAACTGGTTGCTATTTTTGATATAGGGTCTTAAAGAAATCTCACAGAAACCTACATTTTTTTGTAATATCAACTTCAAATTTGGAACATAAATTATTTAGACACATAGCTTTGGTTTTATAGCAATATTAGATTCCAAACTATTTTTATAGTTTTTATATATAAAGTACAGTATGTTACTTAAAGTACATTATAAATAATTAGATAAAATCTTCTTTTTTGTGCTATAAAGTACACTTATTTTGAAGTGTTGACCAACATACTAAAGCACATGTAATGTACTTGATTATAATGTTATCGGATATTATATTACGTTTATTTATTTTTTAATTAAAATGTACTAAACTGCAGAGGCATTATAATGAATATGCCCTTTCAAATAAATGACATTCAAGGTTTAATAGAAATTACATTCATTTTACCATAAATGCTTAACAGTATATTCAGCAGTACAACTAAATTAAAAGACAATAGAATTATGAAAATTATGCTAACCAAACCCTAATCCTAACTTTAACCCTGTATTAAGTACATGTAGTTAATTAGTATTACTCAGTACTTAAATATATAATTACAATGTAACAAGAACATCTTAAAATAAAGTGTAACTGCATTTTCATTTAATTGTAAATAACGTGAAATTAAATGTATGATAACATTAAGTTTGCACTTACTGTAAGTATATTCTTTTTAAAGTGTATTATTTCAGTAATAAATACCCATTTATCAAGTATGCTAAAGAGTATTTATTTTACACATGGGTAGGCATTGCAGCCAATAAACATATGATTTATGTAAAGCTGGGTTGCACAGGATATTGAGCCAATGACATTTCACTTTGGGCATGGCTTCTGAGCATAACATAAAATAAACAGAAACCAAGCAACAAACAAAATGTATTTACATGTTCTGTTCGCAACTTATATTTGTTAGACAGGATCACGCAAGATCAAGTTTAAGGGTATGAAAAATGCTATGTTAGTTTGATATGATGCGGGAATACAGCGGATCGGATTACCAAAATTCTCATTGGTCAGTATTTCATCTTTCTCCCAACAGGAGCACAGGAACCCCGTCTCCCATGTCCCTGAGTTCATCTCCTGTCAGTTCGGTCAGCAGCGGCGCTGGAGTGATGGGCTCTTCCTCTGCCTCTGGAAGTGTGGCCATTCCCCAACGCATCCACCACATGGCAGCCAGTCATGTCAACATCACCAACAACATCCTGCGCAGCTATGAACACTGGGAAACTGCTGACAAGCTGGCCCAGGAAAGTCAAGGTAGGATGGTTTTTGAGTTGTTTTTCTGTTTTCATTGTTCAGTAGAGACGTTTTTTTTTTTCTTTAGACTCCAAGTAGAAAGTGGCAATTAAAAAAAAATTATTATAATAATCTCACAGGAAGCTAAATCTTTGTAATATCAACTTCAAATTTGGAAAAGTAATTTATTTATATCTTTATATATGTCTTTGACATTTTAGCAATTTTAGATTTCAAAATATTTAGTAAAATATAATTTTTTTTAGAACAATTTCCTTTACAGTAAACTTAAAGTACATTTTACATAATTAAGTTTTAATCTTTTTATTTTAATTTGTATTTATTTATTTTTTTGTAATGAAGTACACACCAATTAATTTTCATATTGTTGGTGTTTATAAATGAAAATTATTCATTTTCATTCTTAATTTTCTTTAAGTGACATACAGTTTTGTAGACATTCCAGATACTTGGATTATTGGATCTGTCAAATTTCTGTTTCTAGTTCCAAAACATTGTTTGTTTTTTTGCTTTGCTTTATTTTCTTCTAGCAAATTTGGAGTGAAAATTGTTTCCACAACAAATGTTTCAGTCTATGCACGTTTTCTAGTAAGAAGTTCTTTTTAAGCTATTCTAGAGGGAAGTCGTGGCCTATTGGTTAGAGAGTCGGACTTGCAATCGAAAGGTTGTAAGTTCGAGTCTTGAGCCGGCAGGAATTGTAGTTGGGGGGAGTGCATGTACAGTTCTATCTCCACCTTCAATACCACGACTTAGGTGCCCTTGAGCAAGGCACTGAACCCCCAACTGCTCCCTGGGTGCCGCAGCATAAATGGCTGCCCACTGCTCCGGGTGTGTGTGTGTGTTCACTGCTCTGTGTGTATGCACTTCGGATGGGTTAAATGCAGAGCACGAATTCTGAGTATGGGTCACCATATTTGGCTGAATGTCATGTAACTTTTTAGAATACTGAGAGCACTCATGATACAAACCTATTGTCAAAGATTTGTATCATTTTTAGCACACATCTATGTTAGAGTGGTAAAATCAGTTCTTCGCCTACCACTTTTCCGGGCTTTTATATCTTGCATCATGAAACAATCATTGAAGGAAAGAATTACTTTTGACCATATTCTCCCAAAATCTCTCTCTTGCAGCTAAATCTCATTTGTCTTCACTGTCAGTGTTATATAAGAAATTCACCTCTTACACTTGCAGCGTTATCAGTGACTTAACGTTTGATACAGCCCACCAGAGAAATGAAAAAGCCACCATGTTAATTGCATTTTAGATCTGATGTGGCTTGTCTTTTCCTCTCCTTCTCTCTCTGTGTTCTCTGGAGGAGACTAATTAAAACACTCTGAGAGACTGTGTGTTGTACGAGGTCTCCCCCGCCTCAGAAATCAGCTGTAATAAACTCTCTCTCAACTTCCCCTCCTCAGTGTCTTTCCTAGAAATGAATGCAGTTAAAGGCTGGTGGGTATGAGCTTTGGTCAGAATGGTACAGGGTTGGCTAATTATGACAGTATCAGCTGTGATGCAGGTCCTCAGGCAGACAGGCACGTTGATGACTCTGTAGTCTGTTGTTGTCATCTGTTTGTTAATTACTGCAGTCATTAGTAGGTGGCAGTGATGTCATCAGATAACTCTGTTATCTTCATGCTTAACTTAAGAAGATTGACACTGATGTCTTTCTTTGGTTTTCAGTGCCCCCCAAAAAATTTAAATAATAATAATAATTTAACTTAAGATGAATTGGTATTTTTATTTATTTAATAATTTGTCTGTCAATTATTATAAGAATTATATTGTTATTTCATCTTTAATTTACAATTATCAGTCATACCCTCACATGAAATTTCATAAGATAAATTCTTAAGAATCTTAATTTCTTGTAAGAATGTTCCAAATTGTAATTCTTTAAGAAAGAAAGAAAGAAAGAAAGAAAGAAAAATTGAAGAATTTCTTAAATATTTTCTCAAGAACCTTTTGCTGGAGTCTCACTTATCAATTCAATAAAAAACACATTGAAAACACTCTTTCTGCACTACAGTACATACAAATTACCTTAATAATCATTATAATAATCATTATAATAATCATATAGCCTCTCTCAAGCAGTGTTGATTCAGTTGCATCCTTCTTGTGCTCTATCTAGAGTGAATGCATAGATTTTAGTAAGGGAACAGAAGTTATTTAAAACCTTAAAAATACACAAATACAGTCATTGTATTTTTTTTTTATTATTATTAAAGTTATATACAGATATAACTTTAAATTTAAAAAAGTTACACTTTTCATGTTCAGTAAGTAATATTTGTTAAAAGTAAATATGTAGGTTTCATTAATTTGGCCAATCATGATATAAGTCAAATAAATTGAATTAAATTCTATTCATTTCAATGGTGTCAATTCTACATGAGGGTAATTCTCAGATTGTAATGTATGTTCTTATTTTACCGATGGTATATTCAAATAAAATTTCTCATCAGCACTGAACATTCATTTCAAAGAATCTCTCAATTTTGTAATAAACAAAAAGGGAAAATGCAGTAAGAACATGGTAATGACATGGTAACATTTAAAACCTCACTAATTAATTAATTAATTAATTTAGAGCTCTCAAAAAAAACAATCACTGGCTAAATGTTTTTATTTTATTTTTTATTTATTTTTATAAAATTCATGATTTGAATTTTATCGACAATTTATTAGGAGAAATGTGTTTTCTCATATATGACTTTTAATGCCGTCATTGGACCCATTTTTGGGTCAAGATGTTGTAGTTAGCCTGCTACCAAGTTGCATCTGCTTTATTGTTGGTTTTTGCTGTCAATGGCACATAAAAAATGGTACTTAATGTCAAAAAGCTTAGCAATACCTGTTATATAATTTATCATAGTTGTATTAAAAAAATATAATAATAACTGTTCCTGCCATGTTGACTATTGCACTGTGTGTCTGTTTCTGTTCTGACAGAGTTCTTTCTGGAGCTGGACTCAGTAATGGAACCATTGACGCAGCACAGCAGCATGACAGAACTGGTGCGCTACATACGCCAAGGACTGCACTGGCTTCGGCTGGAAGCCCATTTGTTATAGTGCTGGCTCTTCCACTGTGCTCTTCCTTTCTCTGTCTTTCTCTCTCTCACTCTCTTCCCCACCGTTCATCACTACCTCCACCATCTTTGCCATCTACAGCCCTCCAGAACCCTGAGGGAAGTCGGCAGTTAACCACTAGCGAGTCTCAGAACTGTGAGTTATTCCCTGGAGGGTGCCATGTCCTCGTTCCAGCTTGATTCCTGTAAGAGTGCGTCAAGAAAAACTGGGGATGCCGTAAAAGGACGGAGCGCTGCTGCATCCCATCACAGCACTACGGGAGGCCATATTTATGCATCTGTTACAAGAACAGGATCTGTGACGGTAGCAGTGGGCAAGTTAACAATGTTGTTGAACAAAAATCCAGCTAGTAACCACTGTGATGTAGGCCAGGCGAATCTAATTCATTTTGTAAGGTAGGATGGGCCAGAAACACACTTCACGCAAGTACGCAAGACAGGCATGAATGCATAATAAATTCAAATTCAAATGATATCTTTAACTAAACTAGATAATCATCAAACTGTTGCTTCACTACAACAATAGTTAAACCATAAGAAAAGCTTCCAGTCATTGTGCTGGACTGGACATGTTTGGTTTACTCTAATAGCTGCTATATCGCCCCCGGTGGCATCGCTGAGAATACACACACTGGCTGTTGAATTATGAATTGCAGTCTGACAGCTTTCAGAACACGACACATGAAATCCAACTCATGTAGCTTATGTTCACATACTTGCGTTGAGTATTTTTCAGGCCTTACCACTGCGAGACTGAGATACACTGAGATAATGTTCCTGTAGCTCAAGTGGTAGAGCATTGCGTTAACAAGTGCAAGGTTGTGGGTTCGATTCCCAGGGAACACATGATAGGTAAAAACAGTTTCCCTGAATGCACTGTAAGTCGCTTTGGATAAAAGCGTCTGCTAAATGCATAAAAATACACAGGAATTAGAGTGCAGATAAATGAGCTGTTAACAATGCATTCATCTCAAATACATATCTGGAGATTCACACGTATCCATTTGAAATTGTGCTTATCTGTCAAGGCTTTTGTGATGACAGTAAGGGATGGGTACGGTAGTCATGAATTCTCTCCAACGTCACCATCTTTCTGTTTTACTGTGGCACCATGACAGCTGGCGTCAGTGCAAGCAGTGTGATAGACTCCTTGGCTTCGCTCCAAAGCTGCATTCTCTGAGACAGGCTTCACGTCTTGTGTTCACAGCGTCAGAGGCTGATGGGAGATTTCCCTTATACATATGCACATATGACAGATTGAAATCTTCTGAAGGAGTTATCAGAGAATCTTAAAGATTTCTTTCCAATTTGTACCATAATGACTGTGTTGTACATGACAGCTACTTTAACTGTTCGGTGTTTGTTCGATCTTGCATGTTAATGCAGAGAGGTAGAGGTAGGACTGAGAGACATCAGCATATTTTACAAGCACTATGAAGAATCATTGGGTTTTGTCCAGTTTTTTTCAGTTGATTCCAGCATCTTTAAGGCTGGCTTGATAACATTTAACATTAAGTTGTTATCTAGAGTTTATTAATGCTTGTACTTCAACATTACATTTTTCAATCTACAGAGACACTTCCAAACAAGCTAGGTCGGAATTTGGGGCCTAAACAATTGCATCATGTGATCAAATCACAAACCTTTTTTAATCAAATGTTAACTTTCCATGCATAAACTCTCCAGAGGAATTTAATGTCAAATATGATATGAAATTGTTGATAACCTATCAGTGTTTCTTCTTGCTGTTCTGTTCATAAATGTGTGTGTGTGTGTGTGTGTGTGTGTGTGTGTGTGTGTGTGTGTGTGTGTGTGTGTGTGTGTGTGTGTGTGTGTGTGTGTGTGTGTGTGTGTGTGTGGAGCAGATTTTCATTGGCAGGGTGTTCATTGTATTGTAAAGCTTCATATATCTGTCAGTTTATCACTTGAATGTCAGAATGTGAGCGAGAGATGGGATGTATGTGTGAAATAGACATTTCACTAAGATTATTCAAAGTGCCTGCGTATCCAATGGAAATTTATTAGAGTCTATATTTAAGGATAACAATGGATCTGAATGATTTTCCATACCATATTGGTATATCCAATTTTTCTGTTTTCATAACATGATTATTTATTTATTATCTTTGTAAAAATGGCGGTTGTGAAACCTGTTTTGCGCTTTAATGTTCAAGTACATTTCAAATTTTCATTTTCTGCTCTGATGATGATAGAAAATGACTTAAAAGTGAATGACGTCTAAGTGCATTTGAATTCTTTTATGTATTGTACAGCTAAATACACATCATATACATTTCTCATTACCTCCTTCATGGATGTTTCCTGGGCAACTTTCACATAATATAGTGAGAAATGCTTACTGTCCAATAATGGTTTGTAGTGCAATACTCAATGTAGCACACAAATAGCAATACGTCAGGATGAAGTATACAAAACATCTTACAACAAAATTAATTAGAGCGCAAAAGTCAGAGCAAGTTTTTGTTGGAAGACTTTATTCACTTCATGGACTTCCTTTAATGCGAGGCAGAAGTATCATTATGCAAATAGTGAAATGTTCCTTCCCAATATTACCAGCTGTTTTTTTTTACTTCTATGGAGTGGCTTTCTAAAATGTGTATGGTTTCTGGTGCATCTGTTCCTGTGTTTGTTTGAGTTATGCCAGTCTGGCAAAGAAATCTGTGGCCCTCTGGCAGTTCATCAAAAACCAGCAGCACTGACTCACTCTAGAAGTGAAGTAAACAACCTGCTCTGCCTATTAGATGCACCTCTAATGCCCCCAGTTTGTCTTGCAAAGAAAACAACAGTTGTATTCTTTCTGGGACTTTTTACTCACTTTATATTCTCTTCCTGATTTTGGAATTAAGCAAGTGGAGAAATAAATTTGGTCCAATACTGCGTTAAAACCTGTTAATTTTTTTTTTTGATTTATTACATTGTTACAAATTAGTTACTACACTGTAATAAGGCAAAATCCCAAAGATTTAATTATTAATTATTAATAGCAGGTGGAAACATTACCAATATGACAGTTTACACAGAATTCACTTCTCATTTGAATGTTAAATTACATTAATATAAATATCTTTTTTAGTTTTTTGCATAAAAAGCTGGATGTTTAATTGAAAATCAGTATTAAATATTTAACCTTAAATAAGGGGCATTGAAAAAATACTGACCAAACCGGGACAAATAAATATTTATTGTAATCATGTATTGTACAATATATACTAAAAGTAAAAATGTTGTGGATTTACACAATTTTATGATGAATAATGGTCTGAATATATATACATAGTTTTGTTGCAATCAGAAATCACATTCGTAGAGCCTAAATCATCAAGGATGTCCATAAAAGTGCCACAAAAATCATGTTTTATCTCAATACTGGGACACATAACATGCTTTTGCGAGGGATTATATCTATATGCTGTTGCTTATACTGACTTTGGTAACGTTAAATTAAAATTAATTTAGGACCTCACTGTGTCATACTAATTTTAAAACAAACATTTGAAACTGTCTGAGAAACATATTGATTATATCAGTTAATAAGGGCCACAAACTCAGCTATGTGTTGCAGAAACATACTTTGATTTCATCATGTAGCGTTTACATTTGCTGCCGAACCATTCATACCTCTGCTTTAACAAAGCTTGAAGGTGTTTACTTTTTAAATAATCACAATCTATTAGCAATTACCCAGAGTCATTCTGGGGTAGCATAAGGTCGCTTTGATTCTTTGTGCTTCTGAATGAGCTCTACAATGAAGAAAAAGCCTATCAGGAAGAACAATCTCCAATTAAAGCAGGCTCAGCTGGAGGCTTTCTATTTGCTCTGCAAATTAAACATGTAAATAGCTCTTTTGTTACCGTAAAACACCACATCATGTTGTCAATTAAAGATCTTCCATTTCCCACGCTGATTAACAGGCGGCATGTACCATGGTACATTTAAAGAACTGACATTGGCGCTTATAAACAAAATGCATAAAAAATCTTGATTTGTATTAAATTTGAGCACTTCTCTGATTAAAATGTATGAGTATTTTGCTATTACATAAGTTTAATGATTCCATTTATTGCCTACAAACCATAAAAATGTCATTGTATTTAAATGAACGTGTTATCAAGTCAGTTTCTAACTTCATCAGAGATTTCTTTTTAAAATACCGTGTTGCAAATGCCTTGTTACTAATGTAAACTGTAGAGAATCAAAGAACAGTTATTTACAGTCTTGTTCTGTCCATTTGAACTTTCTCTGTACAGTATTAGGTTGTGCACCATGATTTGTCTATTTGAGATTGTAATCACAACAAGGTGTTGCATTTGACCCTAAAACACATCCACAGCTTTGAATTTATGAAGATATGCAACATCTCTCATTGCTTCCATGTCATTTGAGTCTGCCTTTCTGCTATGTTCTACATTTTCAGTTAAATCACCAACTGGAGAATCTTATTGTTGGATTTTTGAATCAGAGTGTACAAATGGGTAACACTACAATGGATTTAATACAGAAGAAAGGTATTTACACAACAAGGCAATACTTACTTAGAGTGGATTGTTAGAAGCCATTGAAATAACCAAATGAAAGGCAATGTATTTGAGTATATTGGTGGCATAGTATGTTTGTAAAGATGTATTTACCAGAGCTTGTTGGGGTCACTACTGGCAAAATCTAAAACTGAAATTGGTGCAATGTCCCAAAGAGCAGTTAATCTCGATTTAGCCTTATGGGAAATGATAGCATTTCCTTTCTTTGTGGTTTCAGAAATGCAGCCATCATACTGTTATTTAAGGAAATTTTCAAGGTTTCATTTTGATAAAATATGCAAACTGATTTATGTGAAGAAAAAAAAAAAACTTAACGTCAAAGAAAAACAAGTTTCTTACAAGTTTTAATGCAGCATGACTTTCTACAAGTTACTGTCAAAATCAAAGTTGCGTTTAATTAATACTCGATTTCAAAGACGTCAGTATTGTTATATGTTGTAGACATATTTAAACCTGTGAGAAAGCAGTTCTGTGAAACTTGCGCTTTATAGAAATGCCTCAATGCTACCTATTGCCTAAAAGGATGTTGGTTTGACGTCATGACAAGCGGGATTTCTACTTCAAGTAAAAAAAGCCTTTATCTTACAAAGGTACTGGTGGTTGGCAAAGTTGTACACATTACTTGCGATGACAGAAGATTTCAATGTTCTGGCATGCTGTAGAATTTAGGTTTTGTTTTGTTCCTTTTCTGTTTGTTTGTTTTTGTTTTGTTTTTTTTGTACAGAGCAGGTAACCTGCAATGCTTTGAATTTATACATTGTATAGTTGTACGAATTCATTTTAATATGCGTTATGTATCAAAAACCTTCCTGCCTGGTTAGCTTTGTATTTTTGATGTGTTGCACAAGTCCAGCGTTTTGTTTTTGTTTTTTTGGCTATTGTATGTTTATTTTATAATAAAACTGTCAAACGTTATGAACAAACCTAAGATGTAGTTATGTTGTTTTTAAATGTTTCATGTCTGTAAAAAATGATGAATAAAAATGGTATGAGCCAAATCTAAAAAGATAATAAAAAATAAATAAAGTTTGGGTTTTCCATCTCTTACATGGTCATAAATGTCACAGAAACCTATTTCAACCTCTGAATAAACACGACATAAGCAAACCATCACTGTAAGAGGAAGGAAAGCATGACTCGTAATGGGAGATGAATTGCATGGAAATTAATTTTAAATGGTGAGATCTTTTTTCTGGGCATCTTTTACTGTCTGAGACATAATATACTATTGGGTATGACAATCGACCACATTAACCTTAAAGCGCGACAGTAAATAGAAATAAGTTTCCAAGGACATACCCAGTGAACTGAAAAATAGGCCAAGATGCAGTGGCTTTGCTGGTGTTCGCTAAATGTAGGAGGACAACATTTGAATTGATTGCATGCATTTCCCTCATAAATTAAATTCCAGTCTTCATATATACTTGACATATTTTCATTTAAATTAGACTGTGGTTACTGGGCATCATAACAGCATTCTGCTTGAATATAATGTCCTCTTATTTATTCATCACTAGGAAAATTTGCAATGCTCAGACATGTCTCATTAATTTACGAGCCTCTTTGTGTGTGGGGAAGTGCTGCAATTCTGTAATTTAAGCCATAAAATAATATATCTTTAATATAATAATGTGCTTAATAAAATGCACCTTTCTCTCATGTTTTAACCATGGGTTCCTCCCATTAGAAAATGCTCCAAATTATGTGTCAGAAAGACTTTTATTTACTTAATATGAGCTTTTCATTTCTTGCTGGCAATGAGCCACCTCCTTGACAGTTAAGATGTATTGATTTAATTGCCTAAGGTAACCATGCAATAAAATCATTGCAAAGATTTTCCATGATGCTGTTCACAATCAAGGTAATTTTTCAGACACTATGGCTATGTGCTATGTGTCTTCAGGTTACAGGTGCAAATTCATAAGTCAGAGTCCTTCGTTACCAAGGGACAATTTTAGTTGTGAAAGTTGTAGTTACTTAACGACAAAGTACTCAAAAGTAGCGCTAATATTAGGCATTGCGAATTTATGTTTGTGTCATTTAAATGCAGTTGATACTCACACTTTGTATTGTGTAAAAGGCAGATGGTACTCTGTAGCATGAAAAACAAACTTGTATTCTAATTGTGAATAGGTTAAGGCAGGGGCGAAAATCTCATGTGAATGTTGGGGAGGACAATAAACGTTTTGAAGGGGACACCAATAAAATAGGCAAAATTGTACTTAAGGATATGTGTACAGAGAGGAAAGCCTACTATTGCATGGAGACTGTTCCATTATCCTTCTTCTCAAAGTTTCTTTCTGGTTCAATGAAAAAGCTGACTTAAATTGACCAAAACATTCTTCAAAACATTTTTTTTTTTTGCAATGTTTTTGAAGTTGTTTACACAATCAAGCCACCAATATACAATGGAATTTGCACTTAACCTCAACTTCTATGTATTTATATAGCACATTTAATAGCAATGTTGTTGCTTCATAGTGCATATATAAAAAACATGCATATTTAAAAAAATTTGCCATGCCTAGCAAAATGAAAGCATACACAATCTTAGACATACACCCTCACACAACTGTATAGTGAGGTCAGTATAGACGTGAAAGAGGGGAAAAAAAAAAGAATAATAATTTATTACGTCAATGACTGATTTGTTCAAAAAGTGGATTCACTCAGTTAGGAAACACCTCCTCAGTGTGTTTCTCAAAATTAGTGCTGTTACTGCTGTAGCTTAGTTTTCAACTTCTTTGGTGGTGGTGAGGTAAAAGGGGAGCAGGCAGTGGACCAAGGCAAAGCAGGGGGAACTCGAGATGTTTAAAACTTTTTTTTGTTGTTGCTCCGTTTGCATTTGTATTGTTTGCATTTGTGTTTTACTACTTACACAATTATTTTAACTATATATCATTATATTATTTACAATACACATATTTCAATTATATTTTTTGGGGGGGGCAACCCTCAGATAGGGATTATGCCGCAGCATAAATGATGAACACTGCTCCAGGTGTGTGTTCACAGTGTGTGTGTGTGTGTGTGTTCACTGCTCTGTGTGTGTTCACTTTGCATGGGTTAAATGCAGAGCACAAATTCTGAGTATGGGTCACCATACTTGGCTGAATGTCACGTCACTCACTTACCTTATTTCAACACACGTGAACCAGCTAGTTTAGGTCTTAGTAGACATACTGGAAACTTCCAGGCAGGTGTGTTGAGGCAAGTTGGAGCTAAACTCTGCAGGACACCGGCCTTCCGGTTTCCAAGTTTGGAAACCTCTGAGTTAAAGCAATTCTGTCTTCTTTTTATTCAGTCGTAGTGATAAATGGACGCCTTTGAAATTTTCAGAATGTGAGTTCTATGAGTTCTATCTTCTGTGATGCATATGGAGTTTCTGTGATTGTATGAATGAGCCATGAACAAGCAAGATTAGATAAGTAAAAAATAGCATTAATAAATCAGTAAAATTGCAAATATCCTTTTAAATAAAGTCTTATGATGCAAATGGCCATTTCTGACCCTTTGCATTTTATGTGGTTTAAATGGCCCCCTTGGCCTCTGAACTTGAGAAGCTACCACAGGGCTAAGAGTGTCATTAGCTTCAAGATATTTAGCTACAAAAAAACTTTTTAAAAAAAATGGCCTCTGGTCTCCTTTTCAATGTGTATGTTGCACTTTTTGCTCGGGTTAAAATCTAAAATAATTGAGTTTACGGTTTCATGAACCTTTAAGTATCCTACTCATTGTTCCTAAACGTGTTCCTCGTGAATTATTTTTGGCTGCATTATAATGATTTCCCAATTCAAATCTGATCAAGATTGCATAAGTTGATGTGTACAGGGAATTTGGATGTTGAAAATATAACATTTAAGATCACTCATTGAAAGAAATGACTTGATTAAAGATTAGTTGATGAATAAGATTGAAGGAGAGAGTCAGTAAAATTATGCAGTCTTTATATATATATATATACAGGGTTGGGCAAAGATACATCAAAATGTATTTTAAAATAAAATACCAAATACCTTTATTTTAAGTGTATCAAAATTAATTACAAAATACAGCAGCCACAGCATGTAAAAATACTGTATTTTTGTATTTTAAAAATACTCAAAAATACTTTTACAAGGGTAAACTTTGCAAACCTGCTGTTAATTGGCCTATTTGATATATGTGTGTAGCCTGTGGACTACATTGCAGAGGTCTCATTAGCTACTTATGCCTTTAAGCCCAACATGTTTCTCAGAGCAGCTCACAGTAAATGCTACTGCTCCACATGAGTTTAGACCATTACACCAATATTGTATAATGTATATTGTACAACACTGAAACGCTGTATTATTATTATTTTTTGTGTGTGTGTACAACCGACGGACTTAACATATGACAACAGTAGCAAGTTTTCAAGATGATAGTTGGTAAACTATTTAGCCTAGGCTTCTAAAACGAACACCAAAACTTAACATGAACTGTTAAAAATTATAGCAATTTATGCAAAAAAAAAAAATAAAATAAAAAATTACATTATGGAAAGCTGGCAGCCTGCATGTTTCTTACCTTGACCACCTTCTTTCATATGCATCAAATTTCTGTTCTGATCAACTACACTTCTGAGTAGCCACCAATCAGAGGCCTCATTTTTTATGATGTCATTATGTAGACTTCTTACAAAGTATTTTACAGTATTTAAAAAAAAAACACAAAATATTTATCCATTTTCATTGACCCTATCAAATACAAATTGCAAAATACTATTTTGTATTTGAAATACATATTTGAAAACCGCAATCATGGGTAAGACTGCCGACCTGCTAGAGGGTAAGACACAGAAAGAAATTTCTGAACGAACAGGCTGATCCCAGAGTGCTGTATCAAGGCACCTCAGTGGGTAGTCTGTGGGAAGGAAAAAGTGTGGCAAAAAATGCTGCACAACGAGAAGAGGTGACCGGACCCTGAGGAAGATTGTGGAGAAGGACCGATTCCAGATCTTGGGGGACCTGCGGAAGCAGTGGACTGAGTCTGGAGTAGAATCATCCAGAGCCACCGTGCACAGGCGTGTGCAGGAAATGGGCTACAGGTGCCGCATTCCCCAGGTCAAGCCACTTTTGAACCAGAAACAGCGGCACTGGACTGTTGCTCAGTGGTCCAAAGTACTTTTTTTGGATGAAAGCAAATTTTGCATGTCATTCGGAAATCAAGGTGCCAGAGTCTGGAGGAAGACTGGGGAGAAGGAAATGCCAAAATACCTGAAGTCCAGTGTCAAGTACCCACAGTCAATGATGGTCTGGGGTGCCATGTCAGCTGCTGGTGTTGGTCCACTGTGTTTTATCAAAGGCAGGGTCAATGCAGCTAGTTATCAGGAGATTTTGAAGCACTTCATGCTTCCATTTGCTGAAAAGCTTTATGGAGATGAAGATTTCATTTTTCAGCACGACCTGGCACCTGCTCACAGTGCCAAAACCACTGGTAAATGGTTTACTGACCATGGTATTACTGTGCTCAATTGGCCTGCCAACTCTCCTGACCTGAACCCCATAGAGGATCTGTGGGATATTGTGAAGAGAAAGTTGAGAGACGCAAGACCCAACACTCTGGATGAGCTTAAGGCCGCTATCGAAGCATCCTGGGCCTCCTTAACACCTCAGCAGTGCCACAGGCTGATTGCCTCCATGCCACGCCGCATTGAAGCAGTCATTTCTGCAAAAGGATTCCTGACCAAGTATTGAGTGCATAACTGAACATAATTATTTGAAGGTTGACTTTTTTGTATTAAAAACACTTTTCTTTTATTGGTCGGATGAAATATGCTAATTTTTTGAGATAGGAATTTGGGGTTTTCATGAGCTGTATGCCAAAATCATCAGTATTAAAACAATAAAAGACCTGAAATATTTCAGTTGGTGTGCAATGAATCTAAAATATATGAAAGTTTAATTTTTATCATTACATTATGGAAAATAATGAACTTTATCACAATATGCTAATTTTTTGAGAAGGACCTGTATATTCCTGTAGCTCAATTGGTAGAGCATTGCGCATATATCAAGCGCAAGGTTGGGGGTTCAATTCCCTGGAAACACATGATAGGTAAAAATTGATAGCCTGAATGCACTGTAAGTCGCTTTGGATAAAAGCGTCTGCTAAATGCATACATTTTATATATATATATATATATCAGGCCATTCCACTGTCTATTAACCTTCTCTTCTACTCTGTGTCCAGCCCTCGCTGTCGACGAATGCCCTGAGCTGTGTTCTACGCATTGCTGGCGCTCAGTACATGGGGCGAGAGGTCTAGAAGTCTACTAGCCGGTCTCCCTGATTATCTGCTGCATTCCAGCCACGAACGAGAGAGTTGCGAGGGAGCTGCTGACCAGTTTAAAGGGGACCTTCTTCTGAGTCCGACCTGTTATCCTTTTTAAAAGATTTCTGCATCCACCTGTGTTCCTGTTTAAAGAGACTATTTATTTTGCATAGCCTGCAGCTTCCTGTGTTCCCGTTACAAGAGACTTGCTCCCTCAATAAACTCTAACTTTCATTTGCATTTGTGTGACGAGTGTATGTTGTTACACTAGATCAGTGGTTCCCAAACTGGGGGGTGCGCCCCCCCCCTAGGTATTGCAGGGGGGGCGCGGCACGGCTACGGCTTCCCGGGTTAGTTACAATGCTAGCATAACAGCATGGACAAGTTTGTGACAGCGCTCCCAGCTAAACGCAAACCAGATGATGAATCTTCACCAAATGTAGCAACTTCAAAAGCAAAGACAAGAAAATATGACGAGGCATATCTCGCACTCGGCTTCACCAGCACAACAGTGGGTAAGGAGGAAAGACCACAGTGTGTTGTGTGTCTAAAAATACTAGCTTGCGACAGTCTGAAGCCGAACAAATTAAAACGCCACTTGGAGACAACACATCCCGAGCACAAAGACAAGCCGGTGGAGTTCTTCAGAAAAAAACTCACACAGTGTCGCGCACAGCAGAGTCGCTTTACTAAAGTAGCATCCCTGCCTGCAAATGCTCAACTCGCATCCTACAAAGTTGCCTACAGAGTTGCTCAGTGTAAAAAGCCACACACTATAGCCGAGGAATTAATACTTCCCTCTGCGATCGACATGGTCTCAACTATGATCGACGAAGCCACTGCCAGCAAGCTAAAGGCCATTCCTCTCTCAAACAATACTATCTCAAGGCGTATTTATGATATGTCAAAAGACATAGAAGAGCAGCTAAATGACAAGATACGGGACCGACGCTTTGCTCTGCAGATGGATGAGGCGACTGACAGTAATAAAGACTGCTTATTGATAACATACGTCAGATTCATTGATGCCGACGATTTGAGGGAGGATTTGCTTTTCTGCAAACAAGTGACGAGCAGAGCCACTGCAGACGAACTGTTTAAAATAATTGACACTTACTTGAGAGAGGCCGATCTGAAATGGGAGGACTGTGTGGGGATCTGCACAGACGGGGCTCAGGCCATGGCTGGGAGAAGAGGGGGGCTGCAAGCGCTCATCAAGCGCATCTCCCCTAACGTGCAGTGGACACACTGTATGATACACCGAGAGGCGCTGGCGTCTAAACAGCTGAGTCCCGACCTGCACGATGTTATGACGGATGTCATCACTACAGTGAACTACATTAAAACACGACCTGTCAAAGCACGTATTTTCTCTGCACTGTGTGAGAAAATGGGCTCCGACCACACAGCTGTTCTGTTTCACAGCGAGTCCCGATGGCTGTCACGTGGGAAGGTTTTATCCAGGGTCTTTGAACTGCGGGATGAGATCCGCATCTTTTTGGAGGAGGAGGAAAATGAACTTGCCCACAAGTTTAACAACAACAAGTTCCTCATGAAACTTGCGTACCTCAGTGACATGTTTCAAAAACTCAATGAGCTAAATCTGCAGATGCAGGGCAGCAACACACACCTTCCACATCTGGCAGATAAAATCACATCATTCACAAGAAAGCTTGAGATGTGGGAGCAGCGAGTTACAGAGGGAAATATAGACTCGTTTGAGAACCTGAAGTCATTCATTGAGGTCAACAAGCTGCAGAACACAGTGATCCCATGCATGAAAGCTCACATCTCTGCCCTCCAAAAGCATTTCCAGAGGTACTTCCCAGTGCAGGATCCTACAAAATATAATGTCTGGATCTGAGACCCCTTCAGTGCAACACCACCTGCCGAATTCAGCACTACAGAGAATGAACAGTTCATTGATGTCACCTCTGATTCAACAATGAGGCTTGAGTTTAAGTCTAAGACACTAGCTGCATTTTGGATTGGAGTGGAGAAAGATTTCCCACTGCTAGGTAAAAGAGCTCTGGCCACACTCCTTCCATTTGCCACGTCTTACCTATGTGAGATAGGTTTTTCTGCTGTGGCCTCCATCAAGACTAAATACAGATCAAAGCTGGACATTGAAAATGAACTAAGAGTAGCAGTCTCACAGCTGCAACCCCAATTTGAGAAGATCTGCAGCATGAAGCAAGCCCACACCAGTCACTGAAAAGATGTGGACATTAAGGTGCAGTTTTTGCAGAGTTAAATGTTCAGTATTTTGTTATTTTCTTCAGAGAGCTGGTAAAGTGTAAAAGGCCACTTTCATGCAGGAATGGAGTTTATAAGAAGATGTGTTGAAAGCCATGAACACCATTACATGGTAAAATTTTATGATACATGATGCAGTGTCACTTTTAATAATTGTGAAGGTGATTTGTCTTTTTTTTTTTTAGTTTTGTTCAGGAAGAAGTTGCCATTTTGTATGACTTACAATGTTAAGTAAAGTCCAGTGGAGTTTAGAAACAAAGGATTTGTATGTTTGTGTCAGTGTGGGGGGGCTCGAAAATATTCTTATCTTCAGAAAGGGGGGCCCTGCAGAAAAAGTTTTGGAACCACTGCACTAGATTATTGACATAATTTAATCAAAAGCAGTATTATGTTTGGGGACTCTTATTTTAAAGACATTTATTTTGGAAGTTGCACAGTTGTCAATGGTCATGTGATCATAAACTTAATAATTTGCATTGTTTTCAATTCTTCATACATGTTTATTTCTTATTTTGTTTGTATTGTTTTTGGTTTCATTATTGATAAATATTTCTGCACTAAATCAAGGAAGCACTATTACGTAAGCGACGTCATGCGTTAGGGTAATGCTGATGCAATTTGCGTGCGCGCTCTCTCTTTCGCTTGATGCCATGACGAGAGGTACGGCTAGACCTGAAATTGCCAATTACCTGTGATTAATTGTGATCGTGTCTGTTATTTCTTTTGACACAGACAAAGTGAAGCTGAGAGTAAAGCAAAACAAAAGTACATCATTGTGTGGGATCTCTTTATTTAAAATCAAACACAACGCAGAAGAAAACCCACTACAAATTGGTGCCGTGACCTGTCGTTTGGTTCGCTGATTGCTGACCACCTGGGATGCTGCAAGCGTGCCTTGTCTGCTGGGATTGTCGTCGTCGTCCTGAATAATCTGCCTCGTCTGCTGGGACTGTCGTCGTCGTCCTGAATAATCTGCCTCGTCTGCTGGGACTGTCGTCGTCGTCCTGAATAATCTGCCTCGTCTGCTGGGACTGTCGTCGTCGTCCTGAATAATCTGCATCATCTGCTGGGACTGTCGTCGTAGTTGGGGATGTTGTGAATGGTTGGAGTATTTAAGTAGTGACTATATAAAATTATTTCAGAGATAAAGTGATAGATATTTAACTTCATTTAGATTTTTCAAATTCAGTAATTTTTCAAAGTTCTTTCAAAGTGTGTTGAGAAATTGAGGGTGATAGGTGTGGCAAACGAGTAAAGGTTAGCATTTGAGCAGAGTGTAATTATGGCTGGTAGAGGAAGAGGTGTATTACTGGCCACACCTGACAGAGATTTCCAGTTTATGGGTCCTGAGTATACAAGCACTGGGAGGGGTAAAGCAGTTAGATCATCGGTTGATACTAGGCCAGACATGTGCTGTAGTCCCATCGCAAAACCGATCAAACCAGAGTATACTAATGTTGAATCAGGACTTACAAATGAAATGAGTGACCTCGTTAGACAAATTGGTTCTGAAATTGGCGAAGCCATCAGGGACACTCTGTTGCAGACTGGACGTTCAAGTTTGCCATCTAGTGGTCGTTTTGCAGATGCCACTAACAGTTCTGACACAAAGGTATCAAATGCAACCATCATAGATGCTTCCAAGTTAAATTTGGTTCTGAAGTCTGAAGTATCCTCACCGCCGTATTATCGTGGAGATGGTACAGATAAGTGCTCCACGATGGAGTGGGAAGAATTGATGCGAGTGTATCTTAACAAAAAAGAAGTGGCAGATTCTGACAGAGTTGAGGAAGTGATGAACAGACTAATGGGGAGGGCCAGGGATATCATAAAAGTCTGGCTGAGTAATAGACTAGTAACCCCGACTGTAGATGCGGTTTTCACAGTCTTGAGACATCATTTCAGTGATTCCAGTAGCTCAGGGATGCCTTTAGCTGATTTTTACTCTGTGAAACCTTATTCCAATGAAAGCTCTTTGGACTATTGGATAAGGTTAAACAAAGCAGCTGAGGTGGCTGAGCGGAGCCTTAGGGAGGAGGGCAGAACCTTGGAAAATCGGAGCAAAGAACTGGCTGTGATGTTTATTCGACACTGTCCTGATAAGGAACTCTCTTTGGTGTTCAAAAGCAAATCTGCGCAGTCATGGACCGCGTCTGAGGTCCAAGAGCGATTAGATGAGATGCTAAGGGAACAGAAAGCCACTAAGCGAGTTACGTGCCAACAAACAGCCAAAGTATTTGAGCCTAATAGTGAATCATCTTCTGTGTCTTCTTCTCAGTCAGAAACTGCCACACCAGTAACTGACAACAGCACTCTGGACAAGGTCTTGACCATGTTGGAAAAGGCTCTTGTGTGCAATACTCAATCTGTGCGTGGTGGTTGGTCTAAGAATCCTAACAAACAGGGTCGTGAATGTCGAGTTTGTGGCAGCAAAGATCACAGCACTACTGCCCATTGCAAAATGTACAATCTCTGCTTTAAGTGTTTTTTGTCTGGGCACCGGAGTTTCAATTGTGAGATGACCGGGCCCAGGGAAGGCACTGGCAGACGAGGAGATGATGCGCCGCAGGGAAACTAGAACGCCTACATTGGGGGGAGGGCAATGTGGGGCAAAATGAGAGTTCCTCCTGGAATACTGATGTCGAGTCGGTCTATTCATTTTATTGTGAGAATGTAAGCAGAGACAAAACTGTGATTTTTCAAAATACCATTCGTTCTGCACAAAATGACAGTCTGTTTTATACTAGTGTTTTAGTACAGGACAAAGTTCGTTTGAGGGGGATGTTGGACAGTGGCTCTATGGCGACTACATTGAGTGCTGACATGGTACCTCATCTGTTGGAAGCTGGAGTCCTGGATCAGGAGTTCTTTTCCCCATCAGACATTGTTCTGGTTGGGTGTGGTGGGAAGCAGACTTGTCCTGAAGGTATGTGTGATCTGAAAATTGAGGTGTATGTGCTCAGTTTTAGTGTTCCAGTCCTTATTGTCAGTGGGCAGGTAGACCAGCTTATTATCGGAACCAATGTGTTGAAACCACTGATTAGAGAAATGAAGTCGAATGAGGGGTTTTGGAGAGTTCTGGATAAACCAGACCAATCAAATGCAAGTGAGGATTGTCAATTTCTGCGTATGCTGTCAAGCATTGAGAGGTGGAGGGGTAGTATGATCCCTGGGCACTTTAAAATCCAAGTCTGCTGTGGTCCTGCAGCCCATGAGTGAACATCTTGTTTGGGGTCGGCTGCCACCAGGATCAAAACTTTCAGTGGGCAGTACAGTTGTGGTTGAGCCGAGTAAGTCTTGTTGCGTCCACCGTAATGTTCTTGTTGGAAGAGTGATCTCGCCTTTGTGGGGCGACGGTTGGCTCCCGGTGAAAATGATAAACCCGACAAATTCTGAAATTGTGCTGCGCAGAAATGCAAAATTGGCTGATGTCTACCCGTGCATCGCTTTGGAAGATTTTGATCATGTGACAGAGAGAAGGATTTTCCAGAATGTGGCCATCCACAGTGGTAGTTCTTGTGGTAGTTTATCAGCAAAGAGTTCTGTGTCTGGTGTTAGGCAGGTGAATGACATTCAGTTGGATGGCTTGGGTCTCAAAGACTTGAATGTGAACGAATGTGAGGTGTCGCCTTTCTGGAGGGACAAGCTTGTTGATTTGATAAAGAAATATGAGTGTGTTTTCTCTAGGCATTCGTTGGATTGTGGCGAAGCGAAGGGGTTCTGTCATCGCATTCGTTTGTTAGATGATAGACCTTTTCGTCTGCCTTACCGTAGACTTTCTCCAGCGCACTATCACAAGTTGAGGGAGACGCTTGATGAGATGGAACAGAAGGAGATCATTAGGAAATCTTCCAGTGAATTTGCATCACCTTTGGTGTTAGTTTGGAAGAAGAACGGTGATTTGCGGCTGTGCACTGACTTTAGGTGGTTGAATGCTCGTACGGTGAAGGATGCACATCCTCTCCCTCACCAAGCAGATGTGTTAGCAGCTCTGGGGGGGAATGGTATGTTTAGTACCATGGATTTAACCTCTGGGTACTTTAACGTCCCTTTACATGAAGAGGACAAGAAATTTACAGCCTTCAGCTCTCCTCTTGGGTTGCATGAGTACAACCGCTTACCACAGGGTCTGTGCAACAGTCCTGCAACGTTCATGAGAATGATGCTAACTATTTTCGGTGATCAAAATTTCTTGAGTTTGCTCTGTTACTTAGATGACCTGTTAGTTTTTGGTAAAACTGAGGAGGAGAGCTTGCAGAGACTGGAAATGGTGTTTCAACGGCTCAAGGATCATAATTTGAAACTGTCGCCTTCCAAATGTAAGTTTTTGCGGAGATCTGTGAACTTTTTGGGTCACATTGTTTCACAGGAAGGTGTGGCGAGTGATCCAACAAAGGTAGAGGCTATTGTGAATGTGTCAGAGGAAGACTTGATGGAAGCTGATGGGGTTACTCCATCTGTGGGTAAAATCAGGTCATTTTTGGGCATGGTTGTGTACTATCAACATTTCATTGAGAATTGTTCCATGATTGCGAGGCCACTTTTTCAGCTGATGTCTGGCCAGAAGAGACCTAGGAAAGCGAGGGGTCTTGGAAAAAGGTCAGGGGCTGTTCGGAAGCTCACGCCTGAGGATTGGACGGAAGAATGTATATGTGCATTTGAGAATTTGAAGGCTGCACTGGTAAAGAAAGTTTTGCTTGCCCATCCTGATTTCTCTAAACCATTTTTAATGTCGGTCGATGCTTCGACCAGTGGGCTTGGGGCCGTGCTCTCCCAAGTTCAGGAGGGTTGTGCGGTTGCAAGGCCAATTGTTTTTGCATCGAAGTCACTTAATCATGCTCAGTCTAAGTATCCGGCACACAGGCTTGAATTTTTGGCGATGAAATGGGCCATATGCGATAAATTCAGCCACTGGCTTCGTGGACATAGGTTTACAGTTTGGACGGATAACAACCCGCTCAAGTATATTTTGACCAAACCAAAGCTTGATGCCTGTGAGCACAGGTGGGTTGCGAAGTTGGCTCCGTTTGAATTTGACATACAGTACATTCCTGGACCAAAAAACGTGGTGGCTGATGCCTTGAGTCGGGAACCTTTTGCTACTCCCAAGATCTTGCACAGACTTACCAGAACGCCTTATGAAATCTTGAGGCATGAAGCAGATGCACTTGAGGTTGAACGGGTTCAAGATATGTTTCATTTGTCCTGTGAACATACAAAGAGTGTAGCTATGGAGAAAATATCTGGGTCGCAGAAGTGTCATGAGGTCACTAACATGGTTCAGAGTTTGGCTGGGGGGCGAGTGTCCTGTGAAGAGAAGTCAGCTGTACTCTGCTCTCATCGTCACTGGGAGGAAGGAGCAGCTGTTAGAGCAGTGACTTATGTGCATTATTTAAGGGGTTTGGAGGATGCGGGGCAGTGCCCACTCGATAAACTTACCCAGGCAGATTTATTTGACAAGCAATGTCATGATCCGGTCATAAGTAGGGTGAGGTTCTTTGTGGAGCGAGGTAGACGACCATCTAGGAGAGAGAAAGTCAGTGAGTCAAAAGAAACTGTGCGAACACTCAGACAATGGGGCAAATTCACAATGAGGTTAAGTATACTTTACCATGTGTCTAAGAATCCGACAACCAAGAAAAAGACTTTTCAGTATGTCGTCCCGGCAGCTTTGAGAGGCTTGGTCCTAAAAGGGGTGCATGATGACGCAGGTCATCAGGGCCAGCACCGCACTCTTTGGCTAGCGAGGCAAAGATTTTACTGGTATTCTATGGAGAAAGACACTAAACTGTACGTGATGCAGTGTAAGAGATGTGTGTTGAGTAAGACTCCTGAGCCTGAGGCCAGAGCTCCACTTGTGTCAATAACCACTACAGCGCCGCTTGAGTTGGTTTGTATTGATTTCTGGTCGGCTGAGGATGTCAATAACAAATCGGTTGATGTGCTGGTAGTAACCGACCACTTCACAAAACTTGCATGTGCGTATGTCTGTCCGAATCAAACTGCGAAGTCTGTTGCCCGGGTTCTGTGGAACAATTTTTTTTGTGTGTATGGGTTCCCAGGACGGATTCATTCAGACAAGGGTGCAAATTTTGAAAGTTCTTTGATTGCTGAAATGTTGAAGTTGTCTAGTGTTACCAAATCTCGTACCACGCCCTATCACCCTATGGGTAACGGTCAAACTGAAAGGTTTAATCGTACTCTTGGTGACATGATAAGGTCTCTGCCTCCGAGGTCTAAAGCTGTTTGGCCTCAGATGTTGAACACACTGACTTTTTCGTATAATTGCACTAGACACGAGACAACTGGCTACCCACCTTTCTTTTTGATGTTTGGCCGTACTCCGAGATTGCCTGTAGATGTTTTGTTTGAGAGTGTAATTTTGGATGATGGAACTGTTGATGTGAGTAAATACGTCCAGTCTCTGGGGAAGGATTTAAGGGAGGCAATGTCAATTGCACAACTGAATGCACATCAGCAGCAGAGTAAACAAGCTGAATATTATAATCGCAAGTGCAAGGGTCATTCATTGGAGTTGGGCGATCGGGTCCTTCTGGCAAACAAAGGAGAAAAGGGAAAGAGGAAATTAGCTGATCGTTGGGAAAGCACGGTGTATATTGTGATCAGTAAGAACTTTTCTTTGAACACGTACAAGATTCGCCACCCTGTTAATGGTCGTACCAAAACTGTTCATCGAAACCTGTTGATGCCGGTGAACTTTTTACCATTGCCTGCTTGGGATGATTCTGTGAGTTCAGAGTGTGATTTGAGTTCAGACTGTGATTTGTCACATACTGACTGTCAGAAGAGTGATACTACAGACCGAATTTCTCAATGGATTACTAATCTAGACGAAGTCGCAGGGACTGACAGTGGTGAATTGAATGATGACATGATTGACAGTGGTGAGCATGAAATTTGTGATCATGAAGTGAGGAATCAAATTGAACAGGTTGGAGGGATGGAGTGTCATGATAGCTCTGAGAGAATGTCTGCTCCTTCAGCGTCTTTGTGCCTCACATCAATTGCTGGAACATCATTTGTGTCAGATGTTGGGACTGAAGTCTCTGTATCTCAGATTGTCGTGCCTGTAAATGATCTTGATGGTGACATTTCAGTGGCAGTGCGAGAGATCTCTGAGAGTTCATCTGAACGTGATTCGGTTTTTTGTCATGCTTCAAGAGAGCCTGGTGAACAGCAGAAAGTATATACAAGATTTGGTAGACTTATTAGACCTGTGAGTAGATTGATTCAAACAATGTCAACTCAAAGAGTTTATCCTGTTCTGGAAGTTTGATTTTTATTTATTTTTTTTTTTCAGTGTTTTTGATTGAGTGTACATCGGTCGATCTGTCAGAGGTGGCATGATCTTTCATGATCTGTCATAGATTAAGTTGTTTAAAACAAACAATCAGTGTAAGTGATTTATTGGTGTATGTCATATTTGAAACTATGTATATGGCATGGTTTTTCGAATGGTAGATTGGATTAGATTTAGCTACCCTTGATTTACCTGAATTTTAAACAAGATGGCTTTAGAGCTGTATAACCTAAGGTGGGTTATGTGTAATGACATCACCGATATATCAAGTGGATGACCTGTTCAATAATCTAGATTAAAACAGTGGGGGTGAATGTGACGAGTGTATGTTGTTACACTAGATTATTGACATAATTTAATCAAAAGCAGTATTATGTTTGGGGACTCTTATTTTGAAGACATTTATTTTGGAAGTTGCACAGTTGTCAATGGTCATGTGATCATAAACTTAATAATTTGCGTTGTTTTCAATTCTTCATACATGTTTATTTCTTATTTTGTTTGTATTGTTTTTGGTTTCATTATTGATAAATATTTCTGCACTAAATCAAGGAAGCACTATTACGTAAGCGACGTCAATTACCTGTGATTAATTGTGATCGTGTCTGTTATTTCTTTTGACACAGACAAAGTGAAGCTGAGAGTAAAGCAAAACAAAAGTACATCATTGTGTGGGATCTCTTTATTTAAAATCAAACACAACGCAGAAGAAAACCCACTACATTTGGATCCTATCTCTTCCTTACTACAGAATAATCAGGCCACACTGATGGATCCAGCAAATGAGAGAACCATTCACACGGCTGTCGAAATGCAAGGTGCTATGCTAGGAAGACACGAAGAGGAACTTACCGCAACTCGTCGTGTGGTCGAGACGCTGGCTGCTCAACTATCTGATTTGTCCACCCAAGTTCAGTTGCTCCGGAGAGATCCAACGCCTCCTCCAAGGTTGCCTGACGCACCAAAGCCGCGTGTCAATAATCCCCCGTTCTATAGTGGAGAGCCCTCTCAATGTCGCTCGTTCCTCACGCAATGTGAGGTGGTTTTTTCCCTCCAACCAGTCACCTATGCCCGTGAGCGAGCCCTGGTGGCCTACGTCATTTCACTTCTGACCGGGCGTGCCCGCAATTGGGGAGCTGCTGCGTGGGAAGCAGAGGCTGAATATACCTTGCACTTTGACTCCTTCAAAGATGAGATGTTGCGGGTATTCGACCGTTCGGCCCATGGTGAGGAGGCTTCCCGTTTGCTTTCTTCACTCCGCCAGGGAGGTCGATCCATGGTGGATTACTCCATAGAGTTCCGTACTCTCTCGACCACCAGCGGTTGGAACAAGACAGCCCTTGCGGCTCGCTTTCTGGAGGGACTTAGCACTCATGTCAAAGATGAAGTCATTGCCCACGAGCTGCCTACGGATCTCGACTCACTCATTGATCTCGCTATCTGGGTGGAGAAAAGATTTGATCTTCGCCGCCGCGTCAGAGGCGCTGACTCCACCTCCTCTTCTTCGGTTGCTGCATCTTCTCCTCCCATCTCCATTCCTGTTCCAGAGCCTATGCAGCTCGGCGGTTTGCGTATCTCTGCCAGGGAGAGAGAACGACGCCTCGTCAATCGCCTCTGCATGTACTGCGGAGCTGCCAACCACTTTGTTTTCGAGCTGCCCCGTAAAAGCCAACGCTTGCCAGTAGAAGAGGGGGTACTGGTGAGCGCGACTTCCTTGATCTCCTCGTCCATGTCCTGCACAACCGTTACGATAGCCTTGAGCTGGGCTGGTACCACTGTTTCATGCAAGGCTTTAATAGACTCAGGAGCTGAGGAGAATTTCCTCGACGAAGCTTGGGCTCGAAGACAAGGTATTCCGTTGAGGAGCCGTAAACAGACCACACCCCTTTTTGCCTTAGATGGAAGCCCCCTGCCCAGTATCGATCTTCAGTCTATCCCTTTAGCCCTAACTGTTTCAGGAAACCATCATGAGACTCTCTTTTTAGTTTTTTATTCCCCCTATTCCCAGGTAGTTCTAGGTCACCCCTGGTTAGTCAGACACAACCCCCACTTCGATTGGTCCTGTAATAGTATTCTTTCATGGAGCCTGTCCTGTCATGTCAATTGTCTGTTATCCGCTAATCGTTCTGTTTCCCCTGTCTCTGTTTTTCCCGATTTGTCTGGGGTTCCGGAGGAATATCATGATCTTCCCCTAACGCTTATCATTTAGTCCGCATTAAGTAGGGGGCATTAATTCGGCCTCGTCAACGCACCTGCAGTCTTTCAGGCGTTAATCAACAACGTTCTGAGAGACATGCTTAATGTTTTCGTCTTTGTTTATTTAGACAATATTCTGATTTTCTCACCGTCTCTCCAAGTTCATGCGCCGTGTCCTCCAGTGCCTCCTGGAGAACCGTCTGTTCGTAAAAGCAGAGAAATGCACGTTTCACGCCCACTCCGTCACCTTTCTTGGATCTGTTATCTCGGCAGAGGGGATAAGCATGGATCCCGTCAAGGTACGAGTCGTTACCGAGTGGCCCATCCCTGAGTTTCGAGTCGCGTTACAACGTTTTCTAGGATTTGCCAATTTCTATCGACGCTTTATACGCAGTTTCGGTCAAGTAGCCGCGCCTCTTACTGCGCTCACCTCGGTCACATCGAGTTTTAAGTGGTCAGAATCTGCTCAAAGGGCTTTTGATCATCTAAAGCATTTATTTACTACCGCGCCTATTCTTGTGACTCCTGATGTATCCAAACAGTTCATTGTCGAAGTTGATGCGTCTGAGGTGGGCGTTGGGGGCGTTCTTTCCCAGCGCTCAGACTCAGATAATAGAGTTCATCCATGCGCGTATTTTTCTCACCGCCTCTCGTCTGCAGTTCGTAATTATGATGTGGGGGATCGTGAACTCCTTGCCATCCATTTGGCATTGGGCCAGTGGAGACAATGGTTAGAGGCCTCTACCGTTCCGTTTGTAGTCTGGACTGATCATAGAAATCTGGAGTACATTCATTCTGCCAAGAGACTTAATGCGCGTCAGGCTCGCTGGTCATTGTTTTTCGCTCGTTTCGATTTTACGATCTCTTTTCGACCTGGCTCCAAAAACGTCAAGCCAGACGCCTTGTCTCGTCTTTTCGACCCCACTGACGCCATCTCCATGCCCCGGGAGATAATCCCTCCGGGGCGTGTTATTGGTACCGCCATCTGGGGTATTGAGAGGCTCGTTAAGCGCGCTCTATCTCATTCGATCGCTCCGCGTAACATTCCTAAGAACCTCCTTTTTGTCCCGGTTTCCGCTCGCCCGGCAGTCTTTCAGTGGGCTCACTCTTCCAAGTTAACTTCGGTCCGTCAACGATTTTGGTGGCCCATTATAGAACGCGTTATTCGTCGCTTCGTTGCCTCTTGCGCTATTTGCGCTCAGACTAAGTCTGGTCACTGTCTTCTTAGACCATTTCCCATTCTGTCGCGTCCTTGGTCCCACATAGGTCTTGACTTTATTACCATCCTCCCCTCCTCGGCTGGTAATACTGTAATTCTAACCGTGGTAGACCGTTTTTTCCAAATCCGCTCACTTTATACCGCTTTTTTAAAACTCCCCTCCACCAAGGAAACAGCTCAAGTACTGGTATCTCACGTTTTCAAGAACCACGGGCTTCCCTCTGACGTCATATCAGACAGGGGACCTCAATTCGCGTTCCAGTTCTGGAAGGAGTTCTGTCATCTGATTGGTGCGTCTGTCAGCCTCTCGTCTGGTTTCCACCCTCAAACCAACGGGCAGGCTGAACGCACTAACCAGATAGTCGGTCGACTTTTGCGCAGCCTGGCGTTTCGGAATCCCTCTACGTGGGTCGAGCAATTACCCTGGGCAGAATATGCTCACAATTCTCTCCCGTCCTCCACTACCGGTCTGTCGCCGTTTCACTGTTGTCTGGGATACCAAGCTCCCCTTTTCTCCTCTCAAGAGACCGAGTCCAATGTCCCATCCGTTCAGGCTTTTATTAGATGCTGTAAACGTACTTGGAGACGGGTGAGAACAGCGCTGTGTCGTTCAAGGGTTCGCATTCTAAGAAATGCAAATAAACGTCGTGTCAAAAGTCCTAGGTATGTGTGTGGTCAAAGAGTGTGGCTTTCCATTCTCAATTTGCCTCTTCAGGCACCGTCTCATAAATTAGCTCCCCGTTTTATCGGACCTTTTCAGATTTCCCAGGTCATCAATCCAGTCACGGTTAAGTTGAGGCTTCCTCCTAAGCTCCGGCGCATTCACCTGGTTTTTCATGTATCCTGCATAAAGTCAGTCATACGCGCTCCTTCTCGTATTTCTGTTCCACCCATTCAGGCCGTAGGCAGATCTGTCTACACTGCAAGTGCAAGATTCTTGATATACGTCGTCGCTGTCGTGGCCATCAATTCCTAGTTGATTGGGAGGGCTACGGTCCTGGGGAGAGAAGCTGGGTTCCCTCCCGGGACATCCTGGACCGCTCTCTCATTGATGATTTCCTTCGGAACCACCAGGTCCCTTTCTCGGGAGCGCCAGGGGGCGCTCGCTGAGGGGGGGGGGTGGCACTGTCATGAGTCTGGTTCTTCTCTCTGGCTTTTCGTTTCGTTTTCCCCCCTCTGCTGGTCACTACCTTGCTTTTCCCCTTTTTTTCCCCTTCAGCTGATTCTCATTAGCTGTTATCTCGCTGAATCGTTTCACCTGTTCTCTCCTCTAGAATGCTTGCTATTTAATGTTCCCTGTTTTATTGCCTTTTGCCTGATTATTTCGTTAGAGTGTGATGCTGGTGTATTTACGAACCCTGCTGTATCCTTCTTGTCTTGTCGTGTCCAAGTCCTGTCAACAGTCTGGTTCAGGTCAGCTAAGCCATTCCACTGTCTATTAACCTTCTCTTCTACTCTGTGTCCAGCCCTCCCGCTGTCGACGAACGCCCTGAGCTGTGTTCTACGCATTGCTGCCGCTCAGTACATGGGGGACGATAGGTCTAGAAGTCTACTAGCCGGTCTCCCTGATTATCTGCTGCATTCCAGCCACGAACGAGAGAGTTGCGAGGGAGCTGCTGACCCGTTTAAAGGGGACCTTCTTTTGAGTCTGACCTGTTATCCTTTCTAAAAGATTTCTGCATCCACCTGTGTTCCTGTTTAAAGAGACTATTTATTTTGCATAGCCTGCAGCTTCCTGTGTTCCCGTTACAAGAGACTTGCTCCCTCAATAAACTCTAACTTTCATTTGCATTTGGATCCTATCTCTTCCTTACTACAACACACACACACACACACACACACACACACAGACATGCTTTAATCTTATAAAAGCTGATTATAAAGCACATTTTAACTTTATTCCAATCACAGGTCCGCCATGATAAATGTTAAAATACTTTTATATGTAAACCTTTGCTTTATTCTATTTATTAGCTCTAGTATTATTAGTATTATTATATTTTACTTGTTTGTAATGCAGTATATCAATGTAAAGCTTCAATGATCAAATGGGATTTGATTAAAGGGTTATTTCACCCTAAAATTTAATTAAGTCCATAAATTACTGACCCTCGAGTCATCCTATGTGTATATGACTTTCTTCTTTCAGATGAATCCAGTCGGAATTATATAAAAAATTGGAAATTGGAATTATATAAAAAAAGATCTTTCAAGCTGTTTAATGCCACTCAGCAGGTGTTGCATGCATCGGTCCAAAAGAAGTTAAATAAAAAGTGCCCATCCATAAAAAATGTGTCTCACAGGGCTCCGGGGGGGAAACAAAGGCCTCCTCACGATGCTAGTGACACACTCGGAACAGTCACTAATTAGAAGTACAAACCAAGGATTTGTAAAGAAGAATGTCAGAGGATTTCGATATAAACCATGAAGAGACGGGCTTTTATTTGCTAAAGTAAGGAAACTTTTCTTCCTTTGCTCCTGTTAACAAACGTTGGTTTTCATGATACTCACTGGCGCATGCAAAATGCTGACCTCATACAGTATGTCATCCGCCCGGAGCTGCATCCTTGTACAACTGTTGGCACACGCTACATTAAAGTGATTATTATGTTTTGAATATGAATACTTTTCTCACAAAAATGCACTGATTCACTACAGGAAGTCTTTGTTCACTCCCTGGAGCCGTGTGAGATACTTTGTTAATGGATGGGTGCTTTTATTTAACTTCTTTTGGACTGATGCATGAACCACCTGCTGAGTGGCATTAAAAAGCTTGAAAGGTAAAAGACAATTTTTTTATATAACAAGACTGGATCCATCTGAAAGAAGAAAGTCATATACACGTAGGATGACCAGATGAGTAATTGATTGTCTAATTTTCATTTTTGGGTAAACTAACCCTTTAAACCAGTGGAGCATATTAAAATTATATTTAAAAAATAAGAGGTTAAATTCAAATTTCCTATGGATATTTGTTATTGCACATAAATCCTGAAGGGCTTTGAGATCCCAACCATAAAACTGTCACGGTTCTGCAGGTATGCCATAGTTGGCCACCAGATGTCACTGTGTATTTTTTTGAGCACATGGCTTGTTGTGTGTTGTTGGTGCCATGTGCTCTCCTGTCTATTTTCTGACCCCGCCCATCTCGTTACTTCGTTATTCTTTCAGTTGCTCCGCCTGTGTCTTCCTCGTTAGCCTTCTCATTTGTCTCCCTATTTATTCTCCTTGTGTCTGCAGTCCTGTGCTGGTTCCTTGTTGTGTTTGGTAAATGTTCCTGTTTCCTCGCCATGCCCTGCCATGCCATGCCATGCCTTGCTGTGCCCTGTCCTGGCCGGCCTGCCTGTGTTTCCCCTCTTGGGGTAGTTTTTGTTGTTTATTTTGCTTTACTTTTCACTAAATAAAAGCCCATTCTTTCCTGGATTTGAGTCCTACCTCATCTCTCTTCTGGGACCATGACAGAAGGAACCAGCCAAATGAGGACTCAGCGGAGAATGGGCTCAATCCAGCTACCAGCCTCCACTACCTGCAGCCCCCTCTACCAACTCATGCTTCCCATTGCAATACTAAGTTTTCTGCGTCAATCGGGGGCTCACTTAAGGGAGTTTGCTGTGGAATTTAGGATTGCTGCGGAGGGGCTGGACTACAACAATGTGGCTCTCAAAGACCTGTTTTCCTATACCCTTGATGAGCCCATCAGCACCTGGAGGAGGTTCATCATGAAGCACTTGCCCTTTGTGGTGTTTGTGGACTTTCTAGCCTCCACAATGGGAGGCAGTTAGAGGTGCCTTTTTCCATCATGGCCGTCATTCCAGAGTCTCATCTCTTCGTGGCTGCCTTTCCAGGGCCTCTCCACAAGATGGCTGCCAGTCTGGAACCTCTTCACAAGGGGGGCTCAAGGCATTTGAGACTAATTTCCTGTTTTCCTAATTGCCTTTTTTGTCAGTGTGAGCAGCTGGCATCACTGTGGTGGTCCATAGTCTGGTGGTCCTGGAAGACCCGACTCTGTTGGTCCCTAGTCTGATGGCCTGGGAAGACCCGACTCAGGTGGTCCTATGTTCAGTGGTACATAGGAAGGGCCACTTCGGAGTTTGCTCCGGCTTCCCAGGAGTCTGCCTTAGAGTCCACTCAAGAACCTGCTAAAGTCCAGGAGCCTTCAGAGTCCAGTCCAGAGCCTGCTTCAGTCCAGGAGCTCTCAGAGTCCACTCAAGAATTTGCTCCATTTCAAGAATCTGCTCTAGAGCCTGCTCTGGCCCTTGGATCTGCTCAGCTATGGTGGTCAGGAGCTCTGCCTGTGCAGCCGTAGTGGTTGGCAACACCACCATGTTGGTCTTCAGCCCCACCTGCACCGTTGTGGTGATCTCCACCTCAACCTGGTCCACTGTGGTGGCCCTCTGCCCCATATGCTTTGTTGTGATGGTCATCTGCTCCACCATGGGGATCTTCAGTCACGAATGCTTTGCTGTGGTGATCTTCTGCACCGCCGTGGAGGTCTTCGGCCTCTTCTGAACAACTGTGGTAGGCTTCAGCTCCTCATGTTCCATCACAAGGGCCTAGCCCACCATCCATCCCCCGATTCACTTCCGGTTAACCTCCCTTCTCTACTTTTTTTTCTGTTCTGGTATGTGGAGCGTCTGGAATCCATTCCGTAAAGGATCCTGTCACGGTTCTGCTGGTGTGCGGTAGTTGGCCACCAGATGCCACTGTGTGTTTGTTTGAGACAACATGGCTTGTTGTGTGTTGATGGTGCCATGTGCTCTCCTGTCTATTGTCTGACTCCACCTGTCTTGTTACCTTGTTATTGTTTCAGATGCTCCACCTGTGTCTCCCTCGTTACCCTCCTCATTTGTCTCCCTATTTATTCTCCTTTGCTGCGTCCCAATTCGCATACTATCCATCCTAAATAGTATTTAAAATTAGAATTAGTAGGTCTCAAATCATAGTATTCCAAAGGTACAAAGGATGGTTTACTGCTTCTGGTAGAAATTCGAAGTGCAGATCCGTGCACTTTCTAACAGCTAAGATTGTCCACAACACATTTTTGGGGTAGACTAGGATTTGATTTCTCTTCAATACGGAAGGAGAATAAATTAAACAAAATATGGATTCTTCACAAAAAGAGTACATACTTTTAGGGCATAGTATAAGTAGGCGAACTGGGACACCACACTTTTGTCTGCAGTACTGTGGTGGTTCCTTGTAATATGTTAGTATATTAGTATGTTTCTGATAAATGTTCCTATTTCCTTGCTGTTCTGTGCTGTGCCGTTCCCTGTCCTGGCCTGCCTGCCTGTTTTTTCCCCCTTGGGGTATTTTTTGTTGTTTATTTTGTTTTACTTTATACTAAATAAAAGTTCATTCTTTTCTGCATTTGAGTCCTCACCTCATCTCTCTGCCGGGACCATGACAAAAGGCAGTAAAGTCCATCTAAACACAAAATTAGGCTTAAATGACTTTAAAAGCTAAGGAAAGATTTTAACCTTAATGGGTCAGTGGATCTCTACTTGCAATTTTATATTTTTTTCTGTTTTACTCCTGTTAGAGTAGGTTTTTTTTCTTCTTTTTTTTCTTGAACTAACTTAACCATCTTGAGTGCAGCAGTTGTAACAAGTCAATCCCGATTATGTCACTTCATTGCCCAAAGGATCGGATAACAATATACACCAGGTAACTGTCAAGAAAATTTCTCACATTATGATTGTGCTGTTGCAGTGTTAAAGATTTTTAGCTTTTCTGTAGTGCACAACACCTTCAACCATCCTCTTAAATGTGTGATATCTGGAGAAAAACAATGCTTTAAAGGAATAAGTGCATCGATTTACATCTCTGTCCCAAGCGAAAGTATTCCCCATTGTTTTTGTTGGTTGCCTAAATAAGATTTAGTCTGCATGAGTACCATTTATTTTAAATAAGACGTTGCTCATTACCAATATCTGATTGTGAAATGTTTACTTTTTAATTTAGTTTTACTATTTATATGGTAATATTTAAATAGGTTACTATTAAATTCATGAACAAAAAACAATTATAACAATTGCCTGAGCACTGAACTCCTATATGATTAGACTTTTTTATCTCTTGAAGTCCGAATATTTGACAGTCATCTTATTGACTAGACATTTTTAGAAATACAATCTTCAATTATGCAATTATAAGATTTTTCTTCCTTCCCATCTTGCCGTTCTTCTGCTCAGCAGCATTGACTTAAGTGTGTTAGCTGCTTAATTAAATGATTCTTGATTAAAGCCAGAGCCTGGTGTGAACAGCACATCACATTTCACTGCTTTATAATTGGCTGTTTGTTACATATGCTCAGACTGTGATGTGCAGAGGGCACAATTTATTAGATTTCACTTGCATCTCTTAGTTGAGCAGTTAGTCAGAGTGCACATGTGATAGACTTAGAGTTAAACCAAAGGAAACCCTATCTCTTTTTGTTATGTTAAATGTTTTAGAGTGTGTTGGCAGACTTTACGGCATCCATTTTCCAGCTATTTCACATGCAGAGAGTGTAGATTTATCAGTATATAATGTTTACTGCTTCAAGCAACTACATGATTAAATTACTGTATAACAATAAAGATGATATTATTGTTTCTTGTAAAATGGTATAAAGCTACTCAAAAAAAAATGGCTTCAAAATTCCAACTTTGGTGTCCCACAGGGGAAAAAAAGAAAGTGATATTGGTTTGAAACAACATGGGGTCAGTAAATGGATAAGCAATACAACTTTTTATACTTAAATATGTGTCTGTTTAATTGTGTGTGATGTCAGATATTGGTCATAATGGAGGTCCTATAGGCTATATGTTGGTTAATTTAGACAGATTTCAGCAGAAATATGCTCCTGGAAAAGGTATTTTCTCTTTCCTGTCGTCTGACACCACAGTCCAGGTCTGTCACGGACTGGAAATCCTGGAAAATTTGAGAAAATCTTAACTGCTCTAATATAATGAATAAAATGTCCTATTAGGATCAGCAAAGCATAGCAGTCTGTTGTGTACTGTTAATCCACATCAGAATATAGATTAATAATCAAAAATCACTATCTTTGGTGCCACACGTGTAATAGTTAGACAAAATTAGGTCATTAGTGGTGTTTGTTTCACAATTTGTGACAAGTACAAGAATGATACGTCAGACTATGGGTTGTGATAACAGGTGATTAAACAAGCAATTAAACTTATATAAGCACCAGAGATTTTATCGATCAACTTTGAAAATGATGGCATGTAAACGACTCCTGAGTAACCACATATAAACTGTCTGAAAACCACTCAGAAAATATAAGTAACATTTAGAGTAGAAGGACAATTGCTTAGCACATGCTGAAGCTTCCTGAATGCTCAGGAGCTTAGAAAGACTGACCTGAAAATAATTGTATTAAAGTATTAAGCCGAAGACTCTATTTGAATCATCAGATAAGTTAAAAAGGATTTAATTAAATTAAATAATATTTTTAAAGTCCCATTTAGAGTTTAAACGATCCCTGTCAACTAAAAAAAAAAAAAAAAAAAAAAAACTTATTTCAGTGTAAAAAGAAAACATCATTTAAATATTAAATTATTAAAGCAATAAAACTATCAGTATGTTCTTATTTTAGATGTAGTGGATTTTTTTTTAAGTGCTACAGTTGCATCTGGAAGTGTTTTTCACTGTTAATATACTTTACTGAAAAGTTTTAACAATTTTGTTTTTACATTTTAATTTTTGCCTGTAACATTTTTGCTGTCTTGCTCCTTTTTTACTCTTAAAATTTGCTATAATGTTCCCATGTTATAAATGTAGTTATTTACAATTCATAAGCATGATCTAATACTAAATTGCACCTGTGAAATATTACCTTCTCACCTCAAAATGATAGATATTTCTACTGTATTACTGTTCACACATACCTTTTCTTGAAAGATGGCAGGCAGACTGAAAGCAGTCTGTGAGTTATGAAGGAAAAAGAGAAAAACATTACTATTGCCCAAGTCTCCCATAATTAATGAGTAATTAAGGTGTTACAATTAGAGTTGTACTATTATAATTGATTGTAATAGCACAGTTTGTGACATCCTAATTGAATATCTTTGTCATCCAGTTATACAATGGTATGGCAACTAAAAACAAACAATTATAAACAAGCACATCTTTTCAGATATGATGGATCGTTTCCATCCAATTGCATCCCAGGAGTGAAACCGTGGTGTATGGACACATTTTTTTTTTTGTGAGGTGGGAGGAATCTTCCCGTCGTGTTAAGAGGAAGCAGATCAACACGCTCCAGTGACAGCACGTCTGTCACAATACAAACGGCCTCTGCTGTACATCAAGCAGGCAGCCTGACTTCAGGACGCAGCTATTGTCTGGTTTTTATTATCTGCTGCACATGACAAAGGACAGCATTCTCCCCTGGAATTCACGGCCGCCTCACTCCACAATATGTGTTGTGCTTCCCCAAGGTTATAATAAGAATTTATTCTCCCCCTCCCTCACTTGGCAGATTGGAGGGAAGCCGATGATGTATGAGCCATCGTGTGTTATTTATTTGCCAAACTCTCCCAGATGTGGGGCTATCATTTATCTACTGACAAATCAAACTTTCCAAACAACCTCTGCTGTGACCCGAGCCAGAGCAGAGCAGTGCTGCTGGTACACACACACACACACACACACACACACTTCTGATACCTCTGCTGTGACCCGAGCCAGAGCAGAGACATTGGCGGGTCAGGACACATACATAAAAACACACACACACAGATACGTCTCATGCACAATCACAACAACAACATGCAAAGCTTCAAACATTCTTTAGATATATTAGAGGCTGGGGAAGATGTATCAATGCAGTTAAGTCCATTTCTGTTCAGGCACATACCTCATAGTCTTGAGAGTATGATATTGTCTGGGGAAAAAAAACATTCATGTCATTGAACACATGTTTCGGGGCATGTTCCCACACAATATAAAGTAAGCTGTCACAATGGAATTCGTCATCAAATTTCACAACACAAAATTATATACAATTATAGGTTTTCCACAAAAAAAAAAAAATATTCCAAGTAAAAAAATTCTAAAACACCAAACATAATACGAAGCATGAAAAAATGCTAATGCTTTGGACAAATTATGTAAATTCACGAGACGGCTAGTCTGAAGAGCAAACTCCAGCGTCTGAGCGCTCTGAAGCAGAACCACACAGAACACTCTGAGCGTCTACTCAGACTCTGTCCGGCTCAGTCTGTTCTGGATTTGGTCTAATCATTTTGCAATTCTAAGCAAGCAGACTGTGTTCTTCATTCTTCTAGTATTTCAGTCTCTGACTCCAGGAACAAGAAAAGAAGAGCATGCCTGTAATGAAATGATCGTATGTCTCTTTTATGCTTTGAATCTCTGATGAATGCCATACTGTGATGACAAGCATGACCTAGTCAGTGAAATAATGATCGATACAACTGTGCAGCACGAAAGCCCAAAATAATAAACAGCTTTCGAACTCTGAGTGGGCAGAACAGCAAGACAGCACAACAGAAAGAGGAAAAGAGAGAGGAGCAGACGCACGTGCCTGCACATGCCTGCTACAGAATGATTGATTTTTGATTATATAATTAATCGTGAACAATAATGATATATCATATAAGATCAAATTGATTTTAAAAGAGTCAAAATGGTTCTATAAAGAGTCATTTTATGGGTTCAATAGGCCAGATGGTAATAGTCTAAGAATAGTCTATAAATAGTTCCAGTTCTGGCTTCTGATTGGTCAATACAGCATTTCAGTCATTCTACCTGCCTCAATATAGTAAGGTCTATGATTTGAAACACCTGTTTTCTGTTTCAGTGCTATCATAAATTCTGTTCCATTGCAAAATTCTATTATGTCAGGAATTATATCTTCTACTGGTAGAATGCCAGAACTTGCTCGTTAAAATCAGGTTTAAGTTGAAATTTGAAGCGTTAATACATTTATTATGAAATAAATAAGGCACCCGAAGCCATGCTGTATTATAAATGTACTTTTTGTATGCCTTATTGCTTACATATATATAATGTTATTTCTAGTAAAATTTGATAACTCTTGATGTGTGAAAATGTGTCATTTATTATAGCACTGACCATTTGTCAATCGTCTTCTTTTACAATGACACCTAAAAGTAGCAAATATAGTAATAATAATAATAATAATAATAATGATAATAATGAATAGATTCACGTTTGTTTATAATGACTTTTAAGCAAAATGTCTAATTAGTAATATCATGTTTGGCAGTTTCAGTCAAATGTATCTTTACAAATCAGTAATTAAAGCAGGATAGATAGATAGATAGATAGATAGATAGATAGATAGATAGATAGATAGATAGATAGATAGATAGATAGATAGATAGATAGATAGATAGATAGATAGATAGATAGATAGATAGATAGATAGATAGATAGATAGATAGATAGATAGATTGATTGATTGATTGATTGATTGATTGATTAACTATACCAACTGGCAAAAAAAGCATTTGACCAGACATGTTTCCAGAAGGATGAATATGATAATATGTGAGGAAGTGAAGTGTTAGTGTCTGTGACTGTAATACTGCCCCCCACTGCTTGTGACTGAGCAAACAATGACTTCAGCTTTAATCAATGTTGTCACTAGTAAAACTACAGTTACTGTGGTAAAAAAAAAAAAAACATGGTAAATGTCTTGTTTACTGGGTTTTGCCAACTATTGTAGGTGTCATGGTTACCATGATTTTACTACAAAAATACAACTTACATCTTTGAACCTGAAATGAATATAAAACGGAACCCAGGTCTATGGCACGTCACGTGACAGATAGAGTTTAATCAGCCCAGTTAGCAGCTGTGTTCATTTAGAGTAGTTAAACACAATGAAACTCAAAGACAGCCACGGATGACCGATGTAATACAGAGAGTAAACATAAGGCGCTCATCTGATTAATAAAGAAAACAGAATACATTTTATAACAGACATTAAAAGAGCATATTTACTACTACTCACCATAGACTGTATAACTCACCCAACCTGCGGCTCTTGTAAACTGATGGCAAGTATCGCGATGTGTGCTGAATGAGACTTCTTGAACGTGATTTCATTTCACGCTAGAGGCGCTTGACCACGCTTCAGTTTTTGATGCTTTGGGAGTGAGAATGGGTTGACGCACAGCGCGTGATGAGCGTGGTGGGAGTGGCGGCGCTGTATATTAATTATGTATTATTATTATTTAGGTATTTTTCGGTTATTATTTCGAAGCTGTGTTGATTTGCTGTTTATTGATATTTTTAAAACTATAAGGCTACATCTATCAACATTTATTTAGATGTTATCATTGTATTCATTCATTTCTTTATTTTAATTATATTATTTCGGTCTTATTACCGGTGAAATATTACAGTAAGCCAGAACACGGGCCGAGCGGGGCTCATTCTAAGCCCATTAGCCACAATCCAACGCGGACATTCATATCACAGAATCTGACAGCGATCAGCGGCTCATCAGCGACAGCCTTTTTAAGCAGCCTTTACAATAACCTTAATAAAAACTTTTAACTATAGAGTATAAAGTAAAAAAAAAATATAATAATAAAAAAAAGATATGTAGGCCTGTCTCTGCTAGTTCATTTATTTATTTATTTTTTATTTTTTTGGTTCTTTTTATTTGAACTAGCCTATATTGTTTCTAAATGTGAAAATGTGTTACAGTTATATGTCAAGGACTTGATATTGAATTCTGTAACTTAAAAAAAAAATCTAGGCCTATGAAAAAAATAAAAATCAATAAAAAAGTAACAAAAGAACCTTTGCGCATTTTACAGCAAACAAGTTTTAATATGTGTTTTTGTCACCAGCAATACAGTATGTTGCTCAGTTTTGTTACAGTAAGTTAAGCTCCGATTTTTTTAAAGTTTCAGTGAGTTTCTTCTGTTGTCCTGTGGAAAAAAATACAAAAATTAATTAATCAGAAAATATCGTGCTGATGCACGAAAGATGCCTCCAATTAAAATGCATTAGTTTAAAAAACGTGCTGCAATCACGAAAATAACGAAATAAACGTGTCCCTGCCACGAATAAATAGATTAAATTACGTGACCAAATCACGAACTGCCGTGAGACTGGGTTGCACTAAGATGTAACATGAAACGTAATGTGACATGATTGTCTAACTGTTCACAGCTTGTTATGCAACACGTATGCCTCTTACAGTGTACAAACACTTTGTTCCATTGACTTTAGGAAATAAAAGTAATTATCATTTTTAAAAATGGACATTTAAATGTCTGGCAAAGACAGTCCTTGACGAATCATCTCTGATGCCAGTGACAGGCAACAAGAACATTTCAGATGACTCAGAAAGCCCTGATTCCAGCTGAATGAGCATCTGAGCTAAATGGCATCAAGGCATGTTCTGCTGGTTTGATAAAAACAGGGGGCTACATGGACAACCAACATAAATAGGTTCTGGGGTTCCAAGTAAACTCAGAACTCTTTTGGATGAAATATTGGCTTTGCACTAAAACCACAAACAAAACGACTGTTGCGCTTGCAGCCAAACTCAATATTTGTCTTTGGTGAATGCGAGTGCTACGATCAAATGTGACCCTGGAGTAACTGTAGCTCACATCAGAAGCGAGCAGCAGTTTTTCCTTTAATTTGTTGAAAGAGTGTGAAGCTGAAGGTCTTGTTTGTACCACTGGAAAATATGAAGAGAAGATTCTTTGGGAGAAGCTCAGAGATGATACTGAAGGATTTCACCTTAACGTCTCCCGAGAGCAGAGCGTGAAGCAATTACTACCAAATGTTCAAGCCATTGTTCTTACTGACAATCTCTTGTGTCGCGAATCCCTGGAGAGTTAGTGCTGTGTGCGGCGGGTAGCCGTAGCAACAAAATCTTCTATTTCATCGCTGAAGTTTTCAGATAACAAATCTGTGTTTCCTGGATGGAAAACTAGGAAATGAGGCCTGTCGAAAAACATGCTTGCCAGAGTTAACAGAAACAGTGAATGATTTCCTTACAACTTGGAGCACAAAGTGCAAGTAATGGATTTGATCATATCTGGCACAGAAACATGTGACTAAACAGAAGATAGAAATAACAACAGGTCTATTGGAATCCAAGCACTGGAGCTCCTTTCCATGACAGGAAAAATCGTATAATGGATATTGTTAGTTCAAAGAATGTGATTGGCGTATAAATTCACTGCATCTGATTGATGTCTTATTAAGACACGTCCAACACGGCTAATACGCAAAATCCCAACTGGCAAAGTCTCTGAATATCACATTACATTTTCAAATCATTTCTTCAAGCCTGCAAGCACAGCTTTGAATCAGTGTCGATATTTGTCAGGGGACAGTAAATGCCATTGTGGGGTACTTATTCACTGGTAAGTGTCTGGTCCCGCAGTGAATAGCGTGTCCCGCCTCGGATTTGTATCGCTGTTCCAAACGCTCATCTGCTGACAATGGAAGAGTTGGCTGTATTAAGCTGTCACTCATCACCACATCCCTTGTTGAGACGCACAAGCAAGACTGACACAATTATATCCCGTCCTTCACAACTGAGAGCAACACAGTCAATATCTGGCTGGTGGAGAGTGCGTTTCAGATTTACAATTACTGTAATTCACATGCAGCAGGATCAAAGCAACTCAATGGGATGTTATCCACACAACAACAGTGCATATAAAATCGCTTGGTTTGATGGCTCATGCAGTGGAATTTGTGAAGGGTGACATTATGTCTGTGTTCTGAAGCACATAATGGACTAAATGTGTGTCAGCTGATACCAGTCATTCATTATTACTAAATCAAACCCCTTTTTAATCAATTCTTCACTCACTTGTAGCCTATAGTGAGCTCATGACAAACCAGTGCTGAAATACAGCACCTATATACACCTATTCTTTATTGGTATCGAAGTTTCCATGAAGAACCTCAACGTCCAAGGAACCTTTTAATTGCACAAAAGGATCTTCATTGTGGGAAAGTGTCCTTTAGATTGGTAGAATGTTCTTCACACGTTGAAAAAATGGTTCACTGAAATGTTCATTGGGGAACCAAAAATTGTTATAAAAAAAAACCTTTTAGAGCCTTTATTGGTCTGGCACGCAAAACTTTATGGGAAAATGGATGTTATGGATTCAATCAATTGTTAAGTCCCCCATCCTTAAGTGAGGTTTGATGATTCACGAAGCCATGGGTCTTTATTAGTTTAAAGAACCCCAAAGTGCAAAAACGCTGCATTAGTCCATAATAGATTACACATGATGTATGTTTACAACCAAAGTCAAGATCTCAGACACTTACTGTATTCTGTGGATGTTTGATGGTTTGTTGATGTGGGGGAAAAAGCAACTGTGTTAACATTTCAGTAAATAGTAGGGGCGTCAAATAAAAAGATGTATATTCTCAAATATACTTCAAGTTAATACATAACTTGTGTGTGAAATAACCCTAATATCTTAGAATTCATATTTTATAAATGCATTATATGGGGCACTGTTCATTTTTAGTCCGGTCCAAATTTTTCAAGCACAAATTGTATTGACCATATCGTTCACTTTTTCATAATAATCCCAATTCATGTGGTGTACAAACGTATTTTCCGAAAAAGACATAGTAATATCATAATGCAAAGCAGAGACAGCTGGTATGTGTAAAGATATTCTATTTGTTTGTATTGTGTGTTGATCTAAAACAGCTTTACTGAGACGAATCGAGTATAAAAAAGACTTATGCTGACTCCTCCAAGTGATGTGCCCTTACATTTATATTTATGCATTTGGCAGACCCTCCTTACAGTGATTCACAGTATGCAGTGTGTTTACACTGTGTGTGTTCCCAGGGAATCAAACCCACTACTTTGGCATTGTTAGTACTGTGTCAAATGTTTATGAAGACATACATTAAACATGACAAACACAAGGGGTTAACTGCAATACCACAAGATCCACAAAGCCACAAAACTGACAACATTTAGACGTAGTTTATGTCAACGATATTTATGAGACTTCCCCAGATCCCCAGAATAGTTTTTTTATTTTATTTTTTCTCTGTCTTGTCTTCAAAATATTGAGTTGTTTTTTACTTATTGACTTCAGAACTATAGTCTAAATTCAAAACTTAGGAAAAAAAAAATCCAGGATGTGCAAAGAATCCCTGAGACATTTCGAGTGTTATAATATGACTGATCACAACATGAACTGCAGGACAACAACATTCTGATTAATATTATATTTTTGATTTATAGTATGTCATGTACATTAAATATGCTAGCCCAAATTCCATAACCAGATTAAGCTTCCAGTTTCTAGAAATTTGAATAAGACAGCTAGCATATGTAAAAGCAATAGACTGTGCTTACATGCACAAACATATTGTGATATTAATCAGAATCTGGTTATTTTCTGATATTTTCTTATGGCATCAAGTAAAAACATTATTCTTATGGTCATAACCAGATTAAGCCAAAATTCAGCATAAGACACCTGTCCCATGCCAATCATAATCAGAATTGTCAGTTTCAGTCACGCAACAGAGGGACGCAGACAGGTAAGTTGTATAAAACACAGAGTTTACTGAACAGAGGCACGGAACTGGACAGGAATGCAGACTGGAGAGTGTCAATATGCAGAACGAATGTAGATCCGAACGGACCCGAAGCAGAAGAAGGGCAGATGGCGGATAACAGAAGATTGGTAAGCATTAGGTAATGCGTCCTTAGTGTTTGTACGGAGGAGACCAGACAAGGGAGTGCAGGAGCGGTGTCACTTTATAGTGAGTACTGATGATGAGGTGCAGTGAATCAGAAATCTGGAGAACGTGAACGAGTGGGTGGAGCGTGTGATCTGGTGACGGTGGGTTGTAATTGGTCTGTGATGGTGGTGACTCTGTGACATCAGTCATGTAAACACCTTATCCGAAAAATCCACAGTTTCACACATTCATTATAAAAATGTCCATGTGATTGATTGATTGATTGATTGATTGATTGATTGATTGATTGATTGATTGATTGATTTGATGCATGTTACTAACATTTTTGTTTATGCTTCAAGCATTTATTTATTTGTTTGACGCATTTCCAGATGAAATTAATATGCATTATTCGTTATTCAGAATATGTTGTATATAAAATATAACATGGTCATTATGATGCGAAAAGGAATCCCTTTAAAATCTAAACATTATCTTTAGTTTGCCCAAGCCTTACTGCAACTATTATGACAATCTGGGCATATATTCAATATGATATTCATTAACCAACTATTTACCCCACCTTTAAACAGCCTTAGAAGGAAGGAATTATTAAACGTGCAGCATAAACTTCAGTAAGAGCTGATACTACATCAAGCAACTGTAGGCTCAGAGACAGGGGGATGTAATGGAAACAAATGAAGAGGTATAAGCATGGAGACAAATCCATATTTCTCTCTGTCTTGCTCCCTCTGGAACAGTGGCTCCCTTGATGTGTCTAATCAATCTCAGGCAAGCTGCCAACATCATCAGTGCCAATCCAGCCTGTGACAAAATTGCAGTGCCATACATGATTAGCTGCATACAAACAGTAGCACTCATGTAGGTCAGCAGCTCTTTTTTGTTTATATGCCCTTTCTATGCATTATATGTATACATTCATCCATTCAACCTCTTTTGTTCCTATTAAAGTTCAGACATTCTACTCCGAGTATTAGCCATTATTACAAGCTCCAGACAAGCATGTCATTAAATCTGCACTATAAAGTGCTTGACAAATGCGGAGCAGTAACCAAGCTCCACAGTCTTTTTAAATTAAAACTGTTAATAATTTTTTTTTCTCAGGAATTATGGTGAACTGATAAATACAGTGATTAAAGACACCTTAGGAACCCTTAAAGTCAATTAAGGTTAGAACACCAATCAAGTATAGAGAAAGCACACTGTTTTAAATTAGAGACCGTTAATTTGCCTCCTCCACCTCAGAACAATAAAAAAACATGAGGCTATGGGCTTTTTGTAAAAGAAGAAAGCTTGCTTTTGTGTTGCTATGGTAACACAGACATTCTCTGGCTCTCTAGTCCACTAAGACTGAGGCTGAAGTCAATATTCACAACCTCAACTGAAAGCAACCAGCATATACTGATTTGTCTCTTATAGGTGATATTTTAGTGTAATTGAGATACTATTATAGTTTGCATACATATTTTTTATTTTTTAACTGAATGTCACAATTTTAGTAATTTTGTTGTGACTATAGTTTTATTAAAGTAATTGTTATTTCAGTTATTTTAGTTTTAATTTATGAATTAAATCAATTTAAACTAAATGAAAGTGAGAAATGCTGGCAATAGCTGTCAATTAAGATTCAATTATATATATATATATATATATATATATATATATATATATATATATATATATATATATATATATATATATATATATATATATTACTTTATTTCAGTTAATGTTTATTTTATTTCAAGCTACTTTTTTGTTTGTTTTTGTTATCTATAATAACTGTCCCATTTACAGGAAAAACCATTTGATTTAGCCCTGTTTAGTTTGTAAAATATATTTTAGAAAATATTCTTCAATAAAATGTTTTTCTTTTGTTTCATCAGTATATTTAATTTAGATTTCACATTCACTATATCACGTCCCCTTGATCTCCATTACATTTCAGTGGGTTATATAAATACATAAACAAATATAGCTTCCATTAATAATGATTTCACTGAAATTAAAAATTAAAATATCATGATTCTCAGTCTCTGTACTGAAAACACTTTAAAATGCTAATTCTATATTACTTTTTGTTTCATTACAAACTTTATTATCAGCAAACCAATATGAATAAAAAGTAAAATGTAAATATTAACATGAATAGAATGTATTTGGTTTGGCCCCCTGTGTGTGTGTGTGTGTGTGTGTGTGTGTGTGTGTGTGTGTGTGTGTGTGTGTGTGTGTGTGTGTGTGTGTGTGTGTGTGTGTGTGTGTGTGTGTGTGTGTCATAGTTATAAGCATAGGTTTATCCTGCCTTACCAAAATACTAAAATAGTCACTCCCACTCTCTTATTTTCTCATCTTCTTGAGAAAGCAATTCAAAACATCTTTTTTTCTTTTTCTTTTTTCAGAGACATAGTGAATGTTTAATGCACACACCAGACAGATGCGTGTCTCATTAGGGAGTGGAAGGCTAGTGTTGCTTTACGGTTCTGTTCTGACTCTGTTTTAATTACGCGGAGGGAAACATTGTGGCTGATGGCAGTTGAGTGATTAGGCTTGTGGGCAGGCAGAGCCCTGGGGCCTGTCATTATTATGCTCATTCAACTTAGCTTTAATGAAAAAGTCAACTCAACAGCAGCAAGAACTCATGGCAGAAGTGGTGTGTGTATCTCCCGAGTACAGTTAGAAGACTTTTTACATTAATACACCAAAAACTAGTCATTACTTCATATAAATACAAATGAATACTTCATCATTTTCACCGTTAATTCATATAGGCAAAGTAGTAAATTAGTTACAACTGCTTTCATTTCAGGTAGTTGAAACACTCATAAATTAATAATTAGATTTCCGCTTTTTAATTTTTTCCGTTCTTTGTTATACAACTGATTATTTTCAATTGAATAATACAATTTTTGTCAAAAAAAAAAGAACATTTGCTGACAATATATGCAAGATGTAGATGAGTTTGTTTCCTCAACTGAACAGATTTGAAGAAATGTAACATTACATCTCTTGCTCTCCAGTGGATCCTCTGCAGTGAATGGGTGCCGTCAGAATGAGAGTCCCAACAGATGATAAAAACATCACAATAAACCACAAGTAATCCACACTTCTCCAGTCAATCAGTTAAAATCCTTAAATGTGAAAACCTGAGATTATGTAATAAGCAAATTATTATTAAAACATTGTTAACTCCATAATATTGATTTCTCTGTTGAAAAAGTAATCTTGTCTGAATCAGGACAGAAATATGCACAGATCAAGCACTTATTAGAAGTCAAAATTGGCCAAATTCATTCTAAATAATTATATTTGTGGATTTTGTTAGTTTTTTCAATGGACAAAGTGTTATTATGGATTATGGACTGAAGAGACTTCTAAAGTCATAATGCCTTAATTAAGGATTTGTTTCTGACAAACACTCAGCTTTTTGCTTCACATGATGCTAACTGATGTACTGGAGTCATGTGGATTACTAATCCACAGATATATTTATTTAGAACTGTTTTGGACTGTTTTCACTTGTAAGCAGTACTTGATCTGTTAAATTTTTTTCTCCAATTTTTTATTGGAGAAAGCAATATTATGGATTAAACACTTGTATTTTAGCCAAATGAAGCAATTTGAATATCCAAAACATCTTAATTATGGATCTGTTTATGACAAATGACTTGCTTTTTACTTCAACATATGTGAATTGATGGACTTGAGTGGTGTGGATTACTTGTGATGTTTTTATCAGCTGTTTGGCCTCTCATTCTGACGGCACCCATTCTCTGCAGAGGATCCATTGGAGAGCAAGAGATGTAATGCTACATTTCTCCAAATCTATTCTGGTGATGCAACAAACTTATCTATATCTTGGATGGCCTTTTTGTGAACTTTAAACATGTCACGGTTGGTAAAACAAAACAAATAGCATTCACTCAGTCAGTGAGTAACTCACTCATTCATTCATATACTGATTAATCTGCTTACTAGTTTTGGCCTCCCAAATGTCTAGGCCTTGAAAGCACTGACACAATAAGATGCTACAGTGGGTACAGTTGATAATATTCGAAATTACTAAGGAGCAATAAATAAATGCTGATTAAAAAAGCAAAATAGCAAATGACATTTATATGATTTATTTTATTTGGCATGCACTACAGGAGTTACAGGTTCATACTGAAGAGCAGCAAGTCATTTATTCACAATGTTCTCTCTCATAATGTAGGGAAGTGTAAATCTCAACATTATCATGTATGTCCTAAAGAACTGAACTCAGGTAAAAACATCAGGTAAAACATTAACTTATTGATCAAAATGCTGTTTTATTTCCAATGTTACTCAGTTGGAGGCTTCTGTGAAAGTTAAGTTTATATACAAGTTATGTACTGTATCAAGCTTAATGGTGCAATGAAAAAATATTTAGTAGTGCATAAGTTGTAACTTAGTGCCCCATTACTTCGCAAATAGGTTGTAACTTCTGCACAGCTGGTGAACCGGTCCCTGGACTCCAGCTGCTGTCCTAGAGATGCCACTGCAGACAAACTCAACCAGCACAACTCAAGTCTGTCATCCCTTGTCCCTACAGTCCTGCGCCTGGGTTGGTATTTGATGGCTCTTATCTTAAAGGTCTACTCACAGCCCTCCACCCATGGGACTGTCAGTTCAACCAGGATGACCTTCTTTGCCTCTTCAGACCAAGCGTGCCGCACAAGCCCTGAAAAGTGAAGCCAAAACGTCTCGATCGCCCCCTGGTGAGTGGTCCTAGTATAAGTCATAAACCCCGCCTCCCCATGTTATTCAATGGGACGCGAGACCAACTAAACAATTAAATTACCCTTCAAATATCTTTTTTCCGAAGCTGTTTTTTGTCATTTACTGTAGTTTGTATCACGCTAATGTAAATTCAAGTGTTCCTTTTTAAAATAAGTTTTTTTTTAGATAGTTATTTAATGCTCTAAAAACGGTGGTGTGACGTCGTGATTGACAGCAGTAATTGACAGCTCTCTGGAGGAGGCACTGAAGCGTCAACAGGCTTTTTTCATGATCTTCGGAGGACTGAAGAGATTGTATTTACCTTATTTTAATGAGATTGGAGTGGAACGGAGCAGACAGAGTTCACAGGAGCAGGACTCCACTTCCAAAACAGTGCAGATTACGGTATGTGCATTCTGCGAGGGATAATGAGGGCGGGGCACAGGGGCGGGGCCGTTGATTTCGCGGCTTTAAGGCTTTACTTCCTGCTTGCTACTGCGCATAGCTACTGCGCAGAACTGGTCCCTAGATCGCTATCTGCGAAGGCGCAAGTCCAAGATGTCAGCGCCATATCGGGACACTGGCGGCTTCAGTTTTGACCAATGGAAGAGAGCGAAGGCGAGTCGTCCATCTTTTTTTACAGTCTATGCTTCAGACCAAATATCTACACATGGCCTCAGGCTTGTGTGAGCAATCATAGAAACGGCAGTGTTTTCCTCCAATCAGCCCTCATGCTTAGGTAGTCTGCATTATTTCGAACTAGGTCTGTTTAAATGGTTACATTTTATATAAACCTTTTTTTTAGAAATAATTTTGACAGACACTAGTATTGTTCCCATAAAATTAACTATGCATCTGTTGTCTGTATTTAAAAACCATCACCACACTGTGAGCAGGAAGAGAGATACGAGTTACAGCTTTCATATAAAGCAACCTATATAATCTGGGATGTCCTGCCTTGTGTGTATTATATATATATATATACAGTACAGACCAAAAGTTTGGACACACCTTCTCATTCAAAGAGTTTTCTTTATCTTCATGACTATGAAAATTGTAGAGTCACACTGAAGGCATCAAGGGCTATTTGACCAAGAAGGAGAGTGATGGGGTGCTGCGCCAGATGACCTGGCCTCCACAGTCACCGGACCTGAACCCAATCGAGATGGTTTAGGGGTGAGCTGGACCGCAGACAGAAGGCAAAAGGGCCAACAAGTGCTAAGCATCTCTCGGGGAACTCCTTCAAGACTGTTGGAAGACCATTTCAGGTGACTACCTCTTGAAGCTCATCAAGAGAATGCCAAGAGTGTACAAAGCAGTAATCGAAGCAAAAGGTGGCTACTTTGAAGAACCTACAATATGACATATTTTCAGTTGTTTCAGACTTTTTTGTTATGTATATAATTCCATATATAATTCCACATGTGTTAATTCATAGTTTTGATGCCTTCAGTGTGAATCTACAATTTTCATAGTCATGAAAATAAAGAAAACTCTTTGAATGAGAAGGTGTGTCCAAACTTTTGGTCTGTACTGTATATACATATATATATGAGAAAGTGAAGTTACATACAGCCAAGTATGGTGACCCATATTCAAGTCATGCTCTGCCATCCAAAGTGCACACACACACAGCAGTGAACACACACCCGGAGCAGTGGCAGGGAGCAGTGAGGTGGTTGTGAAAGTTACCAGTAAGAGGAGAAACCCTATAGTCGACTACAGCATCCAGAATACACCGGGACATAACATTAACTAACAGAAACTTTATAAAAATTAAAACAATTAAAAGGAGCACAGGTTCAGTGCAAAAGGCAGGGTGAGCATAAAGATACAGATTTAACAAAATCAGTTTATTACCTTTACAATTAATAAAAACCATGGAACACTTCACACGGTCTCAACACATCATAAGTCTTTACCAGTAAAATACAAAAGTACAATACAATAAGATAACGAAATAGAGGGGAGGTGGCCAGTGACCCTCAGATTCTTACCCCACACTCAATACCCATGACACACTCATAAAAATCAAGTATTAAACAGCACTCCATCTGGACGTGAAGTACAAGGTACCATGTCCAACCCCTCCCTCTTAAATCCACACAAAACAGTATAACAGATGGACCCAGATGAATTCCAGACAAAACTAACAAAGCAGAGCAGAGCAGAGCAGCAGTCAATTGCTTTATGTTAAATATGCTTCAGTTAAGATCATTGGAAACCCCTGGACATGCAATCAAACCTGCTGAACAGGGAACAACAGTTACACATAAAAACTTGTTAAAAAAAACTATAAACTCCCCATACTTACCAAGGAAACAGTACAATAATGCAATACACACTGTTTCTCACAATGCATGATTACATCTATTTGCAGGCCCATATCTAAAAACAAAGCCAAGCAATAAGCCTCTATTTAACAGGCAAAAATGCACTTTTAAAACAGGGACCAACCTGAAAACTGGCCAAAAGCCAGCACGGGACAGACAAGAGAATAACTTACCTGCTAGCACTCTCTCAAAGCGCCACATGTCACAAAGGGCCGGTACCAAGGATATATATATATATATATATATATATATATATATATATATACATACATATATATATATATATATATATGCGCCTTGGTTTGCTGTTAGTTCTGACTGTTCACTTCTATTCAGCCACATATGCATGGCATGGCTGAAGATTTCGTGTTTGTGAGTCTGTGAGCTGTTATAGCACTTCCCAAGGCATTTGAATTTATTGGGTGACCTCACCCTAAACTCTTCCTTTTTTTTCCTTTTCTGCTCTAATGAGGAGGTTTATTCCCATAGTCAAAACAATTGGAGACATTTTTAAGCTTGTTATTCCCTTTTCTAAATCAAACTACTGAGTTCATTAACTTTACATTTTAATGCATTGCATTGGGCAGATTTTTAATCCTAAACAGCCTAACTTGCATTGCATAAATAGTTGATCAGGTTTAGGTGTTGTTAGCACTATGCTTTACTGTTTGAGCTATATGCACAAGAGAAACTGTACAAGCTAAGTATGATAGCTGTGGTCCATATAAAGATTAGGTCATGTGGGATTGACCCGTTTGCAAAATGGACTGATCACTGCAAGGTCAATGTTATTTATTATGACCTCCCAGATCATCTGGCTAAAGAATGCTGGTGCGGTCCAAGCAGAGTGGGATGTCACCTTTCTAAATAGAGGTGTCAATACACCCATTCAGAGGTCATTCTTTGAGCCATTACCGAGAAGATCTAGCTTTTCACGCTGAGGGCTGAGATTGTTCAGAATTTATTGATCTCAAAGAGTCCTTCTACTTCAGCATAAAACAGCTCTCAGCTCCTTTCATGTGAGATGGAGTGCTCCCATTTGCCTGTACATTCAGAAACATCCATAATCTCCTGAGAAGGTTCAGGCTACTCAACTCCTTTTTTTTTTACTTATCATTGTGAACCACTTTGTCCTAAGATAGATGGTAACTGAGATTTTTTTTTTTAACTACTAGCTGTGTTTGTATATGTGTGTTTGCACTGTCGGACTACCAGTCAATCAAGGAAAAATTCACTTGCAACCATTATGTTAATGGAATGTTAACGGAATAAATTATCATGTCATGTTTCATTTAAATTCATTTTCACTGACTTATTTCTAGCCAGTTTCCTTTTTGCTTTGTTCTAGTTCATACCAATGTTTAGCTGTCCTGGTTTCTGAGTTGGCGTCATTCTGCTCAGGTGTGCTTCATTAATTAACTTTATTTGTTATTAGTAGTATAATTTAATTACATTTATGTTTAGTTCATCTTCAAAAGATTTTATTGTTCAGACAACAGGATAATAAGAAAGCACAAGTGTGAAAGAACAGTACTTGACCACAACTATGCACCTTATTGAAAGAAAGAAAGAAAGAAAGAAAGAAAGAAAGAAAGAAAGAAAGAAAGAAAGAAAGAGCAATGTGTGGTTGTAATTGGCTATGTTGTGTGGCGCTGTATGGATGATAAAGTCCCACTGAGCTGTTTGAGTCAATAGTGAAGCACAGCGCTGGTTCATACCATCAGCCTAATAGATTACAGAGAAAGTGACTGTGTGCAATAACAAAGCTTCACCCCGGCAAGCCTCCTGTCTTCCAGACCTCAAGGCTGGAGTGATCACTTAAGGAAACATTTTCCAGTAAACCCATCCAGCAATCACATAACATCTGAATCCAAAACAGGCAATACAAAGCTGTTCCAACAGCTTGGTAACCCACAACCTCAAAACGTCAAAGCAATTACCCCTTAAAAAATATGAGAAAGAGTCCTCGCACGATGCAGTCGTATGGAGAATGGAAACTTAAAGGGTTTCAGGAGGTTATATATCACTGAAATGGATTACTGTAAACATGGACAAAATGATTTTTTTTAACATATTTCCATTTCACACATCTTTTCCTGGTCCAAATCTTTTCAGAGCTCACTCATCCGGTGAAAATGAGTCCACGAGGAATTTTTAAGGTTCATTTCTTCTGGTTATTAATAACAAGTTCTGCATCAACCTTATGATTGTAATTAGCACGGCTTTCTTTGATCTCAGCGAGGGCTTTAGCATGACATGCCAAATCGCTTGAAACTAAGATTCAAGATCTATCAAATGTAAAAGTGCATTCTTATTGTAAGATCACCTTCTGTGCCGATGTTTCACTTTTGTTTTTTCTTTATATATATATATATATATATATATATATATATATATATACATATATACATACATACATACATACATACATACATACATATATATATATATATATATATTTGATGTTACTTTTGGCCGTTACATAAAGAAGTTCAGTTGTTTATATTAACCAAGTCTGCATTTAGTAATTAATCAAAATCAGAGTAAAAACTGTAATATTGGGAAATGTTATAATTCTTCTATTTTAATATATTTTAAAATGTATTTTAGTCCTGTGATCTAAGCTGAATTTTCAGCTTCATTCGTCCTGTCTTCAGTGTCACATGATCCTTCAGATATAATTCTAATATGCTGATTTGCTGTACAAGAAACATTTATTATTATTAAATTATAAATGAGATGCTTAATATATTTATGGGAAACTGTAACACTTTTTAATTTTTAATTGTTTTTTCATTATTAATCCAATTGTCTTGCCAGTTAAATAATAAGTTAATGATAAGAAAACTACACGTACTATTACTCTGGAAGCAGAAGTCATTTGGAGCTTTCCATGCATATATAAATGTTTTCATAGCCATTCGCATTATACATAAACACTGCAGGAATAGTAAGAGATATTTCAGCCACACAGCTAACTTAAACTGACACAAAGTGCTAACACCATGAAAGCTACTGACAGTAAAACTCTTTTTGTTTGTCCAGTTTCAACGGGCTATTGCTTCTGTGCTTAACAAGATTAAGAAATGCTGGACAGATTCATGTTATATTAAGGACAGAAAGAAAAAGAGGTCCTAAGTGCAGAAATGGAAAGGTCCCGTCTCACCATTGGCAATTATATTTGCCAGAAAAGCCACTATGGGTCAATAACAACCACTGAGAGGAAGAGCTAATTAGCCGGCAATTAAACCCCCTCAAGAGGGCAAAGAGAGACCCACTCACCCAAAGACTCCAGGCCTATTTCATGTGCAGCTGAGTAATAAACAACCCTTTACTGTATTGACCTGCAGGCGCTGTGTCCAGATTCACATTGCTCATAGGGAACTACAAAGGAGCTGAGCTATTAAATAACTAACTGCCTACATAAAGATATTTAAGGTTTTGTAAGTATTCTTGTACTTTTGCATGTTTAACCTAAGTTAGTAGCCAAGAATGTTTTTTTTCTGGCAGATGTGTGTAACGACTGGAACACAGGAGACGAGAGATCCAATAGCAGTGTTAGTTTTATTGGGTAATCCAAAATCAGAATCAAAACAAGCAGGGGTCATAACCAAAAATCAGTCCAAAACAAACAAACAGGAAACAAGGAACTAGAACACAAGGAAGGCGAGGAAACTGGGTGACAGAAAGTAAGGACTCCATAACACAGACAGAAAACAGACCGGTATAAATAGGAAGGATAATGACTATGAAGTGAAGACACCTGAGTGCAATTAACAGGAGTGCAATTACTGTGATGAAGGGAAAAGGCCCTGCGGGAATTGTAGTGCCTGCGGTGAGGTGCCTATGGGGAAGTGAGACCACTAGTGGAGACCCAGGGAAACACAGACCAGACATGATGTCATGAACCTTGCAAACTTTCTTAAAACCAATAACTAAGTCCTCAGAAAACCTGAGGACTCAGTAACTGGTCATGCTGTGGTTAAACAGGAGCTGCATCCAAGTCCAAGATGACAGGCAGCACTACTGTATATCAATGAACAATTACAAGATCATCTTTAAGTGCTTAAAACTGTAAAGCCTGACACATGAAATAACAGTAAGAAAAAAAAGAGATTTGATGTAACTTTAGACAAAATACTTTGTGTATTGCGTATTGTTTTTTGAGTATTATGGTAGTCCTTTTTTGCCACTGAAGAAAAAATAAGGTACAGAATTGTGAAGAACAAATTCGCTGTGAAAATGGGGGGGGGGGGGGATTGCAGAATTGCAAGTTTATGTCTCAGAATTCTGACTTTATAGCTCGCAGTTGTTTGTTATAAAGTCAGAATTGTGAGACATAAATTCGCAACTGTGAGAATAAAAAAGCCAAAATTGTGAGATAAAAAATAAAACGTCACAATTGCATTAGATTTTTCTTTTATTCAGTGGCGGAAATGGGGTCTTATAGAGAATCATAGTATAAACGTATTTGAAACATACAGATAGAGCTCAGACTCAAGGAGGAAAAAACACCTCAGCTGAACAAAACTATGCAATTTGGTCAGTATGCAGTTGGTGTAATATAATACTCAAACAGCAATAAATATAGTTCATGATGGAAAGTTGTTTAAAGAATTCACCTTCATAAAGCATTTTGACTGGCCATTATTGCTTTCAGTTATTCAGTTCATATTCAATCAGCTGATTGATGGCCTATTAACACAATCAAATTAATAGGACGTTTCAGCATATAACCATTAAATCCATTTGTCATCTTCACTAAATTAGCATGAAGTATATTTTTTCTCTTTTAAATCTGACATTCATGCCAATTCATATTAAACAATTCCCAGGGAACAATGTGTTTCTCAATGAGCATCAAATAGCTTTATTTCGATTAGTTCATTAGATATCCAACCTCTTTTTTTATTTTGGAGCAAAATATATGAGGCATTTCAGCCAGTTTCATCATGGGTAGCTGCAATGCTGTAATTTTTACTACCATTGTTTAAAGGCAGAGAGGATCATTGTGCCTTAAAAGCAATTGATGTATGACTGTTTTATCACAGTTAACTCACTCCAGTGCCTTAACGAATTAAACTATGCCCCGGGGAAACAGTCACGCTAATTCCTCAGCCTCTTATGATTATTATTATCACCGCGGTTGCCATATCTTATTTTCCTTTTATCGTTTGGTGGGTGCTTGATGCTAGCAGTGTTCGTTCCAAACTCCAAACCTCAGAGGTCATTATCAGTCCTGTTTTCCTCTCCTCCTCCACACCAAGGATACTGCCTGACTTGGCAGAGACTAAACAGATGGCTGTGCACCATCCAAGATGACAGCCCATCAGAGCAGATGGCAATCTAAAGGGCACCAACCTCAGGATCCACACAGTGAGAGAGAGCACTGCTGTCAGCAGAGCCAGACTTTACACACGACAGGCTGTAGCATCTCTGTACTGCAGATTATTGTGCTTTTGTTAACAGAGAGCCACTTACACACAGAAGAAGACTTCAGTCATTAAACACACGAGGCTGAAGGTTTGTTACTGTAAATCTAAAACAAAATGAGTCAAAGACAATATTTTGATTAGGCGAAGAAAAATTAACTGGAATGTTTCTTAATAAATTGGCAGTATTTTAATTTAGGGAAGCACCTGAGAACATCCACTCAAAGCAACCATTATGATTTGATCAATTTGAGTAATTTATGCAATACAGTAGGTACACATCGAAAAAGCCTCTTTTACCGCCGCACGTACTGCCGCCGCGGTGTTTGTAAAGTGCATTTGCAGCTTTTGACCGCTGAGTGGTGCTTTAACCACAATTTATCAAACAAGCGCATCAAAGCACATTTTCGCAAATTGAGGTCAGTTTTGCCTCGCTGATGTGTTACATTTGACGGCTTCAGTCATGGAAAATGAAAGAAAAATACTATAGTTAAAATATTTTAAATATTTTATATATTTAATATGTAATATTCACAGATGAAAGTTTGGTACTTATGAAGTTATGTGCATTTCTTAGAATGAATTCAAGCAGGATAAATGTCAAGCCTGTGCCTGTGCTTATATTTTCTCTAAGCTACATGGTATTAAACCATATTTTAGATTTGATACATATATATATATTTTATATATATATATATATATATTTTAATTTATATTTAAAAATTCCTTTAATAAAACAACATGCATTTTTGTTATTCGTTACCTGTCCTTTATTTTGACAGATAACTTCTTGGGAAAAAGACATTTGTCTGTAAACTGATTAAGAAATTGTTGCATGTTTAAATGTATGTGAAGCGCTGTATAATTTTGTTCACATTAATTATGCCTAATTAGCCTAAAACAAGAAACGAATAAATTAAACCTGCATGATTTAGCTAAATCTTTGAAACTCTAAAGAATGGACGGATTAATAAACCGTCCTCGCGATTAAACCCAAGTACTCTCATTATAATCAACAAATTGCACACGATGTAAAAAAAAGAGCTTAATTAACTGACAACATAAGTGATTTTAAAGGGAGCCTTCTCTACTTGCTTTTAGTACTGGGCGATAGCATATGGCCTAAAAAAATCTGATTTATGATTTAAATCGTTCCCTTTCAAAAGCTACTCTCGATGCTGCGCTCAATAGCGCTAATAAGAACATTCTTTGTTCGACCGGTTGTGAAGCACGTGTGTCAAACACGCCAAGCATTGGCTTAAATAACCGCGGCAGGTGACGTCACTGATAACGTGCACCTGCAGGTTATAAATAGACGTGAAAAATAAATAAATAAACAGCCCCGACTCGATCCAGCTCCTCTGGGGTAGGAGGTTCAAACAGAGAGTGTGGCGAGTTGTGCGCCCCCTCATAAGACTGGGGAGCAGCTTGTAACACTTGGCAGCCGCAGATGGAGCTGGACTAAAGTACGGTCATTACGACCAAAGCAAGGGCCTTAAGCTATGCCCAGGACAAAGGGTGTGTCCCCTCAGGGAGGGCCCTGGAAAATTCTATCAGAAGTATAAGGTTCCTCCCTGGCACCCTTAGGGGATCACTGAACAACCTCCGACACCACCGGTGTTTTGGTGGGCAGTGGCCTCCAGTAAAATGATACATGCTCTGTTGCTTCCTGCCCCCCCCCCCCCCCACACACACACACACAACAAACAAAGTGTCACAATTAAGTGCTCTTTTTGGAGAAGCTGGCAGCGTGGAAGCTACTGCCAAATATCTCCCCATGAGTCGAAAGAACTGTAGTGAAGGGCTACAGGATTCAGTTTGCACATCTTCTTCTGCATTTCAACAGCGTGGTCTCCACCTCTTTGAAACCGGCACGTGCATATCTGTTGACACAGGAATCACAGACTCTGCTGGTCAAAGGGGCCATAGCACGTGTTCCCCTGCCAGACAGAGAGTCAGGCTACTACAGTCTGTATTTCTTGATTCCCAAGAAAAACTGGGGGCTGCGTCCAATCACAGATCTATGGACGTGTATTTTCATTTTGAAATATTGCCACAACTCAGGAGGTTCCTGAGGTTCGCTTTCAGGGGCGAAGCTTACCAGTGTCAGGTTCTTCCATTCGGCCTAGCTTTGTTATCCCGCACTTATACGAAATTCATGGATGCAGCTCTGGCTCCTCTACGACTCCAGGGCATCCACATTTAAAATGTATATAAACGACTGGCTGAATCTGACCCAGTCTCAAGAGCTTGCGCTTCGACATCAGCATGTCGTCCTAGCTCATCTCGAATCTCTGGGGTTGAGACTCAACGGCAAGAAAAGCGTTCTCTCTCCGGCTCAGAGGACAACGTATTTGGGTGTGGTATGGGACTCGATCATAATGCAGGCACAGCTGTCTCCTGCATGCATCAAATCCATTCTAAACACCCTAAAGAACATCAAGCTAGGCCAGAGGGTCACTGTTCATCATTTTCAGAAGGTTTTAGGTCTCATGGCAGCTTCATCCACGGTAATACCTTTGGGCCTCCTGCACATGAGACCATTTCAGTTGTGGCTAAGAGCCAGGGGATTTCATCCAAGGGCCAATCCCCAGTGGCAATTAAGGGTTACGCGCCAGGGGCTTCGTACCCTATCTATGTGGTTCAGACGCCGGTCTCTGTCTTTGGGTCCCACTCTAGATCCGTGTTGTCATCGCAAGATGCTAATGACAGACGCTTCCCTCATTGGCTGGGAAACGGCCTTAGTTGGCTGTCCAGCCCAAGGGATCTGGAGAGGTCATCTTCTCAAATTGGCACATCAATTGCCTCGAAATGAGGACTGTATTTCTGGCCCTGAAATACTTCCTCCAGCAGTTGAGAGGCTACCATGTCCTAGTGCGGGTGGACAACACATCTGTAGTCTCTTAAATAAATCGCCAGAGCGGACTGCAGTCGCGCCGCTCGAACGAGTTAGCGCACCAGGTTCTGCTTTGGGCACAGGACAAGTTCCTGTCCCTCAGGGCGATTTACATTCCTGGGCATATGAATGTGGGAGCATACTTGCTGGCCAGACAAGCTTTGAAACGCGGGAAATGGAAACTCCACCCCTAAGTAGTCAAATCTGGGAAAGATTTCAAGTAGCAGAAGTGGACCTCTGTGCTTCACAAGAGATGGCACAATGTCCCCTCTACATCTCTCTGACTCATCCAGCTCCCCTGGGTCTGGACGCTATGGCCCATGCGTGGCCCAGACTTTACGCCTTTCCTCCGATTGCTCTGCTCCCGGGAGTCCTGGCCAAGCTCCGTCGACAGGGGTCTCTACTATTACTGATAGCGCCCCGTTGGCCGACCGGAGTTTGGTTCTCAGATCTAATATCCCTCCTCGATGGCTCGCCATGGGCGATTCCAGTCAGGAGAGATCTTCTCTCAGGCACAGGGGACAGTACTTCATCCCCGGCCTGAGCTCTGGAACCTTCACGTCTGGCCCCTGAGGGGGACCAACTAGAGATGCTGGCCTTCCAGCCACAGTAATAGAGACTATTCTAAGTGCTTGGACTCCCTCCACTAAAATAACTTATCCCCTCATATGGAGTGTTTTTGAGGGCTGGTGCATGACACACCATGCAGACCCAGCTCACTGCCAAATTGTTTCAGTACTGGAGTTCTTGCAAGAGAAATTGTCCTCAGGCACATGCCCTAGTACTCTCAGAACTTACATGACTGCTAGTTTGGCTTGCCATGTTTTGATTGACTGGGTTTCTGTGGGAAAGCACCCTCTAGTCGCCCACTTCATCCATGGGGCTCAGAGGTTGAGGCACCCACTAGAGCTACGGCCCCTTCAGGGGATTTAGCCGTAGTGCTCGAGGGGCTGGCTGGCACCCCTTTCGAACCATTAGAATCAGCGCCTGCCAGGCTTCTGACTCTAAAGATGGTTTTTCTTATGGGCATTACCTCTCTAAGGAGAATTCGGGATTTACAGGCTTTGTCAGTCATGCCATCCTGTTCCGATTTTGCCCCTAGGCGAGTCAAAGCTATTTTGCATCCTCACCCTAACTATCTTCCAAAAGTTCCTTTCTCGACCATACATTCGGTCATTCTCGAAGCTTTCTGTCCTCCGCCATTCACGACACCGGAGCAGCAAAGACTTCACTTACTGTGTCCAGTACGTGCTCTTCAGACTTACGTCCACCGCACTAGCCAGTGGCATAAGTCAGAGCAACTTTTCATATGCCATGGGGGCCGCAACCGGGGGGGCGGCTGCCTCCAGGCAAACAGTTTCACATTGGGTGAGGGATGTTCCTGCTCAAGTGTGTGATGCGGCAGGTTGGTCCTCTCCGCACACATTTGTCAGGTTTTATAGTTTGGATGTCCATCCTACTAATTTCCAAAGTCTTCTGTCCTCCGCCATTTACAACACCGGAGCAGAAGAGACTTCACTTACTGTGTCCAGTATGTGCTCTTCAGATTTACTTCCACCGCACTAGCCAGTGGCGTAAGTCAGAGCAGCTTTTCATATGCCGTGGGGGCCGCAGTCAGGGGTGCGGCTGCCACCAGGCAAACAGTTTCACATTGGGTGAGGGTTGCTATTGCCCTAGCCTACTAGGCGCGTGGTCAAACTTCGCCTCTAGGAGTTAGTGCCCATTCAACCAGTTGGGTTGCATCTTCAACGGCTTGAGCAAGAGGTGTGCCCTTGCAGCAAGTGTTTGATGCGGCAGGTTGGTCCTTTCCGCAGACATTTGTCAGATTCTATAGTTTGGATGTCGATGCTACTCCGGGCTTCCATGCCCTTGAGTCCACATCCACATGAGTCATATCTGAGACCTCTTTGATGTTTGTGCACACACTCTACACAACCTTGGGGGTCCAGACACTTACAGTGCGGCGGCGTTGGTATTCTCGTTCCCATTAGCGCTATTGAGCGCAGCATCGAGAGTAGCTTTTGAAAGGGAATGTCTAGGGTTACTTGACTGTAACCCTGTTCCCTGAAAAAGCGGGAACGAGATGCTGCGCCTCAATGCCGCACTGTCGACGTGTCCGGACGTCTCTTCAGACAAAGGTGTAACCTGAGGATGTTTCCGTTTCACGTCTATTTATAACCTGCAGGTGCACGTTATCAGTGACGTCACCTGCCGAGGTTATTTAAGCCAATTCTTGGCGTGTTTGACACACGTGCTTCACAACCGGTCAAACAAAGAATGTTCTCATTAGCGCTATTGAGCGCAGCATCTCGTTCCCGCTTTTTCAGGGAACAGGGCTACAGTCAAGTAACCCGAGACGATTTTAAAATCAATATTCAAATGACAAAAACATTTTTCAAAGGTTTTTTTTTTCTTTCTTATATAACTTATTTGTAAATAGAGCAGTCACTGTCTGTGTCTACACTGGACGTGAGAGTTGTCTGCATGCCTCACTGCGCTAAAAGTGTGTCTAAACTTGATAACATCACACTATAGTGTCAAACCATCTGAACGCAGTGTCGGAACATTTCGTCATAAACAGAACAAGCATCAGTTCACTGATGGGGATCATGTCCAGTGTATCCATCACTGGGTTCTGTTGTCTTTTGTTGGATCGCTCCGCTTGTGTCCGGTGTAGACCTGGCGTCCGTTTTTTAATGTGTTATGTTACAGCCCAGCTTGTTTTTAATGTTTTAATTAAATATCTGTATTGACTGCATGATCATATCATTATCATATTATTTAAAGCCATGCGACCTACAAAAGTAAGGCTTGGCGAGCCGAGCAACGAGCATTGCTGCAGGTAGATTTTTGGCGGATGTGTTGTGCTTGTGCTGCTGCGGTCGTCTTGATTTAGTCGGGTGAAACATCTCTCTCACTCATTTACATTTACATTTACATTTACATTTAATCATTTAGCAGACGCTTTTATCCAAAGCGACTTACAAATGAGAACAATAGAAGCAGTCAGGTCAACAAGAGAACAACAACAGTATACAAGTGCCATGACAAGTCTCAGTTAGTCTAGTATAGAATGCATAGGTAGGTTTTTTTTTTTTTTTTTTATTGAAAGACAAGAAAAGGAAAAGTGCTAGTGTTAGTTGGTTAAGTGCAGGCGAAAAAGATGAGTCTTTAGCTGTTTCTTGAAAATGAGTAAAGACTCAGCTGTACGAATTGAGATTGGGGGGTCATTCCACCAGCTGGGCACAGTCCAGGAAAAGGTCCGTGAGAGTGATTTTGAACTTCTTTGGGATGGTACCACAAGGCGTCGATCACTTGCAGAGCGCAAACTTCTGGAGGGCACATAAGATTTAACCAATGAGTTTAGGTAAGTTGGTGCCGTGCCAGTGGTCGTCTTGTAGGCTAGCATCAGTACCTTGAATTTGATGCGAGCAGCTACTGGTAGCCAGTGTAACCTGATGAGGAGAGGAGTAACGTGAGCTTTTTTTGGCTCATTGAAGACAACCCTCGCTGCTGCATTCTGGATCAATTGCAGAGGCTTGACAGTACATGCAGGAAGGCCCGCCAGGAGAGCATTACAATAGTCCCGTCTGGAGAGAACAAGAGCTTGGACAAGAAGTTGGGTTGCTTGCTCTGACAGGAAGGGTCTAATCTTCCTAATGTTGTATAAGGCAAACCTGCAGGACCGGGTAGTTGTAGCAATGTGGTCTGTGAAGCTTAACTGATGATCCATCACAACTCCTAGGTTTCTAGCTGTCCTCGAAGGAGTAATGGTTGATGAGCCCAGCTGTATAGAGAAGTTGTGATGAAGCAATGGGTTAGCTGGAATCACCAGGAGTTCTGTCTTCGTAAGGTTAAGCTGAAGGTGATGGTCATTAATCCAGCTAGAGATGTCACTCAGACAGGTTGAAATGCGAGCAGCTACCGTCGGGTCATCTGGTTGGAATGAGAGGTAGAGTTGGGTGTCATCAGCGTAGCAGTGATAAGAAAAGCCATGCTTCTGAATGACAGATCCTAATGATGTCATGTAGATTGAGAAGAGAAGTGGTCCAAGTACTGAGCCTTGAGGAACCCCAGTAGCAAGGTGGTGTGACTTTGAAACATCACCCCTCCAAGACACACTGAAGGATCTGTCAGAGAGGTAGGACTTAACCCACAGGAGTGCTGTTCCAGAGATGCCCATCTTTCTGAGGGTGGACAGGAGAATCTGGTGATTAACAGTGTCAAAAGCAGCAGAAAGGTCCAGTAAGATGAGTACAGAGGATTTTGAAGCTGCTCTTGCTAGTCGCAGGGCTTCAGTAACCGAGAGCAGAGCAGTCTCAGTTGAGTGGCCACTTTTGAAGCCAAATTGGTTGCTGTCCAGGAGGCTGTTCGGTACAAGGAACATAGAAAACTGGTTGAACACAGCTCGCTCAAGTGTCTTTGCAATGAATGGAAGAAGGGATACCGGTCTGTAGTTTTCAAGAAGCGCTGGATTTAGAGATGGTTTCTTGAGCAGTGGGCTTACCCGAGCCTGCTTGAATGCTGAGGGAAATGATGCAGAGTGAAGAGAGGAGTTGATAACTTGAGTAAGCGAAGCTATGACTGAAGAAGAGATCGCTTGAAGGAGGTGAGTGGGGATCGGATCAAGTGGACAAGTAGTAGGATGATTGGATAGGAGAAGTTTGGAGACGTCCATCTCTGAGAGTGGGGAGAAGGAGGAGAAAGAGTGTGCGTCGGTCATTGTGAAGTTGTCCTCAGTCTGCGGTGTGGAGAATTGGTCGCTGATGGATCTTGTCTTATTTGTGAAGAAAACTGCAAAGTCGTCCGCTGTAAGAGTCGATGGAGGAGGTGGTGGCGGCGGATTAAGAAGAGAAGAGAAAGTCTTGAAGAGTGTCCGAGCGTCACAACAGCTGTTAATTTTGTTGTGGTAGTTGGATGTTTTAGCCGTGAAGACATTTGCAGAGAAGGAAGAGAGGAGAGACTGATACACACTGAGGTCTGTAGAGTTTCTTGATTTCTGCCATTTCCTCTCTGCAGCCCTGAGTTTAGAGCGATGTTCACGGAGAACCTCAGACAGCCAGGGGGCAGATGGAGCAGTGCGTGCTGGTCTAGACAACAGTGGGCAAAAGTTGTCCAAGCAAGATGTTAAAGTGGAGCAAAGAGTGTCCGTAGCGCTGTTCGTGTCCAGAGCAGAGAACTGAGAGAGTGCAGGAAGCGAGGATGAAACCAGAGAAGATAGGCGAGATGGAGAGAGTGAGCGTAGGTTCCGTCGAAAGGTGACATGGTTAGCAGTAATGAGGAAGTGGTCTGAGGTGTGCAGTGGAGCAACTGAAGAATTGTCCACAGAGCAACAGCGCGTGTAGATGAGGTCCAGTTGGTTGCCTGATTTGTGAGTCGCTGCAGTAGACACTAGCTTGAGATCAAATGAGGAGAGCAGAGCTTTGAAGTCAGCAGCCTGGGGTTTAGCAGTTAGGTGGATTTTGAAGTCACCAAGCAGTACCAGAGAAGTACCATCTTCAGGAAAGTTTGATAGCAGCACATCCAACTCCTCCAAGAAGTTTCCCAATTGACCTGGGGGACGATAAATGACCACAAAGTGGATTTTAACAGGGTGGGTTACAGTAATGGCATGTGATTCAAATGAACCAGTACCTGTAGGTGATGGCTGAAGATCAAATTTCCATTCTTTTGATATAAGGAGACCTGTCCCTCCACCCCTCCCAGTGGTACGAGGAGTGTGGGAACAAGTTAAATTAGTGGAGAGGGCTGCAGGGGTGGCAGTATCTTCAGGTTTGATCCAAGTCTCTGTCAGTGCCATGAGGTTGAGACCGGAATGAGTAGCAAGAGAAGAAATGAAGTCTGCTTTGTTAACTGCAGACTGGAAGTTCCAGAGACCAACTGGAATAGAGAGCATAGTAGTAGAGCTACAGGCCGTAGGTTTGTCAGACAGGCCTTCCTGCGACGTACATAGCGTGCTCTCCGAGTGTTAGTAGTGATAGTAGAGATCTGAAAGCACATAGTGACTACAAGTGTAAGATATTTGAGAACAAGGTATACAAAAAGTGAAGAAAGAGGAAAAAAAGCAATACTCAAGTGCCCTGTCGGTGTCCTTGCTCGGTGGAGTCGCGCAGGTAGAGTCGATTGTCTTTACACTCGTCGGTGTTCACACGAGGAGGGCTCACACGAGGGCTGCTGCGGTGAAACTTAGCGCTTTTGTATTAGCCTGATTATCTGTGATTGAAGTCAGCTGGCCACGCCTCACTATTTAGCAGATCGAAACCAGGCAGTCCCGCGATAGGCAAACGCAAAACCAAGCGCCACTTTCAGCACGTATTAACCAGGGTAAGACACACACAATTTAAACCAAAAACTTTCCTAGCAATGACGATCACACACTAGTCTGATGAGAAAACAAGGCAAAATACTCACAAGCTGCTGTCCTTCTCTGTAGCTCGACTGTTTCTTCTGACAAGTGCTTTCTAAACAGCTAATTAAGTACTTTCACTGGCTTTGGCCACGCCTCACTATTTAGCAGATCGAAACCAGGCAGTCCCGCAGCAGTCTGTTGCTCGACTGTTTCTTCACTCGGCAGTAGAGTCTGTGAGAGTGAAGCAGTAACAACTTCTCCTCCGCGCTCAGAGCATTTAATATTCACTCTGATCCGAGCGCACTGATACCAGAAACACCGCTGCCTTCACTCCGTGGATAAAGTATTTCAGTATGTTTGAAATGTTATGTTCATAACGTAGGCTATAAAAAATAAAAATAACAGGAGTGTTTCAAAGTGGCTTATTGTGTGTAAGCTTTTTTCCCTATCACAGTGCAAACTAATAACATTGTAAGCATTAAATCTGCTTTCTGCTGTGCAAATTTTGTTTGTGAGGAAAATAACAGTACATTTTTGTCAGTTATTTTATCTAAACAGATTGGTGAATTTCTTCAAGATTTCAAAATCAGATAGCCTACTGATAATGTAGTAGCACTGTAAGATTACATTTGTTTGAATGCATTATTGCTAAAGCGATTGACTGTGAATGTGCTGAATCTGTTTAAATCATGGTTTAACCCGAAAATAATCAGTAAAAGAAACAGACAAAACTCCTTAGCCTTTAACATCCCGCTAGACACTTGCAATCATTATAACCTTCTGATCAAGCCATAGCTAAATATGTTTAACATGAATTCTTGCTGAATATGCAGTTATATTACGTGCTGTTGGCATGAATTGTACTCGTGATGGAGGCTCTTGAAGCGAGTGAAAACCGCGACGCTCAGACTCTTAATATCCTCTCCTCGCTCCAGTCAGAATCACACCACTCCGCTCATCATCTGCTCGGCATCGTGTCTCGGAAGCGCAGGGGGAGGGTTGAGCCACTCGGAACTACGGGAGCCTGAGTGGTGTGTCGGTGGATGTTAAAAAGAAAATAGATTTTCATTTAAACAAACCGATGTAAATTACAAATTTGAGTTAATCGATAAAATCGATTTATCACACAGCCTTACTTGCTTTCATATAATTTAATAAAAAAAATGCAGCTGCATTTAAATTCAGGTGTGTAAAATATGTGCAAGATTTGCACTGCACGTGTGATGGTAGATGTGCAGCATTTATTCTTATTTGTTTTATCTTCATTACAAATCTTGTTTGGTTTTATTTTGGATAATTGCTTGTAAAAATTATTAATGCGCAATAATGACAGGGCGCACTAATATTCAACATTCATCTGTGAATGTTGCATTTCTCTGTCGGAGAGAGCCAGCACTGTGAATTTCATCTTGCAGCTGACAAGAAAACATTTGTTTATCAATAAATAGTATTATATATTATAAATAGTATTATAAACAATAATTAGGCTACTTATGCATGTGCTTGAGCATGGAATATATTAAGACTTGATTATGTAAATTTAATATAAACCTCTGATTAGTTGAATATAACAAATATTCGACTAGAACTAGAAAAATTTTACGTGGGGGCAGACCGTTTTTAGTCTATAACCAAAACGACAGTCCTAAACCCGTTCAGCAAGTTTAAGACACTGTCCATATGAAAGAGCAAGAGATTCACACCTTTATCTCGACCCCCACAAGCCACACATAACTACCCCAAAAAAACCCAACCCCCTCCAGCTGAACTGAATTCGGTCTGTGTTTTGGCTCTGAGGAACGGTGTGTTACTGGGCTGAGACATGCCTGCACTCAGCAGCATTACTCTTTGTATTCATTATTTTCTCGCAGCACATATTGTTATTTTCACAAGACCATAATGATAATAAAAAATTATCAATCAATAATTAATAATTATTTTATGAAAATCATTGTTATTTGTGATCATGGGTGTTTGCGGAAGGCTTTAAGACCTAGCGGAATCCTCTTCTCCCACCTCACAACGTGCGGGATTCCGCTCACTGAGCAGCTTTACTGTCTGCGGTTTGACTTTACTGAATCAGATTGAGGCGAATACAACTTATTGATCACAAGCCCAACATTTAGCAAGGCAGGAAAACATTCATTCTAATGGAAGGAAGACGTATTTCATTGAGCTAATGCTGTTAAATAGAGAGAGAGAGAGAGAGAGAGAGGGAGAGAGAGAGAGAAACTAGTCTAGGTCTATTCTTAAACTTGGAGCTCATTATATTGAAGTGCAAATCCAAACACCAGAAACGTTATGCATTTTATGAATAGTGAAATGTTATGAAAAGTATGCATTTTATTTATTCACATGCTGTATGGTTGAAATGATATTTTAGTTCACAACTTTAAGTTCCATTGTTTTAAAAAAAAAATGCTTTATTGGCTAACGTTTCATAAACCTTCAGTTGTTATCCTCTAAAATCCAATGCCATTTGTAATTTCACAGTATTTTCACCTCCTAAATCACTAACCTTTAAAGTCACGATTCAATAATTTACACAATTCTATAAAATTCAAATTTACTCAGGCTGATTGTTTTTTTTTAATGACATTTATTTTTTTCATTATTATTATTATTATTATTTATTATTAGTGTTATTATTTATTTATTTATTTTTGAATAATTGTAGCCTACGTAAATAGGTGATGCAAAACAAATATTTGGATTGTCCCTTATTTTTCCCCTTATTTTCTTTAAGAATAAACATATATTACTAATTCATAAAGAAATTTTTAAAGCAGTTATAACCTATTTTTAAACCTGAATTTAAATACTATTAAACTAACTTTAAAATCTCAAGGAGTTTATGAATTAAAAAGCATAAAATGTCACAGTGCATGTTAAATAGCCTAAATGAACTTGTGTTAACAATATAATTAGAACTAACAATATAATTCGATTTTTTTAAATGATCAATTCCTGTATGAAATGGGACAGCAGCCTTTATATCAAACATTTTTAAATCGTCCACAGCTGAGCAGCGCGAGAGGGGGATCTGATGAACGAAGTCATTTTCAGATGCAATGTGTCAGGAGAAAGCAGGCTGGATTCAGATGCGGGTTAACTCAAGGCTTTATTCAAACAGACAGAGAAGATGAGTCACGGTTCACAGGTTAACTCGCAGTGACAAGATGAGTAGCAGATGAGTCACGTTTCACAGGTTTAACTCGCAGTGACAGGATGAGCAGCAGATGAGTCAACGCAGATGAGTAATGTTCCACAGAAGTACGTATAACCGCCGAACCGGAGGGATGACAGCTGGAAACTACTAGGAGCTCTGGGCTTGTAAGAACAAGGGCAGAGAAATCAGCTAAACACACTGGAGCCTGAGGACAAGACACGACAAGGTGAGTACAAAGAGCTGCTAGATGATCGGAGCTATTGGTACGAGTAACAACAGTCTGACAATAGACAGAGAAACACAGGGAATAATAAAGGGGAAAAAATTAGAAGGACATAGAGAACAGGTGGCGAACAATTAAGGTTAACAACGGAGAACAAGGGAGGCGGGGAAAACACAAACAGGCAGACGCGGTGAGCTGTCAAACCATCCCAACACACACACACACACACACACACCAAAAAGGCAGGTGATTAGCCCCGAGACCCGACAGTACCCCCCTCCCAGGAGCGTCACCTGGCGCTCTAGGAAGGGGCCTACCTCGATGCCGCCGGAAGTCCTCAATCAACGAGCGGTCCAGAATGTCCCGGGACGGCACCCAACACCTCTCCTCTGGGCCATACCCCTCCCAGTCCACAAGATACTGAAACCCCCTGCCGCGGCGCTGCTCATCGAGTAATCTCTTAACCGTATAGGTAGGAGATCCATCCACAAGACGAGGGGGTGGGGGGGTGGGGCGACTGCAAACAGGATTAAGGGGGGAAGAGAACACAGGCCCAATGAATCTGGGTGCCAGCTTACGAGAAGGCGCCCGGAGAGTCAGATCCTTGGTAGAAAGCCAAACCCGTTGACCACACACATAGGCAGGAGGAGAGGACCGGCGACGATCAGCCGCAGCCTTGGTTCTGCCAGAGGTTTGGACCAAAATCCTCCTGACTTTCTCCCAGGTGCGACGCCAGCGCTGGGCGAAAGCCAGGGCGGATGGAACCGCTGCGTCAAGTTCCTGTGATGGGAACAGAGGTGGATTATAACCAACAGCATACTCAAAAGGGGACATACCTGACGCGGCTGCAGGAAGGGTGTTATGAGCGTATTCTGCCCAGGTGAGCTGCTGGCACCAGGAACTCGGATTGTTGGATGCTAGACAGCGGAGCATTCTTCCTAGATCCTGGTTGGCCCGCTCACACTGCCCATTGGTCTGGGGATGAAAACCAGAAGACAGACTTGCAGAGGCCCCAATCTGTCTACAAAATTCCCTCTAGAACCGGGAGACGAACTGGGGACCCCTATCTGAAACCACATCCACCGGTAACCTGTGGAGACGGAAGACGTGATCCACCACCAGTTGGGCGGTCTCCCGGGCGGAAGGCAGCTTGGGCAGGGGAATAAAATGAACCGCTTTGGAAAAGCGATCCACCACCGTGAGAACTACAGTGTTTCCCTTCGACGGAGGAAGCCCAGAGACGAAATCAAGGGCAATGTGTGACCAAGGACGGGAAGGGATAGGGAGAGGATGCAGTAAACCATCAGGAGGGCGATTGACAGGCTTACTTTGGGCACATGTGGGGCAGGCCAACACAAACTGTCTAACATCAGCGGCCATAGTAGGCCACCAGAAACGCTGTCGGATGGCAGACAACGTTCTCCGAATACCTGGATGGCAGACTAACCTGGACGAGTGACTCCACTTAAGGACCTCAGAGCGCAGCGCAGCCGGCACCGGCAACCTGCCTGCCGGGCACTCTCCCAGCACCTGCACCCCTCGACCGACCTCCTCAACCCGCTGCTCGATACCCCACGAAAGAGCCCTGACCACCACCTCCTCTGTTTGGATGATCCACTGCCTCAGTGGGAGATGGAGCAATTGAGGATCTTGGACTTTTGGAACTTTTCTAATTATTTGCACCACCGCAAGGATTGGCAGATACTTACACCACCAGAGTCCCCCTGCAGTGATCACCCCACTCTCCCTCATCCATCGAGTCAAGTCCCTGATCGTCTTCCGACTCCCACTGAGAAGAGGAGAGACAGAAGAATGAGGGCGGCCAAAGCTGCTGCATCTGCCATGGAGGCCTCTGTGCTGGTTCCAGCCTCCGACACTGCTGATCACTGCTCATTCCTGATCCAGTCCAACTTCAGGAAGGGGTACCTTACCATACACCCTACCTTACCTTACACCCCTGGACTTACTCCCACCCCCTCTCATGTGCTGCCTGGTTGCTTTGGTCCTGCGACATCTGCACCCCCCTGGACTTGTTTGCCTGGTTTGGACGCCAGGAGGCGTCCTTTGGGAGAGGGGTACTGTCAGGGTTCTGCCCTGGCAGCTGTGTCTATTTTGTCTTTGTTTTGTGTTTCTCTGTTTTCCCTGTGTATGACCACATGGCTTTGTTTCTGTTTATGTTGGCCATGTGCACCTTTCGTCCTGCCACCTTGTTTCCCATTACCACGCCCCCTTGTTTAGTCCTTGTTTGGTGCTCATTAATTGATTGTTCTCACCTTGTGTTTGTGTGCTTTCCTTCCTATTTATTGTGATCATTTCCCTCATGTGGTTGCTGGTTCGTTTTTTACGTGAGTTAGTGTTTGCTTAGCTTGCTAGCTGATCTATACTATAGAGTTTTTCCTTGTCTGTTAAAGTCTGGTATTTATTAGTTTAAGTTTATCTTGTCATTGTTTATTCTAGTCTAGTTTAATTGTTTCTTTTTGTTTGGATCTCATTTTTATTCTGTCGTGAGTTTGACTTGTTCTTTAAAGTATTAATTTTCCCCTTTGAGTTATTTTCTTGGTTAGTTTTTCCAGTTATTTCTAGAACTTATTTTGTATTTGTTTCTTTACCTTTTTAGTTAACTTTAGTTAGTCAGCTTTGGTTATTTCTCTAGTTCCCCTTTTTATCTTGTTTCTTGGTCATAGCATTCTTGTCTGACTTTTTGCCCTTGTTTATTATTATTATTATTATTATTATTATTATTATTATTATTATTATTGTTCTCTTGTTATCTTAAGGCTTGTCTAGTGTTTTGTGAGTTCTGTCTGTTCCTGTCTTGCCTGCTGCTTTCTCCCTGGCCACTCGGTCTCCCCGCCTGGAGGTCTGACGTATGTGGCTTTACCTCCATAGCCAAGTGCCCTTGGTACCTGGTGCAGTGGTCTGGTCCCTTGCACAGCCTCCTCTACAGTCTTGCACGCGGTTGCCACCCAGGGCCCCCCTCAGCGGTCATCCCCCCCATCTGCCTGCTCCGTTGTTGTATGCCCCATCCTATTGTCTGGACTGTTCAAACCACCCCCCCCCCCTATCGTGCTTTGTCTAAATTGTCAATAAACGTCCCTTGTTCATTCTGCATCTGGGTCCTCTCCCTCAGTAACCTTGACACAATGAAAAAAAAAAAAACCCTGGATAGCCTAGAAAGGCCCATGCAGGCTCTGCTCTGAAGTATATAATAATTATAATTAATGTTAACCCAGAGTAACAAATTTTAACAGATTAATCGCCTATTTTCATTTGCTGCATGTTTATTTATTTATTTATTTTTAAACATGCTGAAAAATAAAGTTTGTATGAAAAAAATATGAGTCCTGTATAGGTTGCATTTTAACGGATTAATCACCTATTTTCGTTTGCTGCACGTTTTTTTATTTTTGATATTATATAATTCATGACATGTATAAGTTGCATTTTATTACATTTAGAAATAATAACGGCTGGCCTTATAATGTTATAATGTACCAACAGGATATATTTAGTTCCTTTCACTTTACAACAAATCCTTTAAATTTAACAAATATATCAGAACAAAACAGAAAAAATATATTAAAAATATATAATTCTAATGGATAAATATAATCGCAGTATATAATAATATAGGCTAAGCTATAAACAAACAAATAATAATAATTTAAAGCTAAGCATAAGGTTGGGCTTTCTCATTCTCTCACTCGGGAGAAATCCGTTTCCATATTCGTGATGTTGCCCATTTGAAGCTTAACTATTATTCATGAGGTAAAATAGGCTTTGTAGTTCACGCGTGTTTCAGTATAGATGGAAAAAAAAATCATAATTAACAATATGTGGAGTAAGTGGATCGCTGCTAACGCTGAATGTCTGGTGAACGCCTGCTGTTTCCAGTGAATATGTGCGCGAGGCACCAGCGCGATCAAACAGCAGAAACAGAAAATACTAAATTTTTGGTCACACATAGGGCATAATTCAAAAATGCAAAGTGTTAGTAGTCTGAAAAAACTAATTATTGCTAAATGAGTTAATACTAATTATTGCTAAATGCTGGACCGTTCTCATTTCGCTATGCATATGGAACCCGAAGATTTTTTTTAAATCAAGAATGAACCGAAATGAAAATGAAATGAAAACATTTAGCTTTTTATCCATATATATATATATATATATATATATATATATATATTAGGCCTTATATTTATTAACTGTTTAATAACAATAGCATGCATATGATCCTTTGTGTAAAGGTCTTCTTTTAATTTTTGATGAGTAGACTGTAGCCTAAGATTATCTTACGTTTTAAAATTATCTCACTGTAAATGTTTTTGAAAGATGTTACAATGTAATAACAATGTTATTGTTGTTTTACTTCCTCCTTTTATCTCATTTTACAATTACATTCATTTTGCAATCCGTCCCTTTACGCAACCTGGCGGTAGTTTCGCGAATGATTTTAACACGTGACTGAATTACAGTTACACACGATTTAAGGATTGTAGATTGTAAAGTAAAATTACTAAAAAGCAAAAATGTAAATGTAATCATATGTATTTGTTTCAGCATTTTATTTATAATTTAATATTAAATATAATATATTTAATTTATTTATTAATATATTTAGATTGCTTGATTTTTTGTAAATAATTTTATTGAATATGAACATTATATGATTACCAACATACTTTAAAATATCCTATTTTGTGATACACAGAAGAAGGAAAGTCAGATTTGAACAACATGCGGGTGAGTAAATGACAGAATTTTATATTTTGGGGTGAACAATCACTTTAACTTTTCTATAATATTCATATAAAACCCGCGCTCAGATGTGTCACGCAAATACTTGGTCTGAAAAAAACATGTTGATGTTAAGAAAATGTTGCGAATGAGATAATCATATTTCTTTTTCTTTATAGAAACAACTCTGCACTATTTTACTTTATTCCAGTTTGCATCCGTTATCTGCCAGCCAAGACTGTATTTGTGTTTCCTTTCACTGTGTCTCCTTGGAAATAATTGCGACAGAAATCTGACATATGCCAGCTGTTTGAAGTTAGTGCTCATTCGAGCAAGATGTTCCAAGACTGAAGACTGCTGTTAATTCTGAAAAGTGACCAATAAATATGCTGTTTGAAGTCATTTTTCTCATACTAATGCACAGAATGATTATGAAAGAAGCTGGAAAGATGGAGAAAGAGTTCCTGCAAAACTCCTCAGCAATTACTGTCACTTTTCAAACCCTTTTCCGCTGTCAGACCGAGGGTGTGTCGGGCTAATTCAGTAGCAGCATGACTTTATGTCTGATGTCAGGTGGCATCATTGTCATTTCAGCTGAGCCCCTGTATGGCCATTAGAATGACACTTTCTCACCGTTCCCCACACAATGCAAGTCCCACAAATGGGATGTATTAAGAAGATAATGAACATCGGTCTCCCTGAACACATATTTTGCTGATGCAAGCCAACTTGCCCTGTCTCTGCGGTCTTGCTTAGCCAGATCCAACCAAGACTCTGGCTTGTGGAGTGACATTCCTAAATGCCAGCATGGTGCCATGGGAGCATCCAGGGGAAATAATGATGGAGTACCCATGCCCGCAGGTCGGAGCAAGCTTGCTGCTGGAGTCGCTCCCTGGCTGCGCCAGATGGAGGACATCAGATCCTGGACTATTATCTGCATCACTCTGCCTCCTCGCTTCTTTTTTTTTTTTTGTGCTTTTTCCCTTTCTCTTGTCTGCTCATTTCCCAGTGGAGCTGAACAGTCATTAGCAGGTGCTCAGCAGCCAAACAACATTGAGCATGTGGTAGCTCCAACTTTGCAGTTCTTACAAGAAATGGCAGTATATGACATTGAAAATCCTAATGTAGGTATGTGTGGTGTTAGTATGCAGTGTGCTGCACTGTGATGATTGTGCAAACATATTGTTATGTGGTATGTTTTGTTGTCCTCATCTTGTTGTGCATGATCCATTGGCATATGTTATTCCAGGTAATAAAAGGGTTATATTTTTATATTTTATAAAAAATGCTTTTGAAATTACTTTCTTTTTGATGAAGAACAAGGTGGGCTGTAATGCTTGGAGAAAGCTGTACATTAGTATTATTAGTACTATTTATCTCAATGACAGTTGCTTGGCTGGCACATATTCTGCCATTTTTGTTTATAGAAGCCACAGGTTTTCAGTCTTAAATATTATATGAGCACCAGGAGATGATAACACTGCTATATACACACTATGCTATATATGGAGAGAGTTATTTTTTTAAAGAAATTAATATTTTTATTGAGCAAGGCTGCATTAAATTGTTTAAAAGTGTCCCTTAACCCTTTGTGTCACCCATCTCACTAATATCACTCACACCACCCAGTTTGTCACATTAACTTTGTCTGGTAATCATGCTGAGGAGATTAGATTTCACCTCATTCACTCGCCCACCGCTCCAGTGGTGTTGGGTTACACCTGGTTGGTTAAACATAACCCTCATATTGATTGGGCCCGTGGTTCTATTTTAAATTGTTTAAAAGTGTCAATAAAATAATTTAGAATGTTACAATTGTCACGGTGCAGGATGCCGTCTCAGCTTCCCTCTGTCATGTTTTGTGTGGTTCTAAGTATCAGTCTCACCTTCTGTTTTCCCGTCAAAGGATCCGTAGTTCGGAGATCCGGCAGCGCGAGTGGTCCGCAATGTGCCGGCCAGCTCGGAGATCTCTGTGTGCGCCAGAGCATTTTATTATCGTTACTGTTATTTTGTGTTTTGTGGCGAGAATAAAGATTCTCCTTTTTTTTCTACTCTGCATCTGAGTCCTCTGTCTAGTACGCACCCTGACAGAATCTACTCACCACAAATGGATTCAGCAGAGAAAACGGAGCTGCGCCGAGCTCTTCAGCAGCAGGGCTCTCTTCTGGGTCGACAGCAGGAGGAAATCGCAGTTTCTCGTCGCACCTACTCGGAGATCGCTCTCCAACTCAACCGGCTAGCCGAACGGCTTGACCAGCTGCAGGCCGGCCCTTCGGCTGCCCCGTCTGTTCCGGCTGCCCCGTGTGTCCCACCTGCTCCTCGCCACGCGGAACCGCGACTCAATCCACCCGCTCCATACTCCGTTGAGCCCAACTCATGTCGGTCATTTCTGTCCCAGTGCTCACTGACTTACACTCTCCAGCCTTCCTGTTTCCCAACGGAGCAATCCAGGGTGGCGTTCGTCATCACTCTCCTAGTTGGTCAAGCGAGAGAGTGGGGAACGGCTATGTGGGACAGCAAGCATGACGGTTGTGCGTCGTTTGAGGCATTCTCGAGGGAGCTGCGCAAGGTGTTTGACCTCTTGGCACGCGGTATTGAAGCAGCACGAGCATTGTCGCTGCTTCTGCAGAGAAAGCAGTCAGTGTCCGGTTACTCCATTCAGTTCCGCACGCTCGCCGCTTCCTGTGGCTGGAATGAGAAGGCTCTCTGGGATCACTTCCTCCACGGCCTGGCTGAGCAGGTTAAGGACGAGATCTATTCACTAGAGCTGCCCCCTGGCTTGGATGGGCTTATCGATCTCGCCATTCGGGTCGACGACTGGATTACTCTCCATTCTCAGCAGCGTAGAGAGGGTATTCCCCATGAACACTTCACCAGGGTCCCGTATGGAGCAGCATGTGACACGATGTCTCAACGCCGCATCCTCCCGGAGGAGGAGCCTATGCAGATTGGGAGAGCACGGCTGACAATAGTAGAGCGACGCCGTCGCTTGGATAATCAGCTCTGTCTGTACTGCGGTGAGGCGGGTCACGTGGTAGCAGCATGCCCTGTGGCAGGGCGACGCTTTTCACGCAAGGGAGAGCGCATGGTGAGCGTCACGTCAACTCGACTGCCACCTGGTGGCCGTTCAGAGTTCCAAGCTTCAGTACAGTTTGAGGGAGCTGTTTTCCAGGTTTCGGCATTGATTGACTCTGGAGCGGAGGGCGACTTCATGGATTCCAGATTGGCAACTCGTCTGGGAATTTCGGCCGTTGCACTGGCCGAACCTATTTCTGCCAGGACCCTTTGTGTCACCCATCTCACTAATATCACTCACACCACCCAGTTTGTCACATTAACTTTGTCTGGTAATCATGCTGAGGAGATTAGATTTCACCTCATTCACTCGCCCACCGCTCCAGTGGTGTTGGGTTACACCTGGTTGGTTAAACATAACCCTCATATTGATTGGGCCCGTGGTTCTATTTTTGCTTGGAGCCCTTTCTGTTTAGCTCAGTGTTTGGGTGCTGCTTTTCCCCCTTTCTTGTCTCATTCTGTGTTGCAGGAAGAGCTGATTAACTTGGTGGATGTACCAGAGGCTTACCATGATTTGAGAGCGGTTTTCAGTAGGTCCCGAGCTTCATCTCTGCCTCCACACCGCCCGTACGACTGTGCGATTGACCTGCTTCCTGGCACTTCTCCATCTAAGGGGCGCCTTTACTCTCTGTTGGGTCCAGAGCGGGAGGCCATGGAGAGGTATATACATGATTCTCTGGTAGCAGGCATTATCCGTCCCTCATCCTCTCCAGCCGGGGCGGGGTTCTTCTTCGTGGAGAAGAAGGATGGTTCGTTGCGCCCCTGTATTGACTACCGGGGGTTGAATGACATCACGGTAAAGAATCATTATCCTTTGCCGTTGATGTCATCAGCTTTCGAGCTCCTTCAGGGGGCAACCATCTTTACGAAGTTCAAGTCAAGTTCATTTATTCGTCTCCCTTGGGAGAAATTTGGTTTAGAGACAGGGTACTGCTGCATAGGCAGACATAAAACGTATAGACTACATAAAACATAAAACATCCAACGAAGGGGAGGGTACATAACTGGCAACCAGATGGGGACCAAAGTGCAAGAGGATCAGAGCTTCAATACTTGAAGTACATTGCAATTACAATTACACATTTAAAGTGCAATGCACAATAAAGTGCTGGTGCATGTTAAAGTGCGGTGCACAATACAGTACTGATACACATTCGAACACACTACAAATGCTATACATATTAAAAATACTGGTACGAATTTAAAAAGATGCTGGTACATGTTACAGTTCTGGTAAAAACCTCCCTACATTTGCTCATTAATGAGCTTAACTGACACTGGGACAAAAGAATGTTTGAACCGGTTGTATTTACATAAGGAGACCCTGTATCTTCTCCCTGAGGGCATCTGCGAGTATTCGCTGCACAAAACATGGGAACTGTCATTTAGAATGTTTTTTGCCTGAGTAAGGACAGCCTCATTGAACAGTTCCTGAGGGTTAAGGGGGGGGTGACCCATAATCCTGCCCGCTACTCTGACCAGGTAGAGAATCTGTGATTTAAGTTTGACACTCAGATTACCAAACCAACTTGTGAAGTTGGACCTTCGCAGTGCTTATCACTTGGTTCGGATTAGGGAGGGGGACGAGTGGAAGACCGCCTTTAACACCCATACAGGGCACTTTGAGTATTTAGTTATGCCGTTTGGGCTTTCCAACTCCCCGGCGGTCTTTCAGGCACTCATCAACAACGTGCTCCGAGACATGGTCGATCGGTTTGTTTTTGTTTATATCGACGACATCCTGATTTTTTCCCAGAATGAGCGCGATCATGTCCAGCACGTCAGGCGAGTGCTCCAGCGGCTGCTGGAGAATCGTTTATTCGTTAAGTTGGAGAAGTGTAAGTTTCACGCACAGTTGGTTCTGTTCCTGGGTTTTATTCTCTTGCCTGAAGGTATCCGAATGGATCTCGCCAAGGTAAAGGCAGTTGCTGATTGGCCCACCCCAGATAGTAGTAGAGCGGTCCAGCGCTTTCTGGGGTTTGCCAATTTTTACAGGCGGTTCATTCGGAACTTTAGCCAGATTGCCCTTCCTCTGACTGATCTCACCTCCACAAGGAAACGATTCTGTTGGTCGTCACAGGCCCAAGCTGCGTTTGAGAACCTTAAGAGTCGATTTGTTTCGGCCCCCATTTTAACGACCCCTGACCCATTTCGTCAGTTCATTGTGGAGGTGGATGCGTCGGAGGTGGGGGTTGGGGCAGTTTTGTCTGAAAGATCAACATCGGACGAGAAAATACATCCCTGCGCTTTCTTTTCTCATCGTTTAACCCCGCGGAACGGAACTATGACATTGGGAATAGGGATTTACTAGCTGTCAAGCTGGCCCTGGAGGAGTGGCATCACTGGTTAGAGGGAGCGCGATTTCCGTTTATCATTTGGACTGATCATAAGAATCTTGAGTACATTTGCACCGCCAGGAGAATAAATTCTAGGCAGGCTCGCTGGGCATTATTTTTTGGACGTTTCAGGTTTACCATTTCTTATCGCCCAGGCTCTAAGAATGGTAAACCTGACGTGCAGTCGTGGGTTTTTGAGGCTGAGGCTAGTCCCACCCTCCCGGTGGCCATTTTGCATCCCGAACGGGTTGTGGCTGTGGTCACCTGGGGGGTGGAGTCCAAGGTCCACGTGCAATATTTTGTGCACGGAACATAAGTACATTTTCGTGTTTCCAAACGAACATATTAGTTGGCGGCAGTCTCCGCGTTCAGCCCAAATCCCGCCCTGCAGCTGATTCTAAGGCCGGCGACACACTGGATGCGTGGCACAAGCGTCTCAGGTCTGTCGTGGGTCTCCCTCTATGTCACCTACAGTAGCAGCAGCGCGCCAGCACCGCGTCAGGCACAATTCTGGTGAAGCAGGCCTACAAGCTGGGATTGGTAATGCTGCACTGTAATCATAGTTTTTTATTATATTTTTCATTATATTTTATTATATGATATTGGTTTGAGACTGAGAGTATTTTATTTAGTGGAGAACTTTGCAGCAGTATTTTATTTCTTATTCTTTTTTTATTTTAAATATATTTTATTAAAAAAAAAATTTTTTAAAGTGTATAGTAATAAACAACCTGCAGTTTAATGTTTGCATTTCTTTCCCTTACTGTCCTGAAAATGAACCGAACCGTGACTTTAAAACCGAGGTACGTACCGAACAGTGATTTTTACATACCGTTACACCCCTAGTATATACAGTATATCTAGTTCATTCATGAATCTGTAGATGGCACAGGCTGATCCTTTAGGTCCTTTACATGCAATCTTCTGGCAATCACATAATTTACTACATGCACCATCTGATCAGCCTCTTCTGATTTTGCAACCAGTGAGATTGTGTCATTGTCATATGTTAACTGTAAGCTGGTCCTGCTGCATGCAGAGTTCATCTGAATCCCTCCACCTCCCCCAGCTCCACCTGTTTAGTGTGTCTGTATATCTTTTGGCAGTAGTATAATCCATACATGCATAGCAAATCTAGTCTACGAAAACAAAATTCACTAAGAATGTCAGAAATATAACATGCTAAAACTATTTAAATAGTTGTCTTGATTGAAATATATGTTGTTAAACATAAAAGTCATTTTGATAATTAAAAAAAAACGATTAAACTGTGAAATTGTCATACCCATCTCTATAATTGTATTGCAAGGAACTTTATATCTTGTCGAATATCCTGTTTCACTATGTAATACATCGGATTACAGAAGTATAATTGGTTGTGAATGGTATTTCACATTGATTTTAAAGCTAAGGTTTGGTTGCAAGATTCTTGGCAAGCTCCTGTCTGTTTATCCATGCCAGAGAGCAGCACTCGGTGCGATATGATCTGTGCATATAATGGGGGTGGCACAGGCCTAAGGGCGGATATCACTGAGCCAGACAGCAACAGCTTCCCCACCAAGACACTTAGACCTCAGGGCCAAGAAATCTGGCCCCAATCTGACTGGCACCATTAAACTCATCTGAGACACAGATAATGTGTGTGACCCCTAAAGCACAATCAGCCAAAGTGCACAAGATGAGAATATAGTAGCTGTTAGCGCAGTTTGATACAGACATGCACATACACGAACAGGTTGTTTAACCCTACAAAGCCTACTGTATCATATGTGGTATGTAAGTTTCTATTTCTATTTTCAATGATATGCAAACTTACCAACATGATCAAAACTTTGCTGAAAAAAATCTTGTACACAATTAAAATAATGACTTTATGATCACTAAATGGTCTCAACCAAATTGTAATTATTTTAAAAATATTACTAAAACATAATCTTTAATGACATTATGGTCTTAAAAATAACAACATCTTGACATTATCATGATCTGACATTATTCATGTCCATAGAGTGTGATGTGTCACACACTGAATTTAAACATGTGGTTTGTTTGAATCTTGAATCCCAGTGTGAGCAAGAGCAATTTTTATTCCTGCAAACACCACGAATGATGCGTTATATTCTAACTGTTAACTAGGTTCTTATTTTGTTATCTTTAGTGGGATTAGCTCAGTTCAGTCTGTTCCCTCTGACCCTCAGCTGATAAACATTATTATACAGTTCCAAGTAAGAAAATTAAGTGCCCTGATTCTGAGGTTCTTGTAAATCGTTTTGTTTTGCTGGCTGTTTGTGAGTCTTGTCAGACTATCAGATCTCTGGAGACAGTCCTCCAAAGAATCTCCAAATTCATTACAAAAGTGCTCATATGCACAAATCTAATTGCAAAAGTAATAGGTCACATCCTTCATAATACAGTCCAGCTGTCTTTTATTGCTCCCATGTCAGAGCTACAGCAAGCATGGCATTGTTACTTTTCATCCCAGACAATGCGGTTAGGTTTGGGTTTCCAACAACAGTATCTGGTTGCAGAGGCATAGCTATAGGACAGGCAAGGCAAGCAATTGCCTGGGTCCCCGCATTTTGTGGGGGCCCCCACAACAGCTGACCAGTTGAACAATCGGAAATGTCATTATCAATATAACATGGAGCAATTTATCTGCATCCCCCCTAGGGGGCCCCCTCTCTCCTTACGCTGGATGTGCTTGCATTTTCCTCGTGATACGTCAGCCGTGCATCTCTGTTGAAAGCAGTGGCCAATCAGAGGTGTTTACTGTAGGTTAGTCAAGTCCACTCTGATCTAATTTTTGTTTTCGCAAGTTTGCGTAGTTCTACACACTCACAGATCTTCCTAATATAACAAGCGTTAGTGTTCCTGTAGCTCAATTGATAGAGCATTGTGCTATCAAGTGCAAGGTTGGGGGTTCGATTCCCCAGGAACACGATAGGTAAAAATTGATAGCCTAAATGCCCTGTAAGTAGCTTTGGATAAAAGCGCTGCTAAATGCATAAATTTAATTAAATTTAATTTAACAAGACAAAAAGAAAGCATACACAATGTAAATTAGATTGTGTAGTTATTGATTATATCAGGAGTTTTCGCGTGAGAAAGCTCGAGCAGTTACACCATAAGTGCCGTTTGCTCGGTTTTTACTTCATTCACAGTTTGAAGAAAATTGTAAGAGGACCATCCACATAAACCATTTCAGGAATTACAAACACAAGTGTAAAAAATGATGCCAGTGAATCTACGCTATTGAGGGTAATAACTGTGGCAATGAACAGAACGAACTATCTGACAAGCCAATGTTAAAACAGAGCTCTGATGCAGAGTAAATTCAGAGTAACAAACCTACAGCAGTAACAAATCTGTGTTGCCTTGAGCAGCTTCTGTAGGTAAAGATAAATTAAAGATCTAATTTTTAAATAAAAAAGGCAAAATATTTAATGCATTATTTAATTATTTAAACCATTAATAATTAACTCAATTTGTAGTTATATACTAAGTTAATACTAAGTATTTAAATAATTTACCATACTAGGCTGTTGGTGTCTGGGCTTATTTATTTATTTATTTTTAATTTTTCCTGCACTTGCTATACTTTATAGTCATTTTATAATAAATCCAAAAGCAAGTCGTGAAAAAAAAAAAAAAAAAATTAGGTAGTTATAAAGGCACCTGAGCTAATGAGTGATCCTCTGCTGCAATTTACTGGATATAATGCTAATTTCATGTCATTTTCATCTAAAGTGTTTGTTTTCCACCTGGAGACAATTTTTTTCTTTATGAATGAAAGTGAACATTTAAAGTGAATTTCGGCATAGTTAAAATAAATAATAAAGGCTTTAAATTATTATAAGCGTTTAAAAAAAGTAGGGTTTTATTTTGAGGGTGGTGCTCATCTTTGTCAGCCATGATTACTGTGCATCCCTGGGTACTGTGTCTTGCAGCCAGTGTGGAGCCCACGAATGAATAAAAATAAATATCAATGCATTTACTTAGTTGACATTATTTATTTAGCTCTTCTACATTAAATTAGTTGAGTTAACATAATTAGTTGTCAACTAATAAAACTAGTAAAGCTGATAAAAACAAACAATGAACAAGAGAGGCTGTCAGCATGGCACTAATTTCAATTGAACAGAACATACAAATGTCTTCGGATATGGTGGACATAGTGACAGCATTTGCTATAGCTAAGGCTCATTAGCACCATTTTTAAGGTGACTGTCTGTTACTGTAAACATGAAGATTGTACTGTACTGTATATTCCAAATTGTATTGTACAGTATTGTTTAGCATCTACAGTATTTTCTGCCATAAAGATGAAGATTTGTATTTTGTTAAAGAGTAAGCACTTTATTCACATAACTTAGAACATAAATTGTTTATATATACATATATATAAACAATATATATATATATATATATATATATATATATATATATATATATATATATATATATATATATTATATAACAATAACAATTATATATATTCTTTTTAATTAATAAATTGATCATTGATTTCTTATTTTTTGTTAGTGACATTTTCCACAACTTTAACCACTGTAAATTTTGAGAAATAAAAAATGCAACATTTTAAACAATGAAAACCCTCCATCAAACACTCAACCATTATCACCAGGCATTATTATTCAAATTCACACTGTGCTTATTGAAATCAATGTTTATTATCCAGAGCAGTGATCCATAACCATGTCTGCATTGATTCTGTGTTTGAAATCACCCAACATAATGGAGTTAAAACAAACCATTTATCTTCACCTGGTCTATTTCTGTTTCGAAATGTTTGTTATGTTAGGGGACTAGTGTTAAAACAGGACAACGTTTAATGTTAGTTATAACAAAAATCCATAACAGGTAAGTAATCTGTCATGTTTTTTTTTTTTTTTCTCATACAGCTTCTCTTGAAAATACGAAAGAGGCAAGAATTTAGAAACCCTTGTTATTAGCAACATTAAGTGAACAGCAGGCAGCAGCTCAGCAATTTATTTGTTTGAGCTGGCATTCACGCAAACGTGCAAGAATTCAGTCCCCTGATATACTTATGATAAAGCTCTTTTCCTTCTTTGCTTATAATTAAAAACAAGTTGGAAATACATTTGGAGCGATGTATGGTTAACAAACATCCAGAAGCTGTTTACAGTGATGACAGAAACCTGGCTAAAACTAGATATTTACATTACTTTAAATGAGTCTACCCCTCCCCCAAGATTGATGTCAATGGCAATTGAAATATCTCAGATCATTATCTAGTATTATGTATTCTCCATATAGCTAAAGCCGCAAACTCAACTCAAATATGATAGTACTTCTATCCAATAGCTCAGAAAAACTTGATGGTGTAACAGAAACTATTGACTCTCTTTTCTTGCATTTTAGATACTGTTGCTCCTTTACACTTAAAGAAGATAAAGGAAAACAGTCCGACACCATGGCACACTCACACCTTAAATAGAGCAGCCCGGAACATGGACTGCAGCTGAAAGAATACAAAACCAGTGGTATTTCACATTGCATGGAGGGGAAGTACTTCTACATACAGAAAATACTTAAAAACTGCTAGATCTGCTTACTTTTCAACTCTTTTAGAAGAAAACAAACACAACCTGAGGTATTTATTCAATTCCATGGCTAAATTAATGAAAAATAAAGCATCAACAGATGCAGACATTTCGCAATAGCACAGCAGTAATGACTTTATTTAAATAAAATAACTTGCCTTTATGAACTTCTTTACTTCCATGATCAATACTATTAGAGATAAATGTACAACCATGCAGTCGTCAGCTACAGTATTGCATCAGACAGTGCACAATAGATTCCCTGAGGAATATCCCTGCGTGTTTTCCTCTGAATAATAAAATACACAACAAACATGACAGTGTTGAGGAGGGAAAAAAATTAAAGAAAGCATTGGATCAAAGCGAAATGGATATGTTTGCACCAACTCTGCAATTCAAAGACATCATGTTAATTGTCGAAAGATGAGGTAATGAAAATTACACCGTTATGATAGTTTGATTACAAAGTATATTTGAGACTATATAGATCTGGCTGAATTAATCCCTTTTCTTTGACATAACATTACAGAATGACTCTTTCAGCATTAAAGGTGCCATAGAATCACTTTTGTAAGGTGTTTGAACACAGTTGTGTGACGGCAGTGTGTGAAAACAACCAGCCTATAATGTTAAAATCCACCCACTCACTGTTTTATAATCCTTATAAGTTCTCTCCACACTAGCAGTTACAGATTTCTCACTACTAAGATGTCATAGTCGGGAAAGTCCCACCCTTTGTGACGCTCTCTGCCCTATTAGCATATACCCAGCCCTGAGAGAGAAGCTGCGGTCCACCATTACTGATTTCTCGCTGTAGCTGCTGGAGGTTCAATGTCAGCGTCAAAGAGCCATTAAAAGTGTCCTATGTTGGAATGCACCAACGAAAAAATCACTGGGAAAAAATGCTAAATTCCTATACTTTTGTGCTAACATTTTACACCAGACTGCCTCACAAACAAGGGTCAGTTCAGCGCTGGAGTTGTGCAAAGATTGCTTCTGAAAGAGGGATCGATGCTAACGCTTTGTGCGCAAATGTCCAGACCCAGGACAAAGTAAGCATCATGCCTCATATTTTGTTTTCCAAAAGATCTTCTTGGCTCTCTGTAAGGCTAATGTTGCTATAGCTACCATTGTCTCTGCCCGTTTTCACTAATGCTGCTTTTACATGCTACCAGAATAATCGTAAATAGGAATGTGGTAGTTATAAATTGCATTTGGAACCAATGTGAAACCCTAACACCGGTGGTATGCCCGCGAGCATGAGCTCATGAATTCCGCACTTGTCTGAAAAGGGAGGCGGGAGCACAAGCTCATTTTCATTTAAAGGGGACACACACAACAAAAAAATTTGAAAAACTGTGTTTTTGCTCATACCCTAACAGTGGCAGTTTCAACAAGCTAAAATTATAAGAAAAGATTATAAAAAGTTTATATAAATAGATTATATAAATAAATATAAAATATAATAATATAAATAATCTAAAAAATTATCTGTGGGGTATTTTGGGGTAAAACTTCACATACACACTCTGGGGAATTCATAGAACAATATAACATATTGCATCAATGCATTCTATGGCACCTTTAATCTAACCAATGTTAGAGTCGTAGAACATCGTTCACATAAAAATCAGTCTACATGATATCATAGACAGAAAAGTCTTGTTTTTAAATTTCGTTACAAGCCATAGATTGGCAATAAAAGTGATTAATACATGGAAATTCTTACATGTTGCCCCTTTAAGAAGCACATTTCTTGATTGTTTTAATTAGGTCTTTGCAAAAAAAGAGTTTGCAAGCAACACAATCAGCTCATAGACAAGAAAAGCAAAGCTACTTTAGTAAAAGCTTCAACCAGCCTGTTGAGCCTTCTCTGACTGCCCTGACCTTGCTTTTAGTCAAAAAAAGAGAGACTGCAGTGGAATTTTCCGGACCAGCTGGCAATGAAGCCTGTCTGCTGAAGCTGAATATATTGGCGGTCCCAAAGGATCCCCTCACTATAACAGTCCTGCTGCACTCTTATAAATACACACTTGAAAAAAGGACATACACAGAGACACACAAATAATGTGCTTGCTTTGTTCCGTTGTTTTTCCTTTTGAGAGAAAGCGAGAAAATAAATGTATGTTGCCACATAAATATTGAATATATTCCTTCAAAAAGAATTCATACTCTGCAGGAGTAAACAATGTGGCATCTGAAGCGAAAGAGTGCAGGGAATCCAAAATAAACCTGAAAAGAGAAAGCAGGTAGGAATGTTTAAAATGCAGACTCGTGGCATGCAATGAGTCTGAGGAGCCAACGCTGACTGACGTCACAGCATGCGAGCAACAAAAGATGCTGCAGCAGTCGTTTCTCCTTTTTTTAATGTTGGATAATGTTGGTTAAACTATACTCTGAGGTGTATCCGGGCAACATCATTTCCAGGTTTTCAAATTTAAGCATCTAATTACCTTGGCAACGGTGCAGTGGGAGCGCATGACTTGAAAATCTATATTTAAGTTGATTTTCATCACGCTGCCTGGAAAAACAAGAGCTTAGCACTGGCAGATTCTCTGTCGGCCTCCAAGACAAAATACAATTACGACTTAGTGACCTGATAAATTGCTAAAGCAGAGTGTTGTCTGAGCAGAGCTTTCTATTTCTCAGAGACTTAGATTAAACTCATTTCTCACTTAAGTTGACGTTGAGTCATTTCCATGTATCACATTCTGAAGGGAATGAGGAAATTAAGTCAATGGACTCAAATTTATCACGATACTACCTTTCTTTTAAATTCTTTTAAGAAAAGTGCTGTGCAATTTTATTTCATAAGAACATTGTGAGGTACATGATTTATTATTAAATAAATCAACCAAAACTAATCTGTCAAAAAATATTTTGTAGCAGTAATCTAAATATGAGGTTTGAAGACTTTTGTAAAGGAATCTTTATTATTAAAATAGGACAAATATCTGTGTAAAACAGGTCCTACTGCAATGCTGATAATTGTCTTTATGCATTATGTAAAATTACTCAAAATACCTTTGTATTTAACTGAACCTCACAAAAACATGTCCTAGGCACATTTATATATATCTCTCTCTCTATATATATATATATATATATATATATATATATATATATATATATAGATATATATATATATATATATATATATATATAGATATATATAGATATATATATATATATATAGTACAGACCAAAAGTTTGGAACCATTACTATTTTTAATGTTTTTGAAAGAAGTTTCTTCTGCTCATCAAGCCTGCATTTATTTGATCAAAAATATAGAAGAAGAATTTAATATTGTGATATATTATTACAACTTAAAATAATAGTTTTCTATTTGAATATACTTAAAAAAAAAAAATTTATTCCTGTGATGCAAAGCTGAATTTTCAGCATCATTACTCCAGCCTTCAGTGTCACATGTAACATCCAGTCTATCACATGATCATTTAGAAATCATTCTAATATTCTGATTTATTATGAGTGTTGGAAACAGTTCTGCTGTCTAATATATTTGATGAATAAAAGGTTAAAAAGAACTGCATTTATAAAAAAAAAAAAAAATTCTAATAATATATATTCTAAATATTTTCTTTACTATCCCTTTTTATTAATTTAACATATCCTTGCTGAATAAAAGTATTGATTTAAAAAAAAAAAAAAGCTTTGCATCACAGAAATAAATGATAATTTAAAGTATAATAAATTTAAAAACAATTATTTTAAATTATAATAATATATCACAATATTACATTTTTTTCTGTATTTTTGATCAAATAAATGCAGGCTTGATGAGCAGAAGAAACTTCTTTCAAAAACATTAAAAATAGTAATGTTTCCAAACTTTTGGTCTGTATATATATTTTGGTCTGTATATATATATATAAAATAAAGACCTTTAATTATTTTGCCTTGTGGAATTAGCAAATTTTAGCCCAAACTCTTAATTTTATTTTTGAATTTTTTGAATTATTTTTTTTCATGGAATTTATTACTGTTATGTAGAAAAAAACACTAATGTTGTTTTTTTTCAAATCCAAATAAATTTGTTAAACTGCCTAATAATTCTGATTTCTTTTCTTATCTGTATATTCTAATGGAAAATATATTTTGTATCTAAATCAGAATACATTAAGGGTGTTATAATAAATAATATTTTTGCATTACAGTAATGAGAATACAAGATAATTAGTATTTTGATTTTGAGAATTGTGAGGTGCGTTTATCATGACTATATCAGAATGCCAAAAATGTATTTTCTTATAATTATTAATTCTTTTATAGGGTGTAACGGTGGTCAGTGGAGCAAATGGAGTAGCCCATGCCCATGTCAAGGTCCAAGGTCCGAATTCTCCTGGATGGAGTCGGAGGGCCAAGGGTACTGGCTGTGTGAGTAGGCTGCTCTGTTGGGCTCTATCTTGGGGTTGTGGATGAGATATGCCAAGCTTGAGCCCTCGGTGCAAAGCTCGATCTTAAAAGATGAGGCAGGGCAGCAGTGCAGAGGACGCAGCCCAGCCAGGTGCGAAGCGTGGGGAAGACATCCACCAGCTCCACCACACTCTCAACTCCATGACCTGAAAGATATGAGGACAAAAGGCTGATGGAAAAATGAGATACAGATGCATTCAAGAACCAACAATGTATCTAAAGCTGCAATGTTTAGCATTATATACATTTAGCGTGAATGGTCATTTTACACTTTTATGTTGTTTAATTGCATTGCACTTGGTGTAAACATTATATACATATAATTATTATTATTATTATTATTATTTTACTTGCTGCTCTGTAGAATATAACAGTGACCATCCACACAGGAGACAAACCTTTTTTTTCAAGTATTTTTCTCATATATTTTCAATAAAGAAGTTATAACCAGAAACTAAACTGAAAAAAAAGATCAAGAGTATACAAGACTGAATGAATGAACTACCTTTCCCATAAAGCATTGCACCTGATGCAGTTCAATCTGAAACTACAATACAAACATATAAACTATGAATATCAAATCAATGACTTAATTTTTTATGTTTAATTCATGTATAATTGAATGCTTATCAATGTATAATTGAATGCTTAAAGTTAATATTAGATAAGTGTTGCTGTATTTAAAGAGAGGTCTCTTATGCTCATTTCTTTGATCAAAAATGCAATAAAAACTAATATATTAATATAAGTACAATTTCAAACAGCCATTTTCTAATTCATTCCTGTGATGCAGTGCTGAATTTTCAGCATCATTCCTCCAGTCTTCAGTGTCACATGTTCCAGAAATCATGCTGATTTGCTGCTCAAGAAACATTTCTTATGATCTCAGTTGAAAATGGTTGTGCTGTTTAATATTTTTTTCGTGATTCTTTAATAAGGTTAAAAAGAACAGCACTTTCTTTGCCATGATTCCTGGATCTGTGTTAAGAGTTACTCTACTGATTGGGGAATCACTGTAAATTGTGCAATTAAAACACAATTATAAAAATGAAGCTTAGATCACAGTGATCCGATGATATATATACTTTCACAGAAGCCACATTAAATAGCAAAGGAGCTTATAGCAAGTCTGCTTTGAAACTTTAAACATTATTAGTGCTAAAACTCATCTGTATGCAGTATTTTTTTTTCTTTAGTGAAAGGCCCCAGTTCTGAAATTTACATTAACTTTACTGATATGGTTACTGAACATAGCACAGTTCATTAGAGCAACAATACAGAGCCCACTATGAGACCAATAACTCTCAGGACTTATTAGCTTCTCTATGCTGTGGCATTATCATTACAGTCATTACTCCAGCTGCTTATGCTGGGTGTTTTCTAAAGATTGCCACAAATGTGCACTTGAGAGCTGAACGAAAGCAAACTATCAGCAGATGCGTGTGCTCACAGTACACTCTCAGTCAAACCTTCGCATTGCACAAAAAAACACTGAAGCAAAACAGGCTGCTTTAAGTAACATTAACTTTGCCAAACTGCTCCCGTGTGCCATGAAACACATCGATGAAGGGGAACGTCTTCTCCCCAGGCCGAGGGAAAGGTGAGGTCACACCTGGGCTTGTACACGATCAATGGCACTCGGGTGGCTACATCAAAGTTGCTGTATTTGGCCCATTCGCCATGTTCTCCTAATGACCAACCTGAGAGAGAGAGAGAGAGAGAGAGAGAGAGAGAGAATTAACCATGAGAAAACTCCGAATCTCAAAGAATAATCATTTCATCATTTAATCGTTTCTCTGATTTAAAGCATAACATGGATGTGACCTAATGAATGAACTTTGAATTGAGGTAGCAAATAGAATTTAACCTTAAGAAAGTAGAATGAAAATGTTTTATAAACATGCTATCATACAACATATGGGGTATTTCCAGACATGTTAAATAATGAATAATTGAAATGTTTAAAATAGTACCAATAATATTAAATATGCATTTGGTTGTAATAATTAAATGGATTTAAATACAATATTGCATAATTTTTTGCATTATTTAGTTTATACTATAATTATTATAATGAAATTGTAGGAGATAACTTATATGAATTTATTAGCAAACGAGCAAAAAATGAGCAGCTGCTCAGTAAAGTAATATAATAATGTAATTCAAAAAATGAATAATTTATAATCAATCTATTATTTAAGATTTCATACTATATATATATATATATATATATATATATATATATATATATATATATATATATATATATATATAGACACACAGACAGATTTGGGACCAATTCAATTGAAATTTTTCATGAATTAAAATGAGCATATTATACAGTATATATTATGAAATAATAATAAATACATTATACAGTATTCGTTTATATATTTTTGAGAGGTTATCAGTTTTTGTTCATGTTCATACTAGTGTTAAATGTCTTTGCGCTGCAAAAATCTTTCTGTCATTTCAATCCAATTTAGCATTCTGTGTAATGGAGCCAATTCAATACAAATTCCTCATGCATATTAATATGTTATGGATAAGAGCCCTTAATGCACTGCATATTTGCACTGTAACACACACACACACACACACACACACAAGTAACACGTATGACAATCTTAACCAACAATAAAAAATGCAATTTATGCTAAATAAAAAAAAGTGACATTTTGCGAAAAAGGTGATCTTTTTTTAGAAGAACTTATGTGAATTCAGAATAATATGGAAGCCCACAGAACACTAAAAATCTGAGCTTCAATATAAACCAAATGCTTCAATACTGCCACCTAATGGATGTAATATTTAACATTAAGCTGAATTTCCAGAACTCTCTTGAACAAACCGTGATCTGAAAGGTTCATATTTAATTCCACAAGAAATGGGACTTAAAGATCTTTTCAGGCTGGAACAAACTTAACTACTAAAACCATATTATAACTTCATACAACTGAAAAAGAAATAACTTCAAATGTAAATACTATACTTGTACAAAATCTCTATGTGTGAACATTGCATTTTTTGCATGGTACCTGAAAATCTTTAGGAATGGGGCCATAAGGAAAGCTCAGATTTAACGCCTGAACATCTTCCCTCTTGCAGATGTCAGTCCAGGGGTTATAGGCCACATTAGGAAGTTTCTTAGGAACAACTAGGTCTGGATACAGCAGCACACTCTCAAAAGGATAGAGCTTTAGGTACTCCTATAAAAACACAGGATTTCCCAGATTCAGTGATTTAACCGGTGCTCATGCAGTGTGCCCCGCTTCGTTGAAAAGCACATACCCGTGGAATTCCAAAGGGAATATGTGTCTTATAAAAGCCAACAGCCAGGAAGCAAGCAATGGGAAAGTCCTTCATAGAAGTTGGATGGCCTGTGCTGTGTTCTCCATGCCAGGAAGGGTTCCCAAAAGCATCTCTGACACATCCACTGCACACAGTATATTACTGTGCAGTGTGCCATCTTTATCTCTGAGGCCTAACAGATGGACATGAGATACTGGAAATAAACATTACAATGTTTTAGAAATCTACTCATACTTTATGCATGTTATTTACTCAATGTAACTTACTTTTTTTACTTTTTTTCAATGTAACTTACTTATTTTATTTTTACCTTTTAAACATATTAAATGTTAGGTGGGAAATTTTTCTATATTAAATATTTGATATTAAAACTTAAACTTCAATATTGTATGGTAACAATATGGTATTTTTATTATTATGATGATTTTATTATTCTTTATCTTATTAATTGTTTTATTTTTATTTACTTAATTTGTTTTTTACTACTTTATTTTACAGCAGATTTTGGAAACACAAGAACGTCTCAAATAATTATGAGACAGAATAACCAGCAGGTGTTAGAAATATAAAAAGTGTGAGAGATCGGATGGTACATAAAGGTTTACAGTTGTGGTTCTCAGCACGGGTCTGGTTCAGACCTATTTCTCACATGGACCATTGACACTCTATCTACAATCTCAATTAGGAGTGTCAATGATCCACTTGAGAGATAGGTGGCTGTAATGCACTTATAAGTCTGTGATCTGCCATAAAAAAAGAAGAAGAAGACACGTCATGTGACGTCTGTTGAGAATGAGCTCAGGACAGTTCGGACACTGCGGTGAATCAGAGGTAAAAAATGATATAAATACTGTTCAGTTTCTTGCACAGACCAATCATCTTTACACATCAATGTATCATCACAAGCTGCAGAATTTAATTTGGTTTTGTTTGTGTATGACTCTCAGACCAGCTGTATGGGTAATCATCTGAGTGGTTGGAGGCAATGCCTTGAGGACAAGCACATGAAAGAGAAACATTGTTAGTTTAAACATCAAGCAAGACAGTTAACACATGAAAGGATTATAGGGAAATCACAAATAAATGTCCAGGTCATATTTCACATCAAAAATGAAGGCATAGTTTTTAGGATTTTTTGCATTGTGAAATGATCATGCATACAGGTGCTGGTCATATAATTAGAATATCATCAAAAAGTTGATTTCACTAATTCGATTCAAAAAGTGAAACTTGTATATTATATTCATTCATTACACACAGACTGATATATATCAAATGTTAATTTCTTTTAATTTTGATGTTTATAACTGACAACTAAGGAAAATCCCAAATTCAGTATCTCAGAAAATTATAATATTGTGAAAATGTCCAATATTGAAGACACCTGGTGCCACTCTTTAATCAGCTAATTACAACCCAAATTCCGGAAAAGTTGGGACGTTTTTTAAATTTGAATAAAATGAAAACTAAAAGACTTTCAAATCACATGAGCCAATATTTTATTCACAATAGAACATAGATAACATAGCAAATGTTTAAACTGAGAAAGTTTACAATTTTATGCACAAAATGAGCTCATTTCAATTTTGATTTCTGCTACAGGTCTCAAAATAGTTGGGACGGGGCATGTTTACCATGGTGTAGCATCTCCTTTTCTTTTCAAAACAGTTTGAAGACGTCTGGGCATTGAGGCTATGAGTTGCTGGAGTTTTGCTGTTGGAATTTGGTCCCATTCTTGCCTTATATAGATTTCCAGCTGCTGAAGAGTTCGTGGTCGTCTTTGACGTATTTTTCGTTTAATGATGCGCCAAATGTTCTCTATAGGTGAAAGATCTGGACTGCAGGCAGGCCAGGTTAGCACCCGGACTCTTCTACGACGAAGCCATGCTGTTGTTATAGCTGCAGTATGTGGTTTTGCATTGTCCTGCTGAAATAAACAAGGCCTTCCCTGAAATAGACGTTGTTTGGAGGGAAGCATATGTTGCTCTAAAACCTTTATATACCTTTCAGCATTCACAGAGCCTTCCAAAACATGCAAGCTGCCCATACCGTATGCACTTATGCACCCCCATACCATCAGAGATGCTGGCTTTTGAACTGAACGCTGATAACATGCTGGAAGGTCTCCCTCCTCTTAAGCCCGGAGGACACGGCGTCCGTGATTTCCAACAAGAATGTCAAATTTGGACTCGTCTGACCATAAAACACTATTCCACTTTGAAATAGTCAATTTTAAATGAGCCTTGGCCCACAGGACATGACGGCGCTTCTGGACCATGTTCACATATGGCTTCCTTTTTGCATGATAGAGCTTTAGTTGGCATCTGCTGATGGCACGGCGGATTGTGTTTACCGACAGTGGTTTCTGAAAGTATTCCTGGGCCCATTTAGTAATGTCATTGACACAATCATGCCAATGAGTGATGCAGTGTCGTCTGAGAGCCCGAAGACCACGGGCATCCAATAAAGGTCTCCGGACTTGTCCCTTACGCACAGAGATTTCTCAAGTTTCTCTGAATCTTTTGATGATGTTATGCACTGTAGATGATGAGATTTGCAAAGCCTTTGCAATTTGACGTTGAGGAACATTGTTTTTAAAGTTTTCCACAATTTTTTTACGCAGTCTTTCACAGATTGGAGAGCCTCTGACATCTTTACTTCTGATCATGTTACAGACCTGATATCAATTAACTTAATTAATCACTAGATGTTCTCCCAGCTGAATCTTTTCAAAACTGCTTGCTTTTTTAGCTATTTGTTGCCCCCGTGCCAACTTTTTTGAGACCTGTAGCTGGCATTAAATTTTAAATGAGCTAATTAAGTGGATAAAAGTGTAAAATTTCTCAGTTTAAACATTTGCTATGTTATCTATGTTCTATTGTGAATAAAATATTGGCTCATGTGATTTGAAATTCCTTTAGTTTTCATTTTATTAAAATTTAAAAAACGTCCCAACTTTTCCGGAATTCGGGTTGTAACTCAAAACACCTCCAAAGGCCTTTAAATGGTCTCTCAGTCTAGTTCTGTAGGCTACACAATCATGGGGAAGACTGCTGACTTGACAGTTGTCCAAAAGACGACCATTGACACCTTGCACAAGGAGGGCAAGACACAAAAGGTCATTGCAAAAGAGGCTGGCTGTTCACAGAGCTCTGTGTCCAAGCACATTAATAGAGAGGCGAAGGGAAGGAAAAGACATGTTAGAAAAAAAGTGTACAAGCAATTGGGATAACCGCAACCTGGAGAGGATTGTAAAACAAAACCCATTCAAAAATGTGGGGGAGATTCACATAGAGTGGACTGCAGCTTCAAGAACCACTACGCACAGACGTATGCAAGACATGGGTTTCAGCTGTTGTATTCCTTGTGTCAGACCACTCTTGAACAACAGACAGCGTCAGAAGCGTCTCGCTTCAAAAAGGACTGGACTGCTGCTGAGTGGTCCAAAGTTATGTTCTCTGATGGAAGTACATTTTGCATTTCCTTTGGATTTCAGGGTCCCAGAGTCTGGAGGAAGAGAGGAGAGGCACACAATCCACATTGCTTGAGGTCCAGTGTAAAGTTTCCACAGTCAGTGATGGTTTGGGATGTCATGTCATCTGCTGGTGTTGGTCCACAATGTTTTCTGAGGTCCAAGGTCAACACAGCCGTATACCAGGAAGTTTTAGAGCACTCCATGCTTCCTGCTGCTGACCAACTTTATGGAGATGCAGATTTCATTTTCCACCAGGACTTGGCCCCAGCACACAGTGCCAAAGCTTCTAGTACCTGGTTTAAAGACCATGGTATCCCTGTTTTCTTAATCAGCCAGCAAACTCGCCTGACCTTAACCCCATAGAAAATCTGTGGGGTATTGTGAAGAGGAAGATGCGATACGCCAGACCCAACAATGCAGAAGAGCTGTAGGCCACTATCAGAGCAATCTGGGCTCTCATAACACCTGAGCAGTGCCACAGACTGATCGACTCCATGCCACGCCGCATTGCTGCAGTAATTCAGGCAAAAGGAGCCCCAACTAAGTATTGAGTGCTGTACATGCTCATACTTTTCATGTTCATACTGTTTAGTTGGCCAATATTATTAAAATTCCTTTCTTTGTATTGGTCTTAAGTTATATTCACATTTTCTGAGATACTGAATTTGGGATTTTCCTTAGTTCTCAGTTATAATCATCAAAATTAAAAGAAATAAACATTTGAAATATATCAGTCTGTGTGTAATGAATGAATACAATATACAAGTTTCACTTTTTGAATGGAATTAGTGAAACAAATCAACTTTTTGATTATATTTTAATTATATGACCAGCACCTGTACACATCAGATGGACTAGTTACCAGGATGGAAGACTTTGCCAGCTGATAAAGTGGTGTATTCAATAGACTTGAAGTACTGAGGAAGTGTAGTGTAGTTCCCTGCATGAACTCTCCAGTAGGAGTTGAAATCATACAGCTTTGTGCTGTCTGGTCTTCGACTCGTTAGGAAAGACACTCTACTAGATTCACAAACAGCTTGCTTTAAAAGAACATAACAGCAGTGTGCAACTGTAACTTAAATGTACACTACCAACAAAGCTTTGCAGAGTATCAATAATATATATTTATATTTTTGATGAGCAGTAATACAACATACCTGTGCACAGGCGTTATGAAACACTGTGGCAACTTTACCACTGGATCAGAGTAGCAGCCTAAAGTTGGTCTCAAATCATCAGCAATTAAGTACAAAATGTTGAACTGTTTGCTATCTACTGCAAAAGCACCTGCTTTCAAAACGTGTAAAGTCAAAAGGAACAACCACATCTGAGTATTTAAAAACATTATGTTCATATTTTCATGGGGAAATAGCGCGATATAGTTTATATTGAATACTATCGCAACAGCATCTTTATTTTATAACATGTCAAGCTACATACAGTGTTTTGCTAACAGGTTTTCATAGACTGGCTGTGATGACTGGGATTGATCTTAAAGACACAGTACACATTTTCTCTTGTCTACTGTACGTAGTGCTGGTAAAACCAGCTTTTTGAGTTGGCTCAATAGTGAATATAAAATATACAGCAAAGACATACAAATGATTCGTATGAGCTGGTTTGGTTTTTATGAGTCGATTCTTTTCAGTGAACCTATTACCGAACTAATGACTTTTCATCATAAACACTTACAAATCAGCTGGAGCGGTTATTGAATTAATGTGACTCGTTAACTCAATTACTTAACTGTAGTTCTAATGACATTTAAAGCAGTTGTAAATGTAGTAAAAGTGCAGTCGCCAAAGGCATTTAAAGGGGTAGTTCAACCAAAAAATGAAAATTAAGCCATAAATTACTCACCTTGAAATCATCCTAGGTGTATATGACTGTCTTCTTTCAGACAAATTTCAGAAAAATTGTCTTTGATCTTTCAAGCTGTTTAATGCAATTTAGCAGATGATGCACTCCATCGGTCCATGAGAAGTTTAATAAAAAGCTCATTCAATGAAAAAAAAATGTGTCTCACATGGCTCCGGGGGGTGAACATAGGCCTTCTGTAGCAAATCAATGCATTTTTGTAAGAAAAAATATCCATATTCAAAACGTAATAATCACTTTAATCTAGCTTGCGCTCACTGTTGTAAAACAGAAGCAGTTCCAGGGGAATGAAGTATGAGGTCAGCATTGTATGCGCCGTTGAGTCTCGTGAATACCAACGTTTATTAACAGGAGCAAAGGAAGCAAAGTTTTCTCACTTTAGCAAAGGAAAACCAGTCTCGTCTTGGCTTATATCACAATCCTCCGACATTCTTCTTTACAAATCCTTGTTTTGTACTTCTAATACTATATATCTGAGAGAAGAAAGTCATATACACCAAGGATGACTTCAGGGTCAGTATTTATGGTTAACCCTTTAATGTCAGTGTAGCCTACATCATAGGATGATTCACCTAAGAATCTGATAAAACCATTAAAAAAAGTTGATTGCATTTTTTTCTTAACATTTGTAGTAAAATGCCAATCAATCCACCAAATATATATAGTCAACTTGCTGCGCTTTTACTATAATAAAACCGCAGTTCATTTTCGTAAGGGTCACTACTGCAAACCTAGAGTTAATTTTACTGCAGTTTTACTGTTAATGAACTTTAATGTACAGCGGTTGTAGTGTTTCATAGTTTTATTGCAGCTACTTTAAGTTATTGGCTACTGTAGTGATTTTTGATAAAAGACATCCAGTATTGCATTTTTGTGTTATAACAGTGTTATAATGGTTACTGTTATATATGATGGTTTTATTATAGTACTGTACTCCAATACAATTTTGGTATTAGCCAACCACTGCCATCAACAACTATACAATAAGTCATAAGCACAGTTTGCTAGATGTTATAAAAGACTGGCACATTTCCTCAGTACAGAGCACTTCTGGCCAATGACTATATTAAAATCATTAGATTTTAGTGTGTGTGTCTGTGTGTGTGTGAGAGAGAGAGAGAGAGAGAGAGAGATTGACTTTATAGTTTAACTGAGAGTTATTATTGACTTTATAGTTTAACATATATCATAAAAGGTTGTAGGCTATTTTTTATGTTAAAAATTATTTTTCATGTGTATTTAATATTAAATTTAATATTAAATCATATAAATCTGTGTTTGAACCTGTTTTGTAACAGTAAACTTCTTTCTTTTTCTTCAGTCTGGCTTAGGTGTGATGTGGTAATATGACTTAAACGCAGTTCCTGAATTTCTTGTTATAACAACACTGAACATGGCAATTTTGTCCCTCCTTAGAATCGAGAAAGAGAAACTAATTCCACTGCAATCCCAACTGCTTTGTACCCTGCAGTTTTTATCATGGATAAGATGATATTATCCTGTGCTATATAATACCTCAATATGACACTGGGATAGACAGTATAGCAATACTTAATTTTTTTTATATAAACTATTTACTGACTTTTTAAAGGCCTTCAGACGATACACCATGTATTTTCTAGCATGCATTTATGGAGACATAATGAATATACACACCACCGGTGCATCAGAGGCAAAAGCAAGACAAGACAGTTTAAATGGTATCATAAAAAAAAATTGTGGGGTGGTGTTGGCGCAGTGGATAAGACACACGTCTTTGGCGTGAGAGACCCGGGTTCGAATCCACTGTGAGACACCAATGTGTCCCTGAGCAAGACACTTAACCCCTCCAGAGGCGTGCGACCTCTGACATATATAGCAATTGTAAGTCGCTTTGGATAGAAGCGTCTGCTAAATGAAATGAATAAATGTAAATGTAAATAAATAAATAAAAGGTATGATGCTTAACTGGTGTATTCAGTCAATTAAGCTACATGCATTGCAATTAGGTGTCGAGGCTTCCAAAAAACTGTCTGAGAATGATGGAGAAATACAAGAGTATGATTATCAAAGTTGGCAGAGCAAAGCAGATGGACCCGGCTGTGATTGCTGCCATCATATCCAGAGAGTCTAGAGCCGTTCTGAAGGCAATTGCTTTGGCCTCATGCAGGTTGGTCAGAATAACTGATTTGCTCTATTTGAAAAGATAATGCCACAAAGATCTTAATATGAGAAACATAAGACACATATAAAATTATATTTAGGCTGTTTAGTCTACATCTGGACTTTAAATAGACACACTAATCATAGATAATCCATGCAAAATTTGTGTCACTGTGAAATCATTGATGTTATATCTTGTATTTGTTTTGCACAAGGTAACATTATATTTAGCATTATTTGGCCTTTTTGTAAGGGACAGTTAATGAGACAGAAAATTATAGGATAGTTGAGAAGGATCAGGAAATTAAGCCAGTTTCAAATGGATAAACTGCATGAATGCAACATGTCAAAACATGTTCACTGCAAGACATGCCTCTATATACAGTGCAAATCTGCAGACTTTTTGTCACATTAAAAGATAAAAATGCAACGCTTAATATGGTCGCTCAGTCGCAGGAAGCCCTGCCTTCTGAATGAAAGAGCCAATTGCTAATCGATAAAGTCTTCGTGTCACTGCAGCTGCCATTAGAAGTCCCAGTTGTTATAGAAACAATCAGCATTCTGAGACGTGCTCTTATGACTGCACATGAGCACTGGCTGATCTAGCCTGAATATTAAGGTTTTTATAATGCTATTTGAGCAAAAGTTACAATATTTATGACACAGTTCGTGTCAGATTTCTTTGGTGATTTCAAATATGTAATCGCAAGCTTAGTGAACGGCTTTTGAGAATTTGATTTGTCCCCTTTCAAAGAGATAGGAGTTGCACTTGCATGCCCGAGAGGCGTTTCAAAGATGGCCACCGAGTGACATGACTTGTCTTAAAAGGAATTTACTAATACTTTGCCAAGCACAATGATAAGTCACTATTACTAGCCAGCAGTATAATGTGTAATTTTATGCCTAATTGCTTGTAACTCACAAACATATATTGTTTATTCTTTTATATGTGTGTGTCTTTTTAAGTTTACTTTTTGTTTTAGGCCCTTTCATTGAAAGTGCTCTTCAGAGAATGTCTGCTCGCATTTACACTGCTTAGATTTCCCACAAAGTTTAATTTTATTTTTCTTCACTTCTTTCTTTTGCCTTCACCTGCAAAGTAAGGACTTTTGCATCTAGCAGATGCATCAGATTGTGATGTTTAACATTTTTGTGGTGTATACTGAAAAACCTGATAAACTTAATTAAATCTAAATTTTGTAACCTTTCGTTTTTCCACACCTAAGAGGAAGAACATCTGAGACACACAGAGAATCCACTCGTTCGTGCTCTGAAGAATTGGCGGGATCCCACAGGGAATGTCTTTGGCCTCATGCAGGTTCGTTAAAACAATAGATCTACTCTATTTAAAATTTAATTCACAGGTAGATTTAGGATTAGGCTTATATGAGTGTGCACATAAAATAAGACATGTTCCTGGATCAACATCTTTTGTTGATCCTGGATCAACATCACTGTCCAAAAATATATAGCTAACCCAATCCCTAACCCTAAACCTAACCATACCCATAATTTATTCTTAAAATCAGAGAGAAATGATAGGTGAATAACAAGGGTGTAGAAGCATGTAACCCTGATGGTAAGTCTAAAACTGACATTTCTTGACAAACCTATCCCTTATTGTGATTGGTTGATTGGAATGTTGTTCCAGGATCTACAAGGATGTTGGTCCAGGACCATGTTGTACTTGGTGAAATCGCGTTCACCATGTTTAAGTAGTAAAGCAGTTAAGTAGGTTTTTTTAGGTTGACGAAAGCCAAAATCACACTCAAGCTGGTGCATGGGACAGTGAACAGCATGTCACACAAGCTACAGAGATACTCATTGGCTTCATTTAAGAAATTAAAGTTCCCCAAGTGGACACAAGACCAATGCTTAAAAGGTAGTACACTTCCACAAATTGTTTCAGAAACTACACACATTGGATTCATCAGAGAACAGAGAAGTGCAAGAATGATGATTCAATAAATGGATATTAATCAGTCTGTAAATTGTGCAAAAAAAATTGGGTTAAGTTAAATAGGATGTCATCAATCTGATTGAGTATCTCATGTCTGTTTTAGGGGGAATATCAGCCTACAACAAAGGTGTGAGTAGAGTCAATACGTATGACAATATCGATGCCAAAACCACTCCAATGACTACTCCAATGATGTTGTCACCAGAGCCCAGTGGTTCAAAAGCAAGGGTTACTGAAGAACATATGAACCTGTAAAACCCTTACATTAGTGGAATGAGTTCAACAACTCAAGATTATGAGTCTTCATTTTTTATATTAGGCCTATTAAATAAAATTAATGTATTCACTTAAATCATGTGTCCATTATTTATCACAATTATCTTAGGAACAGTCCTTCCAAATTCACAATAAAATAACCTCATTTATTGCTTCCAAGTAGATGCAAAAACATCATGAAACCGCTTCTTGTTCTCCACGACAGAGGGCGATGTTGAACGTAATCCTGCACACATGACACTGTAGTAGAACAACATTTCACAGAGAACATTGGGGGGCGCAGGAAGCACTATTTTGGAAAGAGGGTATTTTATTAGAGCAGTGGTTTTCAGGCCCCATTGCTCTGCACGTTTCATGTCTCCTTTATTTAACATACTTAATTCAGATCATCAGTTCATTAGGAAAAACTCCATGAATTTAACTGAATGTGTCAGATAAGAGAGACATAGCCTACAAAATGTGCAGAGAGGTGGGTCACCAGGACCAGGATTTAAAACCACTGGCCAGAGTCACAAAAAGATGAGATGAAACATTGTAACTACTTGCAAAAGAATATTGTTGGCAACTTTCAAACACCCCTGTCAGAGGGTCTGCATGCAGCATGTAGACGGGATAATATATGTTTATAATATTATAATGGGTTCTATGTGGTTTTGACACTACAATGTGGTTTGTGTGGTTTAGACAAGATGAAGTATTGTTTCTATGGCAACTACTGTTTACATCAGTGTTTCTATCAGTTTTCTGTTGCATGGCTGCAGAACTTTCAATGAACTTAGTGCTCACTTTCGGGCCCTATTTTAATGATCTAAACGTAAAGTGTTAAGTGTCTCCGAGATGAAACGGAGCTGTTCGTGTGCGAGCAAATAGCCTAATTCTGATACATGTGATGACTATCCATTATGACATGTAGGCATATATATATATATATATATATATATATATATATATATATATATATATATATATATATATATATATATATATATATATATATATATATATATATATATATATTAGCCTACAAAAAAAATCTTATGCATTGCAATTTTTAATATTAGGCATGTTTGTGTGCTGCTGTGCGTCCCTGTGTTTAATAAGCAGCGTGTACGCTCTTTAAATAACAAAGAAAAAACATTGCGCTAGACTTTAGACCAGGTTTGAGCTGGTCAATGGCGCAGTCTATTTTCAGCTCCTTAAAATAGTATTGCGCCAGCTATGCACTTGAACACACCTCTTTTTTAGACCAGCACGCCCATGGGCGCAAAAATGAGTGCAAATGCATTTGCTAATTAAACGACGTGGCGCTGGATGGGAAAATGCGAACAGCGCCAGACTGAAACTAGCAAACACACTTGCGCTACGCCTTGCGTCGCATTGCTTCGGGTGTATGATTCTTTGAGCCTGTCTCTCGATATATATTATATCCCAACCTTGTTCCTGATTGCTACTGTATGGCTTAAAGAGGAAACTGTTGCCTGGTGAAATGGATAAAGAGCCACCATGCAAGAGAGTTCACCTTGCTGTGTTGCACCCATCTGTTCCCTTGCATGATGCAGGTAAAAGACTGCAGGTAAAAGTTCACTATAAAAAAACAAAACCAAACATGTCTCAACCTCAGGGCTTTTTTCCTCCTCACTCTTTCTCTCATTTGCACAGTATGCAGGGTGTAAGCCCTGTGCATTATCTCATTCTCAATTCTGGTGGTCCAGCTTGTGCAGATGTCAACATAGGGTGGCGAGTATGATCACGAGCGCTTAAACATTTCAGTTTGCATGCAGACCACCCCACTTGCAAGATCAGGACACACCCAATTTTGCGAGCAGAGATCCACTCTCTCCTGGCAAAACAGGTGACAGAGAGAGTGCCACAGAAGCACAGGGAAAGCAGTCTGTGCAGCTATGATTTCATAGTCCCAGAAAAGTTTCAGTCTCAGCCTCATTTTGGATTTGAGACCTCCAAATTGCACTCTGACAAAGTGTACATTCAAAATGATCACCATGAAACAGATCCAGATATTCAGCCCGGGGACTGGTTTGTGTTAGTGGATTTAAATGATGCTTATTTTCATTTCCAGATAGCCCTGTCTTATCATATTATCAGTGTAAAGTCTTACCTTTCGGGCTGGCTTTGGGTCCGAGAATTTTTCCAAAATGCAAAGCTGAATGCACATTCTGAACTATCTGGATTACTGGCATATGGCTAAATTTCAGGATGAGCTAGAAAGCCACTAACTCCAGCTTCTAGACCAGTGGTTCCCAACCTTTTTTAACTCGCGGCCCACACAACCAAACATGTATGTTTGCACGGCCCACTGCAAAAAATAAATAAAAAAATAAAAAAATAAAAAATTAACTGATCCCACTATTGTTGGGTTAATAACTTAATACTCAGAAGCAAGATTGTTGACTGTCTTTATTGAGTGAACTGTGAATGAACAGAAAATAACTGTTTTGCTGGCACCGCCCAGCAAAACGGGAAAACCAGAGCTCGGCAGCGGGTATACAGTCAGCGGAGTAAGCAGTCAGGACAGGAGGGAACATGCAGAGCAGTGTTGAGAAATCGGTAGAGAACTGGAGCACTAGACAAAGCAAGACTAGAGTCAAACTCGAGTGACAAGCGCAAATTGAGAGCAGATAGAGCAAAAAAACTGGCGTGCCTTGTGTGAATAATCTGAAAACAACAGCAATGAAACAAACTTAGATAAATGGGTAACATGTAAGAAAATAAATGAAAAAAAAACTTCTGGCCTCATACAATCTTTGTCACTCACCTAATGCGAAGGTTGGTGTTGTTTAGCATTTATTAAGTGCTGTATGTCGGGCTGAAGTGAAGAAAGCTGCAAGCGGAGATCAGACTCGACGTTAAGTTTATTCCGGTATTTTGTCTTGAGTGTCACCAATGCAGAAAATCCAGCTTCGCATAAATATGTTGTTGGAAATGGCATCAGAAAACCTCAGAGCTTTGTCGGAAAGATCAGGATACTCAGAGAGAGTATTAATCCAAAAATCAGTCAAAGACTTTTGAGTAAACGTTAATTTTAAAGCACTGTCACAAGATAAGTCAATAAGACTGTCCTGCTCTTTTGCACATAAACTTGCGATGGCGTCATCACACAAGTTTACAAACGGATTTTCAATCCAGGTAACATTAACATCTGGAGATGGGAAGTAGTCGCGCAACTGACTCTTCAGACCTTGGAGATGCTCTTCAATCAGCTTTGTAACCGAGGCTGGTAGGCTCATCGCTTCTTCTGTCAAAAAATGTGACAAATTCTCAAACGATTCGGAGTTTGATTTGCAAATTCACCCTATCCACATGTCCAGTTTCTTTATTGTGGCTTCGATTTTATTTTGGACTTGAAACGCTGTCACTGATTTGCCTTGAAGACTCAAGTTCCCTCCATTTAGGTGATTGAAAATATCAGAGAGGTAGGATAATTTTGCAAGCCACTCAAAATCACTGAGGCGGTCCGAAAGGGAAAATTTTTAATCGGATAAAAAAATATGTGCTTCGTTGCGTAATTCGAAGAGACGAGTAAGCACCTTGCCTCGTGAAAGCCATCGTACCTCAGTGTGTAAAAGAAGCTGAACATGATCACTTCCCATTTCTTCACAAAGAAGTCGAAACAAACGTGTCTGAAGGGGCCTAGTCTTTATGAAATTGACTATTTTAACAGCTTCATCCAAGACACATCTGAGATCTGTGGGCATCTTCTTGGTAGCTAGTGCTTCGCGATGTAAACTGCAGTGGACAGAGCTCATGAGCGGTGCAACTGATCTCACGCACGCAACGACTCTGTTACGATGCCCCACCATCGCTCTTGCTCCGTCTGTAGCCTACTCAGACCCACGCATTTAGACCAATCTATTCCATTTGAAACAATAAATGCATTCAAAAGATCAAATATGGCATCGGCAGTTGATTGATTCAGCAGCGATTTACAGAAAAGGAAATCCTCTTGTAATTCTCCGTTATGTACATAGCGTACATAAGCAATGAGGTTGGAAAGGTTTGCTATATCTGTCGATTCATCCAACTGTAGGGCATAAAAGGGACTCTCTCTAATGTTTTTAACCAACTTCTGAGTTATGTCATCAGCCATTTCATTTATTCTTCTTTCAACTGTATTATCTGAGAGTGAAATCAGATTTAACTGCTTGCGGGCCTTTTCTCCGCACATCACGCCCACCGTTTCTTTCGCGGCAGGTAAAATCAATTTTTCACCGATTGTGTGCGGTTTTCAAGCCTTTGTGATGAGCTTTGCTACACGATAAGATGCCTCCACGGCTTTACTGTTGTCGTTGCCAGAGAACGCAGTTTCAATCGTTTTTTCCTGCTTTCGTACTCTTTCAGTTTGTTCTCAAAAAACTCAATAGGCTTGGACACATATTCACTGTGTTTAGTCTCCAAGTGCCATCTTAGTTTGCTGAGTTTCAGAGCTTCATTTGATAAGAGTTATGAGCAAACAACGCAGAGTGGTAGCTGCTTGTTCTCCGCTTCCACACATGTGAAGCCTAGCGCTAGATAGTCACTGCCATGGGCGTCAGTTTGGTTTGAAATGTGGTGGGGACAGAGACGCTGTCACGAAGGGGATTCAAGAAACACGGAGAGATCCAAATGCAGGTATGCGGTTTATTTAGGGGCAATCCAAAAAGCATAAACAGTCCAGGCAGGGTCAAAACCAGAATATCCAAACAACATGAAAACAGACAATAACACACGGCAAGGGCAAGACTACGGAAAGCATGAAACATACACAAGGACTCCGTGACACAGACTCAGACAGACCGGGTATAAATACACAAAAGGATGATGGGGAAACAGGAGACAGGTGGGGAACAATCAATTACCTAAACAAGGAGGAAGGTGACCAAATAAGGAGACAGGAAGTGATAAGGTGACAGACACCGTGAGAAAGGAGGACATCTAGTGGAAACCCAGGGACACAACCCAGACACTGTGACAGAACCCCCCCTCTACGGAGCGGCTCCCAGACGCTCCACGACAGACACAAAACAGATCAGGAGGGAGGCGGACAGGTGGAGGCTCAGGGGGAGGGATGGAGGGCCAGAAAAGAAAGACATTGGAAACAGGCACCAGAAAGTAACCACAAAACAGGAAGACCAGGAGGGAGGAGGACTGGAGGAGGTTCAGGGGGAGGGATGGAGGGCCAGACTACAGAGAGGAACAGGGACAGGAGTAAATACAAAAACAACAAACAAAAAACAACATGAAGCCCCCCAGGGCGGGGCAGAAGACCACCACGTCCTTGTGGTCGAGGCCAGAGTCCTCCAGGGCGGGGCAGAAGACCACCACAACCGTGTAGTCAGGGCAAGCGCCCCCCAGGGCGGAGCAGAAGACCACCATGTCCGTGTGGTCAGAGCAGAAGCCCCCCAGGGCAAAGCAGAAGACCACCACGTCCTCGTGGTCAGAGCGGACGCCCCCCAGGGCGGAATGGAAGACCACAACGTCCGTGTGGTCAGAACGGAAGCCCCCCAGGGCGGAGCAGAGGACCACCATGTCCTCGTGGTCAGAGCGGAAGCCCCCCAGGGCGGAGCGGAGGACCACCACGTCCTCGTGGTCGACGCCAGAGTCCCCCAGGGCGGAGCGGATGACCACCACCCCCCTGTGGTCGATGCCGGAGTCCAACAGGCCCGAGCAGCAGCCCACCCAGTGACTTGACTTGACTCTGAACGTCCAACGGTGACCCGCCCTGACTCTGGAAGGTCATCAGTGACTGGCCCTGACTCTGGAGAGTCCACTGGGACCTGACTCGACTCTGGACGGTCAACAGGAACTAGCCCTGACTCTAGACCGGTCTTGGGCACCGAATCGGGAACGGCATCGGGCACCGCCTCGGCCTCGGGAACGGCATCGGGCACCGCCTCGGCCTCGGGAACGGCATCGGGCACCGCCTCGGCCTCCGGAACAGCATCGGGCACCGCCTCGCCCTCCGGAACCGCATCGCCCTCCGGAACAGCATCGGCCTCGGGCACCGCCTCGGCCTCCGGAACGGCATCGGGCACCGCCTCGGCCTCCGGAACAGCATCGGCATCGGGCACCGCCTCGGCCTCCGGAACAGCATCGGCATCGGGCACCGCCTCGGCCTCCGGAACAGCCTCGGCATCGGGCACCGCCTCGGCATCGGGCACCGCCTCGGCCTCGGGCACCGCCGCGGCCTCAGGAACAGCATCGGGCACCGCCTCGGCCTCCGGAACAGCATCGGGCACCGCCTCGGCCTCCGGAACGGCATCGGGCACCGCCTCGGCATCGGGCACCGCCTCGGCCTCCGGAACAGTATCGGGCACCGCCTCGGCATCGGGCACCGCCTCGGCATCGTGCACCGCCTCGGCATCGGGCACCGCCTCGGCATCGTGCACCGCCTCGGCATCGGGCACCGCCTCGGCATCGGGCACCGCCTCGGCATCGGGCACCGCCTCGGCCTCCGGAACAGCATCGGGCACCGCCTCGGCATCGGGCACCGCCTCGGCCTCCGGAACAGCATCGGGCACCGCCTCGGCATCGGGCACCGCCTCGGCTTCCGGAACAGCATCGGGCACCGCCTCGGCCTCCGGAACAGCATCGGGCACCGCCTCGGCCTCCGGAACAGCATCGGGCACCGCCTCGGCTTCGGGCACCGCCTCGGCCTCCGGAACAGCATCGGGCACCGCCTCGGCCTCCGGAACAGCATCGGGCACCGCCTCGGGAACGTCCTCTGGGCCTTGAGGAACGGTAGACGCCTGTCTCCTCCTCCTCCGCCCTCTATGTTGGCGAGCCGGTGACACCTTATCTGGAGACTCAGGCGTTGAGTCGGCCATCTTGTGCTGTGGCCCCAAGCTGGCGGCCACCTTGTGCTGTGGCGCTGGGCTGGCGGCCATCTTGTGCTGTGGCCCTGGATTGGCGGCCATCTTGAGCTGTGGTGCTGGGCTGGGGATCGCCCCACCGGAAGAGACCGGAGTGGCTGGGGCATTCCACAGAAGCCGATGCTGCACATAGTACACAAACTCCCAGTATTCCAGTGTCTCTAAATGTACCATCTCCTCCTGAGACACTGGATCATCCAGCCCGCCATTGAAGTAGTCCTTCAAGGCCGCATCGTTGTATCCCATACCCTCGGCCAGGGACCAGAACACCTGTGCCAGGGCACCCACCTCATTGCCCTCTTGGCGGAGGGCGATCAGCCGGAGATACTTAGCTCTCCGCTCCGCCACCTTGGCTGGGGAACGGGAAAAAGACATACCGCTGGATCTCAGTGCGACGGAGTCCTTCTGTCACGAAGGGGATTCAAGAAACACGGAGAGATCCAAATGCAGGTATGCGGTTTATTTAGGGGCAATCCAAAAAGCATAAACAGTCCAGGCAGGGTCAAAACCAGAATATCCAAACAACATGAAAACAGACAATAACACACGGCAAGGGCAAGACTACGGAAAGCATGAAACATACACAAGGACTCCGTGACACAGACTCAGACAGACCGGGTATAAATACACAAAAGGATGATGGGGAAACAGGAGACAGGTGGGGAACAATCAATTACCTAAACAAGGAGGAAGGTGACCAAATAAGGAGACAGGAAGTGATAAGGTGACAGACACCGTGAGAAAGGAGGACATCTAGTGGAAACCCAGGGACACAACCCAGACACTGTGACAGACGCATTCAGAAGTGCATTTTCAGAAGTGGTGGGTACAATGATGCATTTTTTTTTCTCTTTTCTCTTTTTCTCGCAGGTCATGTTTTGAAATACGTCCTGTATCTTATTAATGTAAATAAATAAAAATGTATACAAAAATGTGATGATGTCCGACTCGTTTTATGAAGAAGAAAGCCGTACAAAGCATTAGACATATGATATATGACCCACTAATCTGCTTCATATCATCATATAAGTACCATGTTGACAATATGACATGGCCATGACGTGGTTTAATGTACCTAAACAATGATTACCAAATTTCTCTTTCATGTTGCTTTGTTATAACCACTGAAAACGGGGAAAAAAATCTAACCCAAAATCGGGCCTCGCTCTACATTATCCCGCTTATTACATGGCTACCCACCAAATAAATCAATAATTTGACACAAAATATTGATTTAAAAAAGAGTTTATTGATTTAAACACGATTGTATTGCTTCCGCTAAAGAAAATAGTTCCGTCTCTACGATTAGAATCCTGCCGCATCCATACCAACGCTCTGTTTTTCATGGCAACGGTGTTATTATCAAGAAATAACAGACTTCATTCTACAGTGGAATTCAACCAAGCCATGTAATAATTTGATTTAATTCCCAGTACAATTTACCATATCTACACACAACACAACTTAAGCACTACAAATTTTATCAAGATTGAAAAAGCAAAAATACGTGTAGCACATGAACACTATTGACTATCACACCATGATCTGACTGCTCTCAATTCACAACAACATGCATCCATCCAATCTACATCAGGCATTTTGACTAAAACTTGATCCATTCCTCATCATCATCATCATCATCATCACAACTATTTCAGAATTCAGCAATAGATTCAAGCAATAATTAAACAAGATACTGACTACTCAACAATCATCTCCCCCAACACTTGCTGTATGAACGCAAACCGTAACTAGCTAATTAAGTTGGTGGCTAAGGAAGTCTAACGTAACATTAATTGCAAGAGAAGAATTAAAACAGCCGATCCCTTGTGTGCAAATGCACAAGACCTAGCCATAATACCAGCAAATCTTAATAAACATAAGTTATCGCGTCTTACCTTTGTGTCAATGGTCTGCAGACCCTTGCTGTGTGTACAACAACATCCATTTGTTCTACAAGTTATCACTTTGATATGTTATAGTCCATGGCACTAGGATGCAACCTTGTGATATTGTATGAAGGCTAAATGACTTGCTCGTCTATGATACATTCGCCAGAAATTCTGGCCAATCCCAGCAAAGGCTAGGTAGCCTCGTTCCCGCTCGTTCACTGTCCATTCCAAACTGTCAACTCATTTGAAAAACATTCTTTAAAAAAAAGAAGCGCGATAGTCATATAGACGGTTTCATCGGGCGCACGCGCCTGGACCTAAGTTAACTTCCGGTCTGTGTTGTGTATATCGGTCTGGCTGCAGTGCCTTCTACAAACGCGGTTAAAGTCAAGGCGATGAGTAGACTGAGGGCTCAGGTGGTTGTGCTGCGGGATGTGTTTCCCATACATTTATTTATTTTTGGAAACTCACCACAATTTTAAAACTGATCGATTTTCAAAAAGGCTTCGCTGAATAAACATGAGTAACGTTATGTACTGCACGTTTAATAATAATAATCCCTTACATTTATATGTTTAAATATCAAAACGAGGCACAGGTGTTTTTTATATCGCTGTATTTCTGAAGGAAGACTTGCATGTTATATGCCTGATAAAGCAGCGTGTGTGAGCGTACTTTGTTTACAGCTGTTACTGGGGAAACCTCCATTTCTTGCGCTTTATGTCTATGCTTTAAAACATCTCCTATTGGCAAAGAATGGATTTGCATTCTCATTAAGTCCGCCTGATCCATGCAGCAAACATATTTTGTTTGTTATCAAAAAATATCTACTCTAGAGGGACTTGGCTGATGTTATTGATTCTATTTGGAAGTCTACCGGAAGTTAAGTTAAGTCCGCAAAAGCGCGCATGCGCTGTAACGTTTGTTTATGTTGTTGCCGTTGAAACCGGCATATAGAGAAAATAATAACAGTGACACGATGACTCCCCCTCCCCCAACCTAGAACGTATCCCAATGTTACAGTTGTTGCAGTTTTAATGAACAGAAAAGCGTGTAGCCAGCGCAGCAGCAGAACTCGAGGTTTAAAAAAAAAAAAAAGTGGTGGGTACAAAATGACTCATGACGAAATCTGGGGGGGACACGTCCCCCCCGTCCCCCCCCCCCCCCCCCCCGAAATCGACGCCTATGGTCACTGCTGTATTTTCTTTTAGATTTATTTTGAGTTTTTTCAGAGTCAGTTTTTTCAATATCATTATAATATTTTAACAAATATGAAACACGCTTTTTTTAATGGCTACAACAGTATAGTATGCCTACATAGCCTACTCTCTATTTGTACAAATTTCTGCACATTAATTTATTTCTGAATTTTGCACACACAAGTTTAAAGGCATTTGTTCAAATCAAGTTCACGGATAATTGTGCGTGCATTTATTAGCCTAATCATTATGATACTAAAATCCTAACAAATAGGCTATGCTATGTACAAAAAATCAGATGAGCCCATAAAATGAACGGTTAAGCATTTTCCTCCTATAGAAAACCATTATAAGAACGCTTAATGTGGCTTAATGCAGATTAGAATGTCCCCTTATTATGTCGAAATAACGAGATATCGATACTAGGCTACTGTGTCCACCGTGGTCTCCTTTTTGATCAGTGGAAACGATTTTTGCTTGTTTGGGATCTGACTGTCCAGCGTATTTGAAAAAGTTAAGCAAACTTTCCTGTCTTTTTGACATTTTTCACCTGCGTGAAACGATCGAGGCTAACAGCAATCTCAACTAGTACAACAAGCGCGCAAGTCATGTTTTACAAACATTGAACACTACACAAACAGTATTTTTTTTTTTCATTTAGGCAATTAATTTTAGTGACACAGGAGGTGCCGGATCCAATGTCGGAGGTGACGGAACATGTTCCGGCTCAAATTAAGCCCTGGTAAAACCTGACTTTAGAATTGAGCGTGAACGTGAACTGCGCGTTCTGTTCATTCCTGCCAGAGTGAGCGCCGCTCTCGTTCACGTTCATTGTATGAAAAGTGATTCGTTCAGTTCAGCGTTCGGCGAAAATATGAACGCGTTCAGTGAACGTCGTTCATTGAACGCGTTCATGCACAACACTGCCACACATAGCATTGTGTTCTTGGATATGACCCTAGTCTTTGCGAGCAATGCAAGCTTGTCTTTCTCAGGAGCATGTACTACAGTGTTTACTGAGCCGGTTTTGAGCTTATGTTTAAGAGCTGAAAAACTTTGTGCCACACAGCACGTGGCAGATGTCGTGTCTTAGTGATTTGTATCTGTATTAGTACAATGGTTCCCTGGTTCAACAGAGCAATGTACAAACAAGAGATTTCGATGGACAGAGTGGTCAGTAGGGACAGTTGTGACAACAGATGCATTGTTAACAGGCTGGGGAGCACTTTGCAATGACATACTATCTCCTCAGCCACTTGGATGAGTGCGCTGTCAGTGTGGCACATAAACTGGCTACTGTAGAGCTGAAGGCAGTGTCTCTACTGTAGCTTTGCAGCACTGCCTTCAATTAGTAAAGAATCGTCATGTTCTTATTCAAATGGACAATATGACAATGGTGTCTTACATCAACCACTAACAGGAACTGTCCATCCATACAGTTAGCCATTTTTCCGGCCATCTAAACTGCAGCGTGGACATGCTGTCATGCTGACATGCTGGTGCGGTTTATTGGGAATGGAGGATACATTCGCAAATTATCTAGTTAATCTGTTTGCCTTGGAGAACATGCATTGCCCCCTGTTCTTCTGACGAGTGCCCTCCTGGAAGGGGATGTGCTATCTAGCTGCTGGCCAAGAAAGCATAAATACGCTTTATCCCCCAGTCAAGGTCATGCCATTGATGCTGCACAAGATCAGGGAGGAACAGGAGACTGTACTTCTGGTTTTGCTGAATTTGCCCAACCAGCCATTATTTCTGGATCAGACAGAACTCCTGACAACTCCCCCCGTGGCATATTCCCTTACAACGGGACCTGTTGTCTCAAGCAATGGGCACATGGCACCTTAAGCTGGAGTTATGGAACAAACACGTTTGGCAAGTCAGTGCTGTGGGCAGATACAATTGCGGAAGCAAGAGTCCCTTTGACCAGGTGCCTGTATGCCCTGCAATAGAAGGTTTTCACTTCATGGTGTAAGGTGAGGAATGAGAACCTGACCAGCTATTCTTTGCCTGTCATTTTATCATTTCTGCAAGACTGTTTATATAATGCATGCACTCTATCTACCTTTAAGGTGTATGTGGCTGCTATTTCAGATTTGCATTAGCTCACTGATTGTTGCTCAGCACATTTTTTGTTGAAAGCATTCTGAGAGGAGCGAGGCAGCTGTGACCCCCTCCCCCTAACCTGTTACCTTTTTGGGATCTGTCTTTGGTGCTTAGCATTTCAAGTTCCAAGCCACCCTTCAAACTGCTGCATGCAATGGAACTGAAAGTACTGTCATTGAAGATGGTGCTTTTACTTGCTTTAGCATGTGGGGAGTAAGTGGGTGATTTACATGCACTGTTTATGGACACTGCTAGTTTAGTAAGGATTACTGCATGGCATGGCTTGACTGCAACCTAGATGCGGCTACGTGCCTAAAGTGCTTTCTACATCATTCAGAGCACAGGTTATAACTCTGCAATCATTTGCTTTTCAGGACCACATATTTTATGTCCAATTAGAGCTTTGCATACATATCTAGACAGGTCTAGTCATGAGCAGTCTATTTTTTGTTTCGGAGACCACAATTAAGGGCTGCCAGTTTTGAAACAGCATTGGATTGTGAAATCTTGGCCAGGTTTTAAGGGCCTCAATTTTCACTGGATCGGTCTCCACTCCATTCTCAGATACAATATGACCAAGGTATTGAACAGACGTCTGGAAAAACTTGCACTTTTCAGGTGACAGTTTTAGTCCACACTCCTTCAGCTGCTTTAAAACGTGCAATAGTCTTGACTCGTGCTCTTCCAAGCTTTCCAAAAAAAATTATCAGATCATCGATGAAGACTAACACCTCCTTCCTATTCAAATCACCCATACATCGCTGCATGAGCCTTTGAAATGTACTAGGGGCATTGGTGATCCCCTGGGGCATCCTATTGAACTCCCTGAACCCCAGGGGACACTTGAACCTGTCAACACTGAAAAGACTTCCTCCAGATTCGGCAGGGCAAATGCATCTTTAATGGTTTGTGTATTTAGCTTTCTAAAATCAATACACAGACGTACAGAACTGTCTTTCTTCTTTACAACCACTATGGGGGAAGCAAAGGGAGATTCTGACTCTCGGATTATTCCAGCAGCTAACAACTCCTGCAAATGTTTCCCCACTGCATCAATATCCTGAGGATGGATGGGTCGAAGCCTGTGTTTAAAAGGTGTTTCGTAGTTAAGCTTTATACGGAGAGTTACTTTTTCTGTATGACCATAATCTAAGTCGTGCATGGCAAAGACGGGCATGTTATTCAATTGATCTGTAATCCGTTTTTTCCACTCAGAGGTCAAGGGGGAATCTCCAAAGTCAAGTTTGAGATTGGAACGAGCAGGTCATTTTTCATTCACAGCACTGGAACTTGTTTGTCTACTCTGCATCACTTCTTGGACAGCCTGCATTTCAGCGATTATAGTTCTGGGATGGATCGTTCTGGGTTTCATTCCTTAACACAACTGGTAACTGGTGTTGCCTCTTGCAGAGTAAGGTATGCAAACCGCTGGCCATCAGCAAACCACCAGGTAAGGTGGGTGAAGTTGGTGATTCTAAGGCTACCCATTTATCAACAGGATGGCAGTCAACCAGAACATGTCCGTCAAGGACTACTGTACATCCCGCTGGTACTAACTCTGGATCATGTTCCTTGAATTTCACCCAGCCTACTACATCAGAACTTGCTTGTCGGTGTCTTGCTTCCAAAAACTTTTGGACTGCACGGTAACCATGGGAGTTAGATTGAGGCAAGGATACTGGTTGCTGGACATAGTTACAGTAAAGGGCATTTAATACATTTGTGCCAATCAGAACTTGAGGCGAGTTCATCAAATCTGGAACTACCAGGGCTAGAGTAGGTACCTCTCTCTCTGTTCCAAGGAACAGTTAGTTAGTTCCACATATCCGAGAAAAGGCACTGTTTGTCCATTCGTCCCTTCCACTTTCAGCAAGTTATCCTATGACTTAAGAGGACAATCTGACAAATGTTCTTCATAAAACGACCAGGGAACAGTGGTTACCTGGGACCCTGTGTCCAGAAGGCAGGAAACCTTTTTCTCTCCAACAGTAATTTGGGCAGTGCACTTTACTCCTACTAATCCTCTGGGTAAGTTCCTAAATGGGAATGTGTCATATGCATTTCGGTTGGACGGGTGTCTAAATCCCTTAGGGCAATTCTTTCCCTGTCCAGTCTCTGTATAGCCCTCTACAGAGACCATTCTCAGTTTAAAGGTCTCATAGCTGCATCGTGGTAGGCATCCCACTGGGCTTGTCGCTCCCTCAGCTTGCGCCTTTTCTCTGCAACTTAAGCAGGATCAGGAGCATTACTACAGCTGCTGGCAAGATGCGCATCTTCCCCGCATCTGAAACAATACCCTGGACGAGGTCTACTATCAGGCAGTCTACCATCTCTAGAACCACTCTATTGTGCCTGGTTCAGGTAGTGTGTGTTGGGTGCTGCTTTTGGACTGAAGGAACTTCTCAGAATGGTGTCTGTACATCTCAGGAGCAGTCATTTGAACCTTTAAATCAACAATCTGCCTCTTTAAATCAGAAATTTCGGTTGTTTGCTCATCACTCTTCATTCTTGAAGTGGCTGCAGTTTGCGTGGCTGTAATCTGGGCTTGTAACTCAGTAACAACTTTTCTCAGTGTACTCACTTCATCTGGTTTTGTGTTTTTGGTCTTATCCTTCTGGCTTGAGTGTTTTTGCAGAGCAACAACTTGAGCTTGAAGTTCACAGACTTGCTTTGCAAGAGATGTATCAGCTTGGTCATCTTGTGTTTCACATGGGTGTGCAGATATCTGATTGGTTGACAGTCTCAACTTTGAGGGGGCAGGACAGAGCTTATTTAGCCCTAAATGTTTCCTCATTCTTTCTTCCTTCGAAGCATTTTTATCTTCTTCGAAGGAGGGTTAACTTTCCTCCTTTCCAGCTGAAAATCGGCAATGAGAGCATTGTTCCAACAGCCACGACAAAACTGCTTAAGAAGACTGCGGTCTCTCTCACCTTCAGATATGCCACCTCGTCAGATTGCTGTGCTCAAGAGAATCTGTAATCTGTGCAGGTAAGATGAAGGCTTCTCACCATGATTTTGGAGAGTGCTCATGACCCTGGCTAGCAACTCGTCTCCATCTTCTACAGGGCCTTATACAGATTCCAACAACTCCAGATATACTGCAGGTAAGCTGTTTGGTGAGACATGTTTAACAATATCTGCTGCTGGGGGAAGCAGAGTGACTAGTATTTTCCTGGTCCGATGCAAGTCAGAAATAGAAGGATCTGTCAGTAGAAGGTCGATGCTTGCACGCCAAGTGTCAAAGTCTGGTTCGTTAACAGGTCTAGGAACCTTTCCAGAGAAGGACCTGAGGCAGAGCGAGGTATTATATGATGGAGCTGTGTCATTGGTTCGGACAATATGCTCAACTACTACCTTTTGTACACTGGGAGGATCAATTATATCCATGGTAAGTGCTGGATGAGATGACACAGTGACTGCGGGATGGCTAGTTCCATGGTTAGGCTTTTCCTTGGCCAGGTTTTGTGAGTTTGTGTATTCAATTTCGTGAGACGGTGAGTTTCGTGATGGAAGAGTAGCTACTTGTTCGGTGATCACATTCTGTGGTATGGCTGGGGACAACTGTCCATCTGGTGAGTAGACTGTGCAGCTATCATGTATTTGAAAAACTGCTGCATTTGCTTATTCAAGTCTTTCACCTGAAGACGGTGATGGCCCAGCAAGAGAGGGGATGAATTTAATTTTCAGTTATTCCGCCTGGAGTATTTCCTCAATTGATTTGCCACTTATACTAGCAATGTTTTGCAATTCTTTCACATACCCCTTGGCAGCACTGTCACTAGCAACATGAGGGTAGATACAACCTAAAGCACACAAAATAAAAGTGGTACCTGGGGTTGACATACTAACAACTGTTAGAGGCAACAGGGGCATCAATGTTTTCATTGCAGAGCTGCAAGTAAACTATGATAGCATGATGATGGAACTCAGAGTTCGGGTCATCAATGAGAAGATTTCGACTAATACTGCCATATCTCAAAAGCCATGACTCTAACCCCTGTTTCACACCGCAAGCGTGAGCGGCGCGCGAGCAGCGCATATTTTTTTGGCGTCCATGTTAATCAATGAGTGCATTCACACCGGGACCAGGAGCAGCGCGTGAGCGTCAAGCAGGAGCGTCGTGTGAACAGCAGTGAAGCGGGGGTTTCGGTGTACGGTCTATTTTTGCTGTGCTGCTCACGCTCAATTAAAGTGAAAGCACACTTTTGATGGAAAAATAAATATGATTTTACACAAAACTTGTTCAAAATGCACAGAATAAGCATGCCAAGAGTTTTAACAACAACGACAATGTCTAGTGTTTTAACAATTATGCCAGAAAAGAAAATTAAGTATAACAAATATGTATTTACCCATTTAAACTTTTTAATTAATCGTTTTGGGTGAAAGTATGGTGTATTGTTATAAAAACAAATGTTGAAAGAATTATATGCATTGTTTGAAATGGTTATTTTTCTGCCGAACACGCTTTGCAGCCGCTGCTCTGACGCTGTACTTATACGCTTCCAGTGTGAATACTCGCGAGAGTCTGCTGCTGCAGTGACGATGTAGTTGCGCGGACGCGCTGCTCGCTCGCCGCTCACGCTTGCGGTGTGAAACAGGGGTCAGTCTGTGTCTGCCTCTGTTAGTGTCAAACCGCCAACAATAACTGAGTTTGAGATGTTTATATTCTCTTTCTCAATGATACCCATGATGTTAAAGTTCTGTTCAATAAGTCATCTTTCTAGAAAACTCAGCTGCTCTACTCAGCCACTGCTGTTGCATCTCTCTCCTGGCTGCTGGCTCGCCACTTTTTGTAACACGTGCCACCCAAATATCTTTCAAGTTATTTTATCAATGGACCAGTAAGTTCAGCAGTCTAGGTTCGTCCGAGGAGAGAGATGTGCAACAGCAGTGAACCACTCAGACACGGGGGTTGAGGTACGAATAAGAAAGATTATATTTTCACAGTGAATTAACAATAAAAAAAACAGTTTTGTTTCCTCACACTCAAGTATACAATAACCCCAGTTACTTACATTCAATAATAAGGATTTGTTTTTCTTTTCCCTTACAGACTTATAGCAATATAACTCATGAAGGTAAGTTGACGTTTCCCTTCCGTTTTTCTACCTTGTTGATAGCTAATTCAACAGGTTAAATTTTAAAGCAGTTTATCATTAAGCATATTATCAACCTTTTCTTTTCTTTTTTTTAACTGTTCTGTTCCTAAATTGAAATTTTAGTTTAATTATTCAGCAATTATTTACCCATAAACCTCAAACAAGTTTCTGAAAGATATTAAACACCCAATAAACAAAATTTCATTCAGTCTGAACACTTCAAAATTTAACAAGAGTCCACTGCTTGCAACAAACAAGTCAGAATGATCCTTTGAAAAAAAAAAACCAGGCAGTTCATAAATTTAGTCCACGAATCCAGGAAGTAATGAAATCCACAGTCTCTAAAGTCTAAAATTCCACTCCTACCATTTGAAGATGAATAAGTTCAACTTCGGTGCTCTTTCAAAACAGGAATGTTCACAACCTTCAGCCAATGGGTGGCTCGCCAGTCCAAACTCCACCGTTACGCGCACAGGAGAGAGTTCAGACAGTTCACAATCCAGGAAAAGGTTCACACTTCACTTGATTCGTATCCAGAACAGGCCACATGCAGTAGATGAGCATCAACAGAACATTACATGGAAACAACAAACAGAGAAAAAAAAAATCTGGCCAAGGAAAACTCATTCAAATGTATTTGACAAATCCGGAAAACTCCCGATGATCCACGTTTGAAGATATCACCCTCAGACACACCCTGCTTTTCTCTCAGTCGTCGTTTATTTTCAATTCTGAAGCACTGAATCTCTTGAAACAGCAACAGCCATCTGCTCTCCTCTCAAGTTCACGGAACAAAGAAGGATCTGGAACGCGCACTGCGTTGTAACTTGCCGCAATAGCAGAAAACGTAATGACATCATTCAAAATGCAATTTCAGAGGATGAGATTATATTCCTTAATTTTTTTTTTTTTATAAAGATTTATGTTTATAAATATTTCATTCAGTCACAGATACATATTTAATCTCGCTGCACTTGGTGTTATTATTTGCTCTATTTTTCACTCTAACCACTAGTAACCTGGGTTACACTTCTAAACAGCAGAACGATCATTTTGGAGCTCACACTCACTTTACTAGGAGAATGGTTTCATTGTGGGCTTGGACTAAAGGAGTGTCAATTCAGGACATCTGTCTGGCAGCAACACCTCTGCTAGATTTTACAACCTCAATATCCCTTCTCCCAAGGAATCCTGGAATGATCCAAGATGGCGCCGATCATGGCAGTCTCCATGGCATCATCCACAGTTGTTTTTATGTATTTGTTAGTTTGTCCTGTCTTTAGTAATATCCCTGCAATCAGTTTCAACAGATTCAGACAAATTGCCGGACATTCGGCAGTACACACCACCCAATATTTCACCGTTTTTTGATTATTCGGATGTTTTGCTGGACATTGTACAGTAGTAAGGGGAGCAGTGGCACTCTTCGCTTCAGGACGCGCAGACAGGGTAAAGTCGGAGCCCTCGTGAAGCTCAGGCAGCGCAGATTTCGGACAGCACTACCTAGCATCCATCTGGTAAATCCCTTCTCTATACCTAATAAAATGGACAAACTCTTTCAGCTCTCCTGGACAAATAAGGATTTCTCACAAACTGCTGCTCTGTGTTTCAAGGGAACCTGGCTGAACGACAACAATTCCGACAGCATGCTCCATCTGCCCGGCTTTCAGCTATTTAGACCAGATCATGATGCAGAAATAACAGAGAAATCGCGCTGCAGTGGGACATACATTTACATCAATGAGAAGTGGTTATTCAGATATAACAGTGTTAAATAAGATGTGCTGTTTAGATCTAGAAGTGTTCTTCATTTACTGTAAGCGTTTCTACTCGCCGTGGGAGCTTCACTCGTTCATTCTCGTGAGTGTTTATATTCCACCACAAGTGCACATGAGCTTATTTATTCTGATAAGATCAGAACAGACACAGAACAACAGAACCCAGACTCTGTTTTAATCATTCTCAGGGACTTTAATTAAGCCAATCTTTCCCGTGAACTGCCAAAGCACATCACACATCACAGCACATCACATGTCCCACCAGAGACAGTAATATATTGGATCACTGTTACACCACAAAAAATAATACATATCAATCTGTCCCACTGGCAGCTTTAGGACTCTCTGATCACTGTTTGGTTAATCTTATACTGACCTACAGGCAGAAACTGAAGTCAACTAAACATGTATTAAGGACTGTAAAAGATGGACTAATAAAGCAGAACAGGATTTAAAAGCTTGTTTTGACCTCACCGATGGGAGTGTTTTTGAAGCTGGTGCCACTGATCTGGAAGAGCTCACAGAGACTGTAACATCATATATTCTGTGAAGATATGTGCATTCCTACCAGGACTCGTTTAACCTACAACAACGACAAATTGTGGTTCACTGTAAACAGGGCCGGCTTTGCCGACAGGCGACACAGGCGGCCACCTGGGGCGCCATCTGCTGGACGAGGTGCAAAATGGCAGAATTAAAAAAAAAAAAGTTAATTAAATGTATGAAAGCTGCGCACACGCTGTACACTTTTACTGTGCACTGTCCACACACTGCTTGTATTTGTCCATTTCTTTTACTAGATTTACAATCCTAAAAAAACGACTGAGTCACTCTGACAGGCAGCTGTCAAACTCAGCTGCTCAGCAACCGGGAGTGAAATGAAAACACTATAACTGCTTTTCCTTGAGGTGAGATCTTAATGCTTCTCTATTGTTTTCTACTGTATCGTTCAGGTTGTTGCTTTTAAAGAGTTGTTGTGTGAACATTTAAAATAAAAAATGAGTAACTATGGAATAACTGTGAAGTTTCTTTTTCCCGGGGGAAAAAGAAACTCCTGACGGAGTTTTGGCCTGACGGAGACAGCTCCGTCAGGCCAAAGAAGATGCTTCAGGAAGGGGGACAAAGTCTTGTATAAACAGGCTAAATGCACACTGGAAAAGTAGATCATAGTGAAAAAGAGGAATTATTCTGAAAAACTAAGGAATTAGTTCACTTCCAGTGACTCATCAGTGTGGAAAGGTGTGAAGTAGATCACCAACCACAAGACATCATCCCCCAGCACTGTGGAGAATCAACAACTGGCATGAGTTCTACTGTTGGTTTGAAAAAACACCCCACACCCACCCTTAACACCTCTTCACACAACCATTCACAACTCTTGCAACCACCCTCTCTCCCACATCATCGCCGTCCCAAAGAAACCCAAAATTACAGGACTAAGACTACAGGCCTGTGGCTCTAACGTCTGTGGTCATGAAGTCATTTGAAAAACTGGTGCTGGCCCACCTGAAGGACATTACTGGACCCTTACTGGACCCTCTTCAGTTTGCCTACAGAGCAAACAGGTCTGTGAATGATGAAGTCAACATGGGACTGCATTATGTTCTGCAACATCTAGACAGACCAGAGACATATGTGAGGATCCTGTTCGTGGACTTCATCACAAAACCTCCTCCTGTCCAAACTAACTCAGCTCTCCATGCCCACCTCCATCTGTCAGTGGATCACCAGCTTCCTGACAGACAGGCAGCAGCTAGTGAGGCTGGGAAAATTCCAGCACTCGTACGATCAGCACTGGAGCTCCTCAGGGTTGTGTTCTCTCCCCACTGCTCTTCTCCCTGTATACCAACGACTGCACATCTAAAGCCCCCTCTGTCAAGCTCCTGAAGTTTGCAGACAACACTACACTCATTGGCCTCATTCAGGATGGTGATGAGTCTGCTTACCGACAGGAGGTTAAAGAGCTGGCTGTCTGGTGTAGTCTTAACAACCTGGAGCTTAACACGCTCAAAACTGTGAAGATGATAGTGGACTTCAGGAGAAACCCCCCTGCTCTCCCCCAATTCTCCACCCATGAACATCACTGTAACAACAGTGGAGTCATTCAGGTTCCTGGGCACCACCATCTCCCAGGATCTGAAGTGGGACATTCACATAGACTCCACTGTGACTCCAAGCAGAGCTTGTTCTTCCTTGGCCAGCTAAGGAAGTTCGACCTGCCACAGGAGCTGCTGAAACAGTTCTACTCTGCCATCAATGAATCTGTCCTCTGCACTTCAATAACTGTCTGGTTCAGCTCAGCTACCAAATCTGACCTCAGAAGACTACGTTGGATAGTACGGACTGTGGAGCAAATCATTTGTACAAGCCTCCCCACTCTCCAAGAACATACAGAGTGAGCAAAAGGGCTGGCAACATCTCTCTGGACCCTTCACATCCTCTTTGAACTGTTGTCATCTGGTTGACGCTACAGAGCACTGAGCACCAGAACGGCCAGACACAGGAACCATTTCTTCCCTCAATCCATTTCATGAACACCTGTCAATAATTGTGGAACACACACTATTTATATACTTTTCAATTTGCACATAATATACCTGTACATAAGACTGTCTATTGATAAATATTTGTACATACAATTGTCAATTTGTATATTTTTTATTCCTTATTTATTTATTTATTTTTATTTGTGTTTTTTTATCTGTCTCATTCTGTTACACTGTGGAAGTTTCTGTAATGAAAACAAATTCCTGCCAATAAAAGCTCATTCATTCTCATTCATCACAGAATGTTTTGTCTGTGTAGTGAGGTGACAACTGACCCTCTATTGGTCATTTTCTGCACATGTCTAAGCCCTTTTTGAGCTGGTCTAGACCTAGGGAGTTCTAGGTCCTTCTTCTAGGTTTGTTTCAGGGGGAATATCAGCCTATATATGAGCACATGGACAAAGGCACCACAGGTGACTATGCTAATAAAATTGTTGCTGTTTATTTATTTATTTATTTTTTTGTTAATTCCAAACATTGTTCACTGTTCTGTATTTTGTTTTCTATTTTTTGGGGATGAAATAAAAACCATTTATTTACTCAAGTGTGTCTTTCGTGTGTCTTTTTAAACACATAAATCTAATGAATGGTCTTCTTATATTCATAATTAAATTATTTAGTTAGGGGTCAAGGCAGCATAGCAGTTTTAACCTTCTTTGCTGTCATCTATTGCTCAGTTGCAATATTCATTTTCTGTCCTAAACGTACCTGGCAACAGTAACTGAAAAATACAAACAAATCAGATTTGGATGGGTCCATATTTCACCCATTACTCAGTCAAGTGCAATGAAAACTGCCTGACATTAGCTGGCAGTATAATAAGTAATTTTATGCTTAATTGCTTATAACTCACAGATCATACAGACTAGAATTAAACAATCCGATCAAATTATATGTTATTACTTTACATTTTATAACTGCTGTTTATTTTTGTTTATTTATTATTTTGATTGAAAATACTGTAAAATTGTAATATATAATAAAATTGCAGACTGTACATGCTTGTAATGGAGTTTCCTCATATAAATTAATATATTTAACTAAATATATACAGTGGAAACCTCCTGAGGTTAACAATTTAGTTTAAACACCTACCCTCACTGATGCTTTCCTAAAAAAAAGTTTTAGATTTAATCAAGATTTAATCAAGGAAGTTGAGATGTGGCATGTTTTTTTACACTGGTATGAGTGCTAAAAATATATATATATATATATCTTTCCCACAATGTTTTCTTTTCACTTTTCATTAATACAGTACATTCATCATAAGTGTTTATATAATTTTGAGTTGTATGAAGCCTCCACCTGATAAATTTTCCCACTTATGATTCACTTGCTTGGGTGTGTTATAAGGATAAGTTCACATAAAAAAAATAAAAAAAACAATCAAAATTTTGCAACAGTTGCAAATTGTGTAACCTTTCATTTCTCCACACCTTAGTGGAAGAACATCTGGGAAAACAGAGAAACCACTCCCTCTGCGATCATATATATAATCAGGCCCTGCTGAGGTCTGATTCAGTAACAAGGCTCATCAAACTCTGTGATTTGCTCTTTCACAGTAGTTCTGCATCAACATCATGGGTAAGTCACATAATATCAGGTGATTTTATGATGCTGTCATTTTGTAATACCGTAGCACTGCATACATTTTCTCTATAAATATTTAAGGGCTTCAGGTGATATTTTCTGTGTTGTTTCTAGCAAGCATTTATGGAGACATCATGAAAATAGACACCACCGGTGCATCAGAGAGGACAGCAAAACAAGACAAATTAACCATAAAGGGTAAGAACGCATGCATACAAATCACTTTTTCACTTAGTATATGCAATATGCACACTGTTACAGTAGTAACAGTAATTACAATAGTTCAATGATTTAAACTTGTCGTAGGAGTTGAAGCCTCTAAAAAACTGGCTGAGAATGATCTGGCCCGGATGGAGAAATACAAGAGTATGATTATCAAAGTTGGCAGAGCAAAGCAGATGGAACCGGCTGTGATTGCTGCCATCATATCCAGAGAGTCCAGAGCCGGAGCCGTTCTGAAGGATGGGTGGGGCGACCATGGCAATGGCTTTGGCCTCATGCAGGTTGGTCAGAATAACTGATTTACTCTATTTCAAAATATAAGCACATGTCTCATGAGATAAGATTAAAAGCCTTGAGGATAACTAAAGCTGACTCGTAAACCCAAGTTGTTATCGCATGCAAAACATGTTTATGCCAGCCAGAAGTTGCAGAGTACATTTAATAATTCTGAACATTTCAAATGTTTCTCTTTTGATTATGTTTCTTATAGGTCGACAAACGCTACCACGCTCCAAAAGGTACATGGGACAGTGAGCTGCATGTCACACAGGCTACTGAGATACTCATTGGCTTTATTAAAGAAGTTAAAGTAAAATTTCCCAAATGGACACAAGAGCAATGCTTTAAAGGTAGGTTAGGTTTACGCTGAGAGATAAATAAACATAACTAGCATAACAAAGACAATTAAATGCAAATAGATGTTCATCGCTTAACTTCCATACCATATAATGTCTGTTTCAGGGGGAATATCAGCCTACAACGCAGGAGTGAAGAACGTCCAAACATATGAGCGCATGGACATCGGCACCACAGGAGATGATTACTCCAATGATGTTGTCGCCAGAGCCCAGTGGTTCAAAAGCAAGGGTTACTGAAGAACATATGAACCTGTAAACCCCTTACATTACAAGATTACAAACCCCGATCCCTAAAATGAGGCCTACTGTATTGCTATAGTAGTTAAAAATAGTTATTAGGTGTTGATGTAATCTTTCTCTTTTAAGAGTCTGTGGTGTTTTCTAAATGAAACTACACAGTGCATTTCACGTGATGATAGTAATGCAGATCTGATTAAATAAAACTCATTTATTTACTCAAATCGTGTGTTTTCTTGTTCATCACAAAATTAACCTTATGAACAGTATTTCCAAATACTGCATCCTTCATTGCTCCTGGAAGTAGAGCTTGAATCGTGTTGTTGTTCTGTACGATAGAGGGCGATGTCGAGCCTCATCCTGCACTCATACACATGACACTGAAGAATGGCATTAGTGGAAATCTCTGATGTTTCGTTCGCTTAAGGATGACCAGATATCTCTAGGATTTTCTTCACTTTGTAAGTACATGTCTGCGGTAAACATTAATGAGTGAATCTGGTTCTATTGCGGTTTTTTGTCGGGTTTCGGCTCACTGCGCTGGACAAAGCGGTTGTTTGGGAAGTTTGGGAAGCAAACATCTCTATCACTTTCCGCTAAGTCTAACGTTAGTTAACAATGTTACGCGGTAAACTAGCGATTGGTTCTTCGGTAGTTTACAATAGTATCGCTTTCTCTGTAATGTTTTTTAATGGTTGCTGTAAAAGAGGATAACTTCAAAACATTTTAATAGTTATGTGAGTTGATAATGTAAATATTCACTGCATCGAGCTGGCAAAACGTTTGAAATTTTACGTACGCTTTTTTTTACACTAACAACTGTGAGTACATTTTTTTTGTTAAAGGTTTTTAAACGTTTTAGTTGTTAATAGTGTTGTTTACTGTTGTTTTGTCTTGTATTGTTTTAATAACATAAGATATGAGAAAATACACACACACACACACACATTATAATTCATGTGAAAATAGATTTAAATATATCACATTGAAAAGCTATAAAACATTTTTAGCTATTTTTTTTATTTCCATTTAGTTTACCTTGATGTAATAAAATAAAACCGTAATATAAATTAATAAAAACAATGTAGATCGATGTAAATAAATAAATAAATAAATAAAATAATAATAATAATAATAAAAACACAACCACATTACCAAAATGTTAAAATTAAAACAGTATTAAAATTTAATAGTATCTCAGTGATACTAAAATAACAGTTCATATAAATCAGTGGTTCTGAGCCTGTCCTGGAGTACTCCCTGCCCTGCACATTTTGTATGTCTCCCTCAATTATCACATTCAACTCATCAGCTCGTTAGGAGACTGCAAGACCTGAAGTGGGTGTGTCAGATAGAGGGAGACATACAAAACGTGCAGTGCTGGGGGTACTTCATGGAGAGGTTTGAGAACCCCTGATATCGATTATTAAAATGCCTAAATTATACTAAATCTATAGCTAAAACAATCTGACATATAACTTAAAAATAAAAAATATAAACGTCAGATTATTTATATTTAAAGGTGTCATATGAAGTTGCTAAAAATAACATTGTTGTGTATTTGGTGTAATGAAATGTGTTTATGCGGTTTAAGGTTTAAAAAACACATTATTTTCTACATAATGTACATTATTGTTGCTCCTCTATGCCCCGCCTTTCTTAAACGCATCAAATTTTTACAAAGCTCATCGGTCTGAAAAGCGAAGTGTATGTTGGTTGGCCAGCTATCCAGTGCATTGTGATTGGCTGAATACCTCAAGCGTGTGACAGAAATGTTACAGACCTGGGCGATATTTCAGAAAATTTCTTATCGATAATCAGCTTAAAAAATATCATCAACCCAATCCCAACCTCCACTACGCCATAACCCCCCCACCCCCACCGCAGAGAAAACATTGCTGACGCGCACCGTTTGGTCTTAATTACTGCCAGATTTAAGTATGGTTGTACTTTTCTTAGTTTGTGCTTAAACTAACAGAAAACATTAGTTTTACTGTTGTGTTGGTGTTGCTAACAATTTCCATGTTCTTATCAAATTTGTTTAAAATTAATTTCACTCTGTGAGGAGAACTGCTGGAGAACTGAGGAATAGGCCGTGAAAGAATTTACGTATTTGAATTATACCTGTCGTGTGTGGTTTTTCATTATTATGCAGTCTGTTTACATAAATATTCAGGAACACATGCAGTGCTACTATATGTCTTTTTTCTGTTTAATTTTAATTAAACTGCAGATCAAAATAGAATAGGCCTATTCCCTAAATAAGGATACATTATATTGAAATGCATCCTCAGAATAAATCGCATACACAGATGCATGTTGCCATTACAGTAGTCAGCACTGAACAACAGGCAAATAAAATATAAACTGAGGTTACAAAAGTGATTCAGTCAATATCAGGTAGGGATTTTCTTTTTTGTTCTTTGATTACATTAATGACTGGCTTCAGAGGCTACGGTCAATGCACAGATCCAATACAGCTTTGTTTTCTTTATCAAAACTTTACTTAGCTTAAGACACTCCCTTAAAGACAAAGAGCAAGTGGAGCAGCTTAGGAAGGAGGTAGCCAGTGGCCTGGAGAACATTGACAGAACCTTGCTTCCTGGCAAGCTGAAGCTCTGGTGCATGCAGTATGGACTACTTCCACGTCTACTGTGGCCACTAACCCTCTATGAAGTCCCGCTCTCAAAGGTGGAAAAACGGGAGAGGCTGGTCAGCTCATATGTAAGGAATAGGCTTGGCCTTCCCAGGTGCCTCAGCAGTATTGTACTTTACGGCAAAGGGATGCTACACCTGCCCATTTCCAGTCTGGTAGAGGAGTACAAGTGTGCCAAAGTCAGACTGGAGATGATGCTACTTGATTCAAACGATCCATTTGTAGCCCAAGCTGCCCCCATCTTGGCCACGGGAGGAAGTGGACCCCACTGGTTGCAACTGAGCAGGCAAAGGCAGCACTCAGACACAAAGACATCGTGGGGCGATTGCAGGAGGGGAGGAGTGGTCTTGGACTTGGGAACAGTACACCAGTGTGGAGCAAGGCCTCTCCATCTCAGAGACACAAGATGGTGGTCCAAGAGGTACGTCGGGAGGAGAAAGCAAGAAGGTGTGCCCAAGCTGTGGCTCAGGCAAAGCAAAGGCAGTGGATGGCATGGGAAGGGGTGGAGAAGAGGAAGATCTCCTGGAAAGAGCTGTGGGAGATGGAGGCATTCAGGGCAAGCTTTACCATCAGGGCTGCCTATGATGTCCTTCCTTCTCCCGCAAACCTAAAACAATGGTATGCCGAAGACCCCACGTGCCCTTTATGCCCAAGTCTAGCAACACTGAAGCACATCTTAGTGGGATGCAAGACCAGCCTCACACAAGGCCATTACACCTGGCGGCACAACCAGGTGCTAAAGTGTCTTGCAGCAGTGTTAGAAAGCCGGACGAACAAGCGTGAATGCCCTTCCTCCCCTGTCACCCCAGTGGCATCCAACACTATTTGTTCGGGAGGGTGAGGGGGTGTAGACATAGTCTCATAAAAATATTTGCAGGAGCCACATTTTTCATGATATTTTATTCAGATTTGAAATAGAAACTCATGAGACATGTGACTTTCAACCCATTACTTTTCTAGATTGCTCCAGGACTCATTTCATGTATTTTTATATCAAATAAAAAAATATTTAAGTGTGGTAAAAAAAAAAAAAAATTCAAGGCACTTCAGTGTCTATAACTTTTAATATTTTTGAGCATTGTCAAATCTGGTTGATAAAAAGTAAAGCCCAAAGGGTTTTCTTTCCAAAGACTCCAAAATTATGTTTGTAACACTGAAGTAGGAAACTGTTACAATTATAAGTTGGGCCATCCTTAAAAATATTTTGGTTGGCAGTAACAGTAAATTTTTTTTTAAAAAAGGGTCGGTAGGTCGGTCTATTTTTTTTTTTTTTTTTTCAGGTTTCAATGTAAAAAAAATAAATACATTTTTGTGATGGTGATGACGTATGAATTTAAACAAATTAGCATATCGTGACGTCACTGACTGGGTCTTCAACCCGTGCCTTCGGGCGCATCATTGCAAACCTCATTTTGATGCAGGCTATATAGACCACAAACAAATTTAAATCTTTGTCAAAAGCATGTTTATTGCATGAATTTCAGGTGAGAAGAAAAAAAAATTAGGTACTGTTTTACTTGCATTCACCGCTACGTATCAATGCAACCTACAAATGAGGGAATGTTTACTTTGCTTTCTTGGGTTGTCACTTTTGTGAAAAAAATCCTGTTTGATTTGAGTGACGAGTGTTCATTGAATCGTTGAATCGAATTGAATTGTAAAATCGATTTTGCATGTCTAAAGTTTTATACAGCAAATAACACCAAATATAGGTAAATCCACGGACAACAGGCAGGACGAATGTAAAGATTCAATATATTGGTAAAAACCAATATTTCTGATGATTTATAGCGTGAAGTTACGTTAAAAAATTCTTTTTTCCAATATTTGTCGAATTTAAAATAAAAATCCACATTCGAATGCGTATTCGAATTTTAGGTGCGCATTAAGGAAGCTGCCTTATGAGCCCCGGTATGTGTTCCATTCCATCTCGCCGCGCGCACAGCTGTGTCTACACAACTTTCAAAGGCGGACGAGCTCGACATGCAGTATCTGCTTTCTCATCTTTCACCTCGTGTACGCGCACGAGATGCGATGACGATGTATGTGCCATTGCATTATAAGGTTATGTTAGCCTATCAAGTTCAAGCGGTGTCGAGCTGTTTTAATGATTTTTTTTAGATGTATTATGGTGCCCGAACCCGTATGACTTTGAATGGTGACCGCAAACATTTTGTTTACTGCAGCCGCAGCCATCATTACCAAGCGCATTACTCCAGCCTTCAGTGTCACAAGTCGGTCGGACTAAAAGCAAAAATAAAATAAAAATTTAGTCGGTCCTAAAATGACAGGGTCGGTCGGGTTACGGCAAACAAGAATATTTTTAAGGATGGCCTTAGGTAGAGCACTTTCAGCTGTGAGTCCCATAATGGGGGGTCAGGTTAACAGGTTAAAGGGGTCATATAATGCTAGATGCACTTTTACAAGTTGTTTGAACTGAAATGTGCGTTGGCAGTGTGTGTACACAACCACCCTATAATGCTAAAAATACACCAAGTGTTTTTTTGTAATCTCGTTAAATGTTTTCCCCTTTCTCAAATCGAGCTGTCTGACCATGTGACGTCACATGGTCGGAGGCCCCTCCCATGATTGTTTGATTGAAAGCAGCGCTTCAGCACAGACTGGACTTGTGTCTTACCTCAGACCCGCCCTGAGTGAGCCATCTTCAGTCCGAGATGCAGACGAGCATGAGTCCTAGTGATTGAGGTGTTTTGTTGTTGGATGTAATAATGAACATGGCAGTTGTCATTTACTCCTGACATCTGAGCAACTGAAATCTCAGAGGATTAATTTACGTTTGGATCTGAAAGAAATGTTCCCTTGATCTACTTAAATGCATTTTTGTTCGCGCGAATCATTCATGATCCAGCCTCCCGTACAGAAACAGTGAGTATAATGTATTATAATGAATCATTGCAAATCACCTTTCCTAATAATGTGCTAATTAGCAAGTTTCACTATGAATGTGGCTAAAGGTCTCTCAGAGAGCAGATGGAAGAGAGGGGCGGAGTCAGCAGAGCTAATTAGCATTAAAGGAGAATTCCACAAACCAGCGTGTTTTGAAAAGAGCTGTTTTTTACAGGGTAAAAAAATTGTTTTTTACACTACCATTGAGAAATTTTAAACAAACTATGTTACAGACTTTTCATTAAGAGCCTAAAGAATCATATCAATATATCAACAAATGGGTATTATATGACCCCTTTAACTTTCATAAAGAATATCTCTTTGGGTTTGAGACTTTATTCTGTGCAACTTTTTATGCACCAAGAGCTTGTAACACTCCAAAGAGAAAGTAAAAATTGTAATCACATGTGTCCCCTTTAATAAAAAATAAAAGAAATGAAAAGAAAAAGAAACAAATTAATTAATTTGGTCATTGTTGAATAGATGACACTTCCCACAACATCTGTATTTAAATTACGACACTCATTAACATTCTCTGTATTATTCATGAGTTGTTTAAACAGTCAAATAGCTGAACTGTAATTTTATTAGATAATTGAACCCCTACGAGCATGTGTTAACAGCGCCTGTTGTCCTGTGAAGTATCTTCTGATGATGAGCCATGTTAATAGTCCTGTTATGACTTTAAAGGAACTTTGGAAAGAAAAGCGTCGTAAAACCCAGGGTGCCCAACCCAAGTATTTCAATATTATCATCTCATTAAACTACTGAGATGCTCCATTCAGAAACCTCCCTCCAGAAAAGCCACACACCGATATTTAAATGGCCTGGAAAACAGGGATACAAAGTTAACTGGTCACAGATAGAGGGAAATAGCAGCTGAATGGGCTGTGTCCATTGGTCAAGCTGTGTGGACCCAGCAGGACGCTTTCTTATTGTAAGAGTAAAGGACTTAATGGACACATGGAGAGCTTGGCTTTGTTTTTTTCTCAGGAGGCTTTGCATGATTAGAGGAGCTTGTATATTCAGGTTATTTCGAACCATCTCAGTCGGCACGGTCCCGCTTATCGTGCCTCTGAGCCGAGGGGTATCATTTCTTGGGTTATTTACAGTTTGGCAAACATGGCCTTAATTAGAGTGTGTAGAGCACTGCCTCAGAAGATGTGTTCCAGATGTGGGCTGGAATTCAGAGAGCTTTGTAAAGAAAAGAAACAGTGCTCTGCAGGAGATGCCTGAAGAAACTTGAGTAAGAAAAACTGTTGAAGGGGATTGACGGAGTTGAATGGGGGGGCGGGGTTTCCGTCACTTTTCAGGGTTTAATATTCATGACTATGTCTGTTTCTTTAACAGAATGTGGTCTGAGTTGTTCTGGCTGATTCTGTGCCTTAGATGAGTGATCTGATTGAGTGATGGCTACTATTACAGCTCTGTCACCTGTGATAATGTACTTATGAGCAGAAGCATGTGTGTCATATCAGACTAAATCAAGATCAGGAACAACAATAAAAACAAGCTGATGTTGTTGTTGTTTCAAACAGTAGAACATAATGCCAGCAACACCAAGGTCATGGGTTCAGTTCTAAGGGAATGCAAAACCTGTATGCCTTGAATGCAAGTGTCTGCCAAATGCATACTGTAAATGTTTAAAAAATAGTTTTGGGTTAAACTCACAAATGTATATTGATATATATATATATATATATATATATATATATAAACAGTATGGTTAATAAGTTTGGGGCTGGTAAGATTTCTTAAAATGTTTTTGAAAGAAGTCTCTTCTGCTCATCAAGACTGCATTTATTTAATCAAAAATACTGTATAATGTATTATTACAATTTTATCTGTCTTCAATTTGGATATTTTGTTAAATATATTTTATTCCTGTGATGATCAAAGCTAATTTTTCAGACTCTCCCGTCTTCATTGTCACATGCTCCTTCAGAAATTATTTGAATATGCTGATTTGCTGCTCGAAAACATGTATTATTATTATTATTATTATTATTATTGTTATTGTTTTTTTACATTATAAGAGCATTGTAAAGGTCTAGTTCTATTTTTAGCGGCTTATTTTAGTTTGAGTCTAGTGTTTGTGTGAAGCTGTCATTTTAGTTTTTATTAGTTTTAGTCACTTCATACTCTATTTAGTCTAGTCAAGTTTCAGTCAACTAAAAGTCTGAGCATTTAGTCTTATTTTAGTCAGAATTATCCATGACTATTTTTGTCAGATTTTAGTTGACGAAAACTGATGACATTTAGTCTAGTTTTAGTCAATGAAAATTGTATTTTAGTCTCTTTTTAGTAATGCAATTCTATTTAACCCAGTCAACATAGTATAAGTACCTAGTAGTATAGACGAAACCCAAAATTTCGAAAAAACCCATTTCGAACAAGGCTATCTTATTATATTATTGATACCTTATAGAATACATCCATTCCAGACACGGAAGATGCTATGATTTGAATTTACAACATTTATTTTACCAATCAAACATGTTAGAAGTACACACATCAGTCCCCTTCTCTGTGTCAGACTTTGTGTGTTGTCTTCTTCTAAATAAAACCCCAAAGTGTAACTTCTTAACTTTCTTAGAAATTTTAATTTCCTTTTTGCATTAACTATGTAATTTTAAATAATTGTATATTTGTAAACAAAAACAAGTGATTTTTTATGTAGTCTGACCACTACTGTACAATTGCCATTAAAAGATGCATAATTATAAAAAAAAAGTATTGTAGCAATTGTGGCAAGTCATGTAGCATGACAGGACGTGTCAGCTTTCCAAAACTATTTAATCCTCAAATATGAAGGAAGCCAGTTAGAAGGACGTTTGAAGGCGAATGTTTTGCTGATTATCAAGCAACCACATACAATGACTGCATGAATGAATCTTCTGATAATGCTCAGCGTTAAGAAACTGAAATACATATGGGTTTCTTCAAAGGCAGAGCAAAAAAAGCTCTCAGGAAATACCAGCCTGGCTTTTTCATAAGGAAAACTGACTGACATTCCACCCAACTTTGAGAAAGAGGACTGCAAGACGTTCACCTGCAGTGCAACTCCACAGAGGCTCTGTTCTCCATATGTGTGAGGAAATAATAAATGGGTTTGACAGCCATCACTGAGTGTGAACTTCACGTCTGTGTCTGCCTGTATTGGTCTGTGCCGTTTAGCATGAAGCATGAATCTCCCCAACCGCAACTGGAAGAAAATACTTTTTCGAAGTCCAGCATTTGCTATTATTTGTGTTTAAGAAAAAGAACCGGCCGGCGCAAAGCTTTGTTTACACTTTTGCCTGATACTCCTATACGATTTGCCTGGGGGGGAGGAAAATATTCAAAACTTGCAGGAAGGCGAAACGTTTGTATGTAGTGGAGACTGCGGTGGAGGTTGAAGTTGTGTGCACAACACATTTTCTAAAGAAAATAGGGAATTTGACGTATGCCCTGTCACTTCTGTTAGAGTGAAATATCATCATTTTCCACCTAGAACCATGAAACAGGCTCTTCAACAGACTCTCTTCCCCTACAGTAAACAAGTACTTTTATTTGCATGCATGAACCAGCAACACTTTGGTTCACATTCACTTCATAATGAATTTTCTAAAAGAGGACTTTCGCAGAGATGACATAGAATAACTATTTTGAGTTTAGAAGAACATGAAGAACATTTTGGGAAATGGAAAGGTTACATTTGATGTTAAAGGTTCTTCATGGAACTATTGATGCCAATTTATTTTTAAGAGTGTAAGTGAAGTCATTCTGAGCAGTAAGGGTTAGGTTTCTAGTAACTGACTAAATATTGGGTTAAAAAGTTGCTGATGATTTATTCAAACTGTGTTGGCCATCAGCTGACTGGCTTTCCAACCTCCTTTCATGGGACAGAATGAGTCCCCCCCACCCCCCCTTTCAAACACAAAGGTGGTATCTCCTCAGGGAGCTGCCCATCTAATTATCAAATGACACCCGGCCTGTCGGCGGTAAGCCACTGGGGTGAGACAATAGTGGCTGCATCTCTGGATTAGTTGAAGGGGGTTGGAGAAGGAAAGGAGGGGTGAATCCTCTTTGAGGAGGAGACAGAGAGCATGCTCAGTCCTGAGAGACAGGCTACTGGTGCACACATGTACCTTCCCTGTGATGAGCTTTCTACTCTTTTACGAACACCCAATGTAAGGATATGAACAAGGAGATGTTGATGATTTGATAAATTCACTTTTGGACATTGAACAGATTTGTACAAAGGATGCACTAAAGAAGCTCTGCTTTTGGGGGTGAACTTTGACACCATGGCTGGATTTTGCAGCTGCTTTGGGGACAAAAAGTAAGTTGGAGCCTTTTTTATTCGTGCGAAAACTTAATTTAAAATGATTTCTGTTATAGTTCTAAAATGGCTTCGGCAACATGCTTGAGGTTGCATTTTAGTGGCATGTGATTGTGTTTTTTTATAAACGGAGCACTGGTGAAAATGGTTGTTTTGATATGCACTCTCAGATTCAAAAGCTGTCACCGTGGCAGTACTTTTTCAAAAGGTACTAAACTGCACCCTACACTTAAGGCACAAATATGAACCTTTAAGGTACTAAAATGCACATTAAGGGGTAAAAGGTTACTGTCCCAATGACAACTTTTGTACCTTTTTTTCTGAGAGTGTGAGTACACACTTCAATTGAAGTATTTTGTTCTGTAAGGTTTCAGTTGTGTCTCTCTGTGAATGTGCTAAGCTCAATCAGAGTCTCTTTAAAAGCTCTTCTATCTAATGGTCTCATGACATGACCAACAAGACCGTATTTATCCCCACTGAGCGGTATTCTAAGACCGCTGAGAGAACATGTTGTTTACCATTGGGTTTCGTCCAGATTCTTTGCAAGTTTAGAAAAGAGACCGTTTTGTTTATCATTTCTTTTCACAGAATTTGCCTTGTTTATTCTCCTAGTCCAGCCCCCCGGAGTCAAGATGAATGTACAATAAGAGAGTTTGGACTACTTATTGAAACATAATGTCCCTTATTCAGGTATAAATGTAAATGCAAAGAAACTGAAAACAAAAGGTTTGGATGGGAACCAGCTTCATCCTTATATTCTGACCTACCTCCACTTTTCACACCATTTATGGTTCTTGCGCTCCTGTGAGAGTGCTGCTTTGTTTGTATCTACACAGTGTATCAATTTGGCATGAAACTTGAGGCATCCCATGAAATAAGAGTCCAAATGTTAATGTTCTGAGCCCTTTCGTTTTGACCTCTGAGCTTGTTGATGTTGAGCTCAAACTCTTCCTTTTTTTCTCATCATCTTGCAGTTAACAAGGTTGTTTTTAGCAGGCCTCTGCTATCTTTTAAGACATGAATTCTCAAAGGAATCTCAAGTCAGAGAGAGACTGTGTTATTAAAGTGTGAGCCATTTGCATAGAGTGGAGAGTGGGGTAAGATGTGTCAGTGCGTCAACTTTATTTGAAACTCTTTTCTAATTCTGAAATATAATTATGCATTTCTTTGCATTCATCCCTTTCTTGTTAAGAAAAGGTGGCATATCTTACCCCACTCCCCTTTAATCTGTAAAAATGTTTCTGCTGTGGTTTACTCATGGATTCTCTAATAATGAATCATCGCTGTATCAGATAGCCAGAATGCTCTGCTCTTTCTCTACTGCTTTAGCCACGGCTAAAAGAGTTTTGTACTTTGTGGTTAAAGTTCAGAAGAACCACAGAAGTACAGATGGCTTTATAGTATGTCTGGATTTATGCTTCCCCCGCTAACTACTTTTTAAATCAATACTAACAGCAAAGGGCTTCTATACACCGCATGAGGTAATATTGTCTTAAATATCTCCCCGTATGGAAAGAAAAACAATATTTTTTTTAGAAAATTCAGGGTTTGATAAATGTTCTGTGTCTGTAATCGTAGGGTACTTTAAATATACAGCTGTGCAGTTTTATTCACAAAAAGCTCCCAGATCATGTGTCGAAGAAACTTTACTGTTGTACATTATAAAATTGTGCACGACTTCCTATTTTGGATGCGTAATGTGATTCCCAAAGGTTAATTTCCTGTTCATGAGGAGCTATATATAATTTAAAACCACTAATTTTGCTAGATGTTAGAATCTAACCAAAATAACTTGCTTATCAGTTCTATTATGAAAGTGTGGTGGCCGTTGAAATGCTAAATTGCATGGTATTATTTGCATGGTGAGTCACAGAAGATTGCTTTCATTTTGGTACTTTCTCACAATCACAAAAACGGCAAGCAATAGAATTAGACCTCATTGTTAAGGGAGCCATATTATGTCCAGGAAAGGTTTTAGGATGTTCGTTGCCTTATAATTAAGGGAATGATATGGGGATGGTCACCACTTTAGCTAATGCTGTCAACCGAATGGTGACTGCAGCTGGTTTAATAAACTCATTATAGTCCTGTCCCAATAAAGACATAACTTTGCATGAGTTAAATAATACAGCCATGAATGAGCACATATTGGAAATAAAAACACTGAATTTTATTCTCTCGCTGTTGTAAATTTGCTCATTAGTCTCGTGAAGCCACTTTCATATTGCTGTTCACTCAGCAGGTTGATGCTGATGAAATGCTCCAGCACGGCCACTGCATGTAACTTTTTACAAGATTCACTTGTTTAAAACGAAAATTGTATTAACATTTATATATAACCATTATTTTTCTAACAAACATCTAAATAAATACAACTCTTTGGAAATTAATTATTATCGTTGCGAGCGATCACAGTTGGAGTATGGTTCTGTGTAACTGCATAGATAAACCGCGCTGTCAGCAGGCATTTCATAATCTAGAAGGGCTAAAACATTATTAATAATTTTGATGTAACATTCCAGTTGAGAAATGCAATAAAATACAATGTTTTGTTTGTTATATTCCAATATTCCATAGAATGTTATTCAGAGAATTATTCTTGACTCTGTAGCTATTAAACCGCTTATAAACCTACTAAAACTGTAGTTTAAAATGAATTTGATATGACTCCTGTTTCTTTATTTTCTCCATTAGAAAACATTAGACAATCTACATTTATTTTGCTTATTGTTAATATTAGTGTTGTTTCTTTTGATACTTTTTATAAATAAAATGTTTTTATTGTTCTAATATAAAGATTAAATTTAACTATCTAATCTTTAACTACTAATTTTCAACACTTAAAAAAATGACTGAAAAGATAAAAAAACAAAGTGAAGAATGTTCTTCACATTTAGTTCTTACTTCACATAATAATAAATAAATATCGGTTCTGCATAGCGGTTATCGGGCACAAAAACATGCAAATAATTGGTATCGGTTATATAAAAAAAAAACAATATCGGTCAATCACTATTTAATCGTATAGTTTAATAGAACAATGTAATAGCAAATAATATGCAGACAAAATTAGGGCTATATCGGTTATAGTAAATGGTCATTGGATTTTATATATATATATATATATATATATATATATATATATATATAATATTATTTTTTATTTTTTTTTCATCAGGTTGATATTTAATTGTGAATTTTCTGTGTGTTCAGATTTATATTACTTTTGTTAATCTTGCCTAAATTAATCTTTAAGAATCCTAAAAAATTACGTTTAAGTCACTTCCAAAACTAACACTTAACATGAATAATTTCATTTAATGTAATTTTTAGCACGTCGAACATTTTGCATATTGTAGATTAAAATGTTATGATGCCTAAATTCACGTGTACTTTTTAGTGTTATTTTTGTAAATGTTTATTCAAAATGTGTGGAAATGGACTATCATTATAGGCCAGAACTAATATCGATGTATCCCATCTCAAAATTTCGTAATTTTACACAATTTTTACTAAATTCCCTAAAAACCGAAAATGTGAGATTATTCTTCATTACACTTACATTTAAAGTCTTTTTTGTTTAACGAAACCACATTTTGCATAAATGGATTACAGTCTCCTGTTTGATCCTTCCTTTTTTTGTCTTGTTTTCTAAAAACACAGTTTTTGAAGCTAATACAGCTAGCATGCTTGTTAATATCTTCTGCTTGAACTCTTCTCTCCACTAACTCTCTTACCCTTTCTTTCTCTCGCTCTTATTCCTCCCTTCCTCCCCACGTCCAAAAGTTAAGACATGAAACGTCGGACGTCATCGCAGAACTCTGCCGTTGGAGGCAGTCCAAGGTCAGTCCATTAGTCCCTGTAGAGCTCTGAACGACCTCTCTGCTATCATAGTCAAGCACAGGGTAATGATAAGAAACACTTTTTAGTCAGAAGAGGCTCTTGGGAAAGGGTTTATTTCGGTTTGCTCGATATTCTGTTAAGCAATAGCTCACATAAAATGTAAATTCTGTCATTTACTCATCCTCATGTCATTCCAAACCATGTATGACTTTCTTTCATCCCTGAAAGGCAAAAGAAGATGCTTTGCATCCAAGCTGCGCTTGCTTTTTCTGGTGATCCACACTGCTGAGCTCCCAAAATGGATTCATGAAAGTATTATAGAAATAGTCAGTGTAAATGGTAAAACAATACTACAAGTTTTCAGAAGTAAAATCATAGTTTAATGTAAGGAGCGACTGAAATTAAAGTCATTGAAAAAAAGTCACATGCTAAAAGTCTGCCACAGATGTCAGATACCATTAAATGTCAGAATAAGCTTTATTTGCCAAGGAATTTGTTGTTTTTTTAGGAGCTCTTGGTACATAAATACATACATATATACATATATGACATGAGAACAGAAAGAACAATTAAATTAGACTAAAGAAAAAAATAACAATAATGTGTTAAAAACTCTCTTGATAATGCAGGATGCTTACTTTAGAGACTTCCACAGACTAGAAGTAACCACCTTGGATTGTACTATTCTTGGCAGACCAGTACAGTGTAGTTATAATTCACTTCCAAAGTATGACTATACCATGGTACTGCCACAGTACTTTGCAGTTGTTGTTTTTTGTGACCTTAAACTGTCTGTGAAGGAGAGCTGTAGACACAAGACCAGCTGTGTGAACTATCCCAGGTGGTCCTTCATCTAGTGTTTGACACAGGCCACACAATGCTGACCTGAAAGGGGTCAACAAGTTTCTGGATTTTGAAAAAAGAACAGTATTGTACTTTCTCAAACAAAATCCTTTGTGGGTAAAATAAGGGGGAAAACAGCCAGAAATAATTCATTTAAACACCCAAATGAATCAAAGGAGACAGAGAGATGTTGCACATGGTGGCACATGACTCGCAAAACATTCATAATCGCACCCTTAGGCAATAACTGGACAAAATGACCCTATGTATGAGTGTTTGTATTTATCATTCCTCATCATTAGTGCTTTATGGTGTGTGGTTAAGGTTCTTTGTGTCTGTGGTTTTTCTAGTCTCGTTCTTTCATATGCCAACATAAGCTATCTGTGAAACAGACTTTATATCAACTCCCCCTGAGAGGAACAGAGGAAATGAATGAGCGCTATCTGATGACATCGAGTGTGGGTCATCCATGTGCTCTGATGTCACACCAGTCCCTCCAACCACTGGAACAAATCTGCCCAACACGTTTAGCAGCAGTGTGTAAGAAACTGCAAATCTAGTCTCTGTTAAGCAGTGGATGGCTGATAGTCCTTGCATGAAATGGTAAGGAGGATTGTTTCTCATTAGTTGACTGTTGTTATCTGGTCTCACGTGATGTTCAGCATGCAGTTAAGCTGAAACAAGAACAGTCTCAGTTTGCTAAAATGGGCTTTTTGCGTAAACTGCAAGGAAAGAAATGGGAAGAGTGTTTAGCTGTGCAGAACCAGGTGTTGCTATGCGGATTGTTAAGGTGTTGCTGTGTGGTTTCTAGGGTGTTGTGGATGGTTTGGGAAGCGTTGCTAGCTGGCACTAGTTGATTGAGCTCATCAGTCATAAGTCTATAATGTTATGGTTGCTAGATACATTACCATACAAACATTTGATGTCATTGAGTTCACTATGGTTTTATTTGTTTGATCAAAAATACAGTAATGTAAAATATTATTCCACTGAATTTTTTGCATCATTACTCCAGTCTTTAGTGTCACATGATCCTTCAGAAACCATTCTAATATGCTGATTTGCTTTACAAGAAACATCTCTTATTATTATCAGTGTTGAAAAAGTTGTGCTGCCTAACAATTTTGTGAGAAAAAAATCAGAGACCAAGAAAATGTTGATTGCGCTTGATTTGTGAAATAGCCTCTTTTTGCATTGCTGTTGGTTATGAATATGAATGATATTTGGCTCAGCTGCTCTGTGTGTTTGTTTAGCAATGTTTGGCAGACATGTTGAAGGTGTAAGCCGGATAGAAATTGCTGATGACTTGAGTTTTACTAATTTTGCTCTTCTGGGTGCATTTTAGTACATTATTCTCTTTGAAGAGTTATGAGTAGAAACCATTTGGGAATTTCCTCCATTGTTATGTTGTTGAAGGAATATAGCAGAATGTTACTCTCACAGGAAGTGAATGGTGGTATGAGTAGACTGCAGGAAGTGGTACAAGGGTGGGAGTGATGACAAAATGAGATGTGTTGCGTACATGAGTGTATGGATTATTAGATCGATGAGTAACAGTAAAATACTAATACAACCCCATGTGCAATAACGCGTGCCACAGCTAAATAAGGACAATGCATGGTTATTAGGGATGCACCGAATATTCGGCTACCGAAAATTTTCGGCCGAAAATGGCCAAAAAGTGCATTTTCGGTTTTCGGCCGAAACACTTTTATTACCGAAACAACACGGCCGAAATGTTATGATGACGCAAACAGAAACCGCGACCTGCACGTGCACCTGCATAGCGCAGACCACGAGCTCCCCGCGTCATTCACTTCACACCAGTGGGTCTTAATAGAGAACATTCTCTCTATTCTTATTCCTTTATTCGCAGCACTAAAGCGTCTCCTAACAAAGAGATTGAGACGGACCACGAAGTGAAAACAAAGAAAAGTACAGTCTTATAGAGTCTGTTAGCACACGTCTCACTGAGATCTTTTCGGATCCTCCGCACTTCATCGCGAATGTGCTTGATCCGCGTTATAAAGACCATTACTTGGACGCGGAAATATGGCAGAGCACACGAGAAATGCTCCAGGCCGCGCTGGATGCGGAAAAACCCGCGTGGAGACGGAGAAGCGCCAAGCGCAGGAGACTGAGATCAGAGCGCAAAAAAAAAAAGACTCGTCTCTGCATATATAATACACACACATATACATATACATGCATAATATCAGATTGTAGCCATATTTCTGCTAGATTTTTTGCTAGATTTCTGCTTTAATTTGATAAAAATGTTTATTTATGCCCTGGCCCTATTTAAATACACTCTCTCAAATATTTCTCAAATGTCAGGCAGATGACAAGCTCAACTGCTCAACAGCTAGATGGTTATCTGTCTGAAGTCCCCATCCCCAGAAGTGATAACAGTCTTGCCTACTGGAGAAGTAATGCACTTTCTAGTACTACAGAGAAAAATTTCAAATGCTCTTCACCTAAATGCACTTTTTATGAGAGAACAGTTAATTTTAAAACCTTTCTGCAGGCCAGTAGGCCTGTACATTATTATTTAATATACAGATGAGTGGGATTAAATTTTAGTTTGAATTTTATTTTATACTGTGCATTGTTGCAATGTGCTTAATAAATATTTGCATAATTTGTAATTATGCATTTTTATGTTTTTTTATAATTTATGTAATTGTAATTATCTTTGAAACTTTAATATTAATTTATGCAATTGCAATGTTTTAATTTTAGTAAAGTTAGTACACGGTCATAGCAATAAATGCAATGGTACTAATAATTGGGATAATTTCTTTCGGTGTTTCGGTTTCGGTTTTCGGCCTTGGTTTTCTCTTTTTCGGTTTTCGGTTTCGGCCAAGAATTTTCATTTCGGTGCATCCCTAATGGTTATTTTAATTAAACTGAAATTAAGCGGCATGCAATATGTAAAACAAATCCATTCTATGATTAAAACGATAGGCTTTGAAAATGACTTGACTTTGGTCATTGTAATATTTGCTTGCCATCAACAGAGAAGGGAACCAGTCAAGCAATCATGAGGATTATTTTAAACTGGAATAATCCTTGTCAAACTAGACCGCAAACTGCCTCCACATCCTGTTTGGCCATTCCTCTGCCTGGCGCTGCAGTTGTCTGTCATAGATACTGTTTGAGAGTATCCTCCTCGAGAGCTGGATTTGCTCCAGAGGAGAGTCTGATCCAGGATTAGGCTGTAGTCACTCATCAGGACAAATACTGAGGCCTCAGCCGGTCTGAAATCTGTTTTGGGCTGCTTGCTATTATCAGCAGGTCTTCTACTTCAGATAGGGTGGATCCACTGGAGTGACTCGGCTCCAGTGTTGTAATCTAAACGAGTCTGCATTGGCTTATCACCAACGCCTCCTGTTTGTCCTTGGGTGTTACAAACACTCTGACGGGTGTGGACACCCCTCTCATGAAGGACAATATAGACAAACATACTGTATAAGGGAGACCTAAACAGTTATTATTTTGTTGTTATTTATTTATATTATTTAGTTTATATTCTGTTTATTGTTAAAGGGATACTCCACCCCAAAGTTACAATTTTGTAATTTTAATCACTTACCTCCATGTCGTTTCAAACCCGTAAAAGCTTCGTTCTTCTACAGAACACAATTTATGATATTTTGGATGAAACCGGGAGGCTTGTGACTGTCCCAGTCGTTCAACTGTAACATTATGAAGCAAAGCTAATACTTTTTGTACACAAAGAAAACAAAAATAACGACATTATTCAACAATTTGTTCTCCTCTGTGTCTTTCAGCATCACCTTAGTGCCATTTTGGAAAACATCCGCTGAATGCGAACTGTACGCTATTCTGCGTCAGTCATGACACAAAGATACGTTTTCTATGTGTATTTACACTTTTATTAGAACGAAAACACTGCATCCGTGCAGCGCGGCTGACACAGAAGAGCGTACACTGCATGCGTTCAGCTTATATTCTCCAAAATGGCATTATGGTGATGCGGAGAGACGAATTGTTGAATAAAGTCAATATTTTGTATTCATTGCATACGAAAAGTGCTCTCGTCGCTTTATAACGTTATGGTTGAACGATTGATGGCAGATGGACTATTCTGATGATGAATTTCATCCTTTTCTGGACCTTGACAGTGTAATTTACTTGGCAGTCTATGGGACAGTCAAAAGCCTCCCGGTTTTCGTCCAAAATATTTTAAATTGTGTTCTAAAGATGAACGGAGCTTTTACAGTTTTGGAACGACATTGGGGGTAAGTGATTAATGACAAAATTTTCATTTTGGGGTGGAGTATCCCGTTAAGATTCATTGTTTTAATTATTTGAAATTCTTATTTAAATGCTTAAAAAAACACTAAAAAGAAAGATGTACAACATTAAAATAACATTACATTTTTAAGTTTATTTTTTATCACAACAGAAATAGCAGAGTTGCATATAAAATTTGAATAAATCAAAAGTATGAAGTTTGTAATCCTGTAATTAATCCTAAAGCACCAAAAGTGCTGTCAATATGTTTTATACATTACAGAACAATAGACAACGCAGGATGCCAAATAAAGTGAGAAATGAACCCTTTTTGCTGAACCCAAGGTGCTTCAAATAATAAGTGACAAATGCTTTTATTTAAAGCAATTGTTAACTCAAATTCTGTCATCCTTTACTCACTCTAATGTCTTTTCACTCGCAGAGAAGAATGCTTTTTATTTAAAAAAAATAATGTATAAAAATCACAGTAAAAGTTCTATATTCAAATATGGCATATTAAGACATTTCATTTTATGTCTGGTCTGTTTGCCACACAAAGATCTTTTGCAGCTCAACTAAATTTCTATTAATGTGTAGGTTAGTCACATTCATTTTCCCTAAATTTTGCTGGTAAAAAAGTCAATTTTCTGTTGTCAGTAGTGTTGCGATTGTATAAAGCACTGTTCACATCAAAGATTTGAATCAAGCAGCTTTCTAGATTCCTATTGAATTACTGGATTTTAGTTGCGAAATTTCTCCGAGCAGTGGTAAACTTTGTTAACTGTGACTGCACCTTCACACAAAAGAAAGAAGGCTATATTGGTTTCATGAAAAAAATAAAAATAAAGTTGTGTGTAGGTTATGAGATTTAGTTTTCCATTTTTGCTCACAACTACAAATACATTTGTTTTAAATAGTTTGTAAAATGTGAGGTTTTGTGAAATGTTTCTTGTTTTTCTATGTAACTGTTCAGGAATTATCTATTTATTTTATTTGATTTATTTTTTTGTCTCAACAGTGATTGTGACATCATGGCCTCGGGATCTCCAGACGTCACAGTCTCTGCTGAACCATCAGAAGCTGCAGAAGAGTGTTCAGGTAATGTTTAAGTCCCATTTTGTGTTTTAGCATCCAGGTGAACAACAAGAACGTCCATCATACATTTTTCCCCACACAGAGATCAGACATGATCTGTTTGGATACTCTTAACTCAGTGAAGAGATACAAGATGCTAGATCTCACTGACAGGAAGTCAAGTAGCACACAGACAAAAGCCAACATTTGTCTCTCCTATACGAACATGCTTTCCACTGTCAGACATTTGACCTTTCTCTCCAGTTTAATGTGGGAAGAGAAAGCCCAGACTGCTAAAGTCAGATTCTGCTGTGCAGACGACGGGCCTGAGTAGTAAATGTGGATTAGCCATTTCCTCACAAAATAGGGTGCTCACAGAGCCCGATAATCTCCTCTATTGGATTGTGAGTCTATCTAAATCCATTAAATTCAAGAGAGTGTATTTGGGAGGTGTTAATCTTGCACAGATTTACCACAGGATGTTGATGATTGATCCATGACCAGGGTCACATTCGTACAATTCGTGACTGTTACCTTAAAAAAGTGTGAAAGGATATAGTTGGAGTGAATGTAGCCATTTTTTAAGAGTGTCAGTTATAAGGATTTCTACTTTCGATGACTTCTGAATCTACTTTTAAAGTCTTTAAAGGAAAAAAAAAACTGATTAATTAAATGATTACTTCAGTAACTGTTCCTGCCTTATTACACATTTTAAGTATGTTTTTATTTTTTAAAAAAGTCTAGATTTTAGTGATGATTCAAATCTTCTCATTCATTTCACCAAAAAAGCCCAATTAGATTAAATTACAGTTGCTGTATGTCGGATTGACACCGAGTGGTTGAACTAGGTATTGCAGTCCAAATAAAAAATATTGGCGAGGGTTTTTTAATGCAGGTTGCCAGATAGACGACACCAACAGGAACGAGCGTAACTGACTCTAGCATTGTTTTTTAGTCAAACAACTATGTTAATATGATGCTGTTTCAAGTTTTCCTTTCTCTTGAGTGTTACAAGCTGTTTGTGAACCCAAAGAGATATTTTTTTATGAAAGTTAAGACTTGTCCACACCCTCCTAAAATGCCTTATTTAAACACGCCCCCACATGTCTATGTCACGATGTGGGAAGATTTACATAACGCAGCACAAATATTCACCCAAAGAAAAAGGCATAACTTTATTGTTGCTTTCACTGCAGCCACAATGTTTCGATGACGCTGTGTGTTTCGTTGTGAAAGCGAAACTACTTAGTTTGACGTTCCAAAAGAGGACATGACTAGAAATCAGTGGTTAAGTTGTATTAACAACACTGTTCCAGAACAGTTCAAACCAAGTATTCTGACGTGTGCAGTGCATTTTATAGAGGACTGTTTCCTGATCCTGAGAGAGTTGACTACAATGCCGGCTGTTCTGACTCAGTCTGTAAGTACATTTTCATATGTAAAGGATTTGCCACTGATGATTCAAACGTGAGTTTTAAGCAATGTAGAGTAGTGCTTGTTTTTTGTTATTTCTCCGATCACAAATATAGACATGGTTTTATGTTTACATGGCGCGATGCAACGCATAAAAAGACAGTACAAGTCATTATAATCTGTAATTATGTCTCCACTGGATGCTACAAATGCCTCATTTGTAATGGGTTTTGTTGTTTTGTCTCTGTGTTCTGTAGGCTTGGGCGGTAATACGGTAATATGGTATACCGCGGGATCTAAAAATAGCAACGGTATCAGTTTCAATACCGTCATACCGTCAATAAAAAAAACAAAAAACACTGCACTTATATAGGAGACAAGGATTAAATATTAAATATAATTTATTTAATGCCTAAAAATGCATATGCGTGGTTGTCATCGCGTGACAACGAGACGAGGAGAAAGAGAGATGCAAAAAAAAAAAAAAGCCGATGCAATGGCAGGTCCTGTCGGCATCGGCAACGTAAAGGACCGAGTCGGAGCTGATATAACAGCCTACTGTTTGGAGCCAAGTAGACGAGGACCCACTTCATTCATGGAAAAATGCTGCCTGGTGTTTTCCCCAGATGTCGCAAGTGGCACAAAAGTACCTGTGCGTCTGTGCTACAAGCACACCATCGGAGCAGGTTTTCAGCACCGCAGGTAAAGTTGTCGGTCCACAACGTGCCCTAGCGAAAAATCTTGACTAGATTGTATGCCACTTGCCATTCGTTCCTATTGGCACTGTGTTTATTTTTTATTTATTTAATGGATTCAGGTATTTTTATTTGGATTTAATTAAAAACTTTTTTGGAAAGAAGACTGGAAAGAATAAGTTTTTATTTAGACCTATTGCTTTTCAATAATTTTTATTATATATATATATTTAATATGGATGTTTATTTTAATTCAACTCTGGTTGACTGTTGTGGGTCTATTTGCTCTTTTTTTTTATAAGCTGCTCTTTGTTATTAAAAGTTGTTCGTGCAGTGTGATTTTTAGGGATGGGCGTTTTCCGCAAATATCACATTCAAATAATTTTGAGCTCACAAAAAACGAATTTTAGAATATTCGTTTATTTAAATTAAGTTTAATGAGACAGACGTTATTTTTCAGCAACATTTATTGTTTCTGTCATTTTTGAACAAGCTTACACACAATGAGCTTGAACATTAGCTACGCATCGTGTTTTGTAGCTGAAAACCTTTAACAATGCGTGCAAACAAACAAAAGTACAGATTAAAAGCAAAAAAAATAAAAAATGAACAAAGAAAAAACGTAAAGCATCCTGCAGCAATTAGGCCATTGACATTGTACAGAATTTAGCTTACACTTAACTTTGAAACTGTCAGCAAATCTTTTTGCTTTTTTTCTATTGTTTTACATGTTCTTATTAAGAAACACGGGCATGTAAACATGATCGGGGGAAAGTCGGCTCCTTAGTCTGTTAACAATAAGGCCGGCCGTGGAGAAAACGCGCTCTGACGACACAGACGTTGTCGGGACTCACAAATAACGGTCTGCTAAGCGAATAAGTTTTGTGAAGCGCTTCGTGTTTTCGTTTCAACACTGAATGGGATCCTCATCTGGTGGAATACATGGCTCCAGCTGTTCCCACTCGTCTCGGTTGGACTCTCTGTAATAATCGCTGAAGAACTGGCAAAGCCTTTTCCGACGAGTGGGCATTGCATCCTCTTTATCGTTGATGGCAGCGGCTGCATCCGCACCACTCGCATCAAGGAAAATGTTCTGATAATGTTCAAAAAAGGGTTTTTTTCTTACTTCTCTCATGTTTTCATCGAGAAACCTGAGATGTTTGTGCCGAGGGTCTAGGGCAGACGCGAGAAGAGTTTTCACTGCATTCTCCAAGTTGGCGGTGTTTATTCGTTGCTTGAGAGATGCCACAACAATGTTCTTGAATGCGGTCACTTTCTGTGATTATCCACGGCATATTTGAAGTACTGTAGAAGATAGCAGTTCTTATTCATTCATTAATTATTTTTGCTTGCATACATATTCAAATATGCCGTGGAGAATCACAGAAAGTGACCGAATTAGGTTTTATTGTGGACTTTTTTTCTTTTTTTTATGGCAAGCAAAAATATGTCAATTTGAATATCATTTTTATTTATGGAATAATTAGAGCAGAACGAATATTCGAAAGTTCGACTATCCGTGCACAGTGATTTTATTGATTTGTGTGCAAAAACTGTTCTGTATGTTTATGTTAATTTAATTCTGTTTGACTATTGCTATTTGTTGCTAATAAAAGTTGTTAATATTGTTGTGCATGCAATTTTGTTATTGTTTCAGTATTAGTGTTTGGTATTCAGTTTCTGAATGGTTTAGGCACAAGCCAACAGTTTGGTGATGCTGTCTCAGCCTTACGTCATCATTTTTTAATTATTCACGGTAATACCGTATACCGAGGTAAAATAGGGAGGAGGTTTGACGGTATCAAAATTTGGATACCGCCCAAGCCTAGTGTTCTGACGATTTGTGCTACACTGTCAGATTTTGCTACCTTCCATTAAAACAGATGGTAGCATAATTTGGAAGCAAAATACTTTATTAACATGTACACCTACCCCAACCCTAAACCTACCCTTGCAGTAGGATAAATACAGTGTTGGTAGCATAATCTGATAGGTTAGCATTATTTGTTAGAACACCGGGATGAAGCATCATAGTAGGTTAAGGGGCGTACCATTTCCATCACATGCTTGAGGTATTTGGCCAATCATAATGCACTGGTTAGCTGACCAATCAGAGCACACCTTGCTTTTCAGAATGATTAGCTTTGTAAAAATCAAGGCATTTCAGAAAGCCGGGGCATAGAGGAGAAACAATAATGTACTGTATGTGGAAAATGTTTTTTTTTTCACCTTAAACCACATAAAGACATTTCATTACACCAAATGCACAAAATAATGTTCTTTTTAGCAACATCATATGACCCCTTTATATATTTGCAAACATATTATGGTATTTGTATTCCTTAGTAGAGTCAAAACCTGTTTTTTACTGTTACACACTTTAAAAGTATTTTCAGAATTGCTGATTCAAAAACAGAGGTTAGATTGTTACTTCTGACTCAGATATTCTGAATCAGTTCACCCAAAATGCTCATTCACATGATGCGATTTCAAATTTTTCTTTTTCTTTTTGGAGCTCTTGGTGAATAAAGAAGATCTTTGAAGACTAAAGTCTCAAATCCATAGAGATAAAAGTTAACACTCATCCAAGTGTGGGGAAAATAACCTTAAACCGCATAAACACATTTTATTAATACACAAAATAATGTTCTTTTTAGCAGCATCATATGACCCCTTTTATAACCTCTTTGAAATGATTTGGTAATTGCTTATCCAAAAATAGAGGCTAGATTTTTACTGCTGGCTCAAATCTTCTGAATCAGTTTCACAAGAAAGCTCATTCAGATTCGTTCATTGATTTGTTCACTAAATCTTCCTGTAGGCTACATTAGAGTTTGCAGATTTTATATTGCACTTTGATTGTTTTTAATTGTTCATCCAAAGTTCCAAGTTAATTGATGGAACATCAATTCTAGCAAGTGATTCAAGTCATCTGAATCAGATTCATTCACTGTTTCATTCAGTAACTCTTCCTGTAGGTTTCATGATTATGCCTTTAATTGTGGTCATTTCAGAATTTTTTTCACATTGATAAATTTCCCATAGACTCCTGTGTAAGTGCGTTAGGTTCATGCATTTTAAATAATTTAATCTAACCTATAATCTTTGTCCTTTAAAGCCTGTATTATAAGGCTGTTTACTCATGCTTCAGTCAGTCGTTGAAGGTAACACATCTCTTTGCTACAAGGAAGAGGCTTGAATGGAAAATATGAATCATGGTAGTTAACGGGACTGTATTGTTCACTTAAAAGATTAATTCTGATATACTGAATTGGAATAGATGCAGTGCAGACACTGGGGAAAAGACATGATTATAAGATGTATTAAAAGTTTATTTTGAATTTGATGCTAGTTTGAATTGTATTCAGTTATTTATTTTGTCAATGATAAAGTTGATTTATTGTAACTTTCGTTGTGATTTACAAGCATCATTTTATTGTACATTCCTGAAATAAAACCTCAGCGTAAACAATGCAAACCTTCTCCCTAGGGCACTTAGTGTTTAATGTGGCTGCATACTGAGGCTCTGTTCTTAGAAGGCAATATTTAGCATCCCTCACTGTGTAATCAAATAACCGAGCATTGAGTGGTTTATAAGAGACAGTGAGATCTCTTTCTCTGTGTGTTGTTTACTGCCTTTAGACAGGACCCATCTGGAGACTGTAGGCTTTGCCAGTAGAGCTTCATCATGTGACTCTCCTCAAGACAAGAGTGTGAGAGACAGGATGTCAGGCAGCAAGGGAAAACCAATACACAAAGGCTGAAGTCAAAATCGAGTTCCCAAAGACTGTATGGAGAGCAGTAATCACTGTTTTTATTATCTAGAAAGACTTTATTGAGTTGAGTGAGACTAGCTCTGTTTCAAAACCCTGTTGAGCTACCTACCTAGATAGCATTTTAAGGGATCACCTACAAACATAATGACTGTTCTAAAAGGTAGGTAGTAAAAACCCTTTTTTTTTTCTTTTTTTTTTTTTGCATGTATCCTTCACTGAGAAGGTGATTCAAGACTGCACTGTGAAAAGGAAAAATGTGACAGACAAAAAAAATTATACCAAAATGACTACATAGGTGTTACAGAAGTGCTTCTGAAGTGCCATTTAGGCGACTGTTAAACAGACTATTTAATGTTGCTCAAAGGTTGCATAAATGGATTTACACTACAGTTTAACTGCATGCAGTTATACTAGAGGCTGAGGAAGGTCAGAACAGGAATAATTTAGTCTGGTTTTCATGCTGCATTGCATCTTTACTCAGATTTCCGAGCAGCTGTGTAAAGATTCCTTTAAACAGACTATTTAACTCAATATTTGTGTATTCTATTGCCAAATTTGCCCTGCAAAAGTGGCACAGAAGTGCTTCTGAAGCGGCATTTAGGTGTCTTGACACAGACTGTTTAATGCTGCTCAGAGGTGGCTTAAATGTCTTTTGTATTTTTATTAAGTTTTCTGCAAACAAATAAAAGGTGTTCGAACAGATGTAAAATGAAACAGGGTGTCTGAAAGAAAAAGAAAATCAACAGAACAGTTCCACACAGCAATATAGACCCTTACCCAACAACCCCCCACCCCTAAGGCCATCCGTAGCACTCACTAGTAGATAAAAAAAAACATTTTTATATATAAAATATTACATAAAAAGGAAATAATGCTGGCTTTAGTGCAGCATTACACCTTTGCATGGAATTCTAAGCAGGCACAGAGCAACCTTAACTCAGCTGTGTAAAGGTTCCTTCAGAGTATCATGTTGTTAGAAAAAATACTGTTGGATTGTAGTTTTGATCGGAGTCAGAGGTTGTTAGGATAAATAGATCTGGGATATGTTTAAAGGAGTCAAATGGAGGTCGGCTAGTGTTGTTCTTAAAGATTTACCCCACGTCAAGTGCACGCCATCACTGAGAATTGTGTTTGTTCTCAGAAGAAAGAATGACTCTACTAGTAAAGGTCGTCATCCCAGCATTGTTCATTCAGTTGTACTTCTTTAAAGACCACTGGCTTATTCAGTAGAACGAGACTGACCTTTTAATGTTTGTTTTGGATTTTTAAGCCTTTCTGGTTCTTAACCTTTGGGATGAATAAAATCAGTTTGTAATCTAATCGTTAAAACCGGCTGAAACCCCCAACACTGTATCTAAGCTGTGCACTGCAGGTGATGTCATCTAGTCACATGTCATGATCCATGAAAAATACACACTGAATTAGCAGCTGTTTCTATTGACGCTATACATAGAGGCAGATATCTGTATGATGAAAACAAGAATTTCATTGTATTCCGATGAACTGTATCTTTGATTACCTAAGAAATCACTGGATTTAACACTAAATGTTGCTTCAGTTGTGTGTTCAACAGTACTGTTGTGTGAAATTATTCAGCATTAAACCTCACTGGGCCTATTAAGAAATGGGTTTTTAAAGCAAAAGTAACAGAGGATCAATCATAAAGCCATTAATAACACAATTAGGACTTGTCAACTAAAGATAAATTAGTGTTACATAAGCACCCTGTAGAGAATAGTTATGGGTTTACAATGGCTTTTTTTTTTAATGGGTATTATATTAATGCATGTATTAAACCATTTAAGGATTTTTACACCAAAAAGATCCACAGCCAACTAATCAGAAACAATCTTCTGTCTGGTCAGTAGGACTTCTCTCTTGATTTTCTTGACCCCAATGCAGGTGGTGTTTGCATCTTAATTTACAACGTGATTGTTGAAACATGCTGTGTGTATAATTTGTAATACTTGAGGGCCAGCAAACATGATCGCCTGCGAGTTGAACTTATTTTGTTTAGATATGTGAACACTGACTAATTGTAAACACGTTCAACATTTGCTGAATGCAAGTCTCTCAGAATTCAAGATTCCTTCACAAGTGGTACTCATTTAAACATGTGTCTGTTGTGTTTTTAATCCAGGGAAAAAGAAGTCCAAATTCCAGACGTTCAAGAATTTTTTTGTAAAGAAAAAGAGGAAGGAAAGTCCTGCACCTTTGAGTGAAAGTGGTTTGAAGGCCAGTCAATCGAGTGATGACATCAACACCTCAGAGCCAACCATCAGCCATGCCAACAGCAGCAATGACCACGGGTGAGGGAATACAGTCCAGATCACTTTAACTTTTATTACTAAACTGAATCTTCACTATATATCTATTTTCGTAGTTTTTCCCATTTCCTCGTGTGCCAGTTTTACACTTTGCCAATTATATATGACATAAACTTTGCTCACCTTCGTTCAAAGATCCAAGATAAACTTGGGAAGCAAAGCCATGTCACATGATAGTGTCTTCGTGTCGGATTCACCCTCATCAGAGACTAATGAGGGTCTGGGGGCGTCCCAGGACAACATTCATGGGAAAGTGAAATCTCTTCAGGTATTCCAGTCTGTTATGATTTATCCATGTATTAATTATGTTTTATGCCCAGTGTAATATTGTGTAATGATAAAACCACTGGTGATGTGTTCCGAAATGCAATTTTCAGGTCATAGGGTAATTTTTTTTTTTTTACACTTAATATCATAAAAGCATTTTTTGAATGTCCTGTCCCACTCTAAGAAGTCTTAACTTTTCAAAACTGCATTCAATTGATTAAAGTAAATGTTTATTGCTAAAAAAAAAAAAATTACTAAATATATTTTTTCTGAGATAATCAAACTGTCTGAGAAAATAGGAAAAAGACTCGGATTTCGTCAAATTACAGTAAAATTTTGACAAAAATTACTTGCAGTATAATAATGCATTTATAAATAATTTAGATAATACATTTATACTAATAATTTATATTTATAATAATTTTATAATTTATTGTCACTATTAAATTGCAGTTTATTTGTTGATAATTGCTAACATTAAAAACTAACATTACTAGCCAATCAGAATGATTTGTGTGTGTGAGTGGCAGCCCTGATGAATAGAGAAACGTGACAAAAAGCTGCAAGGTCCATTGGTCAAAGATGTCCATCTAGCGCATATTTACATAGAAAAGCTAATTACAAAGCAGCAGAGCTTTGTGAACAGCTAAGAGTAATCGCGTCATTTCCATAAGAACAATAAAATTGGCAGAACAAATGTACCAGGATTTTTAAAAGGTCTTGTTTTTCACACATGATCTCTTAATGGTAACTTTACCGGTAATTTACCAGTGAAGACCGTATGTGTGAAAGGGGCCAAACTCTTCCTCTGTATATGTTGTTCATCTGGGAAAACAGTGTGCATCATCTCACTAGATTTGTAACGTAAATAATTTATAAACCTTTGCCAACACAGGAGAATACATCAGCCTAAATATACCATGTATTGTACATTATGATTTCAAAATTAAAAGTTTCTGCATGTTGCCAGATATTAAAAAGAGATGGATTCAAACATCGTTTAAGCACGCTATCACCGTCACTAGGCCATTAGCGCCCTCTGCAGGTATTTGTTTAAATACAAAATGTACTTAAGTTGGTCATGTTCATATTATAGTCACATTTCATTAGTTCCTTTCACACTGCACATTGGACCCGGAAAATTGCCGGAACATTGTCGGGTTCAGTCCCGGGACGAGCGCTGTGTGAACAAAAGCCATAACTAATGCCGTAAAGGGTGTGTCGTTCGCCAGCTTAAGTGAAAGTTAACATGCCTAGCGTTTTCGACTCGTACATTACATGCAGAGGTGGAAAGAGTACAAAAATATTCTACTCAGGTAAAAGTACCATTACATTAATGAAACTTTACTTAAGTACAGGTAAAAGTACCAGTCTAAAAATCTACTCAAGTAAAAGTAAAAAGTAGCTCATTTAAACTTTACTCAGAGTAAAAATTACTTAGTTACATTTTAACAGTGGGAGGAAGTCAAAATGGGACAGGCCAAGAGTGTCAAACTCAGTTCCTGGAGGGCCACAGTCCTGCACAGTTTAGATTTAACCCTAATTAAACACACCTGATCCAGCTAATCTAATCATTTAGGTTTATTGGAAAACTACATGATATGTGTGCTGGAGCAGGGTTAGAACTAAACTCTGCAGGGCTATGGCCCTCCAGGAACTGAGTATAGGTATATTAATCTCAAACTAGTTGTTTTTAATTAAAGGAATCAGTTATTTAGAATAATAAAACATTTGGGCTGTTACCAGGCAAATCAGTATCAACAAACTCATCTTTTAATGCAGAGGAAATGCAGAAGATCCATTGGAAGTGGCATTTAGATGTATTACACTGTTTAGTGCAGGACAAGAATGCATTTAACCTGCAGTTACAAATGCATGAATAATGTTTTGATATACAAGACATAAAATGTTGAATACTCATTTGAAATGATAAGAAATTAATTATTTAAAAAAAAAAAATCAAAAGATACTTTAAATGTGAAATTAAAATGGCCAGTATGTGTCAGCAAGTCACTGTTAATAAGTGAGTCATTGCGATTGAACCGAATCATTTAAACGGTTGATTCATTCAGGAACGAAACACTGTCACGTCGCTCAGAGACGCAAAACTGTGCTTTGGTGGCTGTGTTTGGAATTATTTTCTGTTGTAGAAATAGAGCTAAAAAAGGCAATATGGTGTCTAAAACGCAAGTCTCTTAATTAACTTGTTTACTGAACTGTTATATATATGTATGTATATATTCATGATGATTTTTGGAGGAAACGATGGCATTCTTTGTGTGATTTTGATTTAATATATGAAATTATATAAATATGTGAATTTTCTGCCCCTATATCTTCAATTTTGTGATCATTCTAAATGCATTTTAGGAGACTGAATCACACAGTGAAAGAACGCACTATAAATGCGCGCGCACATCATTAAAACAAAAATAGCACACTCCTCACCAGTCTTTTTAGCTAATTTGTGCAAAACCTCTTGCTAAAATGTCAAAGCTTCATTTTAACCACCAATGCAACGATGCAATTATTTAGCTTACCTCTACATTCTTGCGCAGGGTTGATGTCTTGTCGAGATTTTATAAGCTGCTAGTTTGGTCTTCCTAGGCAAGTACAGCTTACACTGCCTAATAGAGCATACATATGGCCAGGGGTTCACTTAATTTCCTTCGAGTTCAACTTCAGAATATGACGGGGTTTCGTTTTCAGCGGTGTCTGCACCACTAATGCCTGTTTTGTCCATCTGCATCTTTCTTGTGATTTTAGCGCCAGTTTGCCCTCCTGCCCATTATTTACTGACGAAGTTTCCAGGGAGCGATTTTTTATTTTTTTTACTCAGTAATTAATGTGTTTTAAAATGTAGCGAAGTACAATACTTCAAACAAAATATACTTAAGTAAAAGTAAAATTACAGATTTAAAAAATTACTTTAAAAAGTATTAGTACACAAAAAAGCTACTCAATTACAGTAACGCGAGTAAATGTAATTCGTTACTTTCCACCTCTGATTACATGTCACATCCTGATGTCACTTGTCTTTACGGGACCTTTACGGGTTGTGTGTGAATGTGCACACATATTCCACGTAATCACTAGCAGTGTGAAAGTGCTAAATATAGCAACCCAGGAACAATTGCTGGGACACAATACCCTGTGTATTTTCCGGAATTGCAGTGTGAAAGGGGCTATTATGTATTTAAACCGTGTTATTCAATACAATCATGTAATTTCTTGGTTTTGTTACTTTACTTGAGTCAATTATTATTGCTTCATCGTTAGTTTATATATAAATAGTCATACTAAAGCCTGGTTTTCACTTAGTTCTGTTTGTGTTACAAAACAAATATCAGATTACTCATTGTAAAAAATAATCAGTAGATTGCTTGATTACCAAAATAATAATTAGTTACATCCCTAGATTAGTTCAAATGTTTCTAAATACTATAATTGCATTGTTTTACTTTTTGTAAAAAAAAGACACATTTTGTCATTAAAATTTTCTTTAAACTAGTATTAAAATATTTTCACGTTCTAGTGAACCAAGTATCTGTATTTTGTCTCATCTCATGAGTTAAGTGTATTGTCACATCACTAGTGTCAATAAATGGTAATATGTAGCTCATAATTTTCCAAGTGTTTGATACAGCTTCCATTCCTCAGGTCAACCATTTATTCATGAAAAAGAAAATCAGCTTGAATAAATAAAGCAATAACTTTGCCGTAGTATCGTTTCAAATGTTTAAGTTGCCACAGTCATTGCATGCTTTGCCTGTGCTGCCCCACCCCTGGAAAAAGGTCAGGCTCAGGATTTTTTTTATTTAACCCCTGCATAATATATGTGTGTATAATGTATATATAAATACAAACACATGCATGTATACATTTAAGAAAAATACGTTATGTTTATATGTTCGATATATATATAAAATATACAACCCGAATTCCGGAAAAGTTGGGACGTTTTTTAAATTTTAATAAAATGAAAACTAAAGGAATTTCAAATCACATGAGCCAATATTTTATTCACAATAGAACATAGATAACGTAGCAAATGTTTAAACTGAGAAATTTTACACTTTTATCCACTTAATTAGCTCATTTAAAATTTAATGCCTGCTACAGGTCTCAAAAAAGTTGGCACGGGGGCAACAAATGGCTAAAAAAGCAAGCAGTTTTGAAAAGATTCAGCTGGGAGAACATCTAGTGATTAATTAAGTTAATTGATATCAGGTCTGTAACATGATTAGCTATAAAAGCTTTGTCTTAGAGAAGCAGAGTCTCTCAGAAGTAAAGATGGGCAGAGGCTCTCCAATCTGTGAAAGACTGCGTAAAATTTTTTTGGAAAACTTTAAAAACAATGTTCCTCAACGTCAAATTGCAAAGGCTTTGCAAATCTCATCATCTACAGTGCATAACATCATCAAAAGATTCAGAGAAACTGGAGTGGTCTTCGGGCTCTCAGACGACACTGCATCACTCATCGGCATGATTGTGTCAATGACATTACTAAATGGGCCCAGGAATACTTTCAGAAACCACTGTCGGTAAACACAATCCGCCGTGCCATCAGCAGATGCCAACTAAAGCTCTATCATGCAAAAAGGAAGCCATATGTTAACATGGTCCAGAAGCGCCGTCGTGTCCTGTGGGCCAAGGCTCATTTAAAATGGACTATTTCAAAGTGGAATAGTGTTTTATGGTCAGACGAGTCCAAATTTGACATTCTTGTTGGAAATCACGGACGCCGTGTCCTCCAGGCTAAAGAGGAGGGAGACCTTCCAGCATGTTATCAGCGTTCAGTTCAAAAGCCAGCATCTCTGATGGAATGGGGGTGCATAAGTGCATACGGTATGGGCAGCTTGCATGTTTTGGAAGGCTCTGTGAATGCTGAAAGGTATATAAAGGTTTTAGAGCAACATATGCTTCCCTCCAAACAACGTCTATTTCAGGGAAGGCCTTGTTTATTTCAGCAGGACAATGCAAAACCACATACTGCAGCTATAACAACAGCATGGCTTCGTCGCAGAACAGTCCGGGTGCTAACCTGGCCTGCCTGCAGTCCAGATCTTTCACCTATAGAGAACATTTGGCGCATCATTAAACGAAAAATACGTCAAAGACGACCACGAACTCTTCAGCAGCTGGAAATCTATATAAGGCAAGAATGGGACCAAATTCCAACAGCAAAACTCCAGCAACTCATAGCCTCAATGCCCAGACGTCTTCAAACTGTTTTGAAAAGAAAAGGAGATGCTACACCATGGTAAACATGCCCCGTCCCAACTATTTTGAGACCTGTAGCAGAAATCAAAATTGAAATGAGCTCATTTTGTGCATAAAATTGTAAACTTTCTCAGTTTAAACATTTGCTATGTTATCTATGTTCTATTGTGAATAAAATATTGGCTCATGTGATTTGAAAGTCTTTTAGTTTTCATTTTATTAAAATTTAAAAAACGTCCCAACTTTTCAGGAATTCGGGTTGTATATATATATATATATATATATATATATATATATATATATATATATATATATATATATATATATATATATATACAGGTCCTTCTCAAAAAATTAGCATATTGTGATAAAGTTCATTATTTTCCATAATGTAATGATAAAAATTAAACTTTCATATATTTTAGATTCATTGCACACCAACTGAAATATTTCAGGTCTTTTATTGTTTTAATACTGATGATTTTGGCATACAGCTCATGAAAACCCAAAATTCCTATCTCAAAAAATTAGCATATCATGAAAAGGTTCTCTAAACGAGCTATTAACCTAATCATCTGAATCAACTAATTAACTCTAAACACCTGCAAAAGATTCCTGAGGCTTTTAAAAACTCCCAGCCTGGTTCATTACTCAAAACCGCAATCATGGGTAAGACTGCTGTCCAGAAGGCCATCATTGACCCCCTCAAGCGAGAGGCTAAGACACAGAAAGAAATTTCTGAACGAACAGGCTGTTCCCAGAGTGCTGTATCAAGGCACCTCAGTTGGTAGTCTGTGGGAAAGAAAAAGTCTGGCAAAAAACGCTGCACAACGAGAAGAGGTGACCGGACCCTGAGGAAGATTGTGGAGAAGGACCGATTCCAGACCTTGGGGGACCTGCGGAAGCAGTGGACTGAGTCTGGAGTAGAATCATCAAGAGCCACCGTGCACAGGCGTGTGCAGGAAATGGGCTACAGGTGCCGCATTCCCCAGGTCAAGCCACTTTTGAACCAGAAACAGTGGCAGAAGCGCCTGACCTGGGCTACAGAGAAGCAGCACTGGACTTTTGGACAAATTTTGCATGTCATTCAGAAATCAAGGTGCCAGAGTCTGGAGGAAGACTGGGGAGAAGGAAATGCCAAAATACCTGAAATCCAGTGTCAAGTACCCACAGTCAGTGATGGTCTGGGGTGCCATGTCAGCTGCTGGTGTTGGTCCACTGTGTTTTATCAAGGGCAGGGTCAATGAGCTATCAGGAGATTTTGGAGCACTTCATGCTTCCATCTGCTGAAAAGCTTTATGGAGATGAAGATTTAATTTTTCAGCACGACCTGGCACCTGCTCACAGTGCCAAAACCACTGGTAAATGGTTTACTGACCATGGTATTACTGTGCTCAATTGGCCTGCCAACTCTCCTGACCTGAACCCCATAGAGGATCTGTGGGATATTGTGAAGAGAAAGTTGAGAGACGCAAGACCCAACACTCTGGATGAGCTTAAGGCCACTATCGAAGCATCCTGGGCCTCCATAACACCTCAGCAGTGCCACAGGCTGATTGCCTCCATGCCACGCCGCATTGAAGCAGTCATTTCTGCAAAAGGATTCCTGACCAAGTATTGAGTGCATAACTGAACATAAATATTTGAAGGTTGACTTTTTTTTTATTAAAAACACTTTTCTTTTATTGGTCGGATGAAATATGCTAATTTTTTGAGACAGGCATTTTGGGTTTTCATGAGCTGTATGCCAAAATCATCAGTATTAAAACAATAAAAGACCTGAAATATTTCAGTTGGTGTGCAATGAATCTAAAATATATGAAAGTTTATTTTTTATCATTACATTATGGAAAATAATGAACTTTATCACAATATGCTAATTTTTTGAGAAGGACCTGTATATATATATACACACACATGTAAATATTTTCAAAAATTGACTGTGTATTTATATATACATAATAAATATACACAGTACACATACATATATTATGTAAACAAACACTTTTATTTTGGATGTGATTAATCGTTTGGCAGCACTAGTCAAATAACAATTAAAAACAACTACTTTTCAGGTTAATCTCTATACATTTAGGGCTTTTATTCATTTATTTTATTAGTTGCTTCATTCTCTTTCTACAGTAATATACTTTTAAAATATAATTTTGAGGTATTATAACTCAAATAATTTCTAAAAACACAATAAGTACATTTACCGTATTAACAAGTAAAATGACTTGAAAATAAAATGGCTAACGTAAAATGTAGTTTCACCCCCTGATGCTTGAAATCTAAATTTTCTGAGGGCTAAACATTTCCTTTCACTGACAAATTTATTAAGTAAAAAAAATACTTAAAACAATTAAGACTTTCAGGCTCTGTTTTTTACCATTTTTACGAATAGTGTCATCCGTGTGCTCAGATAGATTGTATAAGTGTTTCTTTCCTGTCCCCTTTCTTCACTAAGTATTAGTGATGGCATTAGACTTTGGTTTAAAATTAGCAAGTCTAAGCCTCAAGTCACAGAGCCTGAGATTTTCACAGCTGACGTTTTGCCACGAGCCCAATCTAGAGAGCACGGATCATTGTGAATGTCACAAATAGACAAAACAAATGTGAACTAAAACGATTGCCTTAAACAAATGTGAATATGATGTATAGTAAGTTTATTAATATTAAATGTATGTACATGCATTATTAAATGTTTTTTATATGTCATGCATTTTATTTTGTACAGCACATTGGTCAGTCGGGTGACTGTGTTAAGTGGTGCTTTATAAATAAACGAACTTGAACTTGTACATCATCAATAATGTACAGGTATCAGTAATTAAAGTTGCCTCGGGATGCCCACAAAGGCCTGCTTTCACAGATATGTTTGTCTCACTCATGTCTTGGCATTGATTAAATGCTACTTAGCGTAGCCTTCTTGATGCAGTTAGCGGATTAACCATAGACATACCAGATAGGCACTTTGTCCCTGATCCAGACATGAGAGCAGCTCAGCAGTGAAAGTTACCAAAGTTACTGTGCCCAAACAGTATGTTTACTTGGTCTCATGTCAACGCATTAATGTACACTACAGTAGGCAGTCTTAGTAGATTGTGATTCATCTGTTTGAAGTTATTGATAATTCACTTTTCTGTAGCTCCAGCTGAAGCAGGTGATTCGTCTGGGCTCTCCGCCATCACTCCGGTGCGGGAGGAAAGGAGAGCATGCAGGGGCTCTTTCTGAAGATGATGGTCTTCCCTGCAACCCCCCGGATTACTCCAGCCTCCACCCTGTGCTGGCCACACCTCCTCACACAGTACGCCTCTCCACACTTTTCCTTTCACATCAGTTTAAACTCATTTCTTTTCATTTCTTTGGTTCTGATATAGCTTTTATTTTGTAAAATGCACAGACCACTGAAATACGTCATACAAAATTTAAAATCGGACTGAAATGACACCTTGCTAAAAAATAAACTTCAGTCATTCGGTAATGTTGAGATCCTTCAGAAGGATCTGCAGAGCTGTAGGTGCTACACACAAACAGAAACAGCACTAGGTTTGACAGGCTCTTATTATTAGTTGTACGAGTGTTTCGGAATAAAAATATCTATCCTACTTGATTCTTATTAGCTCACAGTGACTGACACAGTGTGGTTTTTTTTTTTTGGTTTTTTTTCACTGAAAAGGAAGTTTTGAATTTTGCAAGTATGTTTTCATAGTATGGAGAGAGTTTGGAGAGAACAACCATACAGTTTTGGTTCCCATTGACTTCCATTATATTTTATTATATTTTGACCATACAGTAGAAATCAGAAGGAACCCAAACAGTGTATAATATATATATATATATATATATATATATATATATATATATATATATATATATATATATTAATTTTGAAGCCGTTTTCTCATAACCACATTGTGTGCTTTCATCGCTAAATCAAACTATACAGGTGCTGGTCATATAATTAGAATATCATCAAAAAGTTGATTTATTTCATTAATTCCATTCAAAGAGTGAAACTTGTATATTATATTCATTCATTACACACAGACTGATATATTTCAAATGTTTATTTCTTTTAATTTGGATGATTATAACTGACAACTAAGGAAAATCCCAAATTCAATATCTCAGAAAATTTGAATATAACTTAAGACCAATACAAAGAAAAGATTTTTAGAAATCTTGGCCAACTGAAAAGTATGGGCATGTACAGCACTCAATACATAGTTGGGGCTCCTTTTGCCTGAATCACTGCAGCAATGTGGCGTGGCATGGAGTCGATCAGTCTGTGGCTCTGCTCAGGTTGCCGCTGTGGCACTGCTTATGAGAGCCCAGGTTGCTCTGATAGTGGCCTTCAGCTCTTCTGCATTCTTAGGGCTGGCATATCGGATCTTCCTCGTCACAATACCCCATAGATTTTCTATGGGGTTAAGGTCAGGCAAGTTTGCTGGCTGATTAAGAACAGGGATACCATGGTCTTTAAACCAGGTACTGGAAGCTTTGGCACTGTGTGCTGGGGCCAAGTCCTGTTGGAAAATGAAATCTGCATCTCCATAAAGTTGGTCAGCAGCAGGAAGCATGGAGTGCTCTAAAACTTCCTGGTATACGGCTGTGTTGACCTTGGACCTCAGAAAACACAGTGGACCAACACCAGCAGATGACATGGCACCCCAAACCATCACTGACTGTGGAAACTTTACACTGGACCTCAAGCAATGTGGATTGTGTGCCTCTCCTCTCTTCCTCCAGACTCTGGGAAATTGATTTCCAAAGGAAATGCTAAATTTACTTTCATCAGAGAACATAACTTTGGACCACTCAGCAGCAGTCCAGTCCTTTTTGTCTTTAGATGCTTCTGATGCTGTCTGTTGTTCAAGAGTGGCTTGACACAAGGAATGCGACAGCTGAAACCCATGTCTTGCATACGTCTGTGCGTAGTGGTTCTTGAAGCACTGACTCCAGCTGCAGTCCTCTCCAGTTATCCCTATTGCTTGTACACTTTTTTTCTACCACATCTTTTCCTTTCCTTCGCCTCTCTATTAATGTGCTTGGACACAGAGCTCTGTGAACAGCCAGCCTCTTTTGCAATGACCTTTTGTGTCTTGCCCTCCTTGTTCAAGGTGTCAATGGTCGTCTTTTGGACAACTGTCAAGTCAGCAGTCTTCCCCATGATTGTGTAGCCTACAGAACTAGACTGAGAGACCATTTAAAGGCCTTTGCAGGTGTTTTGAGTTAATTAGCTGATTAGAGTGTGGCACCAGGTGTCTTCAATATTGAACCTTTTCACAATATTCCAATTTTCTGAGATACTGGATTTGGGATTTTTCTTAGTTGTCAGTTATAATGATCAAAATTAAAAGAAATAATAATTTTAAATATATTAGTCTGTGTGTAATGAATAAATATAATATACAAGTTTCACTTTTTGAATGGAATTAGTGAAATCAACTTTTTGATGATATTCTAATTATATGACCAGCACCTTTATATGAAGTCAAGTATAAGAATCACTGTGATGAAAGTGTCCTGCATGCCTGGGTATTTTTGGCTCTGTGAAAAGCGTGTAAGAGCCTCAGACATCACTGGGGCATGATTTAAAAGACAGAAAGCTCCCTGCTGAGTTCTTTAACAGGATTAGATGCTATACCGTTCCTCTCGCTATAAATGCCTCCCCTCAGATCTCTCCAGAGATGTACACAGTACCTGTCCTCGACTTCCCTGAATTTGAGCACAGCGAGACCAAAGTAGCTCTTTAATTTAGAAAATCCCATTTAGTGGTAGTGAGTTTTGAGATTTTAGTCCAGTTTGAAAATGAGTATTGAAACTGTATTTTTGGCAAGCATATAACTGTTTTATTTATATATATATAAATGTGTGTGTGTGTGTGTGTGTGTGTGTGTGTGTGTGTGTGTGTGTATATATATATATATATGTGTGTGTATATATATATATATATATATATATATGTGTGTATATATACATATACACACATACATATATAAAATATACATACATAAAATTCTTGTAATTGGTAAGGTAAAATGATTTTGTTGATTGGGGGGTCATTTATCAAGGAAAGCATGTTTTATGTCAAACACTCAAACAGGAAATGATTTAATATGTTTCTTTACCGTTACAGTCGGTGGATTTGACCCAGAGTTCCTTGAGCATGGAGGCTTCAGACAGTGAAGATGATCAGGTGACGCAAGCACACATAAATCACGAATGACTTTCGTTTATCTTCAGAACACAAAAGTAGATATTTTAATGTAACCTGAGAGATTTCTGTCCTGAAATGGTAACCAGACTGAACAAACCTGAAAACCTTGATTAAATTTGTAAATCATAAAAATGATATAAAGTGGTCATTTCACTTCGGAAGACTTGGATTAAACAGCTTGATTCATATTGATTGCTTTTACAATGTCTTTATGAACTTTTTGAATCGAGAACGTTTTGAATGAATGGGATTTCAGCTCTCTTAGGTTTCAATAAAAATATCTTAATTTGTGTTTCAAGATGAACGAAACATATGGGTTTGAAATAAAATGAGTGAATGATGACAGAATGTAAATGTTTTGGTAAGAATAAGCACAATCACATGCTTTGAATGGTAATGGAATGCATTTAAATGCAAATTATTTACAGCTGCATATACATGTAGGCATTCAGTGATCCAATTAAACACACACATACAGTGTTTCCTAACCCTGTTCCTGCAGCCACATCAACGGACACATTTTCAAACTCTCCCTAATCAGAATCAACTCATCATCTGGTTTGTAGAGACTCATAAATGGATGGGTCAGATAAGACAGAAAAAATGTTGTGTATTTTATAGTACTTGAAATGTTTTGGACCGCTGCAGATCTAATCGAGCAAATTGGGGTGTGGATTCAGACTAGTAACATGTTTGGAATATCCGATAAAGGCCAATGCTGAGAGATTCATATTAAGAGTGTGCTTATCTGCTGTTGTTTTGGCTAGTTTGGATCATGTTGTGTTTTCAGCAGTATTGACAGATACTGATGTATTCAGAAACAGTCAAAGGCAGTTTGAAACACAGACATTAGAGAGCAGGTCACGGCTTATATCCAGTAAAAAGTTACAATTGAATTTCAAATAAAAGTGTTAAATTTATGCATTGAATGGGAATTTCTTAGACTCCAGCCACTCCAACACCAGGGCCTATCCAAAACTTCCCCCAAACCACTGAAAAACATGCACTTTTGGACTTTAAAATAGCTCTCATGTGTTTGTGTTATGCAATGCTTTGAGCTGGATCAGAGGTTGTTTCGAGAAATTGGGCTTTGGTGAGAAATGTAATACTGTTGGATATTTTAAATGAGGATACATTTTTGTTATATGTGCACTACTATTGTGAAGAAACATATAGGTTGCTCAAGAAACATTGCTTTTTATTATCAGTTGAAAACATTAGGCTGCTTAATATTTGCATAAAAACCATGCAACATTCTTTTTCAGAATTCTTTCCTGAAAGTTCAAAAGAAAAGCATTTATTTGGAAAAAGTAAATCTTTTGTAACATTATAAATGTCTTTACTGTCAATTTAATGTATCCTTACTAAATATAAGTATTAATTTCTTTTAAAAAAATACCTGCTCACAAACTTTTAAACAGTAGTGTAATGAATGCAGTGCACAAATACTATTGATTGAATGGCTTTGGAGTCATCAAATGGAAAAGGAAGCAAGTAATAAATGAACCGCAGAAAAAAATGGATGAAATTGTAAAAACTATTGGAGCCAGATTAGCCTAAAAAATAATACATTTACAAAACAAAATTCCTAAATGCATAGCACAACTTACATTTACAAAATGCGATTCGTAAATTCAAAACACAATTCATAACTATAAAGTAAAAGCATAAATATTTCCCCAAATGCTCACACAAATGCATCTTACCTAGATAAATAAAAAATGTTTACACATACAGTATTGTTCAAAATAATAGCAGTACATTGTGACTAACCAGAATAATCCATGTTTTTAGTATATTTTTTATTGCTATTTGGCAAACAAGTTTCTGCAGTAGATTCTCAGAAAACAAACTAGACCCAGCATTCATGATATGCACACTCTTAAGGCTGTGCAATTGGGCAATTAGTTGAAAAGGGTGTGTTCAAAAAAATAGTGTGGCATTCAATCACTGAGGTCAACAATTTTGTGAAAATCAGGTGTGAATCAGGTGGCCCCTGTTTAAGGATGAAGCCAGCACTTGTTGAATATGCATTTGAAAGCCTGAGGAAAATGGGTCATTCAAGGTTGATTAAAAAGTTGATTGGAGAAGGGAAAACCTATAAAGAGGTGAAAAAAATTATAGGCTGTTCAGCTAGAATGATCTCCAGTGCCTTAAAATGGAGAGCAAAACCAGACATGGAAGAAAACGGAAGACAAGCATCAAAATGGATCAAAGAATAACCAGAATGGCAAAGGCTCAGCCAATGATCAGCTCCAGGATTATCAAAGACAGTCTGGAGTTACCTGTAAGTACTGTGACAGTTAGAAGACGTCTTTGTGAAGCTAATTTATCTTCAAGAATCCCCTGCAAAGTCCCTCTGTTTAAAAAAAAAAGGCATGTGCAGAAGAGATTACAATTTGCCAAAAGAACACATCATCTGGCCTAAAGAGAAATGGAGGAACATTTTGATGATTGATGAGTAAAATTGTTCTTTTTGGGTCCAAGGGCCACAGACAGTTTGTGAGACGACCCCCAAACTCTGAATTCAAGCCACAGTACACAGTGAAGACAGTGAAGTATGGTGGTGCAAGCATCATGATATGGGCATGTTTCTCCTACTATGGTGTTGGGCCTATTTATCGCATACCAGGGATCATGGATCAGTTTGCATATGTCAAAATACTTGAAGAGGTCATGTTGCCTTATGCTGAAGAGGACATGCCCTTGAAATGGTTGTTTCAACAAGACAATGACCCCAAACACACTAGTAAATGAGCAAGGTCTTGGTCCCAAACCAACCAAATTAATGTTATGGAGTGGCCAGCCCAATCCTGGACCTTAATCCAATCGAGAACTTGTGGGGTGATATCAAAAATGCTGTTTCTGAAGCAAAACCAGTTTGCTTCTGGTTTGTTTTCTGAGAATCTACTGCACCTACTGGAAACTTGTTTGCCAATAAAAAATATACTAAAAACCTGGATTATTCTGGTTAGTCACATTGTACTGCTATTATTTAGAAAAATACTGTATGTATCATGTATGTATCAAGTTCTTGAATTAATTTCGATCACAAATTTATGAATTATGTATTTATGGATCCTTGATTCTGCATTTGCAAATCGTCACACGTGCGTGGACTGCTTTGAATTTGTGTGTGGTATTTTCGAAGCCTTCCTAAAAGGTTAAGATTCATATATTTTTTGGAGGATGTTCCATTCAGCCAATTGGGGTGAGCTTTTAATCCACCAATTAAAACGCTGCTTACTGAACAGACTCAAGAAGCTATGAAGAATACTACTTAAGAATACTGCCCTTGTACTGTGCATTGTTCAATGCTCCTTGATGTAAAGACATTTTAATGGGCACAGTTATATGCTTTTTTTGGCACCTGATTACAATTTCTACAAAATCACATTATGATTTATATAATTTGCACAAAATACAGTAACCCGGTTAGCCTGCTGTCAGCACAGTTTCACATACCCGGTTCATTCAGCTCAATCTGTAATGTTATTCAATAAGTGTTAAATGTCTAGACATCATATCATTAATGGCCATTAAAACCCATATTAGTTAATGACTAGAGACATTTGACAGTGTTGTTGAATGCTGGCTGTCCTTGACTGCAGGGGTTACGAGTGAAGTAGGCGTGTGGTCTGAAAAGCATTCCAGCGGTTCACCCTCGCAGCCTGGCTGTCTGCTGGAAATGGGATATCCCAGCAATCTGGGTCAAAACGGCTGCCAAGCTGGACCTGAGCACAGTGCAAGCACACGGCTGGCTCCCTTAAAACTCATTCACACACCAGTTCCTGACCTACTGTGCCATTAAAAGCATGAGAATTGTTTTTTTTAAATAGTGTTATCTTGAATTAATTATCTCCTTTTTATGAAACCCTGTTTCCTACACTGAATATTAAAAAAAAAAATGAGCATTTCTGAGAAAAAAAAAAACTCAATGTGTTTCATTCTGAAAGGAAATAGCTGAGGACAATCATAATACTTGGTCACGATGAGTCAGTAGTGGTGAAGGTGGCTGAGTGTCTGTTTTTTTTTATTATTTTCATTATTATGGTTCATGCTGTATGCATGTGTGACCTTGAACAAGAATTTATTCTGCTATCATGATGCCACTCTGGTTTTCTGGCGGTTAAGGGATTGAAGGAAATGCTTTGAATACAACTGTTTATTTGAAACCGTAGCCCAAATATGGATGTTTTTGTAGGGAAGTAGCTTGAAAGAATTGTACGATTTCATATTAAAGCTGTAAACAAATGACACAACTTATTGAACTGATGTAGACTTATTAACATCTGTATTCCTTGTCCCCCTCCATCATATAAAGATGTCTTGTGAAGCTTCTTCGAGACCTGGCACACCTCAGGGCTCCGTCCTCGTAGACTTCAGTTTGCCCGCCAGCTCCATCTCCTGCTTAGACAGCTCAGCTGCACATCACCGCATCGCTGTCAAAGCCAACGCTTGTGTCAAGAGAAAGCCTGCCAGCGTAAGATTCTTCACAATAGCCATTCATAGGCTTCAATTATCCACACTGTCTTATCATATCAGGCCAACAAGCTGTTAGTGATGTTTTCTTCTCGGTTAAGTTGTCTTTTTGAGCGATACAGGGGCAATGCTGGAAAAACAGAGTGTGTGCTTATTCATGTTTAGAAGCAAATATTGGACAAAAGAAGAGACCTGAGAGAAAAAGTTCTACTCAGAGACACAGAGGACAAACTGCGGATGATGGTCACAACTATTGAAGAAGAACAGAAAAGTATGTCTGTATATACATTACAAAGTAGCAATTGCAGTTGGCACCTAAAAGAGACATTTCTACCTGATTTAATCTATAAAATTAGTTTTGTTGTTACAAATTATTGTATTTTTATTATTATTATGAAAGCGCAATATTAAATAATATGTAATTAGTAATATTTAAATACGTTGATAAAACCAGTTACCACACACACACACACACTGTGATTGGGGTCAGAAAGTTTTTTTTTTATATATATATATAGAAACAAATATTTTTATTCAGCATGTATGCTTTAAATTTTCCAAAGTGTCAGTAAAATAAAATAAATGCTATTATTTTGTACTATGTCTATACTATATTATTTTGTACTATTTTGTAGATATGTCGTTTTAACATCTTTTCTCATGATGTACCATCTATAATAACGAGAAAACAAATAGTTTTTATGACATGTCTATGACAAGAAAAAAAATATTTTAATGAGACAAAAATCTCGTTTTAAGACATCTCGTTTTAACTAGAAAAGATGTTAAAACAACATAACGTCTAATATTACGACATAATTGAGTGAGGAAAAAAAATATGCGTGTGGCAGCAATGCGGCACCGTACTTTTGAACTTTCTTTTCTTCAAAGAATCCTAAAAAAATATATCACCACTTCCACAAAAAATATTAAGCAGTAGAACTCTTTTGAACATTGATAATAGTAATAAATGTTTCTTGAGCAGAAAATCAGCATATTAGAAAGATTTCTGAAAGATCATGTGACTGAAGACTGGAGTAATAATGCTGAAAATTCAGCTTTGATCACAGAAATAAATTTAAATATTTAAAAATAGAAACCTTATTATTTTCAGTTGTAATATTATTTCACATTATTAGTGTTTTTACCGTGTTTTTATTACCGTATTTTTCGGACTATAAGTCGCACCTGAGTATAAGTCGCACCAGTCCAAAAATACGTCATGATGAGGAAAAAAACATATATAAGTCGCACTGGACTATAAGTCGCATTTATTTAGAACCAAGAGAAAACATTACCCTCTCCAGCCGAGAGAGGGCGCTCCTTGTTTTCAGTGTATGCTACAGAAGCACTGAGCAGCATAGAGCGCCCTCTCGCGGATGTAGACAGTAATGTTTTCTCTTGGTTCATGTTGCTTAGTTCATTTCTCTTGGTTCATGTCAAATTAATTTTGATAAATAAGTCGCATCTGACTATAAGTCGCAGGACCAGCCAAACTATGAAAAAAGTGCGACTTATAGTCCGGAAAATACGGTAAATAAATGCAGCCTTGGTGAGCAGAAGAGACTTCTTTCAAAAACATTTTAAAATCTTGCAGACTCCAAATTTTTGAATGGTAAAGTAATTCAATAATTGTTGTTAGTAGTTCAATAATACTTTTTGTATTGTTCAATTTGGACTAGATTTGCCCGGAGAACAGGTGAATGATTCAGATGTTGAGTCATATGCTTCTGAACAAGAGGAAGAGGAAGTGACTGACTCCGGCCAGTGTCAGAAAACTTCTCCAACATCCTCCATCTCAGCCAGAGACGTCTCTGAAGGAGAGGAACATCACATCCCCAAGTCTGAGGTCCCAGAATCCTCTTGGGAGAGTCCAGTAACACTCGAACTGCAGGCCGAAGACTTCCTGTTGGACACAGGATGTGAGGTCGTTCCTGAGGAGCAGGGGTCATTGCTGGAGGAAGTGCTGAGCTCCCTGAAGAGCCCTCTTGCATCAGGACTAGCCCTGGAGCATGAGAACATGCTTCTTCAGAGTGAGGTACACACATCCACTGACTTTTTCAAGAAGATTGCAATTACCATTGTATGAGACAAAGAAATAAAAGTGCAAAGTTCCTGGAAATGTACTGTGTGCGGTCATGTTGGCTTTGAAAAACTTTATGATTTTCATCAAAAGTTTAAATGTAATGACAAAATAGTCATGTGGCGTAATCATCAGTTTTTATCTTATATCTTAAATACATGTAGATATCTTAATAATTATTTTCACATTATTCAAAATTGTACTTCAAATGAGTTTTAAAATAGTAATAAGTAAATAGTGTAATTTTAATAAAAGTAAATAGTATATATATATATTAACTTGGTATATTTCTTAGTAAAATTAAATTAAACGTAATATATATATATATATATATATATTATGTGTGTGTGTGTAAGTGTGTATTTTATTAAAGTTTATTTATTATAGATTTAGATTTTATATTATTAACAATATAATATTATATTCTGTATAAAATAACATAATAAAGGAATATGCCAAACTGCTCAATAAGAACTTAATATTTTTATTTAGGCAGTTTTTTTTTTTGATGCAAGGTTTTTTGTTTGTTTGTTTTTTTACTTTATGCCCCTCAAAATAATAAATTTGATTTAATATTATTTCAGAAATGTAATGTTTATGTCACTGATGTATGAATTGCATTTTTGATGTACTTTTAATCCATTAGAAATGCCATTATGTCATTGATCTACAGATTCTACAGATCTACAGTTGAACTATTTGTGCTTTCTTTTTGTAGGAGGAATACATAAATAGTGAGAGCACAGTTTCTCGGCTTGAGGAAGACAACAAAGATCTTCTCGATTCCTCAGAGCCTATGGTGCAAACTCCTCTGCCAAACTCGCTTTCAGAGTCATGTGTAGATTCAGAAGAGCAGCTGGAGGTGCCAGAGTCTGCTGATGTACAGACACAAGCAGACGAGGAGGACCAAGAGTTAGTACAATCACCAAACGCTCTCGCAGTAAATGTGACCGAACAAGATGAAGATGCGGTTGAGGATGAAGCTGAAATGGAGACCGAAAGCAAAGATGCTGGAGATGAAGATGATGAAATGATGGCGGTGGAACCTGAGAAAAGGGAGGACTCTACTAATGATGTTGGAGGTCAGACAGATTCTCTAGAGCCTGAGAAAGAAGAGACTTCAGGGGACCAAAGAGAATCAGCTGCAATCAATGTGGAGAACGTTCCTGAATCTGATCCGACAGTCAGAGATGATGAGGCCAGTGATGAGCCTGAAGCCTCTGAAGCTCCACCTGTTGAGGTCTTTCTGTCGACTGTGTGTCCTGTGCTAGAGAGTCCGGTTCTCCATTCTCAGTTCTCCGATGCATTGCTGTCTCCTGTGGAACAGGAAGAGGAGCCCGAGTCCGACATGCTTGATGTGTCTGATGAGCCTCAGGAAGTGTCTTCAGAAGAACTTGAGGTTGTTTCTGAGCAGCAAGACCAGCAAGTTTTTGAGTCGCCTACAAGAGAACTGAGGAGAATCGCTGAGGTTGGACCTCGGTTCACCATCACCCCTGCGTGGCAAAAGTCTTTGGCTTCTGGAGGCGCCCAAGAGCAGTCCCAGACCACCTCACCGTTTCCACCAGAGACTGATGCTTCTGATGAATCTCCACAAACAACTGAACTCATCACTCCTGTAAAAGAAGAACTGCCCAAAGCAGCCCGAGCTCAGAGTTCCCCAACAGAGGTCAGCCCAGAGAACCCGTTTGGAGTGCGTTTGAGAAAGACTCCAATCCCGCACCGCTTTGGTTTAGATGGAGAATCACCTTGGACCCCCGTGCAGTCTTCAGGGGCGCAGGAGACCCTGGACCGTGAGCAGAGCAGCAGGAAACCCATCCTGCCAAAGAAGCCCGATCTGTTATTAGACACTGTGATGTCGGCCAGGAAAATCCCAGGTACCTCTCCTTAAAAAGCTGATTGTGTGTATAGATATGCAAATCAACAAATAAATAAATAAATATATATATATATATATATATATATATATATATATTTATTAATATTTCAAATTTGCAATCAGTATTTTGTCTTGTTTTCCAGTAAAGATATTTAATATATTAATATTTCTATTATCTTTTAATTATAAAGTCATTTAAAAAGTCTGTCATTTTTTTTATCATGCTATACTCTTACTATAAATTAAATTATTTTATTACAAATGTCATTAAAATGATCATTAAAAATGTAAATATAAAACGATATATAAAATAAAATTGTGAGAAAAAAAAATGTTTTGCTTCTGGTGTTCATTTATCTTGTAGGGATGTTCGGAACATTTGTACTGTAAAACAGGACAAAATACGAATTATTTTAATAATTTAAAATTTTGTTCAATTATAAAATGTATTAAATGTATTATTGAATAATTATATATTTTGCTATATAAAATAGGACAATTGCAATATCTATACTGCTTTATAGTGCATTAAGGTTTTTTTTATATATAGTGCATTAAGAAAATGATTTTTTGTTATTATTTGTGTTTTGGCATTTATTTGTAGGTTAAATTTAAATAATCACTATTTATATTATGACGACTTAAAATGAATTTGCAATGCATTTAACTCACATAATTTGACATTACGGAGCAAAACTGAATATTTAGTAAATAATACAGGGCAGGGCTTTATTTCATTGATCAGCTTTTGACTTGATCTTGAAAAGTGAGGTATATTATTATTTAGCATAATTTTTTATTTTTCTGTGTTATGTCAGCCAAAAAAGCGTGTCTTAAAAATAATATGTAGCAAATTTGATGTGCTTTTTCAGACACAGTGGGAAGAATATCTGTTGGTAGTACTGCGTCTCCGAGCTGGATCTCTGTGGCCAGACAGAAGCAGAGGAACTTCATCGAGAACTCGCCAGAAAACTCTCCAGAGAAACTTCCCGCACAGGTTTGTGCGCTTCCTTTATATAATGAACAAATATGTCATGTCAAATCTTGCCCGGCTGAAGACTGTGTCTGAGCATCATGAAGCAACGGGACAATCATCTTCACACGTGTAGTCATCTCTGCATGTTGCAGCTTGGGAAAATGAAGTGTTCTGCAAAGATTTAAAGAGGTGAAATGAAACGAACACTAAATCAAGTGAGGTATAATTTCATGATGTGACTAATTTTTTTTGTGATAATTTGTATTAGCCGATGCAACAAATGTTTTGTTCCTTCATGGATCTTTTGTGTTAATTCCACGAATATTGTTTCTTTTCCCTCATTTCTAAAATGTGTCGACTTGTTCTCAGGGGGATGTCAAAAGACAGGATTCTCCGGCCACTTTATCAAATCCAGTCGTCAAAGAGCAACTGGCACAGCCGTGTTCACCTTTACAAGGTAACATTAGTGTCATTTGCGAACATTGCGAAGCTTTTCTGGATTTAGGTTTGTTCTGTTTGGTCTGAAAAGTGCAATGACCTGCAAAGTCACGAAATACGGTTTTAATCTTTTAATAGCATGAGGTTATGTGTTAAACAGATTGAAAAGGGATTTTATGTCAGTGTCTGCCCCCTAGCGGATATGTATTGTAACTGTCTAAATTATTTATTATTCAATATGAATGCTACAATCATGAAGTACTTTTTCTTACTTTTACACTCCCAAACAAACGTTTGGAATAATAAACATTTTTCTAATAGTTTTTAAAGAAGTCTTTAAAGCTCACCAAGGTTGACCAAAAGTTTCAGTACGTGTTTGATCAAAAATACAGTAAAAAATTACACTTTACAATACATCTAGAAAGCAGTTCTTTTAAACTGTAATAATATTTCACTATACTACTGTATAGACTTCTTTCATAAATATTTGTAAAATTTTGGCTGGCAGTGTATGTTTCTGATTTAATTTCATAAACGTGATAAACTAAAGGAATAAACTATCAAATGAAGATGAATATATAAGCTGTTTTCCATTGTTTTTGAATGAACAGTGTTCTGCTCCCTTGAACTGAACAACTCATCCATGGTAGAGAAGGAAAGTAAGAGAAGCGCTAACCCATCCGCTGCACCCCTGGCCCAAGATGAGCCTCCCTGGCTGGCTCTCGCTAAGAAGAAGTCCAAAGCATGGAGTGAAATGCCCCAGATTGTTCAGTGAGAAGCCCAGCTGGCATATAGACTGCATAATCCTCCTCTATATTTACATACACATGAACAAAACTTTGCTTAATCAGCCCAGTGTCATTTATGTTGTTTGACGTCATAAAGGAGACGGATGCACAGTAGACTGGGGCTTATGGGTAATACGTTGCATTTGTAATTTGGTTTGCAACAAAAGACATTAAATTTTTTTTCAAACAGACACAGGTCAGAGTTCACAATGCTTCAAACTGAGGAAAGAAAATTCCAAACAAAAAAAAACATTCCAAAAATTTGAAGATGACCCGCTGTCAAAGCTGTGTTTTTATTAAGGGCTACTCTTTATTAAATAACTTCGCTATGTTCTGTTATAGCCTTTAACGTTAGTAACACCGTTATCATGAATGGAGCTGAAGGTGTCATTGTATTTATTTATCTCACTCTTGTATGTTTTATGTATTTTTGTATTTACGTGCACAGTTTTGTGACTTGTACATAAAATGTGAAGTACAAATAATCAAGAAAAATAATAAAATGGAGCCATGCTTATTTTGTCCATCCACTGACACCGATTTCCTTCCTTTTATATTCGTTTTTCATTCATTTCTGCTTCTTCAGGATTGTAGTATCGTTTATCAAATATTTTATCCAGGTAGTATTTAATGCTTATAAATGTCATTATAAAAGATAACATTAAACCATCCAGTATTTTCTAATCTATGTAAAACCCAACATGTGCTGAGACAAATAATAATAATAATAATAATAATAATGCAAAAATAATTTAACATAATTAGTACATGTTCCTTCACTTAATGTTTTGACATTTCTAATCATTTGAATGAGCAACAATGCTTGATACAAATACATAATAAGAAATATTTCAGAACCGATTTGGAGAAATGTAGCATTGCATCACTTGCTCACCAGTGGATCCTCTGCAGGGAATGGGTGCCGTCAGAAAGCTGTTTGGAAGAAGCAAACTCCTTACATCTTGAATGGCTTTAGGTTAAGTCATTTTTTACTTATGGGTGAATTATTCCTTTAATAAAACAGTGTATTTCAAATGTTGACAAAAGTTATTTACGCTTATTTATGTTACATTTGTTTAATAAGGTGGCAAATTAAAATACCTACAAGGTGATATTAGGGGAAAATCTGTTTATTTGACTTTTACACATGCTGAACTCAAGTAACTTTGTCAGAACTTCACACAGTGGAGTTTTTCAAACGGGATCATTTGGAACAAAAAAGTGGCAACTTTCAAATGATATGAATTATTTTCTCAGTCAGACACAAACACGGCCAAAACTTTATATAGCCTACCTGGGCCAGTTTGCATGTTCTCATACTTAAACTGCTTAATACAAATCTGAATAGTCCAGTAAAACCACGCTGAAATATATTCTAAACCTAAAAAATAGTATCATAGATATAGGCTAGCTGAACTCCTAGTCTACATTCAATTTCATTGCCATCTAAAACAAAAAGGTAAATTTAAGAATACTGCAAAGTAAACATAGACTAAGTAACATATACTTGAAGTGAATGCTCATCAGTAGAGTGGTCTCATTCTTGTTTTGTAAAGAGATTTTGCAAAAGAAAACACTGTAGGGGTTGGTAGGCTAGTTTATGCCATCATTTCCTGAGTGTTGGTTAAGTGACAAGCTTTGCTAGCGTTATGGAAGAATGACTTGATTCGAGACTTGTATGTAGTCTTTTGGTAGTTTTAGTGCATTCTGAAAGTGAAAATATCTTCTGTGCCAATCTGAAAGTTAGGAGAAATCCGTAAAGAGTTTTGAAAACGTGTTTTATATTGAGAAATGAGTAGGGCTGGGAATCGATTCCAAAAAGAATCGATTCCGAGGTGTTGGGAATCGAGAGTCGATTCCAAAGGTTGAAATCGATTCTATCAAGGGGAATCGACTCCTCTTTCAGAGTATTTTTCAGTTCAACAAAGCTTATCTATGGGAGTCTCTCTAACGGAAGGCTACATCCGACAAAGGCTGCACACATTTAAATTCACGAAAATAAACGGAAAGAAAACGAGCCGGCAATGATCATTTGAATTTTAGGATGTAGCCTTTCGTTTCAGAAGCACAATTCACCTAAGCCATAATTACAACAGTTGTGAGATAAAAGATTATTTTCAATTTTTAGAGGTTATTTTACGGTTGAACTGGCTTAATTGTCCACAATTTTGAGCGCTGCATGAACGAATAGATCATGACGTCACTGAGGGTCTTGATCTATTACCATCTAAAATATATATATTTTTAAACATTTCTATCAGCCAATGATAATTATAAATATTACGTCAAGAGCATAGATCAGTGGATGAGAGCCATCTGATTGACAGAGCTCTATCAGTCATTAATGTTCTGGTTATTTCAGTGTACGGTTTGTTAATATTGTGCAAAGTATACAAAGTAAATTTCATCATTCAGCTGAACTGTGCACATTTATTTTAGACACTTCATGTCTTATTTAATTCCTGCGATAAACGCATCCCTGCTGAGCTGGGCTATGACTAATTTCACGGGTAAAGCTGATAAAAATAAAATTTTCATATCGTCAAAAAAAAATTTCAGCTTCATATTATAGGAAGGATACATTATATGACCTATCCTGCAGTCATCATGGTGAGATTATGTTCCTTTTAATCTAAAAAAAAAGAAGAAAAGATTGAAAAGAATCGAAAACAATAGTGAGGAATCGATTCTTGGAATTTATTCTTGGAATCGATTCCAAAAATTGTGGAATCGAACAGCCCTAGAAATGAGTGCTAGCGATTGAAAACAATGTCAGAGTAGCGCCATCTACTGGATCAATAGATACTCACAATGACGAAAATCACAAACACGTGCAGTTTCTATATTTGAAACTTCTTGCCTCTATAAGAAGTGTATTTTCATTAAGTCAGCATGCTCATTTGAGTTTACTACACTCCTTCCCTACTTGCTTTAATTAAAGTTAATTATTCACTCTCTCTCATCTTTTTTACATCAGTAGATTTCCACGACAATAAGACTTCATACATCCAAAAATCACTTTGGCACCAGATGGTTAATGGCTCAGAAAGGTTAGTAGATTGTCTAATAGAATTTTCAACACTTTTCTGTTTTATGATATGAAATTTTGACCAAATACATTTTGGAGCTGTTGTAGGCTATAAAGACTGCCCAGTATATGGAGAAATTTGTTTTTATCATAGCAAACCCAGCCTTGGGCAAATATTAGCATTATTTATTCAGATCAGCATGATCTACCCTTTTGAAAAAAGCAAACTTTATCATACTCATAAAATAGGACTTGTTAAGAAAATAATATAATTCAGCCTATAATAATGTCAAATGAAAAAAAAAAAACAACAATAAAGAATAATAGGAAAATATGATAATGTACTTAATGATTGTTAGTAACATTAAATCTGATTTATCCGGTGGGACCCAGATGGGTTCATATGTTGGTTTCAAACTTTAAGACAAGAGTCAACTTCATACAGTGGCCTCAAAAAATATTTGGCCAATTCAGTCTTTTTATGTGTCAATCACTGGATTAGAAGAACGTTCAAACCAAGTAACAACTGCAAACAGATGAACCTAGAGCTTTTCTTAGAACTGACTACTGATTAAAAACCAGCTAATGAATGTTTAAAGTCACGATCACGCGTTTTATTGAGCATCTACAGGTGTAGTGCATCACATTGCATAGGATTATATTAATAAAAAATATGTGTATACATATGTGTATACAATAATATTATATTTTAAAAAATAAAACAGGTGCAATTTTTTATTTTTAGAAAATACATTTATTTTAAATACACGTGTTTTATGTTTGGATAGAATATTATACAATTTACACACACGTAATTATTTTAATCTCAGTGAGAATCTCCAGCTCTATTGTTCCGTGCTTTTTGTCTGTAAAGTAAGTTTTACGTGTTGGTATTTTACATTTAAGTGTAGCTACAAATTATTTTACAGTTATCTGTAGCAATTTATTGTGTTATTATGGGAAAGTGACGGAAGGAGGAGGAGAGTTTGTGCAATCCCTGTACAACACTGACACCCACCGATCCTCATCCTGACGGGATCCTGAGGACACGGCAGGAGAGAAGGGGAGACAAGACAAAGAAGAAGAGACAGAAAAAGAGGAGGTTTTGGAGGTTTACTCTTCTGTTGTTTGCCTCCTCGCCCCAAATCCACCAAAGCTCAGGGTGAGGAGGACTAGGACTCTGATGGGACCCCATCCAGGAGCTGTACTGATGGTAAATAATGAGCACTAAACATTTACACACCTGAAACTGTTGTCAAGAGGAAAATGAGAAACAAGAGACCAAAAAATGCAGATGAGCTGAAGGCCACTGTCAAAGAAACCTGTGCTTCCAGACCACCTCAGCAGTGCCACAAACTGATCACCTCCATGCCACGCCGAATTAAGGCAGTAATTAAAGCAAAAGGAGCCCCTACCAAGTATTGAGTACATGTACAGTAAATGAACATACTTTCCAGAAGGCCAACAATTCACTAAAAATGATTTTTTTATTTATTTATTGGTCTTATAAAGTATATGAGATAATGAATTGGTGGGTTTGTTAAATGTGAGACAAAATCATCACAATTAAAAGAACCAAACACTTAAACTACTTCAGTCTGTGTGCACTGAATTTATTTAATACACAAGTTTCACAATTTGAGTTGATTTACTAAAATAAATGAAAATTTCCACGACGTCTAATTTGAGATGGGGAAAAATTCTGTAATGTTTTCCTCAAAAACCAATTCTTCTCGACTGATCAAAGAAAGATATGAACATCTTAGATGACATGAGGGTGAGTTAATTATGAGGAAATCTTTATTCTGGAAGTTAACTAATCCTTTAAAGGATTAGTTCACCCAAAAATGAAAATGTGGCTGTTTTACTCACCCCCATGGCATCCTAGGTGTATATGACTTTCTTCTTTCAGATTAATCCATTCGGAATTATATTTAAAAATGTCTTTGATCTTTCACTTCATCTACAGCGATAACGTTGACTTGATTGCAAATAAATGCACAGACACTATTTAACTGAACAGAGATGACATCACTGAATCCAATGATGAACTGCCTTTAACTATCATTTTTGCATTATTGACACTGTTTTCCTAATGAATGTTGTTCAGTTGCTTTGACGCAATGTATTTTGTTTAAAGCGCTATATAAATAAAGGTGACTTTGACTTTGACTTCAAGCTGTTTAATGCCACTCAGCGGGTGTTGCATGCATTAGTCCAAAAGAAGTTAAATAAAAACCATCCATCCATAAAAAAGTGTCTTAAACGATGCACATTTGTAAGAAAAATATCCATATTCAAAACGTAATAATCACTTTAATCTAGCTTTTGCTCACTGTTGTAAATGGAAGCAGTTCCAGGTGGTTGACTTATGAGTTTGGCTATACACACGATACAATACAGCATCGTCAAGTCACTTTTATTTATAAAGCGCTTTATACAATACAGATTGTGTGAAAGCAGCTTTACAATGTCAAACAGGAAATTCGTTTGTCGATAATGCAAGACTATAATAACAAACACAAAATTTTTCAGTCAGTTTATCATTGATTAAGTGATGTTATTGTCCAGCTCAGTTCAGTTCAAAAAGTATCTGTGCAATCAAGTCCTCATTATTGGCAGAAATTAAGCATCCCCAGCTAAGCAAGTCAATGGCGATAGTGGCAAGGAACCAAAAGTCAATCGGTGCCAGAAATGGACTAAAAAAACCTTGGGAGAAACCAGGCTCCATCGGGGGCCAATTCTCTTCAGGCCAGACAAAACCAACGTAGTGTGGTTTAATTCCAGGCTGCAACACAAGTCAGATTGAGCAGAGGATTCCTGTGGTCTTGTGCCAATTCAGGTGACGAGGTCTTTGCAGGGCATGTCTCTGGTTGACATGTGCCTTGCCCAATACACACTTGTGGTCTTTGCACTTGACTACTTATTTGATGTATTTGGTTCAAGTGAGCATGAAGACCACAAGTGTGTGTAGAACTTTTCAATACCTGATGGGACACACACATTTATTGTGTTGTAAAAATGCAAGTGTTTACAGAGCTTCATTGTTATTTTCAATACTTTGCATTCTCAAATCAACTTCTAAATGTCTGTTTAGTAGTAGTCCCTATAACAGATGACACAATTTATTTTTGTGGTGCTTCTAATTAAATTATAAAAAGCAGTTGCAAAAGTTGTACATAGTATCACTACTACTCATTTGCACCAATAAAATCGGCAACTCTTTGTTTTACTACCAAATTATATATACAGTAATATAATCTAATTATTATTAATATTTTACCTACGAGATTGTTCCAGAGTTTGGGCTCTTAACAGGATAAGGATCTGCTGCCCGCAGTTGATTTGATCGTCTGTTGATTGTAACAGATAAGGTTGGACTACATTAAAATGTCTAGTCCAGTCAGAAAGTTTCTAAATATTGCCATAGACACATATCTACATGTTTCCTAATCACTGCTTCATCCAGTTGCTCTTGTATTATTACAGTTGTTGCAAGTGTGAGCAGCTGAACTGAAGTTATCTGTGTGTCCATGCAATGGCAGTCTCAAAGAAACAGGCAACACGAAACAATCGAGAATTTTAATGGTACCACATGAAATTTAAAGAGCTGTGGGATGAAGTTCTTTCTTCTTGCTTTACATTTTACAAAAAACAATATGGGAGTAGTCTCCATGGCCCAATTAACTATGAAATGTATTTAAAACAAGAAAGAACTGGCAAAATCGGATATTAATACCTAAGGCTGTTCTGAGTTGCATTAAACACGTCCTCCTTGAGTCCTCATCTCCCTGTTGTCATGAGTCCATATGCTTGTTTTAAGCTGCTCATTACTGTTCATTGCTGCTCATTTTCATCTCTTCCAGCCCTTTGACTTGTCCCTCCAGTCTGCTCATCCGGCTCTCCAGACTGCCTCCTGTCCCACCGCCGCTGCTCGTAGCGACTCCAAACACAGCACAGATGAGCACTAGTAAAATCAGTCTCATTGTAGTGACTTCACTGGAGGCAGCGGGGTCACCGATGATCCGCACAAACAGCCACAGCACCACAACTGCTTTAATCAGCCAAAACACTCTCGTTACAAGCATTACGGTGACTCGCAGCAACAAGGACAGGAGCCAGTAAGCGATCAGAGCCAGCAAAGCCCACTTGGTCACAGCAGACACACCCTCAGCAGTGAAATGAGGCACCGATACGGTCTCTATGAATAAAACAAACAGAAAGAAAAAAGAACGTATGTGAATTGGGTGAAGCATTTTCAGAAGAAAATGTGAGAGGTGATTTCCTGTCCAGATAGGGGTGTTATGTTGTTAGAATTAACTTGACAATTTTCATCACTGTTGTCCATGTCGTTATTTTTCCAATTGCAACAGCAGGTATTTTTTGTCAGATTAATTTCTTTGTCACAAACCCAATGCAAAAAAAACCATGCATTATTTTTCACATGATTTACCTTTATTCTACACCGATCTGTCCCTTCTCTGACAAACGCCTTGATTATTTCCTGTTATTGTGAAGCCCCTCCCTCAGAAATACGCGATTGGCTGAGATTGGTCAGTTGGCTCAGTGTGTTGTGATTCGCTAAACCGCCTCGAGTGCGTCTGAACATCCCGCCCCTCTCAAGCTCAGAATGTGCTCCGGCTATATTGTAAACAATGACTTCCTCTGTATTATCAATTTGAGCCTGACTGAGAAACAGAGAATATTAAAGAAGAGGATCGCACAGAACCTGTGTAAGCACGGGTCTTAATGGTATGTTTGTTTGTTGTCTGTCTCATACTTTTATATACGCTGTTGTTTGTTAATGCTACTGCTTCTGTTAGCTCCTAATATATGCTTTTATTCTGATTAAAGCTTTAATACAGTACAGCAACCGTACGCGCTTCCATGTATAATGCTTCTCGTTTCTATGTGGAAATAAGTGTATAAATGGATCAGTTTGTTGGAGTTGATCTGAATGATAGAGAGAGAGAGATGCATAGAAGGGCGATGCGAGGAACATGATTGAGATCCGCTGCTTTAAAACATTGGTTTTGAAAATTGTGTATCCATTAGATTCGTAAGAAATCAGAATCTTGATTTATATATGCACAGATTTTTACGTGCACCCCTAGTTTTCTCTTCCTCTTCTCTAAAGCAGCACAGCATTGCCTCGTCCAGTTTGTTGCATGTTCCTGGGGGCGGGGTTTATCTGGGTTTGTGACGTAAGGGACCTGGGAAGAAGCTTGTTGTAGTCCCAACTAAAAAAAGTGAAATTGCAATCAACCACCCATTTAAAACTTGATAGTTTTGTTCATCGTCACTGGTGTGAAGAGCCCTTTAATTGGGGTTTCGGAACCACTAATATACTGACGAGTTGGACAAATGTTTTTTATATAAGCCCATATGTTTCTGAGATGAAATACTACCTTCTTTCTTTCTCCTCATTTTCTCTGAGCATTCCACACATACTAAGACACACAGTCATTTATATCAGCATTACGAGGCCCAGGGGCTCCAGTGTTAGTACTCAGAAGAGTAATGAGCTTGACAAGTTGAACAACATTATTTTATTTTTTATATTTAGTTCTAACACCTGAGAGACAACCTTTACTCACCGTTCACTCCTGTAGCTCTGAGAATCTCAGATACATACACAGCAATGACATTCAGTCCACTGGCAGCTCCTTCAGCAACAAACTTCAGCAACATTTCGACAAACTGAAGAAAAGAAAAACAAGGGAAAAAAGTGATTCGACTCCAGAATGTGCCTATGTAGTGTGCATTGTTGTTTTTCTTAGGGTGGTCTTTATATGAACTCAACTCATAGATCTCTGGCCATAGCTTATCATTAACCAACACTGACTGACAAGAGTCACACAATACACAAAATTTAATTAAAGCAATGTTTCGGTGTCAATGCAAATTCTATAGGCAGCGTATGTGACATGCAATGTATGTATTTATGGGGCACAACACTGTAACATAACAGTAGAGGCACAGTAAGCTATTATAAAGCACAGTTCTGTTCTGATGGAATCACAGACAGCAAGAAAAATGACAAAACTTCAGTTTAAGCATATCAGTTTTTAATAGGGTGGAATAAACATTTCATGTGTCTTTTGACTGCAGAAAAAGATTAAAGTTTTTCCAGATATGCTTCACAACTAACATTTTTCTGAGAAATAATAACTTTTATACCAAACTACTTAAGATGGTTTTCCTTTCACATTTTGTATTCTTTTCATTTTCATTCTGATCTCAGGACATTTGTACAACCCTGACATTTTTTACACCCCTTTATACTCCCCAAAGGATATATAATAATTACATTAATAATTATATTGAAAATATATTGATGATATATTATGATAATTTTACATTTAAAGTAGTTACACTTCATTTTAGCTAATGATATCAAATGAATCATTTTGAATCTTGTTGGGAATATGCATTTCCTTGTGATAATAGTGAGTTTTAATGTGGTACTTCTTTGTTCATCTCTTAATTTTGATAGGCTAAGGAAGCAGGCTAATAATAGATAATCTTTAACACTATTTGTGTAAGAGCACATCACGATACAAATAGAGCGGTCTGTGTGTGTGTGTGTGTGTGTGTGTGTGTGTGTGTGTGTGTTTGTGTGTGTGTGTGCATGCGCAAGCAACACTGCCAGAGTGACAGCTGGGCATCCCACTTAACTTTATCACTTACAGACATGCACAGCTATTACAAATACATTACTTGTGATCAAACACAGTCTCAGGAACAAGGTCACCTCATTTGGTGAAGGACGAACATGAGCAATCAGAAACAGTGTGTGTGTGTGTGTGTGTGTGTGTGTGTGTGTGTGTGTGTGTGTGTGTGTGTGTGTGACTTCATACAGGAATTCAATAAGAACATAATCACTGTACAAAGCAGCATTGTTTGCCATTCGAGGCGTGAGCCACCAAGCACTTGCGCACCTGTTCTGGCATTTCCCCTCACTAGCAGTTGTGGTTTTCACACAGACGGTAACATTACAAGGACGAGCATGTGTGTGTCAAAACAAGTACACAAATCAGTCCTGCTCTGACACTTTTACTTGTTCTTACCATTGCAACAGAATAGATGTTCTCAGGGCCAAACACTGAGTCAAGGTACAAAACAGCATTCTGGGTCAAAGAGAGGTTCAGTGAGCAGGACATAAGCAGAGGAAATTAGGGCAAAGGATGAGTGGAGGTGAGGAAAGGGTTAAAACATGATTAACAAGTCAAGAGGCAACATGAGAGAGGGATAAGAGTGGGGAGAGAAATGTGAATGCCACAAGTATAAGCATGTATTAGGGAATAAGAGAAGTAGAGGTCCAGTAATCAGAATAGGCTATATATAAAAAATTTAAACCATAAACGAGATCTTTTCAGAATCTCAATTGATTCTCCTAGATGTCATTGTTTTACATGGGGAGGCTCATGCTTCTCAGATGTTTCACCTGAGGTAAAAAAAAAAAAAAAAAAAACCTGTGTAATCTCATATTTCTCCTCTAGAGTTTCAGTTCTCAGATTTGCTAAAGCACCAAACTCTGCCATCAGAATTTCATTATAATCTTTTACATTACTCATTGAATTGTATCCATACTCAGCAAACCTTATTATTGGCCGTTTATTTTTTATTTATTTATTTTTTAGTAGAAACATCTGAGGCAAAGTTGATACTTCAATGAAAAATAATCAAGACCTCTGCTAAGTAAGCATTGAAAGAGAAGCCTCGATGGAATATTTTGAACAAATAAGAGCATAATTTTCCTCTGGGAAGTGTAGAATAAGACATTATATCATTTCACAAATAAAAAAAAAGTTACCTCAGCACCAATCTCAATCACATGGGTGCCGACAATGGACTCCGCGTACTTTCTCAACCCGTCCAGAGGCTCCAGGATAACAGACCCAAAATCATAAGAGCCCGAGGAGAACTCCTCAGCAAACCCGTGACACAAGACCGAACGAACCAGAACCAAAAACCCAAAGAAAAGCAGCTTTTCCGAGCTCCTCGAGGCAATGTTGTGACCTGACATCCTTAAAAACCCGCGGTACAAATGAAAGATCCGAAAAAAGACACTTAATAATCGATGTGTAGCTAATAAAAAATAGGCTGTCAGTATGTCTAGCGGGATTATTAGGCTACCCTAGAAATATATATAAATATATGGATAAAATACAACTACTGGTTCTAAACTAAACCTAGTTCATAGCTAAGCAAATTTACAAGTTCATGCGTGTCAAAAATCAATAAGCAAACAAAAACCCAACTGAAAAAACACAATTAGATGGCATACGTTACGCTGGGCTCCTCATGTATAATAGGCTAACGTTACTAAAATTAAGTTCTCAAACAGTCTGGCACGCGCTTGCCAAGGGCACTTAAAAATAGCGTCTGGATGACTGTATATGGTATCATACAAGTACAACAAAGCGTTAAGTCGATAAATATAAAATAAGATTTTAATTTAGAGACCTGACTCTATGCAAAAACTGTTTTTAAAAAACGCGCAGAAGTCTATTTTCTGCCGAGCGCAGACACAATTTATTATAGCGAGTTGGGTGAGGAGCTCCGGGCTGTAGATACGGCTGTTTGGCTACAGACATAAGGTTATGCCCCCGCCTCCTGCATTCCTGCTCGAATCCCGTTCACACGGTGCTGGCACTTAAACGCGATATCGCGCGCTGCTTACTAGATTTACAGTAGCGCCCGAGGTTCGTGGATGTGCACGCCGGGACACGTGTTTTCACACAGCCTCGCTCTGAAGACCAGAGAACAAATATGAGAACATAATTTAATTTTAGTGAGTCGCAAATGTATATAGAGTTAAAGCCCCACAATGAACGTTTCGACTGGCACATGACTGAAGTAGCCTACAAGTCTCATCATATATTAAGATATACTCGAAAGTAGTTAATAGCTACTAATTATATCTTCAAGTGTAAGTGGATTACTGTATATACTACTCTCTTTAAAAAGATATGCATTATTAACTACTTTCTATATGTCTCGACCATTTAAACAAAACAAGAATAGACACGAATCTGCTCTTTTAAATATTCAAATAAATAATATAAAGCCCATTAAATTATTCTTGAACTGGCCAAAGTATTTAAATTGACAAGGTTACACACACACACACACACACACACACACACAAACACACACACACAAACATTTTAACTTTAGATGTTAAATTTGTTAAATTCACTATCGTTCTATTTTTTTCTATAGTTTATACAGTATTTAATGCAATTAAGTAGGCTAACTAATTAATTTACAGAAAAATTAAGTGTAATCCCTTACTTTCTCTAGTTAAAATTATAGTAATTACTTGGCATTACATAATGCATTACAGTAATAAAAGTAAACTATGTAACATGCAATTAACCCCAATCCAAACCGTTTCTTTAATATTACTCAGTACTTGAATGTGTAATTACACTGTAACAAGGACAATGTAACAGAAAATCTTTCTTTTTTTTTTTTACTAGTCAGATATCTAGTTACAATTGTTATTATTATTATTTTTAATGGTGAAGGAGATTTAAAAAATACATTTGCATTTAGCCTTTTATTTAGCCTACTGTTTCTTAACTTCTTAAAACGTTATTATAAACTTAATATACTTTCCTCAATTATAATCATACTATTCTCAATTTTAAAAGAAACTTGGTTGCAGGTTTAAACCCCACATGGTTTGATTTAAGAATTGCCATTATTAAATAAATCCAGAAAAATATACTCTAAAAGTTTTTTTATTCCTCAGCTAAATCAAATATAAGTGACAACTTCAACAAAAGCATAAAATTGTCAATAAATTTCAATATTTTAATGGACTTCAATGAAGCATTTGCACAACCATCACTACAGGCAGTCAAAAAAATAATCATTAGACAGTACAAAAATTACAATACCAGCTGTTCAGCAAACTGAACGCAAATGAATTAGAAAAAAGGATCCTTCAAAGACATGAACACTAAACTATTTCTGGTCCCTCGTACAAATGATCAACATAAATGACCTTGTAATAATTTATTTCATCATCCAGGATCTTATCTCCATTTTGAATGTTCTCCGCAGGTTTCTTGGCCTTATCTATCTTCCTGTGCAGTTTGGATATGTCCTCCTATATGGAGTAAAAGAAACATCAGGTTAAACAAAAGTTTTTTGAAATAGCCATTTTTATTCACAAAGTATATCACGTTCATGCTGCAAGTACACAAACAGCATATATGTGAGTACATCTGCAACTGTGTGTTGTTGTACCTTGTGAACGTGCAAGTGAACACGGTGCCTCGCTTCGCTGGAAAACCTGCAGCACATATACTATTAAATTAAAGCCTTTGCTATTTGACCATTGCATTAAGCCACATCAAGATAACTGATTTTGACTGTTTAGTAACACAGCACACCTGTCCAAGCTGAACAAATTACTCATATCAGTAACACAGATGGCGCAGGAAGAAATATGCACAGAAGTCTAACACCTTGCAGTTTGTTCAAACTTTAGTGTTACATGATCCTTCAGAAATCATTCTGATGTTCTGACTTGCTGCTCAAGAAACATCTATTATTACGATCAATGCATTCAGATCAATGCATTATCTGATGAATAGAAAACTTTAAACAGAAATCTTTTGTAACATGATTAATAATGTAGAATCTTTGTTCATTCAGGGAAGCTGCAGTAAATCCCACTGATACTAAAGGAGTGTTTCACTCTGTTCCAGAGTATCTGTGTCTTCAAGTGTTAGCTGATAAGGAGCTTTCTTTCAAGGACAAGATATGAATGTGTGGGGTTTGTAATTTTCCATTCTGAAGAGCTGAACAGCTGACTGCCTCTAAATATCAGATTTAATCTGGTATTGCCTGAAAAGGAGGCAATACTCACAATAAGCATAAGACGGATCTAACAAGGTAATGATGTATGTGGTCTCGAGGGCTTAACCTTCGTGTTACTGTTCACCGTCTGCAAGTCTCAAACTAACATAGCATATTGTGATTCGATGTTAAAACAGTGTTCAGGTTTGTCCTTTATATGACAAACAAATCATTTGCCAAGGCTCTAGCAACAATACATGTTTGAGCAGGCTAGCAAATATTAAAGATACACTGACATTAACATTCATAACTTTGGGGTAAAGATATTTATTTATTGACAGAAATTAACAAAGAACTACATTCCAGTAAATTGATCCAAAAGAGACTTTTGATCAAATAAATGCAGCTTTGGTGAGCATAAGAGACTTTTTTCAAATACAGTGAAAAATCTTAAAGACTCCAAACTTTTGAATGGTAGAGTACACTTGCTAGAGATGGAGAAAATATATGCACTGTGCAAATAGCTGCTTACATCACGTTTACAGTGAGATTCACTGACACCAAGTGCAAATCTTGTTCATTTGACTGGTCATTTACCTTTCTTTTGTTGATTGTGATGGTTCCACACACACTGCTTGCTTCGCCGTACACCTTATAGCATTTACTGTTCACCTGGTTATGATGGAAGAGCAATTTCTATCAGTTCTGCCACACTGTGAAACAATAAAAATACTATATCTTGGTTTTGCTATTAGAAATGTCAATCAGAGACAACATGAAACAGAATGCAAGTTCACCTTTAAACCACTTTCATTTGCTATTATTGCAGTTACATTCACTACTTTACTGGTCACTGACATTAATACTGGTAAAAAAAAACAAAAGCCTGTATTACACGTGTGTGTGTGTGTGTGTGTGTGTGCGTGTGTGTGTGTGTGTGTTCACTACTCACTGCTTAAATGTAGAGCACAGATTCTGTGTATGGGACACCATACTTGGCTAAGACAAGAGTAGAGTCAGTGTCACCTGTCACAAACTCCATATCTTTCTTTAGCTGGTCTACGGTGTTCTTCAGGTTCTCGTAGATTTTGACCACACATCTGGCCTGTTTACAGCTGGACTCCAGTCGCTCCTGCAGCTCTGTGTCTATCTCCTCACTGCTGCTGCTGGCCAGAAAAGAGGTCGCTCCCTCCCCCTGTTGACCTGAGTGAAACATTACAACAAAATGAGTTAAAGGCAACACTAAACCCACACAAAAACCAGAAATCTGGGCACAGGGGAACAGAGTGAATGCTGAATTTATTGAAGTGTTTAGACTCTGCTGGCAGTTTTTGAAATCAAATTTAAGACCTGATTTTTTTAAGACCTTCACAAACAAAATTAATTGCATATGTCCATACAAACAAACCCATACAATTATTTTACATTTTTATTTAAATATGCTTGGATACATATCCAACTGCAAAACAGTTTAAGATACTGCATAATGTTTTATTTAATATAAGCATATGTGTTTTAACTGGTTTATTTAGTAATATGTTGAAATAAAATTTTTCAGATGATATTTGGCCGAGACACAAATATTTGAATATCTGGAATCTTAGCAATGTGTATTACTAATCAAAAATTGAGATTTGATATAAAGTAGGAAATGTACTAAATATCTTCATGGAACATGATGTTTATTTAATACTCTAATCATTTTTTTGGCATAAAGGAAAAATCGATAATTTTGACCCATAGGTTTTTTTTGGCTATTGCTAAAAAATACACCCCAGCGACTTCAGACTGGTTTTGTGCTCCAGGGTCACATATATCAATACATGCAAATTTGATGTTGACTGGTATTGGATTTTGTTGATAATATAATAATGTGTTTACAGTTTAATTTATATTTATTACCATGTCAGCTTCACATGCTATTTCATGGCAAGGCATAGACAATAAAGTAGTACAAAATACAATATAAATGAATTAAATAATAAAAACATTATAAAACGAAGTATCAAACAATCAGACATCTGCAGTGTAAACAACAATATCTGAACATTAATGTAAGATTTAAGACATTATATTATATATATAAAAAAAAGCTGTACTAAGTTATAATACACTAGCTAATAAAAGTAAAACAATAATAATAATGATTGTGGTTTTATTTTACTATTCATTCATGTTGCATAACAAATATAATGGTTTTTTAGCATTATTATTATTGAAACCTCATTTTAAAACATTAAGTAATACTAATATTTAAATATGCCTCACGGAAGGATTTCAGATGGATTTTTGCTTTATGCATTAATAATAATAATAATATAACAACTTTTCATTATAAGTAGGCCTAGTAGCAGTATTAAAATAGAACTAGACTATACATTCATATAAAAGTAGTAGTAGCATGATACCCTGGTCACATCACGTGGTATCAGATCAGTTTCATGTAAACAGTTTTAGGGATTTACAGATGTCAATAGTCCTTAGAGCCTTTGTGTTTTTTGACAAAGAGATAGTCATCATATATCGTTCAAGTTCTTTCTTCAGTAGAAAGAGTTCAGGCTTTCTATTGGTGAATTTGCTCTTGTGTATATGAAATTTTGCTAAAAATAAAAACAGATTTATACAATAAAAGGCATTACCATCTTTGTGATTAAAGTGATGAAAACCAAAAATAACATTCTTAAAATAAAGGTGAAAATCAGAAAATACAAAATCAGCAATAAACTTTTGGAAGTCCCTCCAGAATTTGTAAGTGAATTCACATGACCAAAATAAGTGGGTAAATGTTTCAGGTTGCTCTTGGCAGAAAGAGCAGTTAACATTTATATTAGACTTGAATTTTGATAGATAATGTATTGCGGGGTAGAATTTATGTATCAGTTTAAATGAAATCTCTTTAATTTTATTTGTTAATAAGAACTTCTGAGGTAAAGTCCAAACTTTTTTCACTCAATATCAGCCACAAAATTAGACCAATAAAACGTGGCTGGTGGGATAGAAACTAGAGCATCCTGAAACATAGATCGTATTGGAGTTCAAACGCTTACCAGATGAAAAGCAAACCTTACCAAGACAAGACTGACACACATCAGGAGGAATGAATGATAAGGGAGGAGAGCTGTAGGAGCACCTGAATAACATGCACAGACCAGACGGGATAGCATCAAATACCACAGAAAATTCTCTAGGCGTTATTGGTACATTATATCTCCAGAGAAATTCAGAGTAATTGTACAATAAGCCATCTTCCTTGAACAGTTGACTAACCAAAACAATTCCGTTGCTAAACCAATTATCCAAAAATAATGTTTTGTTTTTATAAACAATATTACAGTTATTCCAAATAAAACAGCTTTGTGGAGAGAAATTATGTTTGTAAACCAATGTCCATGCTAAAAGAACCTGTTGATGGAAATGAGAAAGTTTCAGTGGTATTTTTGGAATGCTATAATTGCATAGCAGCAGGAAGTTAAGGCCACCTAAATCTGAGAATACGAAATGAGAAATAAAATGCCAAATGGATGTGGGGTTTTTCCAAGTAGTTTTCGATCCAGTTTATTTTGAAGGTGTTATTAAGTGCACCAAAATCGATAAAATTCAAACCACCTTTGTCACAGGGGCTTAAAGTGACAGATTTCCGTAGGTAGTGGGTTTTATTCTTCCATAAAACATTGTGTAAGATTTTGTTAATTGATTTACAAGTAGTGTTATCAACATGTAAAGATTGAGCAGCATAGGTTAGACGAGAGATTCCTTCAGCCTTTGAAAGCAGAACTCTGCCCTTCAAAGACAAGTCTCTCTGGAGCCAGTGATTAAGGATTTTTGGGGGGTTTTCTATAATGGGAGTGAAGTTTATAGCGCTTCTTGATTGCTCTTTTTTAGTAATTTGAATACCAAGGTATGTAACAGAATTTTTTACAGGGATTCCATGGATTGAGGCCACCAAGCAGGCTTTAACAGGCAAAAGTTCACATTTATTTAGATTAAGGGAGAGTCCGGAGGCTTTAGAAAAGGATTAGATAGTGTCGACTGCCGCCGATACTTGAGATGCATCCCTGAGAAATAGAGCAGTGTCATCTGCAAGCTGGCTTATGAGTATTTCTCTGTTAGCAATGACCAAGCCCTTTAACGGACTAAGTTTGATGTGTGAACTAAGGAGTTGTACAGAAAGGAGAAATAGATACACTGACAGGGGGCACCCCTGCCTCACTCCACGCTTCAGGGAAAATCTGGGGGAAGTACCGCTAGCAAGCTTTATAGAACTATTACTATTGGAATATAACATCTGAACTGCATTGCAAAAGGATTGACCAAAGCCAAATTTATTCAAAACCGTAATAATAAAATCATGTTCCAGGGTGTCAAAAGCCTTATAGAAATCGAGAAAAAGAATAAAACTGTCATCTTGCACAAGTTCTGAGTAATCCATTATATCTAAAATTAATCTTATGTTGTTAGAAATATGACGATTCTGCATAAAACCAGATTGACTCTCATCAATGACTGTATCTAAAATAGGTTTTACTCTATTTGCAAGAATCAGTGCTAATATCTTATAATCATTATTCAATAAAGAGATAGGTCGCCAATTATCTAAGAGCAGAGGGTCCTTTCTTGTTCTTTTTTCACATAAAGTGGGAGGGAGTGCACCCCTATCAATGCTTTCCTTAAAGACTTCCAAAAGAAATGGGGCTAAGCTGTCAGAGAATTGTTTATAAAGCTCGGCAGTAAGGCCGTCTGTCCCGGGGGCCTTGTTTAGCTTAAGATACTTTATAGCATCTGTGACTTCATTCAGGGAAATTACTCTGTCTGACTATCAGCCTCACTCAGCTGGGTGATATTATTTACAGAATTAAAAAAGGAAAAAGCAGCTTAAGGGCAATACTTGGAAGAGTAAAGGTTACTGTAAAAATCTGCACAATATTTTGCAATGGTGCTCTGATCATTAGAAACTGTCCCGTTAATATTCAATTTTAGAATAGAATTAGTGTTGAATTGATGTTTCTCTAGTCTGAAAAAGTAAGCCGAATTCTGCTCACCTTCTTCAAGCCACTTTTTGCGAGACCGGACAAATGCTCCTTCAGCTTTGCGCTTATAAATCTCATCCAACCTATGCTGCCAGTCATTTAGTTCAGTCTTATCAGATTCGCTGAAAGCCTCTATCGGTTTGGAAGTGAAAAAAAGCAATCTTCTCTATTACCTCTGTCTCCTCAGCCCTTCTTCTCCTCGCTACCTCAATGCAATATTTTCTAAAAAACTTACCAAGTTCATATTTCAGAAGCTCCCAGTTATTACAGAATATCTTTTCAGCTAAAGCTTTGCTCCAATAATGTTTTCTCAGATTATGAACTTCGGTAATCACTTCTTTATGCTCGAGGATAGTACTGTTAAGGTTCCAATATGAAGACTTAGCACTAGAGGGGGAAGACAAAGGGACAGTTAAATGAATTGTTTTGTGATCTGAAAGTGGCGTAGGAAAAATATCTGTTTTAACTTCCATCAAATCTTTTGAAATAAGCCAATAGTTGATGCGCGAGTGACTGGTCTGTGTCTTATTGCACCAAGTATATGCTCTTTGAGCTGGATGCGAGTCCCTCCAGGAATCAGGCAAATCAAATCTTTGTGCAAATAGCCTTATATGTGAGGTAGAGGAGTCTGAACTTCTAGAGGGCCATCTATCCATACTGTTGTCCAACACAGTGTTGAAGTCACCACCAAAGATTATGAAAGAATCTGGATATTTGGATAACCAGTACAGCAAACGCTCTTCCAACTTGTCAAAAAATATATTATTCTCTGTTTGATAGTTGAAGCCATACACATTGACTAGAATATAAAAAGACTCGAGTATTATTACTCGATATTATGCAGCCTCTAGTATTAAAAGAAAATTTAATGGCCATTTTTATCACAGTCAGAGATCAAAATTTTCCCATTAAATCTGCGTTTCAGTATACAAACACCTGCAGCCCGCTCTGTGCCATGGGACATCCAAAATCATCACCCCACTGCGACCTCCAAAAAGTCTTGTCTTGTTCTGTTGAGTGGGACTCTTGTATAAAGCAAAAATCTGTGATAAACTGCTTGCAAAACAAAAATACGGCTTTACGTTTAATGTTGTTTCTTAAACCTCTCGCATTTATGGAAATAATGGACAAAGACATAAGGATAATAATAAGATAAAAAAAAGAAATAAATGAAAGCTTAGAACGAATAAACGAATGAGTAGTTAAGTTGAAAACCTGTGGTCACTTAAGAGAGTAGGCTACTGTAGAAGATGAGAACTGCAAACCCTATGGGGAAATGTGAACTTAGAACATAGCAAGAAATAGTAGTAAGTTAAGCTAATGTGGCATATGTACCATCTCAAATAATTGTACATTTGAAGAGAACAAACAATTAAACCTCTCACTCTTTATAGAAAGAAAAAACAAAAACCTCGCTCAATAAAAAGGCTGCTGTTCAGCTCTGCCAGGAGCAATAATCAGAGTGCTGCATGCCTACTTAAATTAAAGGGCATATTTAGGTTATCAACAAAAGTACAGCAGTTAAATTCTAATCGGCTCTTAGCGCGATTGCATACAAAATCAGGTAATAAAGAGAAAAAAAATAGTAATGTGAGAGATAGTAAAGACAGCTAAGCCATATTTTACTCCAGTTTGTACCTTGTGCCATCACCAACCTGGTCTCACAGAATTCCGTGAAATGTCCACGGGCCCTTAACTCAAAATCCGTGAAATCATCACGGAATTGCCCCAAATTCCGTGACGCGGCCACGGATATATCTCCAACGCAAGTCAATGACACTGACCTTCCGTGGTCCACACACGGATACCCGTTTCAATGACGGAGTACAGAACTCGCTCAACGGACGTGCTTTCTCATTTGGAAACGCAACATTTGAAGTATTTGTTTCTTTTCCAATGCCATAATGACGTTAACCAGACAGTTATTGTAGTTATTGCATTGTCCTGCCATCATAAAAATTCACTTTGATTCTGTTAGCCTAACTAAAATCTGTGATACGAGCACGGAGTCTGTGCTGAGATCACGGATAACTCTAACGCAAGTCAATGACACTCATCTTCCGTGGCCCACACACGGATGCAGTCTCACGGCAGTTCGTGATTTGGGCACGTAATTTAATCTATTTATTCGTGGCATGGACACGTTTATTTCGTTATTTTCGTGATTGCAGCACGTTTTTTTTAAACTAATGCATTTCAATTGGAGGCATCTTTCGTGCATCAGCACGATACTTTCTGATTAATTAATTTTTTTCCCCCACAGGACAACAGAAGAAACTTACTGAAACTTTTTTTTTTTTAAATCGGAGCTTAACTTACTGTAACAAAACTGAGCAACATACTGTATTGCTGGTGACAAAAACACACATTAAAACTTTTTTTGCTGTAAAATGCACAATGGTTCTTTTTTTACTTTTTTTATTGATTTTTATTTTTTTCATAGGCCTAGATTTTTTTTTAATTACAGATATCAATATCAAGTCCTTGACACATAATTGTAACACATTTTCACATTTAGAAACAATATAGTTTAAATAAAAAGAAAAAATAAATAAATAAATAAATAATCTAGCAGAGATCTTTTTTTTTTTTTTTTTTTTTTTTACTTTAGACTCTAAAGTTAAAAGTTTTTATTAAGGTTATTGTAAAGGCTGCTTAAAAATGCTATTGCTGATGAGCCGCTGATCGCTGTCAGATTCTGCGATATGAATGTCCGCGTTGGATTGTGGCTAATGGGCTTAGAATGAGCCCCGCTCGGCCCGTGTTCTGGCTTACTGTAATATTTCACCGGTAATAAGACCGAAATAATATAATTAAAATAAAGAAATGAATGAATACAATGATAACATCTAAATAAATGTTGATAGATATAGCCTTATAGTTTTAAAAATATCAATAAACAGCAAATCAACACAGCTTCGAAATAATAACCGAAAAAGACCTAAATAATAATAATACATAATTAATTTACAGCACCGCCACTCCCACCACGCGCATCACGCGCTTTGCATCAACCCATTCACTCCCAAAGCGTCAAAAACTGAAGGCTGGTCAAGCGCCTCTAGCGTCACTGACATGAGATGTTTATCGCTATGAAATCACGTTCAAGAAGTCTCATTCAGCACACATCGCGATACTTGCCATCAGTTTACAAGAGCCGCAGGTGGGGTGAGTAGTAGTAAATATGCTCTTTTAATGCCTGTTATAAAATGTATTCTGTCTTCTTTATTAATCAGATGAGCGCCTTATGTTAACTCTCTGTATTATATCGGTCATCCGAGGCTGTCTTTGAGTTTCATTGTGTTTAACTAAATGAACACAGCTGCTAACTGGGGTGATTAAACTCTGTCACGTGACGTGCCATAGACCTGGGATCCGTTTTATATTCATTTCAGGTTCAAAGATGGAAGTTGTATTTGTAGTAAAATCATGGTAACCATGACACCTACAATAGTAGGTCAAACCCAGTAAACAAGACATTTACCATGTTTTTTACCACAGTAACTGTAGTTTTACTATGGTTTCGTGATAGCACAATAATCACCAAAATAATTATAGTTGTACCACTGTAATGATAGTGTTTAAATGTGCTTTTATATGACATATTTCACAGTAATCACATTTACTGTACCATGCTTGTAATACCTTTCTAATGTAAATAAAAAAAAAAACAAATTTTTCCCATCTTGCAGTTCATTCATATTAGTTTATATCTTAAATATTTTGCTCACAGATCACTATTAACATTCTGTATATAATTCTGTTTTATTTTCTCTCCCCTTGTATTTATTTTTTAGCTGAAAAGATGTAAAGGAAGCAGTCAGCCCAGTCGTGTTTGTGGAGAGGTATTCCTTCAGAAATGGAGAAGACAGAAAGCTGCAGAGGCAGGTTGGTCTGTGACTGTGATAGTTTGTTCCTTTTATCAAACATTCCTGCTGTTATCATTTGCACAGCATCTGTTGTTTCTTAAACTGTTGTACGGTCCAAATACCCACACTTGCCATCTTTGCACATTTCCTTTATTTGGCCCAAGTGAGCATGAAGACCACAAGTGTGTGTCGATCTTAACATGACAAAGTTTGTTTCAACTTTGCATTTTAAAATAAACTTCTAAATGTTTTTCCAATAGTCCCTATTAAAGATGACAATTTAATTTGTGGTGCTTCTAATTAAGTGATAAAAAGAAGTTACAAATGATGTACAAAATAAATATACTTTTCTGTGCACCAAGAAATTATTCTCAATATCTAATTATTATTATTAATATTTCACATACATTGGAAAGGTTTGCGTGACCTCCTGTGAGATCTCTGCAAAAAGTCTCACGATTAATTCCAAAACATGATGCATGATGGGATACACTAAGCGTTGTAAAGCGCTCCGGAGCAGTATTGGAGAGGTTTAGTTTGTGTTAAGGATGCTGTGCTTTGGCATTATTAAGACCGGGGACAGTCTTGTGCATGCACTGTCACATACACACACTCTCAAGGGACCTCAAGTGTGGGTATTTGGAAAGGGGAAAAGTCTTTAAAATGATCCCTAAATACAGTCGCACATCAAAGTCTTAATAATTCACTAATTCAATTTAACACTTGTATGATATTGTACAAGCCCCTGGACAATCTTATCTGACACTGTCACAATATTGGAAAATCACACAGTCAGAAAGTTTATATTGTTCATTGGCTTCTCATTAAATTACTTCAAATAAGCCCCATCAGTTCATGTTCCCACTATACGTGATCTCCATGACTAGAAATGCTAGTTTAATGTGTCACGTGATATATATTAAATCTTTGATTAATTTGTCAGAACCAGATCAATTACACTACTGATAACAGCCCTATTAGCATGTATTAATTTTTAAACCAACTCATATGAATATAGCTTGCTATTAATGACTTATACAGCAATTAATTATACAGCATCTTTGCAGAGGATGCTTTCATGGTCTAAAAAATAATGTATAAGTAATGAATAAGTTGCATGTAATGAAATAATATTTCTGTCTTACAGGATTGTTTGCAGATAATGCTGCTCTTCTTTTTCAGAAGTTTTTGGTGAGCCAACCCTCACAAAACTTCCTAAAAACTAAAAGAGCTATTACTGAGTCTCAGTGAATCTTGCCATGATCAGCTCTTCCCAGGTACCTTTTTTTTTAAAATATTTTTGAATTAACATTTACTCATCAAATGCTCTGGTCTGAATCTTACTTTAAATTAACTTAATTATATGTTTAATGAGCAATATTAATTACACACAGAGTAAGCAGAGATTATCTTGTTTCACAGAAGAGAAGGAAGACCAAGGAAATGATTTGCTCAGGATGAGGAATGAAGACGGCCATCTTGTGCTCAAACAAACAGAAGTCCACTGGTATGTGTGTGTTGAAGCAATGCTGTGTTATGTGTTACAGCACTTTATGATGATCTCTCACAGGACTGGTCATGTCAGCCTTGATTTTTCTTTCCAATGTTTTTATTGTTATGTTATTTTATTTGATACAGCTATTATAATTATAGCATGTTAGCAAAGTGTGACTGAAACATTTTTAATCTTAAGTTTTTAAAAAACACTACCTGTTTTTCTTAAAAGCATACAAGTGCCATAAAAGTGGTTTAATTGATATAAACACCAATTGACATTATCTCATTGTATTGTAAACGTTGTGTTATAAATTGTGGATTGATATTTGATTGGTTTGAAGCAAGGCCTTACACTCCACAGACTAAAACACATTTGTGAGAGAAGTCAGGAACTTTGGAGAAAGATTCTAGAGGAAGAAAGACACATTTACTGCAACATTAGATCAATTCTAGAGTCTCTGAGAACTACACATGCTAATGGAGTCTCATGAGCAAGACCTTTGCCTCTGTAATTTTTTCTTAATTCTTGCAGAATTAAATTGTTTATTGCAATACTTTAACAATTTCACTTTGCACAGATGATCTCATCAGCCAAATGAGGGGTTTTGATCAAGTGATGCTCTTGAAAGGAGTGAAAGAAGAGGATGTGGTAAATTGTCTTCAGAGAAAAAGCTTCTCAAAAGGTCTTAAAGCAGCTTGAAGAATGGTAAGTGTACAATACTACAAGGGTCATAGTTGCTCACCCTGCTAAAATCACACAGAACATAAGCTGAGCTCTCTGTCCATTAAACAACTTCATCTGGATTGATTGTTTCACTTTGACCAGGTCTGGGATGTTAGGACTGAGAGATCCTCTGGCTGAGAACAAGCTACACCACATCGGTGCTGGATATCAACCACAAACTATTTCCAGACACAAGAGAAGAAGATCACGATGGGGAGATGAAACCAGTTTAGATGTGATGATAAGGAATCTGAAACAGTATCACATGTCTTATATGTACTGTATCGCATGATCTGAATCACAGTTGACTGGATGGGATTGTGTGACTTTTAAGGACATTTCATCACTCATCTGTGTGAACTGATTAATATATGAGGTTAATGTATTTTTGATGATAAATAATTATTTTCCTTGAATCTTATTTGTCTTGATGCTACTTTTATCATCTTTATATTCTATGCTTCAATAAAATGAAAATGGTGAATCTTGTGTTCTGAAGATTCTTGGTAAACACATCATTTTACTAGGTAGGCTCATATGTGTTTATTTTAGACTTGGAAAAACTACATATTATTAATTATCGGGATTATTTTTTACTTAAGACATAAAAATATTTGATCAGATTAATGACATCTGGGACATCAATACACCAGAAAGTTATTATTGTTTATATTTAGTAACAAATGCCAATTGTTTTGTGAAAGAAAGGGAGTTACGAGATTAATTATTTTGCATTACAAGATGTTGCCATGGGCTTTATTGTTACAAACACTTGAGGGATAACTGAGAATGTAGCAGGAATGATCAATGTTTATCTTGAACTGCATTAAAACCAAGAGCATGCACATTACTGATGTCCAGTACCTGAGGAGCAAGATAAGGGGGTGAGGAGGACATTTTTTACACAGATTTTTTCTAATTAGTTTTTCCATGTTTCATCAGATGGCCTCACCATGTCCTGTCAAAAGCTTTACTAGCCATGATGTTAAGATTAGAAAAGTGTGGACTGTGAAAACTGTCAGATATAAATGTGACTCAGCTCAGTTTGTTGTCCATGATGAGGAGAATACATATATGTAGGATTTACTGCCCTTCTACCCCCAGGGGCCCAGTAGCACCTCCTGGAAGAGCCCAAAACTGTACATTTCAAATGGCTGTAAATCAGAGTCAAATTAACATATCAAAGAGAAAATCAGCAGGATTACTACTTATGCTATGCTGATAAAATAATTTTGGGCACAGTTTTCAGAAATAAATGGAAAGGTGGCATAAAGGCATTTTAAATATTGCTCACTCTAAAATACTAAATTTCATCATGCCTCTCAAATATATCATAGATGTTTACACAGTGAACATATTTATATGTCCAGTTTACCATTAAATATATTATTTATTTCATTTCGTTAATAAAACGTTTTAAACTACATTACCCATAAGCCTCCGTCATTCTATCTATGGAAAGGCAAAACTAGGCGCTGTTTTTTGTAGTTCATTGAAGTTATTCTTAGGGATAGGGTTAGGATCTCACTAAAAAGGTGATTTTTCTCAACATAGAAACACTTCATTGTTGACTTAATATATTTACTAATGTGATAATAGCAGCAAAACATACTTTTGTAACATGATGCGCTGTTTAATATGGGTTAAAAGATAGTCCAACCACAGACAGTCCTGCGGTGACAAGGAACATTCACAGCCAATGGCATCAAAGCTGAGCAGCGTCATCACACTTCCTTAACCATTTATGGTCATTCATGAGCGCTGTCTTCCGTTTTTAACAATTTAACAATAAATTAAATTTGCCACCTATTAGATAGTGTTTTATTAACGTCTACACCTTCTTCCAACAATAATGCAAATACAGAAATTATTGTTATTCAGCTTGACAAAAATTAGGCAATATTGATGTGCACATGTGTATTTACAACTACACATGTGATGAGAACTGCACAGTCACAGTTGTATCTTATCTAACCAATAGATTCATTTCATTCAATTTAAAAGATACATTTTTTTCCTGACCAAAGACAAGTGCATTTACTAATAAAAAGTAAAGAGTGAAATTATTAAGTTATTAAATTATTCACATTTGTTTCTGTGATTTGCCTTGCTTTACCAATTGATCTCTAGGAATAAAAACTGAAATAAAGCATAATGAACATACATAATTTTGTAAGAATTTTCCAGTATTTATTACAGTATTATTATTATGTCAAACTCATTTAAAGACAAAGAGCGCATATTACTGCACTGTCACCAAGCTCGTTTTTGAAGAATAAAATTATGAAGAATAAAAAGGCAGTTATGTTGTAAACGTTAACAATTTTCAGTATGCAAATACTTTTATTAAAAAACAAAACAGTATAAATACGGTATATGTCTTTCAGAGAACACCAGAAAAAGATACATTCTCTTTAAAAATTCTATTGACCAAAAAGTGATACAACACAATGTAAATGTTTCAAACTCACAAAATAACATCATGAAGGCATGCATGTCAAGTGTGCAATATCATCTATAAAACTCTATCAGCACATCATCAAATAAACACTGATTGTCCGAACAATGGAAGAAAGATAAAGTGTTCAGGAAAACAAACACCTGCTACATAAAAATGCAGAAATATACCTTTAACAATAACATCATTCACTTCATGACTGGAACTAGGGGATGGCTGTGTATGAATATGTCCTTTACTAAAACTCCCGATGAGAACTGATGCTTTTTTTATGATAAAAGCACCAGAAGTACAGTTTACTGTATGACGCTTGAAAAAGAGAACACAATGCTTTATCAATATGATAAATACTATTTTTAACTATTGTTATCATCACTGGTTCTGTATACAGTACAGTATATGGGTTGCTGGAAGGTCACAATGTATTCATTATAAGCTTAATTAAAACAAAGTTACATCTTCTGCAAAAATCAAACCACTGCAAAGTCTTAAGTCACTGATCCAGGAACCATTTCTGTCTGTGGGGGGGGGGGGGGGGATAAAGAGTTTTAGAGGTGAGTCCTTGTGCATGATGGAGAACTACAGTGTTATCTGCAAACAATCCTGGAAGACAGAAAGGAAGGAAATATTATTTCTTTACATGCAACATTACTGTGTTTTTTTTAGACCATGAAAGCATCCTCTGCAAAGATGCTGTATAATTAATTGTTAAATGCATCCATTTTATAAAAGCAAGTCATTAATAGCAATTTCTAGTCATGGAGATCACGTATAGTGGGAACATGAACTGATGGGGCTTATTTGAAGTAATTTAATGAGAAGCCAATGAACAATATAAACTTTCTGACTGTGTGATTTTCCAATATTGTGACAGTGTCAGATAAGATTGTCCAGGGGCTTGTACAATATCATACAAGTGTTAAATTGAATTAGTGAATTATTAAGACTTTGATGTGCGACTGTATTTAGGGATCATTTTAAAGACTTTTCCCCTTTCCAAATACCCACACTTGAGGTCCCTTGAGAGTGTGTGTACGTGACAGTGCATGCACAAGACTGTCCCCGGTCTTAATAATGCCAAAGCACAGCATCCTTAACACAAACTAAACCTCTCCAATACTGCTCCGGAGCGCTTTACAACGCTTAGTGTATCCCATCATGCATCATGTTTTGGAATTAATCGTGAGACTTTTTGCAGAGATCTCACAGGAGGTCACGCAAACCTTTCCAATGTATGTGAAATATTAATAATAATAATTAGATATTGAGAATAATTTCTTGGTGCACAGAAAAGTATATTTATTTTGTACATCATTTGTAACTTCTTTTTATCACTTAATTAGAAGCACCACAAATTAAATTGTCATCTTTAATAGGGACTATTGGAAAAACATTTAGAAGTTTATTTTAAAATGCAAAGTTGAAACAAACTTTGTCATGTTAAGATCGACACACACTTGGGATCTTCATGCTCACTTGGGCCAAATAAAGGAAATGTGCAAAGATGGCAAGTGTGGGTGTTTGGACCGTACAACAGTTTAAGAAACAACAGATGCTGTGCAAATGATAACAGCAGGAATGTTTGATAAAAGGAACAAACTATCACAGTCACAGACCAACCTGCCTCTGCAGCTTTCTGTCTTCTCCATTTCTGAAGGAATACCTCTCCACAAACACGACTGGGCTGACTGCTTCCTTTACGTCTTTTCAGCTAAAAAATAAATACAAGGGGAGAGAAAATAAAACAGAATTATATACAGAATGTTAATAGTGATCTGTGAGCAAAATATTTAAGATATAAACTAATATGAATGAACTGCAAGATGGGAAAAATGTGTTTTTTTTTTTTTTGATTTACATTAAAAAGGTATTACAAGCATGGTACAGTAAATGTGATTACTGTGAAATATGTCATATAAAAGCACATTTAAACACTATCATTACAGTGGTACAACTATAATTATTTTGGTGATTATTGTGCTATCACGAAACCATAGTAAAACTACAGTTACTGTGGTAAAAAACATGGTAAATGTCTTGTTTACTGGGTTTGACCTACTATTGTAGGTGTCATGGTTACCATGATTTTACTACAAATACAACTTCCATCTTTGAACCTGAAATGAATATAAAACGGATCCCAGGTCTATGGCACGTCACGTGACAGATAGAGTTTAATCACCCCAGTTAGCAGCTGTGTTCATTTAGTTAAACACAATGAAACTCAAAGACAGCCTCGGATGACCGATATAATACAGAGAGTAAACATAAGGCGCTCATCTGATTAATAAAGAAGACAGAATACATTTTATAACAGGCATTAAAAGAGCATATTTACTACTACTCACCCCACCTGCGGCTCTTATAAACTGATGGCAAGTATCGCGATGTGTGCTGAATGAGACTTCTTGAACGTGATTTCATAGCGATAAACATCTCATGTCAGTGACGCTAGAGGCTCTTGACCAGCCTTCAGTTTTTGACGCTTTGGGAGTGAATGGGTTGATGCAAAGCGCGTGATGCGCGTGGTGGGAGCGGCGGCGCTGTAGTATATTATTTATGTATTATTATTATTTAGGTCTCTTTCGGTTATTATTTCGAAGCTGTGTTGATTTGCTGTTTATTGATATTTTTAAAACTATAAGGCTACATCTATCAACATTTATTTAGATGTTATCATTGTATTGATTCATTTCTTTATTTTAATTATATTATTTCGGTCTTATTACCGGTGAAATATTACAGTAAGCCAGAACACGGGCCGAGCGGGGCTCATTCTAAGCCCATTAGCCACAATCCAACGCGGACATTCATATCGCAGAATCTGACAGCGATCAGCGGCTCATCAGCAATAGCATTTTTAAGCAGCCTTTACAATAACCTTAATAAAAACTTTAAACTTTAGAGTCTAAAGTAAAAAAAAAAAAAAAAAAAAAGATCTCTGCTAGTTTATTTATTTATTCTTTTTATTTAAACTATATTGTTTCTAAATGTGAAAATGTGTTACAGTTATGTGTCAAGGACTTGATATTGAATTCTGTAATTTAAAAAAAAATCTAGGCCTATGAAAAAAATAAAAATCAATAAAAAAAATTAAAAAAAGAACCATTGCGCATTTTACAGCCAAAAAAGTTTTAATGTGTGTTTTTGTCACCAGCAATACAGTATGTTGCTCAGTTTTGTTACAGTAAGTTAAGCTCCGATTTAAAAAAAAAAAGTTTCAGTAAGTTTCTTCTGTTGTCCTGTGGGGGAAAAAAATTAATTAATCAGAAAGTATCGTGCTGATGCACGAAAGATGCCTCCAATTGAAATGCATTAGTTTAAAAAAACGTGCTGCAATCACGAAAATAACGAAATAAACGTGTCCATGCCACGAATAAATAGATTAAATTACGTGCCCAAATCACGAACTGCCGTGAGACTGCATCCGTGTGTGGACCACGGAAGATGAGTGTCATTGACTTGCGTTAGAGTTATCCGTGATCTCAGCAAAGACTCCGTGCTCGTATCACAGATTTTAGTTAGGCTAACAGAATCAAAGTGAATTTTTATGATGGCAGGACAATGCAATAACTACAATAACTGTCTGGTTAACGTCATTATGGCATTGGAAAAGAAACAAATACTTCAAATGTTGCGTTTCCAAATGAGAAAGCACGTCCGTTGAGCGAGTTCTGTACTCCGTCATTGAAACGGGTATCCGTGTGTGGACCACGGAAGGTCAGTGTCATTGACTTGCGTTGGAGATATATCCGTGGCCGCGTCACGGAATTTGGGGCAATTCCGTGATGATTTCACAGATTTTGAGTTAAGGGCCCGTGGACATTTCACGGAATTCTGTGAGACCAGGTTGGCCATCACAGAACCAGTCACTGAGGTGGAAAAATTTATTTTCCATTCACGAATGCGCGTTCTTCTGGCCAGAGTCAGTTTCTCCGGGCGCGGTCATCAGCTGACAGGTCCTCCACCAGCTTCAAGTTGTTGTCTTTCAAGAAGGTTGACTTCTTGGCAGAACGCCAGATAGCATCACGGTAAATCCTGGATGTAAATTGTATAATGACTCCTCTGAGTTGGTTGTTGCTTGGTTTCATGGGGCCGAGATACCGTGTCAACAACTTCTAGAAGTTTATCTTTTGCCCCCGGTAAAACAGACTGAAAGACCTGGATAACTTCTTGCCGCACGTCTCGGCTAGGCCGTAAAGTTTAAGATTCCAACGCTTTCAGAGCGCTTTTCATCTATACGTTCAGATTTGATATATGAGGACTTTTTTTGCCCATCTGCTCTAATATTCGTGTAACTTATTGTTTTCTTTGACTGTTCTGTATTACTATAATTTTCAACCTTTCAAAGCATTACAATATTAGTAGAAAACGAGATATGGGACATTCATTGATTTAGAAGACACTTTTTTATGATAAGAAAAAAAAAATTAAAGGTCAGTTCTTAAAGAAGACATCCCATACTATATCTATACCTCACATAAAACCATTTTACTGGAGCCTTTTCGAGATATAGGATAATATTACACTTTACAAGTCTATTAAGATCCCATTTCTGTCACGGTTCATGAATCGGCTGTCTCACACTGAGGTGTCTGTATGAGTGTAATTGTGTGGGTGTGGTTACTCGTTGTGTTGATTAGTGTCACCAGCTGTCGTTGATTTCACCTCCATATATATATCAGTAAATTCCCTCTCTCATTGTCAGATCGTTGTGGTTGTTCCCTGGTGTGCGTCCTGTTCTTTGTGTCTCGTCAAGCCCAGTTCTCTGTTGGATTTCGTCAGTTCTTCGTGTCGTTTGTATTTCGTCAGGTCCTCGTGTCGTCTGGATGTTCCACGGTTCCTGGGTTTCTCTTCACGCTCTTCACCGCACCACCACCGGATCGCCATCTCGTCCCTGCTTCACCACCACCACCTGATTGTTTGTCCCCGGCCTTTGTCTTCACTCTGACTCTCATTAGTATTATTAAACTTGTTAACTTGCATCTTGCATCCTCTCATTATTCATCACAATTTCTAACAAGTAGAAAAAAACAATGGTCAGTTCTTATAAGGGACATCGCATACTATATGCAAACTTCATATCAAACCATTCTACTGCAGCATTTTGGAGATATTGGACATTATTACACTTTAAAGGGCTATAAAAAATCCAATGTCTAATAAGTAGAAAAAACAATAGATAGTTCTTATAAGGGACGTCCCATACCATATGCACACCTCATATCAAACCATTGTACTACAGCATTTTTGAGATATGGGACATTATTACACTTTAAAGGGTTATAAAGACCACATTTCTGATAAGTATAAAAAACAATGGTCAGTTTATTAATGGGACCTCCCAAAATGTATGCTCACCTCATATCAAACCATTTTACTGCAGCATTTTCAAGATATGGCACATTATTACACTTTAAAGGGCTATAAAGACCCCATTTCTAATAAGTAGAAAAAAACAATGGTCAGTTCTTAGCGGGGACGTCCCATACTATATGCACACTTCATATGAAATCATTTTACTGCAGCATTTTTGAGATATGGGTCCAAATGGTGATTTAGAGGGCTATAAAGACACCATTTCTAAAAAGTAGAAAAAAACAATGGTCAATTCCTATAAGGGACATCCCATACTATATGCACACTTCATATCAAACCATTTTACTGCAGCATTTTTGAGATATGGTTCCAAATGGTAATTTAGAGGGCTATAAAGACACCATTTCTAATAAGTAGAAAAAAACAATGGTCCGTTCCTATAAGGGATATCCCATACAATATGCAGACCGCATATCAAACCATTTCATTGCAGCTTTTTTTAGATATGGGACTATATGGTGTTTAGGGGGCTATAAAGACCCCATTTCTAATAAGTAGAAAAAAACAATGGTCCGTTCCTATAAGGGACATCCCATACAATATGCAAACCTCATATCAAACCATTTCACTGCAGCGTTTTTGAGATATGGGTCCATATGGCGATTTAGAGGGCTATAAAGACCCCTGTAGCGGAGTACAAAACTTCGTATCCACAGGAAGGAGGAGGCGGGAACCGGCCGTCAATCAAATGAAGCTTTTAATAACAAAATAACACTGCGACAGCCCTTCACGGACGACTGTCGCGTACAAACAAAAACCAAACACAAACTAAAATCCTGGCCTGGCCCTCTCTCGTCCTTCACTGTCGTCGCTCATCTTTTGTATCCTTCCATCTCCTCCGTGGGACGCGAGACCGGTGAGTGGAGCAGGCGTCGCACATTTCCAATCACTCCACTGGCCTCGTTCCGATCTCACGGCTCTCGGCCCCGCCCCACTCATCACAACCCCATTTCTAATAAGTATAAAAAAACAAAAGGTCAGTTCATATAAGGGCCGTCCCATACTATATGCACACCTCATATCAAACCATTTTACTGCAGCATTTTTGAGATATGGGTCCAAATGGTGATTTAGAGGGCTATAAAAGACACCATTTCTAATAAGTAGAAAAAAACAATGGTCCGTTCCTATAAGGGACATCCCATACTATATGCAAACCTCATATCAAACCATTTCACTGCAGCGTTTTTAAGATATGGGTCCATATGGCGATTTAGAGGCCTATAAAGACCACATTTCTAATAAGTAGAAAAAAACTATGGTCAGTTCTTATCAGGGACGTCCCATACTATATGCACACTTCATATAAACCATTTTACTGCAGCATTTTTGAGATATGGGACAATACAATGATTTAGAGGGCTATAAAGACACCATTTCTAATAAGTAGAAAAAACTATAGTCAGTTCTTATCAGGGATGTCCCATACTATATGCACACTTCATTTGAAACCATATTACTACAGCATTTTTGAGATATGGGACCATACAATGATTTAGAGGGCTATAAAGATCCAATTTCTAATAAGTAGAAAAAAAAACAATGGTCAGTTCTTATAAAGGACATACCATACTATATGCACACTTCATATGAAACCATTTTACTGCAGTGTTTTTGAGATATGGGACCATACAAAGATTTAGAGGGCTATAAAGACACGGTTTCGAATAAGTAGAAAAAAACAATGGTGCGTTCCTATAAGGGACATCCCATACTATATGCAAACCTTATATCAAACCATTTCATTGCAGCGTTTTTGAGATATGGGTCCATATGGCGATTTAGAGGGCTATAAAGACCCCTGTAGTGGAGTACAAAACTTCGTATCCACAGGAAGGAGGAGGCGGGAACCGGCCATCAATCAAATGAAGCTTTTAATAACAAAATAAACACAAAACACTGCGACAGCCCTTCACGGACGACTGTCGCGTACAAACAAAAACCAAACACAAACTAAAATCCTGTCCTGGCCCTCTCTCGTCCTTCACTGTCGTCGCTCATCTTTTGTATCCTTCCATCTTCTCTGTGGGACGCGAGACCGGTGAGTGGAGCAGGCGTCGCACATTTCCAATCACTCCACTGGCCTCGTTCCGATCTCAAGGCTCTCGGCCCCGCCCCACTCATCACAACCCCATTTCTAATAAGTAGAAAAAAACAAAGGTCAGTTCATATAAGGGACGTCCCATACTATATGCACACCTCATATCAAACCATTTTACTGCAGCATTTTTGAGATATGGGTCCAAATGGTGATTTAGAGGGCTATAAAAGACCCCATTTCTAATAAGTAGAAAAAAACAATGGTCCGTTCCTATAAGGGACATCCCATACTATATGCAAACCTCATATCAAACCATTTCACTGCAGCGTTTTTAAGATATGGGTCCATATGGCGATTTAGAGGCCTATAAAGCCAACATTTCTAATAAGTAGGAAAAAACAATGGTCAGTTCTTATCAGGGACGTCCCATACTATATGCACACTTCATATAAACCATTTTACTGCAGCATTTTTGAGATATGGGACAATACAATGATTTAGAGGGCTATAAAGACACCATTTCTAATAAGTAGAAAAAAAACTATAGTCAGTTCTTATCAGGGACGTCCCATACTATATGCACACTTCATATGAAACCATTTTACTACAGCATTTTTGAGATATGTGACCATACAATGATTTAGAGGGCTATAAAGATCCAATTTCTAATAAGTAGAAAAAACTATGGTCAGTTCTTATAAAGGACATACCATACTATATGCACACCACATATCAAACCATTTTACTGCAGCATTTTTGAGATATGTGTCCATATGGCAATTTAGAGGGCTATAAAGCCCCATTTCTAATTAGTAGAAAAAAACAATGATCAGTTCCTATAAGGGACGTCCCATACTATATGCAAACCTCATATCAAACCATTTGACCGCAGCTTTTTTTTTAGATATGGGACTATATGGTGCTATAAGGGGCTATAAAGACCCCATTTCTAATAAGTATAAAAAAACAATGGTCAGTTCTTATCAGGGACGTTCCATACTGTATGCACACTTCATATGAAACCATTTTACTGCAGCGTTTTTGAGATATGGGACCATACAATGATTTAGAGGGCTATAAAGACCCCTGTAGTGGAGTACAAAACTTCGTATCCACAGGAAGAAGGAGGCGGGAACCGGCCATCAATCAAATGAAGCTTTTAATAACAAAATAAACACAAAACACTGCGACAGCCCGTCACGGACGACTGTCGCATACAAACAAAAACCAAACACAACCTAAAATCCAGGCTCCTCTTTTGTATCCTTCCATCTCCTCTGTGGGCCGCGGGTCCGGTGAGTGGAGCAGGCGTCGCACATTTCCAATCACTCCACCGGCCTCGTTCCGTTCTCAAGGCTCTCGGCCCCACCCCACTCATCACAACCCCATTTCTAATAAGTATAAAAAAACAAAGGTCAGTTCATATAAGGGATGTCCCATAATATATGCACACCTCATATCAAACCATTTCACTGCAGAATTTTTGAGATATGGGTCCAAATGGTGATTTAGAGGGCTATAAATACACCATTTCTAATAAGTAGAAAAAAACAATGGTCCGTTCCTATAAGGGACATCCCATACTATATGCAAACCTCATATCAAACCATTTCACTGCAGCATTTTTAAGATATGGGTCCATATGGCAATTTAGAGGGCTATAAAGACCACATTTCTAATAAGTAGAAAAAAAACAAAGGTCAACTCCTATAAGGGATGTCCCATACTATATGCACACCTCATATCAAACAATTTTACTGCAGCATTTTTGAGATAAGGGTCCATATGGCGATTTAGAGGGCTATAAAGACCCCATTTCTAATAAGTAGAAAAAAACAAAGGTCAGCTCCTATAAGGGATGTCCCATACTATATGCACACCTCATATCAAACAATTTTACTGCAGCATTTTTGAGATATGGGTCCATATGGCGATTTAGAGGGCTATAAAGACCACATTTCTAATAAGTAAAAAAAAACAACAAAGGTCAGTTCCTATAAGGGACGTCCCATACTATATGCACACCTCATATCAAACCCTTTTACTGCAGCATTTTTGAGATATGGGTCCAAATGGTGATTTAGAGGGCTATAAAGACCACATTTCTAATAAGTAAAAAACAAAAACAAAGGTCAGTTCCTATAAGTGACGTCCCATACTATATGCACACCTCATATCAAACCATTTTACAGCAGCATGTTTGAGATATGGGTCCATATAGCAATTTAGAGGGCTATAAAGACCCAATTTCTAATAAGTAGAAAAAAAGAATGGTCCGTCCCTATAAGGGACATCCCATACTATATGCACACCTCATATCAAACCATTTTACTGCAGCATTTTTGAGATATGGGTCCAAATGTTGATTTAGAGGGCTATAAAGACACCATTTCTAATAAGTAGAAAAAAACAATTGTCAGTTCTTATCAGTGACGTCCCATACTATATGCACACCTCATATCAAACCATTTTACTGCTGCATTTTTAGATATGGGACTATATGGTGATTTATTGGGCTATAAATATCCCATGTCGCTCCCACTTTATATTAAGTGTCCCTAATACCTGTGTATATACAAAGTAACTACATGTGTACATAGTATATAACACACTGTAAGTACAAATTGTTATATAGTATCTACAGCTGTAATATTTTTGTAACAACCCTCAGAATGGTTTGTGCAAGTACAAATGTATAACAGGACATGTAAAACTACATTTTGTAACAACAATATGTATAAGAGTAATTTGAACCATTTGATCCAGGGGGAGGAGATGGGTAGGTTTAGGGTTCGGTAAAGTGGGAGGAGTTGGTGCACCACTGTAATACCAGTGTACTTACATGGTAACTCCTCAGGAACTGTCGACTTAAATTAAAGTGCAACATTGTGGATACCAACCATATTTTATATGTAAAGCCTAATTTACTGGCCACTGCAGTGTAACATAGGAGTAATTGCATAATAAATTGAATATTGCTGTTAGTCCTGTTACACACCTTATATAAAAACAATTTACTTTAGCATTTTGCAGAAATGTTAATTTATTCTATTTCAGAGGCCTAGAAAGACCCCATTTCTAATAAGTAGAGGAAACCAATGATCAGTTAGTACATGGGACATCCCACAAGCACACCTTATATAAAACTATTTTACTGAAGCATTTGGTGTATAAAGACATTTTACCATAGCAATTTGGAGTTAAAAATCAAGAAAATCCTCAGAAACTCCAGTTTTGAGAACTATTTCAAATAATTTTAAAGAAAAGACCATTCCTTCTAAAGTTCCTCCTACATTTTCAGCAAACCTAATGTGAAGTCTGTGTACTGTGGCAGTTTGTAGAAGCATGCATTCATATAGAACAAAACACTCAAAGACGTTTTAATATTTCCTCATTTTTTGCAACCTATAGAAATGTTTTTTTTAAATAAGTAGAAAAAATAATGGCCTTTTCTTACAAAGTACCTCATATTCTATCAATTCTATTCTATTAATAGGCTACTATTTAAAAACCATTAATTCGAAATACTACCAAATAAACCAAAAAAAAAAAAAAAGTCCGGCTCTTCAATCTTCCCCCGCCCATCGAGTGCTTGATGTGCGTCAGAAACAGAGCGCGCGCGATCAATTGTTGGTAATTTGTTGTGTAGCGTGCCCGACGCCGCATCCAATGTAGACAGCACTGCTTTTGTTAACACACAGCTCGTAGAAACGGGCCTGGCAGCTCGCGCCAGTTCTAGACACGGTGAAAGTTTCCTGATTGTGACGGAAGGCCGAATTTACATGACACATTATAAATGAGCATAGTCTGCGATAGATACAGTGCCAAAAAGAAGAGAAGAGGATAAAGACAGAGGTAAAGAGACATAGTGAATGAACAGTTTATTGCATAGGAGTAAGATACTATAATTTCATGGCAGTTATTTTTACCTTAAACTTAATGTTAGAAGTTGCTCTGAGTTCTGAGTCCCCAGACTGTGATTTTGTACAATCATGTCAGTTTTAAGAGCATTTTTTATTATCACTTTTTTATTAATGTTTTACTCTACAGTTGTGCAGTTTTGGGGGGATACAGTACAGGCCAAAAGTTTGGAAACATTACTATTTTTAATGTTTTTGAAAGAAGTTTCTTCTGCTCATCAAGCCTGCATTTATTTGATCAAAAATACAGAAAAAAGTAATATTGTGATATATTATTACAATTTAAAATAATTTGTTTTCAATTTTTTATACTTTAAATTATCATTTATTTCTGTGATGCAAAGCTGAATTTTCAGCATCATTTCTCCATTCTTCAGTGTCACATGTGACATCCGGTCTATCACATGATCCTTTAGAAATCATTCTAATATGATGATTTATTATGAGTGTTGGAAACAGTTCTGCTGTAATGTGTGTGTGTGTGTGTGTGTGTATATATATATATATATATATATATATATATATATATATATATATATATATATATATATATGCTAAATCATGAACACAATGATAGGGTGAAATGGGCTGTGATGCATGGGGCGCCAGGTAAAATCTTGCCTAGGGCAGCAAATTGGTCAGGGCCGGCCCTGTATATATATACATACATACATAATTTACATATACATACATAATTTAATTACTTATGTAATTAAATAGCATTTTGTTGTATTAGAATACATGTTACTCCAAACTGCCACAGTACACAGATTTCATTTTAGCTGTGCTAATAGAGTAGGAGGTGCCTTGCATGAAATGGGCATCGTTTTCCTCTACTTTTATAAGCTGACATTTCTACATGTCTCAAAGTTATGCAAAGTCTCAAAACCGACTCTGAATGCATGCAATTCCAGATTGGTAAACTAATTTTTTTTTTATAATAGGTGGACATATTAGGTGATGTCCCTTATGACAATACAGAACAGTCAAAGAAAACAATAAGTTACACGAATATTAGAGCAGATGGGCAAAAAAAAGCTCATCATATATCAAATCTGAACGTATAGATGAAAAGTGCTCTGAAAGCACGTTCCCTCTCTGTTGTTCCTGCTATTACCGTAATTATAGTAATATACGCGCATTTACATTTCACTCGTGACTGGCTTGACGGTGTTTTTCTGAAGTGCGGCTGGCTTGACCGCAGTTCTCCTGTGCTTCGGCGTTTGTCTGACATTTCTTGACTTGCGTTTCCATATTGGCAACTCTGTCTTTCATGTCATTTATCTCGGCACAGATCGCATCAAAAGACTCTTTCACAGCTGTGATATGTTTAGTGTTCTCTTGAACAGCCTTTTTCATCTCGGAGATCACTATGGAGTTGCCGCTAACCATTTTTTCGAGAGTATCTGACCTCGAGTTGATCAACTTGGTAAGCGACGAGAGTTGGGAGAGAACGGTAGATGCTTCTGTGTCCATAACTTTTCTTAGCTTACCAGCAGGAGAGGCACATGGTGTGATAGGGAGAGAAGGAAAGTCTTCTTCCATGAGGACATGTTGGGATGGGTCGGAAGTTGCTCCCAAATAGTCATGCATTGAGTCGATAAGAGTATTTTTAGCGTCAGCAGGCTTATCAGGAGTGGAAGTTGGCTTTGCTGGTTGGCTAACATTAGCAGGCTTGCTAACAGAGCCGGTATTAGCTAGCGACTTCTTGGGTTCAGTCTTTCTCTTCTCTGGTTTGGTCCGTGGACAACAGCCAAAAGTTGCAGTGAGCAGTAATTCTCAAAAAAACTCAATAAAGTATACGTTCACCCAATTCAATATAATTATAACAGCTAGGTTTGCAGAGCTCAACCAGAAATGTCTGCTCAGAGCGCCATCTTGTCCACTCTTGAACGCTAGCACAGCTGATCAAACAGCGACCACGGCGGCTAACGTAATGTCTCATTCCCGCCTCTCAGGGAACCGAGGTTACGATAGTAACCGGAGACGTTCCCTCTCGAGGCGGTAACTCAACATTACATCAGCTAAGACGTATATGGGAACTGTATAAAATCCCGCCGTGAGAGCAGTGAAGATAAGCCCTGAACGGAGTCAATCACCCCCACACATAAGCAGGACAGTTCTAGCCAAAGGCCGTGTCGCTAAGAGTGCTTGCATCTGATAGGTGGAACTAAACCAATGAGACATCTGCTCCGACCCTAACAAAATTTGCATAACTTCAAGCAATAAATCGAAGTCTGCACTAACCAGGGCAGACACAACGCAATAAGCACTCAAGCATGAGAATTAAACAGAGTCGACGGCGTTTGCGGTGACTACTGCATAAACCATATAAACCATAACACAGAGTTAGCAGCCATGGTAACTACTGTATAGCTGGTTATAACAGAATTAATAAAACTTAACTCACCGAAAGTACATGTGATGCTACAGAGGGTACATCCAGCTTGTAAAACCTGGCGATTGTGTTAAGGGAAGACCAGCCAGCAGCAAAACATAAATACTGGACAGACATACCTCTAGACCAGGCCCATCAGGAAACATTTATATTGTCCTCGCAGAATGAGCTCTGATGTTGAGGGGATAATCCTTCCCCTGGCATTCGATAGCGTCCACGATCCAGTGAGAAAGTCTCTATTTAGAAACAGCACGTCCGAATAACGAAAGGCAGCCGAGCGATCCATATACATCCGTAAAACCCTAACAGGGTCCCGGTGCTCTGAGCATCAGCGTCACGCGAGGCTGACGGCTTAACAGATAAGGCGGGCAGGGAAACAAAACGGTGTATTGAGTGACTTCGGAACGAAACCCAGTCTCGGCCGGAGAGTGACATTATAGTCGCCAGGTCTCCAAGGCGCTTCGCCGAGGCGAGAGCAAGAAGCAAAGCAGACTTCAGGGAAGCTCCTTAACTGCAATCGAAGCTAAGGGCTCGAACGGTAGTAAGAGATAGAGCCCTCAAAACTAGAGCTAAATCCCACAGCGGCACGGAGGGCGGCCATGAAGTACACAATCTCCTTGCTCCCCTGAGAAAACTGATTACAAGAGCATGCTTACCGATCGTTTGCCCGTCAACCGGGGAACGAAAAGCGGCAATAGCGGTGTCACAGTGTCTGGGTTGTGTCCCTGGGTTTCCACTAGATGTCCTCCTTTCTCACGGTGTCTGTCACCTTATCACTTCCTGTTCCCTTATTTGGTCACCTTCCTCCTGTTTAGTAATTGATTGTTCCCCACCTGTCTCCTGTTCCCTCATTATCCTTCTGTGTATTTATACCAGGTCTGTCTGAGTCTGTGTTACGGAGTCCTTGTTTAATGTTGAAAGTTAATTCTTGTCGGTCGCTTCTTGCCTTGCCTTGTCTTCGTGTCTTGTTTATGTTGGATTTGGATATTCTGGTTTTGACCCTGCCTGGACTGTTTACCCCTTTGGATTACCCTTTAATAAATGACTTACCTGCAATTGGTTCCCTCTCCGTGTTTTCTGTAACACCGATCGTGACAGAAGGACTCCGTCACACTAGGAACCAGCGGTATGTCATTTTTCCATTCCCCAGCCAAGATGGCGGAGCGGTGAACCAAGTATCTTAGGTTGACCGCCCTCCGCCAAGAGGGAAAGGAAGTGGGTGCCCTGGCTCAGGTGTTCTGGTCCCTGGCCGAGGGCATGAGCTACAACGATGCGGCCCTTAAAGACTATTTCAATGGCGGGCTGGATGATCCAGTGTCTCAGGAGGAGATGGCGCAGTTAGAGACACTGGAATTCTGGGAATTTGTGCACTACCTGCAGCATCGGCTTCGGTGGGATGCCCCAGCCACTCCTGTCTCTTCCGGCGGGGTGGTCATCAGCCCAGCACCACTGCCCAGGATGGCTACCAGCCAAGCGCCACAGCACAAGATGGCCGCTCACCCAGCGCCAATGCCCAAATTGGCCGCCAGTCCAGCGCCACAACCCAAGATGGCCGGCAGCCTAGCGCCACAGCCCAAGATGGCCGTCAGTCCAGCGCCACAGCACAAGATGGCTGTCAGCCCAGCGCCACAGCACAAGATGGCCGCCTGTCCCGAGTCATGGCCCAAGATGGCTGCTGGCCCAGCGCCAATGCCCAAATTGGCCACCGGTCCAGCGCCACAGCACCAGATGGTCGCCAGCCCAGCACCACATCACAAGATGGCCGCCTGTCCAGAGTCATGGCCCAAGATGGCTGCTGGCCCAGCGACGCTGCACAGGATGACAGTCACGGCTGACCCTCTGGAGTCGAGTCAGGTTCCAGTGAACTCTCCAGAGTCGAGTCAGGTTCCAGTGGACTCTCCAGAGTCGAGTCAGGTTCCAGTGAACTCTCCAGAGTCGAGTCAGGTTCCAGTGAACTCTCCAGAGTCGAGTCAGGTTCCAGTGGACTCTCCAGAGTCGAGTCAGGTTTCAGTGGACTCTCCAGAGTCGAGTCAGGTTCCAGTGGACTCTCCAGAGTCGAGTCAGGTTCCAGTGGACTCTCCAGAGTCGAGTCAGGTTCCAGTGAACTCTCCAGAGTCGAGTCAGGTGTTCGTGGACCCTTCAGAGTCAGGGCTAGTCACCGCTGACCTTCCAGAGTCAGGGCTAGTCACTGCGGTCCCTCCAGAGTCAGGACTAATCACTGCTGACCTTCTAGAGTCAGGGCTAGTCACTGCTGACCTTCCAGAGCCAGGGCTAGTCACTGCTGACCTTCCAGAGCCAGGGCTAGTCACTGCTGACCTTCCAGAGCCAGGGCTAGTCACTGCTAACCTTCCAGAGCCAGGGCTAGACACTGATGATCTTCCAGAGTCAGGGCTAGTCACCGCTGATCTTCCAGAGTCAGGGCTAGTCACCGCTGACCTTCCAGAGTCAGGGCTAGTCACTGATGTCCTTCCAGAGCCAGGGCTAGGTACCATGGACTTTCCAGAGACTAGGCTGGTCGTCGTTGACCTTTCAGAGTCAAGTCAAGTCACTGGTGATTTTCAAGGACTGAGTCAAGTAACTGGTGATTTTCAAGGACTGAGTCAAGTCTCTGGTGATTTTCAAGGATTGAGTCAAGTCACCGGTGATCTTCATGAACAAAGGCAAGTCACCTCTGATCTTCATGAACAAAGGCAAGTCACCATTGATCTTCATGAGCAAATACAAGTCACCAATGATCTTCATGTACAAATACAAGTCACCAATGATCTTCATGAGCAGTGTCAGGCCAGCACCAATCTTCTGGAGTCCAGTAAGGACACCAGGGGATTACCAGAGTTTCGTCGGGACACTAGGGGTTTACCAGAGTTTAGTCGTCCCGTTGGTCCGGCCGCACGGAGGTCTGCTCCGCCTTGGGGGGCTCTGGTCCTGACCACATGGCTGTGGTGGTTTTCTGCCCCGCCCTGGGGGCCTTCCGCCCTGACCACACGGTTGTGGTGGTCTTCCGCTCTGCCCTGGAGGACTCTGGCTTTGACCACAAGGACGTGGTGGTCTTTCGCTCCGCCCTGGGGGGCTTCCGTCCTGACCACACGGTTGTGGTGGTCTTCTGCTCCACCCTGGGGGGCTTCCGCCCTGACCACATGGCTGTGGTGGTCTTCTGCTCCGCCCTGGTGGGCGCCACACGATGTCCTTCATGGACTTCTGTTTTGTGTTTCTTGGTTTCTGTTATGTTTCTGTCTGTTCCCCTCAGTGAGTCTGGCCCTCCGTCCCTCCCCCTTAGCCTCCACCTGTCCGCCTCCCTTCTGGTCTGTTTTGTGTCTGTCGTGGAGCGTCTGGGAGCCGCTCCGTAGAGGGGGGGTTCTGTCACAGTGTCTGGGTTGTGTCCCTGGGTTTCCACTAGATGTCCACTAGAGGCCATTATAGTCATGGGTTGTGGCTCAGCACTGCTATGAGACAGGGCAAGTGACACAGTGTTGAGTGTAAGAGAAAGAAAAAGCTCTTTTGTTGATTGTGTACATGCTTCTATTGTGGAACTCACACAAACAGCATTTAAACACACATAGCAATTGTCGCCCGAAGGAACATGGGAGACATGATGCATTTGAACATGCCGCTTGGGGGCGGGGCCTCCTGCGCACTCACTCTTTCACTTTATCGGTCAGTCAGGGAGACGGCTCGGTGGCCAAGGATGACACGCTTGCTCTCTCGCGGCGCGGGGTCCTCAACTGACCCTGACGTTTCCTCCCAGGCTCTTACCACTGCTGGTTTCGGCCGAAACGAGCGTCCGGTTCAGAGTGGGGTGCCACGGTGGGCTGTTTTAGCTGGTCTTAGAGCCTGACGAGGTGCAGAAGAGTGGAACCTTGCAGATGATGACTGGAGTAAGCAACGGGGCATCACGTGGCTCATCGCCTTGACGCGCTTTCTGGGTGCGCGCCGATTGGGGTTCAGCCCACGACTTCACCACGAGCTCTTGCATGCCTCAATGCCGTCTGGCAGCAGCTCGACTGGAGGAGCCACGAGTCCCAGCTCCGTGACGGCCTTTCCGAGGACCCCGACGAGCTCCTCCTGGAGGTCTGCAGGGCCCTCTTGGTCGGAGCCGTTCCACTGAGAGGCCCAAACCTTTTCCGACGTTGAAAGCGACATGGAGTCGTTTTCCTCGCCAGCTCTGAAGAGGACGAAGTTAGCGGGGCGGAAGCTATCGTCCACCACGCCGACGTCAAACTCGTCTTCAGGCGGGGGAGGGCCCACCAGCGGCTCGCTGGCGGCAGTGGGCCTCATTCCCGCTGTTTTCCGAGCCACTCTGGCTCTGAGGGCGCGCACTGGCAGCTTGGTACAGTGGGCACACATGTGGTCCGTGTGAGGCTCCCAGGCAGATCACACGGAACTGGTGAAGGTCCGAATCTAGCATTAGCAGCCATCGGATGCGGAGAGAAAAAAACAGGGTGAGTAGTCCTCTATTGCAACTTCCACGATGACTTAAATAAGACTTCTAGCGTGAAGAAAGAGATTCTGACGTAATTTTCGCACCCATGCATTTTATACTGCCCGCTGACCTGTCAGTATTTGCATGCTTCGCGTCAATTGGCCAGCTGCCCCACGCTGGCGTTAGCCAATAAGATTTCAGCGAAAGTGGAGAAGGGAGGAGTTCCCATACACGTCTTAGCTGACGTAATGTTAAGTTACCGCCTCGAGAGGGAACTCACTCTGCATTATTAATAACACTCTGCATTATTAATAACACAAAGTGATTTCTATTGATTGCAAAATGTTTTGTTGTTGCACTGCTTCTCTTCTTCTTCTCTTCTTCTGCTGCTGCTGCTGGAGACGCGAGAACTGCAGCGCCGCCGCATGGCGGAAGGACTGACTGCAGGTCTAGTGCTTTAAAAACTCCTCGCAATACATCTCTGCATGTATGCTCTTTTTATTGCATTAATTCTGGGGCATACAAATAGATCAGATTAAATAAAAAAGGCTGTATTTTTTTCTAAACATTTAATAAACTAAATATATAGAATCAAAATCCCTAGGAGTCAAACTCTCTAACCACTAGGCCACGACTTCCCCCCTGATATATATCAGGGTTTCCACAAAATATTAAACATTAAGTATTTTCAATTCAGCATATTAGAATGATTTCTGAAGGATCATGTGACACGAGCAATGAAGCTGAAAATGCAGCTTTGCATCACAGGAGTAAATTATGTTTTCAAAATATATTCAAATGGGCTCTTTTTAAGACTGAAGTAATGATGCTGTTATAATTTGCTTGTTCTTATATTTTATCCATTATAACATTTAAACTACAGTAAAAATTTTCTCTAGTTTGAACTATAAGTGTAGGTTGTATTCAGCAGTGTATACAAGCATTTGGTGTAATGGGCGACTTGTTCGACTTCCAAAACGATCATTTTTAAAAACAAATTGGCCTGTTTAGCAGGAGCATCTGTAATCTTTACAGCCCAAATGTTGGTGTTGTCTTTACAATTAAACCTGCTTCTCTGAAGCAACTGGCAGATGTTCTTATACACAATATTCAAGTAGTGGAATTTAAAAGCTATTTACTGTGTGTTTACATTATTTTAATATTTATTTAAATTTGTACATTATTTTGTCCAACCTCTATGTGTGTGTGTGTGTGTGTGTGTGTGTGTGTGTGTATGTTTGTGTGTGTGTGTATTTGGACTCAAAGACTTATTAAAGCAATTAAATGTCACGCTCTGTGCACAAACTACTTTTTGGACTCTGTCCTTGAGCGTGCATTTGGTACTCTTGCCTTTGAATACAGAGTTCATGTTGTGAAATCCCTCGACTTTTGATCTCTTACTTCAAAGTGTCTGTGCATCAGTGCACGTCTTTGTATTCATCATGCAGGAAGTTTATCAATGGCCTGACTGCTCAAACCCACGTCTAGTCTGTCTGCCAAAATGATTTCATCAACTGCTGTTGATATAATTCTCCCCCACCAGCACTTGTTTGTGACCGATGTCAATGCAAATTAGACAAGTTTGTTAAAGCGATATTCCCCCCCAAAATGACTATTTTGTCATTAATCACTTACCCGCATGTCGTTCCAAATCTGTAAAAGCTTCGTTCGTCCTCGGAACACAATTTAAGATATTTTGGATGAAAACCGGGAGGCTTGTGACTGTCCCATAGACTGCCAACTTACACTGTCAAGGTCTAGAAAAGGATGAAAGACATCGTCAGAATAGTCCATCTGCCATCAATCGTAACATTATGAAGTGACAAGAATACTTTTTGTACACAAATAAAACAAATAAATGACTTTATTCAAAAATTTGTCTCCTCTGTGTCTCTCCACATCAGCGTAGCGCCATTTTGATGAATCTAAGGAGTACACAGGCAGCGTACACTCTTCTGTGTTAGCCTTGCTTGGAGAACTGGCCCCCCAACTGAGCCTGGTTTCTCCCAAGGTTTTTTTCTCCATTCTGTCATCGATGGAGTTTCGGTTCCTTGCCGCTGTCACCTCTGGCTTGCTTAGTTGGGGTCACTTCATCTACAGCGATATCGTTGACTTGATTGCAAATGAATGTACAGACACTATTTAACTGAACATCACTGAATTCAATGATGAACTGCCTTTAACTGTTATTTTGCATTATTGACACACTGTTTTCCTAATGAATGTTGTTCAGTTGCTTTGATGCAATGTATTTTGTTTAAAGCGCTATATAAATAAAGGTGACTTGACTCAAGCCTCCTGTTTTCATCCAAAATATAATCATACACAAGTAAATATACTCTGCAACCTTTCTTTAAAAGCCACACTGTTCTATATTCTGGCGCAAAAGTTATTATGTCGCACAATATCATACAGATTTGTTTAATTAAATTGTGAAATTCAAAAAAAAAAAAAGAAGAAGAAGAAGAGCATGCATTTTATAGTTTAAAAGCATCAAATGAATGATTTCATCAATATTCCCCACTGCAGGTACCTCTGCACGTCTAAACACAGTTAATAGAACACTGTGTAAACCTCACACAACTGCTGGCCTTGTATGATGTCATAGCGCTTTCGTCAGGATCCAGAATAGCTTTTTTTGTTATTATATATATATATATATATATATATATATATATATATATATATATATATATATATATACATAAAGAGAATTATTGTCACTGTGTCTTCTTTCGCATTCAATATAAAGTACATGCATTGTATGCAAAATCATATTGCAGTGCGACATAACCTTTTGTGCCAGAATATACAACAGTGTGGCTTTCACAGAAAGGTTGCAGAGCTATATACTTGTGTATGATTATGAATGCAGAAACGGAAGAACTGAAGAAACCTGAAAATCAACTCTGTTGACTCAGATCCCACGTTTCCAGCCCTGTGCTTCACACTTGATTCGTTGTTTTATGAAGGTTTTGTAAAATCATTTTAAATATGTTACACTAAGGTCAGGGGGTTAAAACTCCTCTTCCAAATTCCACATACGCACATATTCCCGCACACCAATGGTGTTCTTGGAGGTCGAGCACGCCCGTTTGCATCACTTTTGACCTGCCTCTGTTCTCGAATAAATAGAGACTTGTTCGGATCGCTCGGTCCAGATTCACTAAAACCCATCGGCGTCATCGAGAGATCTGTTGCCTAGTTTATACATACTGCTCGCCTAATCCAATCAAGTAAGCATGGCTTTTTAAGTTTTAATTATTTGTGTGTGTGTGTGTGTGTGTGTGTGTGTGTGTGCGTGTCATTATCATGGCATTTACCAAATTAGTATTGATATTTAATTTATATAATCGAATGCTCACGCTGCAGATGTGTCAGTGCAATGATAACGTTAAATATTCAGGTTCTGCTCTTTAATGCAAGTCATAAATCAGTAAGAATATTCCAAATAGTTATTTGAAAGTTTAGAACTGTCTTGGTTGTATGCTGGTAAAATTGTACAGTTTGCTAATTATCTACGGGACGAATGTAGGCTTTGCATTTGCAGTTTTTTATACGTAGGCAAAAGTCTGCGAAAAAGTAGGTATTGCACGAATGTTTGAAACGTTTTGGACTTTTTCTTTGCACATAAAAGCAAGGAAGACTGCAAAATGCTCTGCTCTTGCAGACGACTGAACTTTGTTCAGTGGGAGGAGCCAGTGTGTTTATCTGGACCAGAGTTGCCAGATTGGAAATGTAAATCCCCCCGCCCACCCCAAATTCGCTTTCATTTTACTGGATTCCGAGACCCCCTTATTACTAATAATACTATTTATTAATTTATTTATTAGACTCCTTTTAAAATGGTTAAAATAAATAGTATTGATCAAAAGCATGTCTAATTAATTTAAATCATGAAACATAGATAATTCAACCTCAACCTATTAAAAAGTATAACAAAAATGACGTTTACTGTCTTATGAAATGTTTTTTTTCTCGACTTGTTTATTGTTACCAAATTCTGTGTTATAGCATGTCTAATTATTTTAATGCATAAAAACTACATCCTGTGTCTGCTGTGCTTTGCTGCACTTGCTATATTTTTGACAGACATTACTCAATGGTAACAAGACCACTACCATATTAGGATATTTTAGCTCTTGCGACATTTTCTTATTGCTCAACATTTCACTCCTGCTTTCATCACATAACTAAACTGACCACTTGTGTCTGTTTCATGGGCTCCCGGGTACCTGTCTCCTTTGATCCATATCCTAACCAGATAATCAGATAACCACAGATCACTGCAATTAGTTAATATTCCTTATTTTATTTTTTTTACAATTTTTTTTTCTTTCGAAATTCTTCATTGTGTAATTTTTCTGTTTATGGAATGATAGCATATAACACTTTAATTTATCTTTTGAACATTTCTGAACATTAAACACATTTTTTTTTTTTTTTTTTTTTTGCAAACAAGGGGGATTTGCAATAAAAAATAAAACATGGAAGAAATGTTGTGTGATTATTCCTTATAAATAAAGTTTGAATAATTTTAGTAGTAGTAGTTTTATGTAGCTACATTGTACTGAACAATAGTGGTTATATTTCTGGCAGAAACTATATATTTCTGGTGTTATGTTAAAAAACTCATATAATATAAACATATTATATAATATTATATGCATTATATATATATATATATATATATATATTTATATATATATACATTAAATATATTTAAATAGCATTTTTGCGGCTTAATATTTACAGATAGTCAATATCACGATTTGATTTAAGTGTAGGCTAATGACCTTCTTTTGATTAATTCATCCACATTTTGACAAATTGCATGACATTACGTGTTATACAGAAAGTCAAGACTCCACCTCCGAGTCGTTGTCATCAGGATTCCAGCGTGTTGCCAGATGTTGAATAACCCCATTTAGTGTGTGGAATGAGCCGATTTCGTGACTTTTTTTTTTTTTTGATAAGGTTGACTTTGGGAAAAACACTTTGGGTGAAACAGGTGCGGTTTCTCCATTAGGGTGATTGCGTTTCACATTCACAGAGTGTTACTAAAATAGTCCAATCAGTGTCGAGTCGCATTTGGTGTAGTACCGCCCCTTTTGGGTTGATTTCAGTCAGAATCGCCCTGATGCTCTCATTAATGACTTCCATTCAAAGATCATTTTTTTTTAGAAATGAAACATCAGTGAATCCCGGGAATGGGCTCGCACTGTAATACAAATGAGCTGTGTAATAATATAAGTTGCCTAGTGTAAATGAGCAGTGTAATGAGTTGTGTAAATAGTGATTTATGTGACTTCAGTTATTTTTTATTTTGAAGTCAAATGTTTTTTTGGAAAAGCACACCCTGGCTTCAGTCTTCATTTGCTGCCAAATTGTGTTAATACGCATATTGAAATGAAAAATAAGGAGATTGATAAGATAAGAGATTGATTGTTAGAGTAAGTTTATTTTTTATTTTTATAGGATAATAGTTCAGTTTCCTTTACATCTTTAACTAGTCTTTAATTCATCAATTGAATCGGTGACTTATCCTCATTAATCATGCAAATATTTCCCCCGAGAGAATTGGCAGGAGCCGCCACTGTTCTGAAATTCCGAAATTATAGTACATTATGCAATTTTTTTCATTATTGATCGTATATCATAAAGAGGTCAAAATTATCGGGCAAAGTCTGCAACACTGCTCTGGACTAAAGTTCAGCAGTTTGGCCAAATATTTACAGACAGCAGTGAATGGACCCAGTGATCTGAATAATAGAAGTTCTGTAAATGTGGTATTACTTTTGCTCTTTTCCCAGCATGACACATCAGTTTCCAGCTCTCTCTACGGAGCAGAAGAAGGAGCTTTCCACAATTGCCCAGCGCATTGTGGCTACTGGAAAAGGCATTCTGGCTGCAGATGAGTCCACAGGTAAGAATGTTTGATGTTTTGCATGGGATAAAGTAACAGCTATATATTATATATTATGATAGAATACATAATATGTAATATGTTGCTGAATAGGTACAATAATAGTTTTCATTGCATTTCCTCTATCAGCTTTATGGTTGTAGTAATAATTAATTGTATTTTTGAAGATGTCATGGTAAACTTGCATTCCAGATGTTATGTGTGTTTCATACTCTAGGCACCATGGCAAAGCGTTTTCAGAAGATAAATGTGGAGAACACTGAAGAGAACCGCCGCAGCTTTCGTGACATCTTATTCTCTGTAGACAATTCAGTCTCTGAATATATTGGTGGTGTCATCTTTTTCCATGAAACACTGTACCAGAAATCACACCAGGGAGTTCTGTTTCCAAAAGTCATCAAGGACAAGGGCGTCGTAGTTGGTATTAAGGTGAGATTTCGGCACACTGTTTATGCATTTCTATGCTTGCTATAGAACTAGAAGACCAAAGGACTAGAAGAAGTCTTCTCTCTCCTTTTCTGTGTACATACACTAGGTCATCTCATTTGTTTTGGAATGCAATGTTATAAATAAAAGTATTAATTGTGCTTTTATACCTAAAGGTGGACAAAGGCACAGCAGGACTGGCTGGTACCGATGGAGAGACAACCACTCAGGGTACAATTTTACTTAAATACATATTTAACATGACAGTAATCTATCCTGATTTGTATCCATTTTAAAGGAAGCTATTTTTGTTTGATCCGTTTCACTCAGGACTGGACGGTCTGTCTGAACGCTGTGCCCAGTATAAGAAGGATGGATGTGACTTTGCCAAATGGCGTTGTGTGCTTAAGATCTCTGACAGCTGCCCCTCTGCTCTCTCAATTGCTGAAAACGCCAATGTTCTTGCCAGATATGCCAGCATTTGCCAACAGGTATGTCTAAAATGATGTGCTTAGTTCATGGAATCCAATTAATTATTCATAAGCAGCCATTCACACAACTCTAAACAATTAATAGAATGTCAGTAATTTGTTTAAGATTCTTTACAAATGGTCTATAAGATCCTTTTTTTCTCATTAACTTGTCCTCGTTCCTGTAGAATGGCCTAGTGCCTATTGTAGAGCCTGAGATCCTCCCAGACGGAGACCATGATCTGCAACGGTGCCAGTATGCCACTGAGAAGGTTAAACTTCCTCCCAGATTAACAAGCTGAGCAAAGCCAAATTATCAGTCAAAAATAATTCCAATCAAATTGCATCCAAAGGTCCTGGCGGCTGTGTACAAGGCTCTCTCTGACCACCATGTGTATCTGGAGGGAACTCTGCTCAAGCCAAACATGGTCACCGCTGGACACTCCTGTACCAAGAAGTACACCCCTCAGGAGGTTGCCATGGCAACAGTTACTGCGCTCAGACGCACAGTGCCTGCTGCTGTCCCGGGTAAGACAGTCCTGCACTGTTCCTTTAGAGGATGGTGTCCATTTAAATGCTCTTCAAACGTTCAACATCTCTCTTCTGATTCTCAGGCATCTGCTTCCTCTCTGGTGGTCAAAGTGAGGAGGAGGCCTCTGTGAATCTGAACGCCATGAACCAGCTTCCTCTGCACAGACCCTGGAAGCTGAGCTTCTCTTATGGCCGTGCTCTGCAGGCCTCGGCACTTGCTGCATGGAAGGGACAAGCAGCAAACAAGAAGGCTGCACAAGATGCCTTTGTCACACGTGCCAAGGTAATCAATGAAAATATGATTTAAACTTAAAATACTGCATGCGTGCAGTCATCACAACTATAGTGGAACTTTTCAAAATTTCTAATGATATTGTGCTTTGTTATACTGTCCGTTTATTGGCATACCATATTTAAATCAAAGCTACATATATTGATATATATTTTTTTTTTCTTCAGATCAATAGTCTTGCATCAAAAGGTGAATACAAACCCTCAGGTCGGGCTGACCAAACATCTACACAGTCCCTGTTTACTGCCAGCTATGTCTACTAAGATCAACAACAAACGACAGCAACTTGTTCTGGACAGTACAAAATTTACATACAAAGGATATTCAAGATGACATGTTCATATGTACACGTTAATAAGTACAAATTAATGTTCATACAGTTCCAACAAAAAATGGCTCAACTAGAGTAACAGTTAACATGCTAACCAAAATTAATTTCAGTTTTCATGCATGTGAATAATTGTATGCTTTTCATTTTGAAATATATGATAAAATGCCCACTTCTTTGAGTTCATTCCTTGTGTAAACGTTAGGGGTAGAGTTGAGTTTTGTCAACAATTTTGTAGCGCTTCTCTTTACTAAGAATTAACTTTTCAAAGTATAAAACTCGAAAGTAATATGCTTTAGTGTCTGATATCAGCTGGTCAGTCTGACTTTCTACACAGCAAAAGAGCTGAAGGGGTGAGTTACAAAGAGGAAGACTGGTGGAAGAGCACAGAAATGTCATGCAGGTTTTTCTTTTTTGCTTCATCTGCTGCTGTCCTTCCCCACATATTCCTATTCTGATAGAGAAAAGACATACAGGTGCATCTCACAAAATTAGAATATTACTCCAAAAAAAGCAAACTTTCTTGTATTCTAGATTCATTGCACACAAAGTTTATTTATTTAATTTTTTTTTAATTCTGATGGTTATGACTTAAAGCTTAGGAAAATTACAAATTCAGTATCTCAAGAAAATAGAATATTTTCTCAAAGATCAATCAAAAAAAAAAAAGATTTCGCTATGAAACAGAAATGTTCAAGATCTCAAAAGAAGGTGTATTGTTTGTCATCTCTATATTGTTTGTCAGATGTTACTCATCTTCCTCTTCATAATACCTCATAGATTCTCTGTGAGGTTCATGTCAGGTGAGTTGGCTGGCCAATCAAGCACAGAAATATCATGGTGATGAAACCACGTTGGGCTGGTGCTAAAATCCTGCTGCAAAATTAAATCAGCATCTCCATAAAGCTTGTCAGCAGATGGAAGCATAAAGTGCTCCAAAATCTCCTGGTAGATAGCTGCATTGACTTTGGACTTGATAAAACACAATGGAGCAACACCAGCAGATGCCACGGCACCCCAAATCATCACTGACTTCAGAAACTTCACACTGGACTTTGGATTCTGAGTCTGTCCAGTTTTCCTACAGACTTCAGACCTTGATTTCCAAATGAAATGCTAAATTTACTTTCATCTGAAAAGAGGAGTTTTGAGCACTGAGCAACAGTCCAGTTCTTTTTCTCCTCACACCAGGTGAAATGCTTCTGAAGTTATTTCTGGTTCAGGAGTGTCTTGGTTCTAGGAATGTGACAGCTGTAGCTCTTTTCCTGAAGACGTCTGAGTTTGGTGACTCTTTATGTGCTGACTCCGGTTTCAGTCCACTCCTTGTGAAGCTCTGCCAAGTTCCTGAATCTGCTTTTCCTGACAATCTTCTCAAGGCTGTGGTGATCCCTGTTGCTTGTGCACCTTTTCCTACCACACTTTTTTGAATATATATTGATACAGCACTCTGTGAACAGCCAGCCCTTTCAGCAATGAACTTCTGTGACTTAACCTCCTTGTGGAAGGTGTTGATTATTGTCTTCAGGACAACTGACAAGTCAGTAGTCTTTCCCATAATTGTGGTTGCATGTTCTAAACTAGCCCAAGAGGTACCCAGTATTTATACTCAAAATTAATCAAACTCATCAAGCTCAAAATGGAATATTATAATTTTCTGAGATACTGAATGTTTTTTATTTTCTTAAGCTGTAAGTGGTAATCATCAGAACTAGAACAAAAAACTTTTATTTATTAAATTACAAAAAATAAAGAACTTTTCCATGATATTCAAATTTTTTGAGATGCACCTGTATCATACATGCTACAGGTTGCAAGTTATTGCTTATTAGACATTCAGCGTGTTAGTGCAATTAATCAGGGGTGCTTTTCCCAAAAGCAACTATGGTCACTTTGTTATCAACAGAGTTCAATAGTTGGTTAACAATGCTTTTGGGAAACGCATCCCAGAACAGTAAAAAGCAAAATATGTTTTCATAATAAGCAATGTTAAGAAAAGTCAACTTATACCTCTGGGGTGGCACCATATTCAAGAAGTTTGGACAACAAGTTCTTGTCCCTCTTCTCCACTGCTGCGTGTAAAGCGGTCTGTCCATTATAATCACCTAGGTTCATGTTTGCACCTGCTAAGTACCATGCATGCAAAAGTTGACAGTCTTTAGTCTGAACTGCCCTAAATAAGAGAGGACAGCTGAATGCAAATGTCCACAACAGGCTGACAAGTTCATTTATAGTTTGAAAGACTGACTTGAGTTCCATGCCAGTTCGCACAGGATTTAGACTCACTGTGGCTCCTTCCAGTATCAAAATCTTGATTATGTCAAAGTGCCTGGCTTATGTAATGCAATGGTGAAAAAATGTAAATGTGTGTATATATATATATATATATAAGAAAGTTGATTTATTTCACTAAGTCCATTCAAAAAGTGAAACTTGTATATTATATTCATTCATTACACACAGACTGATATATTTCAAATGTTTATTTATTTAAATTTTGATGATTATAACTGACAACTAAGGAAAATCCCAAATTCAGTATCTCAGAAAATTAGAATATTGTGAAAATGTCCAATATTGAAGACACCTGGTGCCACACTCTAATCAGCTAATTAACTCAAATCACCTGCAAAGGCCTTTAAATGGTCTCTCAGTCTAGTTCTGTAGGCTACACAATCATGGGGAAGACTGCTGACTTGACAGTTGTCCAAAAGACGACCATTGACACCTTGCACAAAGATGGCAAAAGAGGTCATCGCAAAAGAGGCTGGCTGTTCACAGAGCTCTGTGTCCAAGCACATTAATAAAGAGGTGAAGGGAAGGAAAAGATGTGGTAGAGAAAAGGTGTACAAGCAATAAGGATAACCGCACAATGGAGAGGATTGTGAAACAAAAGCCATTCAAAAATTTGCATTTCACAGAGATTCACAAAGGGTGTACTGCAGCTGGAGTCAGTGCTTCAAGAACTACTACGCACAAACGCACGCAAGACATGTGTTTCAGCTGTCGTATTCCTTGTGTCAAACCACTCTTGAACAACAGACAGCGTCAGAAGCGTCTCTCTCAGTCAAAAAGGACTGGACTGCTGCTGAGTGGTCCAAAGTTATGTTCTCTGATGAAAGTAAATTTTGCATTTACTTTGAAAATCAGGGTCCCAGAGTCTGGAGGAAGAGAGGAGAGGCACACAATCCTCATTGCTTGAGGTCCAGTGTAAAGTTTCCACAGTCATTTATGGTTTGCGGTGCCATGTCATCTGCTGGTGTTGGTCCACTGTGTTTTCTGAGGTCCAAGGTCAACACAGCCGTATACCGGGAAGTTTTAGAGCACTTCATGCATCCTGCTGCTGACCAACTTTATGGAGATGCAAATTTTATTTTCTAACAGGACTTGGCCCCAGCACACAGTGCCAAAGCTTCCAGTACCTGGTTTAAGGACCATGGTATCCCTGTTCTTAATTGGCCAGCAAACTCGCCTGACCTTAACCCCATAGAAAATCTATGGGGTATTGTGACGAGGAAGATGCGATATGCCAGACCCAACAATGCAGAAGAGCTGTAGACCACTATCAGAGCAACCTGGGCTCTCATAACACCTGAGCAGTGCCACAGACTGATCGACTCCATGCCACGCCACATTGCTGCAGTGATTCAGGCAAAAGGAGCCCCAACTATGTATTGAGTGCTGTACATGCCCATACTTTTCAGTTGGCCAAGATTTCTAAAAGTCCTTTCTTTGTATTGGTCTTAAGTAATATTCATATTTTCTGAGATACTGAATTTGGGATTTTCCTTAGTTGTCAGTTATAATCATCAAAAATTAAAAGAAATAAACATTTGAAATATATCAGTCTGTGTGTAATGAATGAATATAATATACAAGTTCCCTTTCAGTCGGTCACTCTCGATGCCACGTCGGTGACCGACGAATATGGGATATCGCTTCGATAGACCAATCTACTTTGAGTGTAAACTAAATGAGCCAATGCACATTGGCATGCAATTATTGCATCCAGCTGCCGCTGATCACTGCGTGAGTATTAGAAGGCAGCAGGTGCAATGCTTTACGCTTCGAAGCCGAGCGTTAGTATCGCTCTGCTCAACTGTGTCTGCTGTGAACTACGAGTTCAGCACGCTCTCGGAAGCTTCGTGTGTTGGCGAGATGGCGCTTCAGCGGCTGTCGTTCCTGTGTCGAGTGGATTGCACACTTCAGACTGCACTACCCCTGTCGTGTTGCAAGCGGCCAATATCCCTGTGCGCCTCAGAACTAAAAGAGCATTTCCTAAAGAGCAAATTTCTCTAAAAGAGCTTCATGGGTGCATCTTTGTAAAGACGACGGATCGTCCTTATAAGGATGCCGTTTCACCCGTGCATTTCTGGGTGCGGTCGTTACCTGGCATCAGGTTATGGTCACAATCGCTGTCTCACGTGTCTGGGCGTCGAGCACGCTGAGGTGGCTTTCGTGGATGAGTCATGTTCTCACTGCGGGAATATGACCATCTCAGAGCTGCGAACCAGTCTCCACTACCTTCAGGGGGGCGGAGTACCATTGCCTCGGCCGCGAGGCTCGTTCTGGCGGCCGACAGACGAGAACCACTTCCGGCAGTAGCGTGGATGGTTTGAGGGTCACAGTGGTGGCAAACCCCAAAGGGAAACAACCCTCTGGGGACCATCACTCCTCTTGCACCTCCGATCCAGTCGAGCAACCTACGGAACGCGCTGGTCCCTCTTCAATGAGTTTACCAGCGGTATCCAGTGGGACTTCCCCCGACCGGATGTCGATCTCAGCATCGGAGGGAGAGCTGTAGGATGACGATTCGACTGCGCTGCCACCCTCTGGGACGTTGCCATATGGCCGCTGCGGCGGCACTTACACCGCTCGGCCTATTACATATAAGACCGCTCCAGCGCTGGCTTTATGGCCGAGTCCCGAGGTGGCCGTGGAAGCGCGGCACTCACCGGGTCCAAGTTACACCGGCCTTTCGCCAAAGCCTCACTCCGTGGTCAGATCTTGCATTTCTCCAGGCAGGGATGCCCTTAGAGCAGATCTCCAGGCATGCTGTGGTTTACACGGATGCCTCCACCACCGGCTGGGGGGCCACGTACAATGGGCATGCAGTCTCAGGGGTTTGGATGGGCCCGCAGCTGCAGTGGCACATCAGTTGCCTAGAGTTGTTAGCAGCGCACCTTGCCTTGAACAGTCTCAAAGGTCTCTTATGAGGCGAGCATGTGCTGGTCCGAATGGACAACACTGCAACCTTTGCGTACATCAACCGACAAGATGGTCTGTGCTCTCGTCGCAACTCGCCCGCCACCTCCTCCTTTGTAGTCAGAAGGTTCTGAGGTCACTTCGTGCCGTTCACATTCCAGGCCTGCTCAGTCGTACAGCCGACGAGCTGTCTCGAGCAATGCTCTCGGGAGAATGGCGACTCCATCCCCTGACAGTCCAGCTGATTTGGAGGTGGTTCGGAGCCGCTCAGGTAGACCTGTTTGTTTCTCCAGAGACCTCTCACTGACAGTTGTTCTACTCCCTGACCGAGGGAACTCTCGGCACGGACGTACTGGCACACAGCTGGCTGCGGGAGCTACGCAAGTATGCGCTTCCCCCAGTGAGCCTTCTCGCACAGACACTGGGAGGACGAGGAGCAAGTCTTGCTAGTAGCGCCGTATTGGTCCATGCAGACCTGGTTACCCAAACTAGTGCTCCTTGCGACAGCCCCTCCTTGGCCAATTCCTCTGAGGAAGGATCTACTGACTCAGAGATGGGGCACCATTTGGCACCCGCGTCCAGACCTTTGGAAACTCCATGTCTGGTCCCTGGATGGGACGCGGAGGTTCTAGGTGACCTACCCCAAGAGGTAGCGAACACCATCACTTCAGCAAAAGCACCGTCTACGAGACACGCTTACGCCTTGAAGTGGAACCTGTTCGTCGAGGGGTGTTCTTCTTGCGGAGAAGACCCCCGAAGATGCCCGATTGCGGTCGTGCTGTCCTTTCTGCAGCAAAGGCTGTCTCCCTCCACCCTCAAAGTCCAGGTTGCTGCTATTGCTGCGTACCATGACCCCGTGAATGGGAAGTCTTTGGGTAAGCATGACCTCATTGTCAGGTTCCTTATAGGGGCCAGGAGGTTAAATCCTTCATGATGTAACCGTGAGATCCATGGAAGGGTGGGTTCCATATTGAGACCTAAGCGGTACTCGTATGTGTATAGTCCACGGTATAGCCTTAGAGCATGTGTTTCCCCGGCAGACTTCTGCCTTCCCAAGAGGGTTTTTAATCACCTCAAATTTCTCTGTATACTCCTAAAGGTATGCTACATGTGTATTTACCTCTGAGACCTCCTTCGGGAAGGATGGGGCTTCCGCAGCGTCCCGGTTCCAAGCGGACCGGGTACGTTTTCCCAGTGTTATCCAATCTCACCCAGTGAGGTAGTGCTTGACAACAGTGAGTGGAGCTACTTGTTCTGAGCCCCGGCCTACACCTAACAGGGGCGCATATTCGTTGTCACCGACGTGGCGTCTTCATTCCCTCCTTCAGGGAACGAGGGTTACCATACGTAACCGAGACGTTTCACTTTCTGAATGGAATTAGTGAAATAAATCTTTTTGATGATATTCTAATTATATGACCAGCACCTGTATATATTCAAATACTTAAGTCTGCTTAAAATCACTTGTTTTTTATAGTAAGATGAATAGGTGTTCAACCAAAGCAGTTTGTCAATTGGCATGTTGCGCCAAAAGACAGTAAATACTTAACCATATCAGTTCTATTCTTTTCACAAGCTCTCTGCATGACCGTGCTCCAATCATAATCCAGCACTTATATCCATCTGAAGAAAACATGAGGTATTTAAAGCATGGATTTGGAATTATTTAACTGGCCACATGAAAGAGTAGAAAAATAGTCAAATGCATTCCACATTTATATGCATGATCATTCATACCATGACAAGGGTTAGGGTCGCTATTATTCAAATACATTAGTTAAAGTGGACTAGTTATACCTGCAAAACCACAAAGTTCCTAATTTAGGATATACACATGACTACTTCTAAGTAATAGCAGTGCTTCACTTTCACCTAAATGTAAATTTCTAAGAAATATTTGTTTTTCTCCATTGGCAGTTTAACCGTGTTTTTAAGGCAATGACAATACATAATCAAAACAATCTTTATTGGCAATTGGACATGAACAAACCATCTATCCTACTAAAATACACATGCATGCGCAGTTTCTAAGCAAGTCTTTCCACAATTACAGTTAAACACATAACTTGGGAGAATCATTTCCATCAGGAACAGATGTTGGTGTAGTTTAAAGTGAAAGGAAAAGACCAGAGGGCCTTTCAAAGATCCCACTCATTGGTTACCTGCTGTCGATCCTGTGAAACCTGAGACTTTCTAAGGATGTGTGCAAGGGGGAACATCTTCAAAACGTACACTTAAGTTCCTGCTTTAAAAATTGTGCTCAAAACGAGTCTATACACATGACTTACAATGAATTTGCAAATTCTAATAATGTAAGACTAGCCTATATTTATGAAAAGATTCATATGAATCAATTTTGCAGGAGAAGGATACTCACACAAGACATTTACATCACAAAATGGGGACATCAAAGCTGGATAATAACAAATTCTAACATTGGAGGACAAAAAACAAAACTCTAGTCCATGTAATAAAAGTGTGCGAGATTTGAATCTACCCTGAGATCCAAACCACAAAAACTGCTTTAGGTTTGCCACTGAAACCTTTAGTCACAAAACAGCACTAAATGCAGCATGAAGTTATTAATTACAACATATGATATTGGTTGATATAACAACATACCATTAGTTTAAGGAAAAAAAACAGATTCTTCGAATTTTAGGCATATCCATCAAAATTCAATCTTGCATACTTGTCCTAAAAGGACTTTGGTTATACACAGGATGTTTTATTTGATGAATGATGATGAAATAAAAGTCCATAATAAGTCAGCATAGTATGTACTGTTAAAGTGTAAACTAATGTGATTTTTGACACCAAAGAACACCGCCATGTCTTTCTAAGGCTGTACATCCACAGAAATGGGATAAAGAGCAGTATTGCTATAAATGCTACAACTTTTTTTTTAACATGTTGCCTCAAACTGAGGATGTCAGTCAAAAAAATATCACATTAACACAAATGCAAGTTGTCGCAGATTTCACAGGTGCAAAAGCAAGGCATCAGAGAGTGTTCTCTACAACTACCTACTCACAACCCATCTAAAAATAATGACCTAAATGGGTGCTTTTGTTTAAAAAAAACAACAACAATGAATAATTCATTTTGTTAACACACTACAAGGCAGAAGCTCTTTTGAGATCGATATGGAGTCCTGTTGGTTCGTTTTAGACTACTGGAAAGCAACCAATTAATGGCAAGCAATCAACTCTTTTAAAAACACCAACAAAAAAATCCCTAGTCACAAACAGTCCGTTTGGTGCAGGGCGAGTCCATTGTTATTTTGAACCATCGGTTCAGTGAAGGTCTTGCAGGCCCGCTGAGGGCGAGGACATACTGTCAATGAGATTCACTTGCATGGAACAAGGGCTGAAGGATTGATGCCCTTTGACAGATGGTGTCAATGTGAGATTCGCCCAGCCTACAAAGGCGCCGCAACTTAACATCCCAAAACTAATGTGGATTTCCCATCACATGATGTAAACCTTCTCAGCCTGGGAAAAGTTGAAAACCTCTTTGGTCCTGGGGCAAACCACCTTGTCATCTTGACGAATAGACAAGAGAGACTGAAAAGCAGAGGCAAGGGAGCGTTAATCACTATATTTAGACAGGACATATAAAGAATTCCAAATGGCATACTCTGGTAGTATATATATATACTGAAGAGCAGAACACAAAACTAGCTTCAAAACTCACATTGTATCCATAAACATAGCCATTAGGCAGCATCATGGGTGGGTTGTTCTCATTCATGACCTCGCCAGAGATTTTGCACACCAGCCTTGAGTTTGCACAGTGGGCCATGGGAAGATGTTGAGCCAATTTGTTCAGCGACTTACTGCAGACAGGACAGTCTGGGTTTTTGGAAGTGCCATCTTCTTTATAACACTGCCTGTCAACTTGGAATTAAGGTCAACAATAATTCACCAACTTGATTTAGGGGCCTTTTACAGTCAACTAAAATAATGACCCCTACTTCTATTGTCACTGTATGTTGAAATCGCCCAATATTACTCAAAATCCTGAGTTTAATGAATGATCTGCTGGACGTGCAAACTGAAAAGCCTTCGGATGGTGAACGTTTTTTCTGCAGAGAGGATACGGGGTTTTGATGGCAGACAGCCCTGCCTGCAGGGTAATGGTGAACACAGAGTTGTTCCCCAGCTGGTGTAATCTGTAGTTGTCATATCTGAACTGCTGGATCAGCATTTTCCAGCGAGCTGGATCCAAAAGATCCTGCGCGGAAAGATAAGAAATGTTACGGACCACTAAACTTGTACCTGCTATGACAGGATATTCAAAAACAATTAATGATCAATATCAAAACAATTCCCTGGAGTGGCAGGTACATTTCAGATAACATCGAAACAGAAATGTCATTTACCTTATACGGTGAAATGTGTGTATCTGAGGGAAATGCCAGCATGCCCATCACTTGCCGTACTTCGTCCAACTGCCCTCCTTCTGCTTGGCTGAAGTGTTTGCGTGCATGTCTACAAGACATTAATTTTGATTTATTAACACCAACTATGATTTGTTTAACAATAAATTCAAGTAATTTAGAGAAACTTGGAATTGCAGTCATGTCATGTCAAGCCATGAAGAAAAAAACAAAACCATCTCATACCTTACTGCGTCCATCCGTTTGTTTTGTCGAATGAGTTCAATAAATTCCTGGATCCTTAAACTAAACTCCAAACAGCTCTGGAAGCAGGGACATATTTCAACAAGCTGAATAAACTTTACCTTTCAAACTGCATCATTTTCAGGCAACATGACAAAATGAAATGTAAGCCAATGAAAACACGGACTACAAGGAATATAACCACAAACTAGGGCTGCACGATTAATCAAATGCAATTAATCGCTATTGTCATGCACATTTAGTCAGTAAAGCTGGTATTGTGATTAGCAGTAATTCTCCGTCACCTGCTTTCAGATGGATCAGCATTTACCACACAGAGCCGTAGTTCTCTGACAAGCTATGCAAAATCGTGTTCAAATTCGCAGACGATATAATCGTAGGATTATGAAATCGACAAAATCGTTTGCGATAATGACAGCTGTTTGCGTATCTTCTCAGTAAACTATGGCTCTGTGTAGTAAATGCTACTCTGTCTAATCTGCTAATCAGAGAGCACGTGAAAATACCACATTTAAGAACGTGTTTTTACTCCAAATTCACTTCATAATGTCAGCCGAGTGTTTAAAATAAATCCTTCAGTGAGATGATGTGGCTTCTTAAACAGAATAATTAACGTTCTCCAAAGAGGATACATTTGAAAACGGCGTTTTCGCATTGTAGTGTGGACTGTGAAAACGGAGGCTTTTCAAAACAATGTCGCAAGTGTAGTCATGTGACGCATAATATACCAATAGATATCCGTGTTTATACTGGTATTGTGCATGTTATGTGCTCTGTACTTTCACACTATTGCTATAGATGTGTTACTTTGTACACTCTTCATATCACTGTTCTGCAAAGGTGAGAGGAAATTTACTCGCAATCACTATTTGCAGCAAAACATGAGGGCAGTTGCGGTATAGATTAAGACATAAAATCATGAGTGTGCATGACCTGGTCAGTGAATAGTGTTGAAAGGTGCACCGATACTTCAAAAGTATCGCGATTCTCGGAAATTAAAAATGTCACGATTCCTAAATTTATTAGTATCGATACTTCAAAGAATGACTGCGTTCCAGATTTGTAAGAGACGTATTTCATGATGATTCAACAAATCACATGCTCTGTCACATCTTGAGTAACTCTTTGACAGGATGAAACAGTTCACAGAGCTGTTCACGAGCTGCGCATGCGCTGCTAATAGCACCGAGCTCGCGCGCAGCAGTGGAGGTAGAAACTTCAGTGAACAAGAAATATTTGGAATATATATTTTCATATTTTATTAGGTTCTTTGATAAGGTTACAGTACGAAGGTCTAAGTAGCAGCGTATCTTTCGTGATGTCCCTGATGCGCGGGTCGGGGTGGGTAAAGAAATCTTACTTTATTTGCGGGCTGGGGCGGGCCAAATAATTTAATAAAAGCTGGACCCGCGGGTTGGAAAAAACCCCGACCCGTGCATCACTAGGCTGTGATACTGTGATACAAGTGATACTGTGGCCGCCGGTCCACGACTGGTAGAAAAAGATGCCGCTCAATAAAGCTCACTGGCTGAGTTTTCTCCTCTGAAAGAAAAGGTTGCACAACTGACAAGAATAAGTTACAATATCTGAGATATTGTTGCTAAATTTTATTTGCTTTTTTTTTTTTTTACTTGAATGCCATTGCTTAAATTGATATTATTTATCTTTTGACATTTAATCTTCTGAGTTCAGAAACATTGTTTAATATAATCGCTGTTCATATTTTTATTCAAAGTTCAGAATCAAGATAAATTTATTACTCTTATGTTTCTTATGATAACTGAGAATGCTGCTAAATTTATTCTTTCTTTACCTTGAATGTCATTGCTCTAATTTATTTTTTATATTTTGATATTTAATATTTTGTTCAAATGTTTAATATATCTGCTGTTCATATGTTCATTTATTAGTGTGTTATATGATTAGAAGGTTGTCCCGGTTTTAAAATAAAGCACAGCAATGATATTTTCCCTTTTCAGGAAAAGTATAGAAAAAGTATCGAAATCGCAATTCTTGACTAGGTATCGGTATTGAAACAATAATTTTGGTATCGTGACAACACTATCAGTGAATGGAGAGTTCTTAAATAAAAAAAATAAAATTTCCTGTCAGAAAAACTGCATGAAAACATCTCCTTTCTGTTCCATGTGTATAAGCTACAGTGAGCTTTTTTGAGGCTTTACGCATGTGCATGCGCAGAACGCAAATGTAAGGTTTTCTGATGTTTCTGTGTGGATGAGAACATTTTTGAAAATGCTTGAAAATGCTAGTGTGGATGGAGAGCATTTTAAAACGAAAACGCAATTTCCAAATGTATCCAGATTAATGTATACTGGCCCGACAGTGGAAATGCGGCTAATGATTCAACGTGACTAAGGCTACGTGCCTTAGTCACGTTGAATCATTAGCCGCATTTCCACTGTCGGGCCAGTGCGAGCCAGGGCTTAAAACGAGCCGGGCGGGGCTCATAGCCTCGGGCCAGTAGAGAACAACATCACGAAACCCCATCATTTCAGCAACAAAGAGAAGTTATCAGAAAAGTAAGAAATAAGTCACTGGAACTAGCGCGATCACAAAACGAACATGATAAAAGTGGCCGTTTGTTTGCATGCTTTGGTAAATATTCAAATTCAAAAGCATCAATGTTTTACTATAGAATACGTGATACATTGATCATAATTAATTAATTTATCAGGACTCAAAATTAATCACACAGAAATAAATGTATTTATATTTTATTTATTTTTTTAACGCTTATGAAAATAGCCTGCTTATTCAGTCGAGTCTGTTTCTGTTTATTTGCAGTCACATTTATAATGAATGATAATATCTCTATTTTTATAAAAGCTCCCGAACATAAAACATTTCTATGATAGGCTACGTGGAGCTAAACTCTTGAGACGAGAGTTATGACAGATAATATAAGTTACTAAAAAGTTACACGATTGTGATAGAGAATAAGAAGCTGAATCTGATTTCTCCAAGTGGTTGCATTTACCATGTTTACTATGGTAACGTTAATGTTTTGCGTGCATAGTCTTTTACATCGCTTATAAATATTTCTGCCTTGTTTAGTGATTATAATCCACATCGGATCAAGTTATTTCAAACACTCGCTGCTGACTAAGAGTGAGTTTTGAGCTCAACTTATTTTAAAAAGTCTTTAATGCTGGTGTTTTAGCTGTTATCTTTCTGAAATGATCTGCAGCGCTGAGCTCTGAGAAACTCCGCCTTTGTTCATAACTCCTCCTCTAGCCCCAGCTCGCCCGCTTTGGCCCAAGGTTTTCGTCGGGCCAAAAAACCCTGGCCGTTGGCCCCGAGGAAGCCCCGACGAGGCACGATCAAGCCCCAGAAGTGACAGTGGCAACGGGACTGGCCCTGGCACGCACTAGCACACCCGCTTTAAGCTCGACAGTGGAAACGCGGCTAATTAAAGCAGTTAAATCTTCTGTTTATTTAGCTACAGCGATGGATTTCCTGGATTTCTTCTTCGGGGCATATTTGGATTTTCAGTGCGAGAGCATTCTCTAGCCTTTGGGTGGACCTTTACTACTGATCAAAAAAAACTGTACATCACTGAAAGATACGCATGACAATCGCAGATTCTGCCTAATTGTGATTTATTGCCTTTGCGATTTAATTAATATTAATTGTGCAGCCCTACCACAAACTTATTGTGACTCCATAATGACAGTTAAAACACAAGTACATATTTGAAACCCTGCCACTTACTTTCATTTTCCGTAAGCGAGACTTGTTATCGTGGCACCAAGCCAGACAGGTAGCCGTTTCCTGGCGTTCGAGAGATTCTTCAACTTCTTTTGCAGTAAGAAACATTTCAATGTTGACTAAATCCTACAAAAACAAAACATAATGAGAAACAGAGCAAGCATCTTACCCACTGCACAGGAAAAGTGGAGACGAACCTCAATCCCGCTTTGTCTGGCTAGCTTGACTGCAGTGTTGTAATAGCCACAGCGTAGTAAGTGCTCCACCATCATGCGGTCCATCCGCTTCTTCTTCCAAACGTTGACGCTGGCTGGCTGGTTACTGCTGTGTTCCTTCAGGTGCTCTATGCGCCGCTTACATAACTTGGCGCTCTCATCTTCTGCTTGGATAGACTCAGCTGCCTATGAGATACGAAACCATTTCACTCTTTAGTACAAATGGTACAAATGTAGCAAATCTGAATGTATTCTACATGATTCCTCAGCATACCTTTCTCTTGAGGGCGCTGAGCTTCTCAACCACCCCATCCAAGAGAGAGACTACAGTGTCCACCACTGGAAAGCTACTGAGCGTTTTCTCCAGCTCCGCCACCACCATCGTCACGTGACTGGTCTCCCGGTCTATATTCTTTTGAGCAGCTCGGAAGCGCTTGTTCAAGGTTTCATAAGGAACCTGGGAGTAAATACCAGAATTTTCATTTTTCAAAAAGAAGAAAGTAATTGAAGAGCCACTATTTCAATCTCACTCAATCCGTTTACGGTTACGCCATTGTATTCTATTGCATTCTATTCAATAGTATATTGATTATAATGTAAGTGTAGTATTTCTTACAATTACTATTACTTTTGTGTCTATATACTCTGTTTAACATATTGTCCTTATTCCTGTCTTGTGATAAAGCCATTTAAATGTTCAGTGGACCTTCAGTAACCAATAAGCAAATATTCTTGAATAAAAATAAAAAAAACTCAATTTTCACAAATTCACCAATTTTCTTCTTCCAAATGGCATCAGTAAATAAAGTATGACATTTGTAGAGTAAGTAGTTAGTTACAGATCTCTAATAATGGCACACTGTGCTCTTTCAGCTGTCCTTTTAGGAGAAAAGGTAATAGGTGGACATGATCATTAGGCCAGGATGAGCATCTGTACAACAGCTGTGGAAGAGGTGCATAAACCTTCAATCTTCCCTCTCAGCATCCACCAGTTTATTTTGACCAGGCCATCTGTCACCTTGCAACCAGGGCAGATAAGTAGTATCAACATTTGCAAAGCTCTATTCATGTCCAGATGTTTTGGAGTAGATAAACACCCTACATCAGTCAATGCTATTATTGCAGCTTCAACCTGTGTTGGATTACAAGGTGCAACCTAATTTGGCAGAGATGTGAAATGTCCTCAATGTGAGCCGGAACATATGCAAACGACTGAAAAAAAAAAAAACACTGATGCATAAACAATTAGACAACTAAGCCAAACAAAATAATACTATCAATTTTTATACCAATTATACAATATTGTTTTCTTTCATTATTAAACAATAGAGGATAAACTATCATTCACCCATGCCTATACACATAACTTAAACTTATATATATATATACATATATATATATATATATATATATATATATATATATATATATATATATATATATATATAGTACAGACAAAAAGTTTGGACACACCTTCTCATTCAAAGAGTTTTCTTTATTTTCATGACTATTCATGACATGAAAATTGTAGAGTCACACTGAAGGCATCAAGGGCTATTTGACCAAGAAGGAGAGTGATGGGGTGCTGCGCCAGATGACCTGGCCTTCACAGTCACCGGACCTGAACCCAATCGAGATGGTTTAGGGGTGAGCTGGACCGCAGACAGAAGGCAAAAGGGCCAACAAGTGCTAAGCATCTCTCGGGGAACTCCTTCAAGACTGTTGGAAGACCATTTCAGGTGACTACCTCTTGAAGCTCATCAAGAGAATGCCAAGAGTGTGCAAAGCAGTAATCAAAGCAAAAGGTGGCTACTTTGAAGAACCTAGAATATGACATTTTCAGTTGTTTCACACTTTTTTGTTATGTATATAATTCCATATACAATTCCACATGTGTTATTTCATAGTTTTGATGCCTTCAGTGTGAATCCACAATTTTCATAGTCATGAAAATAAAGTAAACTCTTTGAATGAGAAGGTGTGTCCAAACTTTTGGTCTGTACTGTATATATATATATATATATATATATATATATATATATTTTTTTTTTTTTTTTTTTTATTATTATTATTATTATTATTATATATAGCTTTACCGTTGTATACTGTTTGCTTGTATGAATAAATGTCAGTTTTAATGATTTATAACCCTCTAAAACATTTCAAAACCCAGTGCCTTACATAATTTTTTTTTCCATAAAAGATTTTGCACAAAAGGATATAGTGACTAGTTTAAATGGTTAGATCATGATGCAATGATCAAGAAGGAACTGGAAATAATTCACAATGATGCAAGACAAGCTCAGATGCAACATGCCCTTGACACAGCAGTGAAGCCCATATGTTATTGACATTCAGTGTGCGTGCACATAAACAGGCGTCATTTCGCAGGAGATGCATGAGCTAATCAGGTTACAAAGCATTCAGATCATCATCACACAGCAAAACCAATCGATTCACGTGAGGATTCATCCAGATCGACGCTATCAACCGGGAAAAATCCGTGACGCAGAGAACAAAGGTGCTGTGTGCCAACCATTAAATAATAAGCCCCTCGTCTGAGCTAGAAACAGTTGCCACTGATCAACACATAATGATGCAACATGATCCTAATATGGTGCATAATTCGCATACATACCTAGCTGTGGTCACCACCACTGAGAAGGGTTATTACTCCAGCATTGATCTAGACACACGTCTGGATCCTAGCTTCAGAAAATAATTCGAAATCAAGCGTCTATACGCGTAACTGACTAGTACTTGATTATAAACTAGCTATAAATCCGACACGATTCTTGTCACTATCCGCCTCGTGAATGATTCTCGTCGATTTCTGGTTACACTAGTGGACAAACCTGTGGTGGGATCAAATAAAACCAGACTATCGGAACGCGAGGGTGACACGCATCAGACTGATATTATTCGACTAATTGCTCTTGTTTACAGATCCGTCGATATGTGAATCTACAGATGATGTCTCTGCTCGACAGTTTGCGGGCTCCTCGGTAAAACCTGTTTGTGTTGGACTTGTTTTGCTAAGTTATCTAGCCCTATAGCTAACCAGTTAACTGTCTAAAAGCAGTCCCATACTTTTCATCTGATCGATCGTTGCCATCAGATGATCTGTTATGACAGTTATATTAAACAGACTGAATCTGTTCAACTGCATGTTTGGAGTATGGTGAGGAAAGGCTTGACAGACCTTTAAAGTTGGGTATTCTTGCACCTTTAGGGCCATAGAGAGTTGAGCTGCTGTCTCGTGCACCGCCATCTTGCTTTGGGGAAGCCGTGGAGCGTTTGTTAGTGTTCTTCTCGGTTCGGTCTTCACGCGGCAGTGAGGCTGGGCTGCTCTTTACTGCCCCCTAGTGTGACGGACGGTGCGGTCCTCAACCCTCACAGAGGTAGACGGTCTGTTTCTGCTTGAATATTGACGATATAATCAAAAGGTTTTGAACAGTAAGATTTAATGTTGTAAAGAGTAGGCAAGCTTTGTGACATACTATTACGTCATTCTGTTGCGTTTTTAATGGACTGCTCTGTCGCACAGTTACACTCTAAACTGGCCTGTCAGTCATCTTGTCACAGTTAACATCCTCCACATTTCATTTCATTTATATTCCTACCATATCGGAGCGAAAAGAAGCAGCTTGTTGATCTATGAGCTGTGGGTCTTCAAGCAGAGAACTCTGCTCATATTTTCTGCATAATGATTCATTTAACTTAACGAACAAATGGATGTTTTAAAAGTTTACATTGCAGTAGCAGATGAGATATAACATAGATATTATTAAATTATTATTATTATTACCAGGTTAAATGTTGATTATTAGTAACTCAAACTCCTTTATCTAAAGCTCTCTACTTAACCGCCAGTCACCCGTAGTTTTTTAATGCTTTTTTGTAGTTCTCAACCGAATCATTCTTCAAAGCGCAGTGGATTGTGGGAAATATTAGCCATTAGCGTGTGCTCGGATCCACACTTCAAAAATCTACCTGAAATAGTAGAACATCAGACTTTTTGACATACTATGCTTTGGTACACACTTATTCTAATCTCTCATATTATTTAGGATGGATAGTATGAACATTGGGACGCAGGGACAGAGGAATACGAAAGTGAAGTGTGCCATGGAGCAACCCATAGTTCCAGCACTGAAGCCCAATGTTTCTCAAACACTCTCGCCAGAAAGTTGAAGAAATGACAGCGTTTTATATTTTTTTACATTTTAATGCATTAATTGACCTTTCAGAAATCTGGCCAGTAGTGGTATTTTATGAAGCGCATTATAATTAATGTTTATCATTAAATGATAGACAGTTATAATATAATTTCAGTTAGATAAAATGAGAAACAGCTTAATAGCATTTTTTTTCTTTCTGCAATCTTTCTCTCACTGTAGGAGGTTGAATGAGTTTCAATGAAGTCTGCTCACCCGAGGAATATAAAGAGTTTCGCTGAATGCCATTAGTTGTGTTTTTAAACATTATTTTATGCTTCTTTATCGGGTTAAATTACATATTTGCTTGCCTTTATTTGTATTCACTTGTGTTGTATGCTTATGTGAATATCATAATATAACACTGGGATGAGTAATTAACCTTTATAAATGTTACATTTTAAAAACGATACTTAATATGTACAAATTATTAAAATCATAACACATACATTTTCACAATTTATTATGTTTATTTATTATGAAATGTTTTATTTTTTCTTCACCATATGTTTTATTGTTACCTAATTCAGTTTTTTAGCATGTCTAATTATTTAAATGCATAAAAACAATTAATTTCCTTAAAATAGCCTTATGATTTTTTTTCTCCCATTTCCCATTTTTCTGGTTATCAAATGAAGGCATAACACATTCATTTATTTTTTCTTTCAGTTATAAAAAATTAAGCAAACTTAATTTTTTGGCAAACAAAGGGGATTTACTATTAAAAATAAAACATGGAAGAAATTTTGTGTGATTAAAAAAAATAATGTTTGTTTCATTTTAGGCTATGAACATTCTGCTGAACAATAGTAATACATTTCTGACAAATACTTGTCTTTAAATTAAACCGGACTTTTATTTTGACAGGTTGCCATGAATACCTTTACAGTTCTGTTTATGTGATGTGACGCTAGTTTTAATCAAATCAAATGGTCAAATGCTCATGAAGTGACTCTCAGTGCAGTTCTGGAGATGTTGTTCATGTGTTTACGTCCTCATTTAGTGAGATGACAGATGCTGAAATCACTGCGAGTGTCACGCGCGCTTCCGTGTGTGTAATAGACGAAGACGCGCTTCTGCGCCATTCATTAACACAGACACGCATAACATGCAGGATTCATATTTAAATAGACTTTTCCAGCTTAATATTTACAGATATAGTTCATATCGTGATTTGATGTGAGTGCAATGACCTACTTTTGTTTAATTCATTCAAAATTGGACAAATTCTGTGACATTCAGCGTTGAACTGTAAATTCCATTTCTATGACGATTCCGTGATTCCATCCGCGTTTTCTGTATCGCAGAAATCATAGGGCCCTACATCAGGACATGTCAGCATCCTCAAAGTATTTAATGCCACCTAACCTAGTAGGTGTCTAGTGTGCAGTTTACTCAGGTCATGTTTTTATTGTCTGTTTGGTGTGTGTTTGAGCAGAAGTGCTTTCATAGGATCCTGTAGAATGTTGTCTGTTGTTGAGAACATTTTTGACTGGAATCACAGCACGAGCTGATAATGAGAATAATCTTGATCCAATCACTGCCTGTTCTCTGCCATTCACCATCTAGATATTCCTTAGATACAATCTGTTAATGGACTTTGATCTAATGATGTACTGTTAGGTCTCAGCGGGTGTTTTAATGACATTTTCTTGCTTCTGCACACCCCGCTTGCAGCCAAGTTTAATAGGATCCGTTCAGTCACTGAATTTATTTAGGGAAATGTTATCCGTGCACCCTCTTCCCTTCAAGATAGGCAATGTGAGGGAGTTTACCCATTCGCCACACTGCAGTGTGTGTGTGCTGGCAGGGAGGCGGCAGCAGAAGTGTGTGTGTGTGAGGCAGCGTAATCTTTCTCAGAGGCATCTTTCTTATGCTCTTTGCCTCTCCCCACTCCTGTTTCCCCCTCTTTCATTGTCTTTTCCGATGGGTTTTTGAAATTTTCGCTGGTGTCATTTAAGATATTCCTCATTCATCATAGATTGTGTTCCCTGACAGACTCTTTTCCCAGCTGTCCTCTTACCACGGCTCAGAATTGATTTGACTGTGGTGGATGTGCGGTCTGGTGTTGAGATCGTTTTCACCTTGTTATGTCCTTGCGCTGTTTTACAAGGTGGAAATATGCCCGGTTGGCTTTAGTCAAAATATTCCTACTAGGATTTTGCAGTAGCAAAATTGACCAGCTGTTTATGAACATGAGTTTGAAAGAATGCTTTAGAGAACAAGTTGTGCCGCAAGTTTGTGTGGTGTGACGATTATTGTTATTATTACAGATTTGAGGGTGTGTTTTAACCCGTTAGATGGCATTTTCTGTCATCTGGAATGTTATATTAAGTAATAAAACTGGTTACTTTAGGTTTAATAATAATTAGGGGAAAGCTAGACTTTTTTTCTGAACAAATCATGGATTTTTTTCTGTTAATCTTCCTTTTGGATCAATGCATGAGCGTCCGTTTTATGCTACTGTTGTGATTAGCCAGCTTATTCAATGTGGCCCTTGGATCACATACGTGACACATACTGTGTGCATTACTTGCCAAACCAGCGCTCCCCTGAGGTCCTGACCAGCGCTAATGAATTCACAAAGAACGGGGCTCTTTTGCTTGAGTGCCAATGCGTCTGACTTCTCCACTGGAGCTCCACTGTAGTAGCAGTAATGAAGTATACAGTATGTCATAACACACACAGAATATAGCCTTCAGCCTTTGGATGTAGTGTGGGTTAACTGACAAATGCTTTGTGAAAACTCAGCAATTCATTAAATACATGATAAAAGGATTTAAACAGTAGTTTTTGTTTATGTTAGTGTTGAGAATGCTTAGACACCTCACGAACTTATTCTTAAACAATTCTTAATCTATATATTTTTTCTTATTAATTAAAGGGTTATTCCACCCCAAAATGAAAATGTTGTCATTAATCACTTACCCGCATGTCGTTCCTAACCCGTAAAGGCTTCGTTCGTCTTCGGAACACAATTTAAGATATTTTGGATGAAAACCGGGAGGCTTGTGACTGTCCCATAGACTACCAAGTAAATTACACCGTCAAGGTCCAGAAAAGTATGAAAGACATCATCAGAATAGTCCATCTGCCATTAGTGGTTCAGCCATAACATTATGAAGCGACGAGAATACTTTTGTACACAAAGAAAACAAAAATAATGACTTTATTAAAAAAAAAATTCTCCTCTGTGTCTCTCCCCATCACCATAGCACCATTTTGGAGAATATGAGATAAACGCAAACTGCGTATGCTCTTCTGTGTCAGCTGTGGAACAAGGATACGTTTTCTACTTGTATTTACGCTTTGATTTGAATGAAAACATGCAGCGCATCCGTGCAGCGCAGCTGGCACAGAAGAGCATACGCTGCCTGCGTTCAGCTCATATTCTCCAAAATGGTTAAACAGAGGAGTAGAATTTTTAAATAAAGTCGTTATTTTTGTTTTCTTCATTTACAAAAAGTATTCTCGTCACTTCATAACGTTACGGTTGTATCACTGATGGCAGATGGACTATTCTGACGATGTCTTTCATACTTTCCTGGACCTTTACAGTGTAATTTACTTTCAGTCAATGGGACAGTCACAAGCCTCCCAGTTTTCATCCAAAATATCTTAAACAAAGCTTTACGGGTTTGGAATGTCATTTTGAGGTAGAGTATCACTTTAATGAGTTTGCCGACTTTGAGTCCATTTTAAAATAATTACAAATTAATAATAAATTGAAGCAATTGTTAAGAGGATAGTTCACCAAAAAAAAAAAAAACCTGAAGAATTTGGATAACCAAACAATTGGTGGTAGCCATTGACTTCCATACTACAGAAGTAAATGTCTCCTGCCAACAGTTACAAATATTTTCTTTTCAAAACGTGGACAGGTTTGGAACAACTTGAGAGTGAGTGAATTATGGATATTTATATGGATATATTTAAAAATCTACTATTTATTTCTTTATTTATGGATGAACTAGATAGCTTCAGAACATACAAGACAATATAAAGTAATTGATCAGGTTGATTGGCAGCAACTGTAATTGCCACAGAAAATAATTTTGACTTATTTCTCAGTTTCATACAATCAAAAACAAACCTTTTCATGAAATAATCCACTTGTAGTGCAAATTTCTCTATATCCGTTATGTAGTTGTATATACTGTGAAAACCAGTAGAGATTCATTTGTACAGTTTATACTGCTGTTTTGTGTGCTGTAATTAATTAATAATTAAACTACTCTACAAAAGCAGGTGGCTGCTTTCAGTGTAGACAGCTTTGTTGATTTGAATGGGAGTGCTGTAGTATTGAGGAGCTGTGCCACACATTTCCAGAGTAATGATGATGTAATGGTTGGATACAGTTGCCGAGCAGTTCCACGTTGCATTCAGCAGATGAGTGGTCGCAGCATCACATGTGCACATTTATTTACAACAGCCTCCAACACCACTCATTTAGTCATATTTATAATGTGTTACTGTTTTGGGGTTGACTAAAGTGTTATAATCAATTTTGTTTTTGCACTGATGCTAAAATAATCATTCAGTATTATTATGAATATCTAAAATATGAATAGTTATTGCTACATTATGCTACATGCTCATTTTGGGATTGCATTTCCAGTAAATAACTATCATGATAGAGTCAATGCGCCCACTCCTATCAAGCTTGTTGCTTGTAAGATGAGACTAATGTGCAATAATTGCTTAATGTCCTTGTCTGTTATATATATATATAATTTCATTTCTGCTATTAAGCCTCCAAAATGTCTAGACGTTCATATCAAGGTCATAGTTGTAAAGGATTTTTATTTTTTTAGGTACTGAGGTTTGTGGTATTCAGCAGCATGTAAATGGTATAAGCTGTATCAATATCATAACACCCTTTGACAAATTGTATGTCAGCACATTTGTAGAAGATTGGATCATGATTTATGTGGCAATGGATGCTTTTGATTTGTGCATTTATCAGATGAATCAGCTGAATTTGCCTGTTCTACCACTGAAAGCAAATGACTCTTTAAGGAAACTGGCCAAAATGACCTTTGAAAATGTGAGAAAAGAGGTTTCAGATTGAATTGATTTTGAATTTACTTTAAAATGTTTTGTCTGCTGTTTTGAACAAAACGAGGCCCGTGTGAGCGGCCCCTAACCCTGTTCGTGCTTAATTTGTACCTTCTTATTTTTGGAGACATCTCAGCCTCCCATAAGGCTGTAGGATTCAGTAATTGGTTTTCTGAGAGCTAAATAACCCAGAAACATCACTGTCGGAGGCGTTTAATTAACTCTCCCTCAGCACGAGCATTCATCTACAGTTGAAAAAAAATGTTACTCAATAGTTTGAATCTTTTATTTGCACTTTTCTTTCCTTTGTAAAAGACTGACATGAAATTTTAGAAATAGATAAATTACGCAGCCAGATTTTCGTCCCCTGATCTAGTTTTGCTTTCGCAATTTTCCATGATCTTTTTTCTTTCTTGCCCCCTCTCAGGAGACAAAAGATCAATTTTGTGAGAGCACAGGCTCCACCCCATTCCTCTTCAGTCTTTCTTGTAGCCACCTAGCACTCGTCTTTCTCTCTCTCTCTCTCTCTCGCTCTCCCACTCCCATAAATGCAGTGACACTTGCATTCTGTGTGTGCATGCGTGTCTGTCCAAGTGTGAGAGTCGAAATAGAACGTGAGAGAGTGGGGGGGGGGGGAGAGAGAGGGAGCAAGAGAGAAAGAGAAAGACAAGGAGGGGTGGGAGTGTGAGCGCGAGCGCGTGTGTGTGCTTAAGCTAGCTACTCACAGAAAAGAAGGAATAAGAAAATTGAAGTAGCCGCCATATGCTGAGGATTTTGGTGAATGCCTTGCTGAGGAGAACCGCTTGTTTTTTTCCGGCGGATCCTAAGAGATGGGAAGCTCACATTTGCTGAACAAAGGCTTGCCATTAGGTAAACGTTTCCCTTTCCTTCTGCATGGGGCCACACGTCAAAGTCTTGTACGGATATCTGCGGCAATATTTGAGTGTTCGTTCGGCTGTCCTACAGTGTACTGGCTTCCCCTCCCCCTCTTCCTTTCCTCCTCCCCTTTTTCTCTGCTCCGCTTTTCCGTCTTTCCTATTATCTTTCATCTGAACCATTCATCCACACACAATTGCTTGCTTTCTGCTTTCTCTTTCCCGTGCGAAGACAACATTCGTCCGGACCTCTGATGGCTTGCTTTATTAACTGCATTAATCTTTCCAAGCTGGAAAGATAAAACACACACACTTTACCCTCTGGAAAATCTGAGGGGTTGGCAAGGACATTCTCTCTCTCTCTCTCTCTCTCTCTCTCTCTCTCTCTCTCTCTCTCTCTCTCTCTCTCTCTCTCTCTCTCTCTCTCTCTCTCATTGTACAGTGGAAATGTGGCTTCCAGTTCCGGCCTCGACTTACTTTCTCATTTCTGACTCTTTGAAGGAAAATCTCATTCTGGAAGAGTCCAAAAGCAGGAATTCTTAGCCGTAGGAAGAGTATAGGGATTTTCAGGAAGTCATGGAAATAGTTGTAGCATTCAGGTAATGGGCCACTATTTAGTCTTAAAATAAACATGTATTGAGATTCGTTTATATATTTGATTTGGTTTAAGATCTTTCTGATCAGATGGACACAAAGTAAATTTGTATTGTCATAACTTATATGTTTAGGAGGATAAAGTGAAAACATAATATAAGTGCCTTTATGATATTCAAGTGATTTCTTTTTTTTTTTTTTAAATCCCAAATGCACTTTTCCAGGAAAAGTGGGTGGAGAACAATGCATTGGCTTCGGGCAAAAAACAAAAACAAGATTCACCTCAGCTCAGTCTGTGACGAGAAAAACGTGTCATTAAAAACAGGTTTTGTTCTTTTGGCACGGTGAACATGTGGTTGGAATTTGATTTTGGCTTTCATTTTCACCAGAAGACAACAAAGGGGGGATGTCAGCTTGAATTATCGCCCGTGGGCAGTCGAGGTCTCGTGTGACTGACCCTGTTGGTTATGTTGTTAATATGAACTAGCTAATTCAAACAGATCCAGCTCACCCTCAGGGCAGGGCAATTTGGAAAGAGCGCCGAGGGATTGGTGTGAGAAACTACCATGTGTTTCTTCCAGCACAGGCTTCTTGATTTACCTAGCTGTGATCTTACATGGCAAAGACAGAGAGTCAGTGCTTGGATGCATCTAATGCATGTTGTTGGAATTTTGTCCTAATCAGAAAAAGAAAGAAGTTAACAGTGGCTGTTACAAGATAACCGGATCCTGCTGGGATGGATTAGATGTCACTAACACATCATTTACGGTTGTAAAAGCTCACCTCTATTACAAATGGAGAAAACAGCTGGTTCTGTGTCGGAACGGATGCGTGAAAGCCAGGGATCTCTTCACAGAGGTAAAGGGCTCTTGTTTGTGCATAAACGTGAGCATTGTGTGTGTGTGTGTTAGAGTGTGAAAGACTATCCTGAGAGCAGGTGTGGGTGGTGCTGATAGAGGTGGTGTGTCTGTGTCTTATGGGCATGATTACACCATGTCTGCACTTGCCAGGCTGGATATGGTCATTGGAGATTCATGGTCAATTGGGAGAGGTCACAGGTGCACATATTGTACTTCTGTTACTATATCATTAACAAGTAGCTAAATATTTTGCATTTGAAATATGCTGATTTTGTTTTATTTATTCAAGAGGTGTTTAGATGTCTCTCTATACTGTTAAAAATAAAATAAAATGCACACACATATACGTGTTTGTGTATGCTATATATATATATATATATATATATATATATATATATATATATATATATATATATATATATATATGTATATGTAATATATATGTAATATATATATACAATATATGTGATATAAAATCACAGTTCTCAAATAGTAAATAATTGATAGTAAAATGTTTCTTGAGCGGCAAATCAGCATATTAGAATGATTTCTGAAGGATCATGTGACACTGAAGACTGGAGTAATGATGCTGAAAATTCAGCTTTGATCACAGGAATAAAATACATTTAAAATGCATCAAATAATTTCACAATATTACTGCTTTTAATTGTATTTGTGATCAAATAAGAGCAGCTCCAGTGAACATGAGACTTCTTTCAGATACATTACCAAATTCTTACTGAACTTTTGAACGCTAGTTTACACATATACTTGGACTTTCCATTGACAAGTCCGTTAGTAGATGTTTTTTTTAACTGACACTAGGCAGAGCGCCAACTTCTGCTACTCAGCCAGCAGCACACTTATCGCCAATGTCAATACAGCGCAACAGTCCTGCCCACCTTTTCAGCAGTCTTGGTTCCAGAGGTATTTTTCCCATTCATTTTCTCCATAGGGATTTAACCCAACCAGCTCTGAGATGAATCAACAAACATTGGCTGAAAGCAAAAAATATGTAAAAACCAGAAGCCAAGGCAAGACTCAGTACTTAACGTGTAACTGGACTGCAGTGCCACGAAACACTGAAAATGCAGTCGTATAAAACGATTGATTTAATTATCAGTGAAACTGCCTCGATTATATTATTCGCAGTGATTCATGAGAGTGGTTTTTATATGGTAGCCACAACATATTTTGGTCTTCAGTGGAAACTTGGCTTGAAGTTTGTTAGCTTGTCCAGCTTATATTGGGTTATCACTATAAAGTGGCCATTTAAGCCTGAAAATGTTGGAGGCTTTAGATCAGTAAATGGCGACGAGCTGAAAAAAGCACAGTACTGACAGAAAATCAGACCCGCGGAAAGAAGCCCCACCACAGTTGTTCATGCAAAAATATTTTTTATCATTGAGCAATTAAAAGCCAAGAATGACTGTGTTTAAGAGTCTCTTTATTTTAAGAGTCGTTCCATGATGGCTAATCTAGGCATTCAATGTCTGTGTGTATCTTAGCATTGGATTTTATCATTTGGAAGGAGTCTTAGAATAACAGTGACTTCGCAGACAAAGTGATGTTTACAGTCAGTGCTCAGATTAAACCTACTTTAGCACAAGATCAAGACGTGTAACACATGATTGATTTCTCTCTGCAGGCATCAGGCCTCCCATAATGAATGGCCCCATGCACCCTCGTCCTCTGGTGGCGCTGCTGGATGGGCGGGACTGTACGGTGGAGATGCCCATCCTGAAGGATGTGGCCACCGTGGCCTTCTGTGATGCCCAGTCCACCCAGGAGATCCACGAGAAGGTATCTAGCACTTAACGTCACTTACTCTTTGGTAGAGTTGCCCTTTTTCGCTTTTGGATTAATCACTTACTGTATGTTGTTCTTGTTTAAATGGCTTTTTGTTCAAATGTAACTTTCTCAACCTTTGAAGTGTATTGCGTTTTCTGTTGGCTTCACCAAGTCCGTGTGGGCAGCGAAAAATAACATAAACCAATAATATCTCAGCCTACTTTTTCAACCAATCCAATCCAGATGAATTGAACAAATCTTGCTCCTTAATTCCCAGTATTTCACTAAGGAGTATACCGCATTACAGAAGTAAAATGCATTGTGAATGCTGTTCATGATTTATTATTTTTTTCCATCACTGGTTCGCACAGATTAATATATCATTTAATATATGTTAGAGTATGGTTCTGCAATACATTATAGATCCCACTGGCTCGACGTGATAGAGCCTCTTTGGCTTTGTTACATGGAAAAAAATAATTCATCTCACAGGCTAAAAAAGTAGATTGCACAATGGGTAATATTTATGAGGCTGTCTGCGTTTTTAACAGAATTGAGTAGAATGATTCGTTAGATGATTTCACTGGGTAGCATGATGAAATCTCACAACCATCCGTCCCACTGCACTTCATGTGATTTATTTATTTCAGTCTCACTTGCTCGCAGCTATTGATCAATAATTTTTTTTTAGCATTTGTTAAAGCTAGATGAGCGGAATCTGATCTGTCATGTTGTGATGTTTCATTGTGAGAGAACTTGTCAGTCTTTGAGAATAATGTTTGAAATTTGTCTTGAATGAACTTTATCTGAGTCTAGTGTCATGTGTCAGAAATAAACCGTAAACGAAAGATTTTTAGAATGTAATTTATAATGACATTTATAATATTAATGTATATAACTATCTATCCATCCATCGATCTATTGAGATAGAGGGTGAGGAAGTTTTCCCATGTGTGACAACACCGATAATACCAGTATCACCTTGGGGGTGGAGGCGTTCCCTCTTTTCTTCGATTTCCTTCTCTTTTAAAAAGCTGCGTGCGTATTTTACTTTCACTTTCAATTTGCAATTTGAAAGTTCGTTTTAATTTTAAATGGCTTAAAAGCGCCGCTCGCATTTTACTTTCGTATTAGCGGCAATTCGGCATCAAGTGCTTAAATGCAACAACAAAATAAGTCAAACTCACTTTAGACTATATATAAAACGTAGAACTTTTATTAACAAATCGAATAAAAATCCACCATGCTATAGGACAGGCTATGCCTAATATAAAATAACAAATTACTTATATAAAGTTTAAGTAAATATACAAAATATTTAAATAAATAAAATAATTAAAAATAAATAAGAAACGTAGAACGTTTATTAGCAAAACGAGTAAAGCTTGGAGGCACGGCATACACCTTGATGTCAAATAAAATAAATAAGTTACACAAAGTTTAAATAAAGTAAAAATAAGCAAACACCGTGGAACCAATTAAATAAGCAACTAATGTTCTTTTTTTTTTCCAAAATCACTTTAGATAAATGCCAAAAGTCAACAGGCTTTTCAAAATCCAAAATATTGCCAAACAGGTGCTTTTGCATTTTGTTTCTAAACTAAATCATCCGTCGTCGTCGTCTTGTCAGCCTCACCTCACTCTTCTTTTCAATCAGCTCACTGGATAAATGAAATCTGATCTGTGATGCGACTGCCACTTTCAGTATTTAAAACGACGTTGGGGTTCGGTGCTGCGGTGGGCAACTGACGTAACCAGTGTTGTGGCTTAACAACTTTATATTTGCTCCCCCTGGATGCGTTCGTGCTCATGCAGACCTTTACTGTGGCCGGAGCTGCTGATTTGTCGATTGCTGTTGGCATGTTTTGTGTAGTTCTGGCTGGCTGCCAGGTTGATTCTCGATGAACACTCCCCAGGCTGCATAGACAGATGGCACTCCCTCTCTGCCCCTTCCCACAAACCTACACAGATCCTCCTTATTTGACCGCTTTAACCGGCTGCTACTGAATGGACAGAAACTATACAGTCTCCTCACACAGAGAAAAGGGCCTCTGATAAGATAGAAAATCAGTTGTCTCTCCGGGAGAGAAATTATTAGCAGATGATAAAGTGGTGTGAAGATTGTCTGCTAAGAAAGGGCTGTAAAACACTGTTTCATTGTGGTGCAGCTCATAAACGACACTGATTGCTTAATGTGGTGATTCTTCTTGATGGGTGTCAAACCAAATGATGTTTTTCATCATCAACCAGAGTTATTATAATGTGATGAATCTGTTTATGTTGTGTGATACTCCAGAACTTGATGGTTTATTAGATTATGTCAAGTGTTTTCAAGTAAACTGATTAATCATCATGAACCCTTTGTGAGTGAGGCTCTTCGTGTTTTGCTTTAAAGAGTTTTCCTCTGTTAATCTGATTAGAAAATCCTGAGGCAGTGTAAAAACATGATCCCTGAAGTGCATAATTAGCTCATGACAATGAAACACGTCCCCACATTCTTATTACTAGGGTCATTATCATTTGAAATATAAAAGAAACATTTCAGCTATTTGCCAAGGAAACATTGCTCCGATTCTTTTGCTAAAATTTCCAAAAATAAGAACTTTTTTATATTAAAAACAAACAAGCAAGCCCAGTCCAGCCGAGAAAAACTAATGTAAATGTAACGCAAGACATTACTTTCTTTCTTTTGCATTACTTAAAGTGGTTTAAAAACATTAATTAAAAATAACTAGTTATTTTTTATGGCGTAACGCAATTTTGTAATGCATTACTTTTAAAAGTAACTTTCCCCCAACAATGTTCCTTTCCATGACATATTAATTTGTTTTCTCATTTTAGTTAAATTGTTGCCACAATTGAAGACTTAGTTCCATCGTTCAATAAATTGTGGGCATGTTGTACTAATTTAATCAATCGAAAACAGGTTTACTAAAACAAGGGAACAAATTAATAAGTTATGAGACACAGTAAATGGCCAAGAAAAATATATGGCATGTGCAGGGCTCCCGAGGTTCACTCACTGTATTTAGGATTAGTTAGGATTGAAATAATTTCGAGTCGCCCCTCAGTTTGAGAGCTGTTTTCTTCTCATAGACTGACTGTAGTTTGTGTCCCCTCTCTCAGGTTTTAAATGAAGCAGTGGGTGCTCTCATGTACCACACCATCACCCTGATGAGGGAGGACCTGGAAAAGTTCAAAGCACTTCGTATAATAGTCTGCATTGGGAGCGGCTTTGATAATATCGACATAAAGTCTGCTGGAGACTTAGGTAATAGTTAAGAAGATTTTCCATTACATCCCACATGTTGCACAACAGTGTGTGTTTGCTGGATGAAGAGTCTGACCGTAACCCTTCCTCCTATGCAGGAATAGCAGTCTGCAACATGCCAGCAGCTTCAGTCGAGGAGACGGCAGACTCCACCATGTGTCACATCCTAAACCTGTACCGACGCACCACCTGGCTGCACCAGGCTCTCCGGGAGGGCACGCGGGTCCAGAGCGTGGAGCAGATCCGGGAGGTGGCATCTGGGGCGGCCCGGATCAGAGGAGAGACGCTGGGGATCATTGGTCTAGGTGTGTTGTCTCACATAGCCAGACTTTAGACTCTCGACGTGAAGTCTGATCCACTTCCCTTTGTATTCCGGCTAAGAACCGCCGATTGAGACAGAAAGAGGTCCTCTGAACGAGAACAAAGTAACCAGCTGCTGTTTGTTTTGTTTTTATGTGCTGTTTAGGGATGAGTAAATCTGAATAAACTGATGCAGACAGAATTAAAAAAAAAATATCCTAATTATGGAGACACCCGTGGCTTTGAAGATAACAGAGAGGAAACAGTTTGTAATGTGTGTAGACTGTGATCTGCGTTTCTGTCCAAAAGTAATTATTTCACAGAGCAAAAAGAGTGAAGTATACAGTTCCTCATTTCAGTGCTTTTTTTCCCGCCTGCCAGTGCACTGTAAAAAGTTTAACTATTATTTACTCAATTTTATTGGTGAAACATTTTTACACTCAAAAAAATTGAGTAAATTTTAAAGCTGTGAAATCAATGAAATATACTGTATGAATTGAGTAAATGCAAGTAAAAAAATTAAGTAAATCAGAGTAACTGCATCTGGTACATTAACAAATAAAATTGAGTAGAAATAATTTAACATTTAAACATTTAAAAACAATATTTATGAGTAATATTAACTGTTTTTATTAATTCTTTTTATTTTCTCTAAACCTTTGTAAAATAGTACTCCACACAACCACCAGTATACATGACATTGGCCTTTATTGTCAATGAGTACAGCAATAAAGCACATTTTACACTGTATACAATATTGCCTACATTTAAACTCATTTAACAAACATTGTATAAGTAAAAATTAAATATTTAAAAATTCAGGTAGCCTAATTCAAGTGTAATCAAATCAACCCAATATCCACCGGATCAGCGCTGGTCCTCGTGCCGGAGACGGACTCGCCTCTGCGGGTGAACTTTGAACTTCATACCGCCGTCCTGCGTTTCACTCACAGCCGATAGATACTGCGAGTGACTGACATAACCTGCCAATAAACAAACAGTGACAGTTCTGAGGACATTTTATCATCCAAATGATAATAATTATATTTATTATCATTAGGAATGAAGTCATGTGTTTATGCAAAGCGTTTCAATCATGCAAAAAGACAGGCGCGACTCTAGTTTAGGTGTCGAATTACGCCTCTGTATGTTGTTTTGCATTAAATATGATTTAAAGCACAGTAAAGATTTTATAGATAAAATAAAACATACACAAACCTGAATTTCACAGAGGAAATGCACCAAATCTGTGACGCTGAGAAGAGAGCTGTTGTCTGGAGACTGGAGAGTTCAAACTGCCTGCGCTCACTGACTCAACCAACCGTCGAGTTGTCGTCACGTCAGAGGGTGGGGGAGGGGTGCATTGTTTTAATTGAGTAAACTTACTCAAATTTTAAGAGTGTGTTAAATATATTAATAATATTGATTTGAATTAAGTAATATTTTTGTTTCTTGAAACAGATCAGTTTAATTCAACATTCTCAAATATTTTGATAGAAATTTCACAAATATATTAAGTATATTATAAAGAAATAATTGGTTAGTCAAATACTAAATAATTTTATTGAAAACAACTTAAATATATCTGTAAATTTTAGATAAAATTAACTGTTGGATTTTTACTCAATTGTTTTGGTATGTTTAACTCAAACAATCAAGTACACGATATTCAGAGATTTTATTAAGGTAATAAAGTAAAAAATTTCTGTAATATTTACTAAGCCACAGAATTATTTTTTACAGTGCCTCACTACAAAAGAACGTTTTGTGTGTGTGTGTGTGTGTGTATTTATTTATTTATTTATTTATATAGTTTAGGATCAGTATGAATTTTATATATATATAATTCATATAGATATATTCATTAATGAATGTCAAACAATTCTGACAATTCTGAGTAAATAAATATATAAACTAGCAAAACTGATAATAATAATTTCAACACTGATAATATTTCTTACGGATCATGTGACACTAAAAACTGAGGTTCAGTTCGGAATCACAGGAATAAATTACATTTTAAAATGTATTCAAATAGAAAACATTTAAAATCTTAATAATAGTTAACAATATTACTCTTTTTACTGTATATTTAAAAAAAAAGAAATAAATGCAGTCTTCATGAGCTTTAGAGTCTTCTTTCAAAAAATAATATCTTAAACCAGCCTTTGGTGTGAGAGACCCAGGTTCGAATCCACTGTGAGTCACCAATGTGTCCCTGAGCAAGACACTCAACCCCTAGTTGCTCCAGAGGCGTGCGACCTCTGACATATATAGCAATTGTAAGTCGCTTTGGATAAAAGCGTTAGCTAAATGAATGTCAATGTCAATGTCACCTTTATTTATATAGCGCTTTAAACAAAATCATCTGTTTCCTGTGGTCTTGTCCTTGTGCTCCTCTGAGACAAGGTCTTTACAGGGGATCTGTATCTGGGGTTCTAGTTGTCCTGGTCTCCGCTGTCTTTCAGGGATGTAGAGGTCCTTTCTAGGTGCTGATCCAGCATCTGGTCTGGATACGTACTGGATCCGGGTGACTGCAGTGACCCTCTGATCTGGACACAGACTGGATCTGGTGGCCACGGTGACCTCGGAACAAGAGAGAAACAGACAAATATTAGCGTAGATGCCATTCTTCTAATGATGTAGCAAGTACATAGGTTGTTATGGGAAGTGTTTCCGGTTCCGGTTTACCTAATTAATGCAGCCTAAAAATCCTTTAACGGATTTGGATAATAAAAGCATATTAGTATGTTATGTGTATGCCAGGTTAAAGAGATGGGTCTTTAATCTAGATTTAAACTGCAAGAGTGTGTCTGCCTCCCGAACAATGTTAGGTAGGTTATTCCAGAGTTTGGGCGCCAAATAGGAAAAGGATCTGCCGCCTGCAGTTGATTTTGATATTCTAGGTATTATCAAATTGCCTGAGTTTTGAGAACGTAGCGGACGTAGAGGATTATAATGTAAAAGGAGCTCATTCAAATACTGAGGTGCTAAACCATTCAGGGCTTTATAAGTAATAAGCAATATTTTAAAATCTATGCGATGCTTGATAGGGAGCCAGTGCAGTGTTGACAGGACCGGGCTAATATGGTCATACTTCCTGGTTCTAGTAAGAACTCTTGCTGCTGCATTTTGGACTAGCTGTAGTTTGTTTACTAAGCGTGCAGAACAACCACCCAATAAAGCATTACAATAATCTAACCTTGAGGTCATAAATGCATGGATTAACATTTCTGCATTTGACATTGAGAGCATAGGCCGTAATTTAGATATATTTTTGAGATGGAAAAATGCAGTTTTACAAATGCTAGAAACGTGGCTTTCTAAGGAAAGATTGCGATCAAGTAGCACACCTAGGTTCCTAACTGATGACGAAGAATTGACAGAGCAACCATCAAGTCTTAGACAGTGTTCTAGGTTATTACAAGCAGAGTTTTTAGGTCCTATAATTAAAACCTCTGTTTTTTCAGAATTTAGCAGTAAGAAATTACTCGTCATCCAGTTTTTTATATCGACTATGCAATCCATTAGTTTTTCAAATTGGTGTGTTTCACCGGGCTGCGAAGAAATATAGAGCTGAGTATCATCAGCATAACAGTGAAAGCTAACACCATGTTTCCTGATGATATCTCCCAAGGGTAACATATAAAGCGTGAAGAGTAGCGGCCCTAGTACTGAGCCTTGAGGTACTCCATACTGCACTTGTGATCGATAGGATACATCTTCATTCACTGCTACGAACTGATGGCGGTCATATAAGTACAATTTAAACCATGCTAATGCACTTCCACTGATGCCAACAAAGTATTCAAGTCTATGCAAAAGAATGTTGTGGTCAATTGTGTCAAACGCAGCACTAAGATCCAATAAAACTAATAGAGAGATACACCCACGATCAGATGATAAGAGCAGATCATTTGTAACTCTAAGAAGAGCAGTCTCAGTACTATGATACGGTCTAAATCCTGACTGGAAATCCTCACATATACCATTTTTCTCTAAGAAAGAATATAATTGTGTGGATACCACCTTTTCTAGTATCTTGGACAGAAAAGGGAGATTCGAGATTGGTCTATAATTAACTAGTTCTTTGGGGTCAAGTTGTGGTTTTTTTGATGAGAGGCTTAATAACAGCCAGTTTGAAGGTTTTGGGGACATGTCCTAATGACAATGAGGAATTAATAATAGTCAGAAGAGGATCTATGACTTCTGGAAGCACCTCTTTCAGGAGCTTAGATGGTATAGGGTCTAACATACATGTTGTTGGTTTAGATGATTTAACAAGTTTATACAATTCTTCCTCTCCTATGGTAGAGAATGAGTGGAACTGTTCCTCAGGGGGTCTATAGTGCACTGTCTGATGTGATACTGTAGCTGACGGCTGAATGGTTGCAATTTTATCTCTAATAGTATCGATTTTAGAAGTAAAGTAGTTCATAAAGTCGTTACTGCTGTGGTGTTGGGAAATGTCAACACTTGTTGAGGCTTTATTTTTCGTTAATTTAGCCACTGTATTGAATAAATACCTGGGGTTATGTTTGTTTTCTTCTAAAAGAGAAGAAAAGTAATCGGATCTAGCAGTTTTTAATGCTTTTCTGTAGGATATGTTACTTTCCCGCCAAGCAATACGAAATACCTCTAGTTTTGTTTTCCTCCAGCTGCGCTCCATTTTTCGGGCTGCTCTCTTTAGGGTGCGAGTATGCTCATTATACCATGGTGTCAAACTGTTTTCCTTAACCTTCCTTAAGCGTAAAGGAGCAACTTTATTTAAAGTGCTAGAAAAGAGAGAGTCCATAGTTTCTGTTACATCATCAAGTTGTTCTGAGGTTTTGGATATGCTAAGGAATTTGGATACATCAGGAAGATAACTTAAAAAGCAGTCTTTTGTGTTAGAAGTGATGGTTCTTCCATACTTGTAACAAGAAGTAGAATTTACAATTTTGGCTATATGAATTTTGCAAAGAACTAAATAATGATCTGAGATATCATCACTTGGCTGAATAATTTCAACACCATCAACATCAATTCCATGTGACAGTGTTAAATCTAGAGTATGATTTCGACAATGAGTAGGTCCTGAAACGTGTTGTCTAACACCAATAGAGTTCAGAATGTCTATAAATGCTGATCCCAATGCATCGTTTTCATTATCAACATGGATATTAAAATCACCAACTATTAAAACTTTATCTGCAGCCAGAACTAACTCGGATGTAAAATCACCAAACTCTTTAATAAAGTCTGTATGGTGCCCTGGTGGCCTGTATACAGTAGCCAGTACAAACATAACAGGGGATTTATCATTAACATTTGTTTCTTTGGATAATGTTATATGAAGTACCATTACTTCAAACGAGTTATACTTGTAGCCTGCCCTCTGAGAAATCCTGAAAACGTTGTTATAAATTGAAGCAACACCTCCACCTTTGCCTTGCAGACGTGGCTCATGTTTATAACAGTAATCTTGGGGGGTGGACTCATTTAAAATAATGTAATCATCAGGTTTTAGCCAGGTTTCTGTCAAACAGAGTACATCTATATTATGATCAGTGATCATATTATTTACAAAAAGTGTTTTCGTAGAAAGGGATCTGATATTCAATAAGCCAAGCTTTATCATTTGTTTATCCATATTGCTTCTGTTTTTTATTTGTTGAACCTCAATTAAATTGTTAATCTTAACTTGGTTTGGACGTTTTTTGTTTTTTCTAGTTCGGGGAACAGACACAGTCTCTATAGTGTGATATCTAGGTGAAAAAGTCTCTATGTGCTGAGAATTAACTGACCTAATGTAAATGAGTAAACTAACTGAATAAATGTAAATGTAAACCAAACTTTTAAACAGTAGATATAATGCATAAAATAAGCTCAATCGAATACTGCACACATTTCACATCTTCCTGAAATACAATCCCGATACATTTTAAATACAGTTTCTATTCAGGAACTCGTGCTGCGTCAAGCGCTTTGGGGAAGCGCCTTTGGCAAGATCAACTCTGAATATTGTGTGCAATCTGTTTAATGGAAGGGCGTGACGTCACGGGCGGGGTGACGTAGCGACCAGGAAGCTATAAAGGCACCTGCCACGCAGCTGACTTCAGCTTCTTGTCTTTCAGCAAGTGCTCTGTGTGTGCATGTCTTCTGTCTTGTTATTGTCGTTTGTCACTATTAGCTCCTTTAAGTAGCTTTAGTATGTCAAAGAGCAAAGCTAAGACTAGGCATCTGAAGGGTGAATCCAGACCGCGTTTCAGATTGTGTGTTCCTCCCTGCTCAACAAAGCTGAACATTAGAGGCGGGGATACACACAGTCTGTGTGTGGTCTGCCCTGGATCAAAGCGGGCTGCGTATGATTTCACGTGCGCTCCGATCCCGGAGGGCTCTCTTCGAGAAGTGAGCCTTCGCCAGCGTTCCTTGCGATACCGGTCCCGCTTTCGCCGAGTTTCGCCATCTGATAGAGGGAATGGAGACGGGCACGTCCTTATCTCCTACCTTACCCATCAGATCTGCCCCCTGGGTTCGGAAGCCCGAGCTTCGGTTCTTCCCCCCGAGCATTGGGCTTGACGCTCTGCCTTTCTTTCTCTGAGTAGATTGACACGGAGGGTGTCGGCGAGCTTGTAGTTGCACAAACATAAAGTTGCATAAGCACCAGTATACAATAAACAGTGTTATGCCTTACATTATACGGGCAGTGTTAATGAGCAGCTATTTAATCTCCGAGGGGATTAATATTGTTTGTGTGACTAGGCTATTCACGCGCTGTCGAGGCAACGCGTGTATTACATCATTTCCATACCCGACTGCTTGTCTGGTTGTTTAAACTGCATTTAATAAGGGGGAGTTAGTTCTATCACTTCAATGTGTACTTTATCACAATCTAGACCGTGTTTACTTGTCTGATTGTTTGACTACATTAAATTCTGAGAAATTTAATGACTTTGAGAAGTTAATATATCACTTCAATGTGTATTGTTCACAATCCAGACCGTGTTTACTTGTCTGATTGTTTGATTGCTTTAAATTCTGAGCAATATAATGACTTTGAGAGGTCAATATTTCACTTCAATGTGTACTTTATCACAACCTAGACCGTGTTTACTTGTCTGATTTTTGGATTGCATTAAATTCTGAGCAATCTAATGACCGTTATCAAACTTCGAGAAGTTCAATATATCACTTCAATGTGTACTTTATCACAATCAAGACCGTGTTTACTTGTCTGATTGCATTAAATTCTGAGGAATATAATGACAGTGTAATGATAAAAACCTTCATATTCATCCGGAAGAAGGAGGCGGGAACCGGCGGACAATCAAACGAAGCTTTAATAATTCCAAATAAACACAAAACAGCGCACCAGCCCCTCACGGACGACTGATGTGCACAAAATAAAACCAAAACCTAAAATAAAACCCAGGCCTGGTCCTCTCTCGTCCTTCACTGTCGTCGCTCCAGTTTTATATCCTTCCATCTCCTCCGTGGGCCTCGAGACCGGCGGGTCGAACAGGTGTAGCTCATCTCCAATCACTCCACCGGCCTCGCTCCCACGTCCCTCGGCCCCGCCCCACTCGTCACAGACAGTTAATTAGCTCGTGAAGTTAGATGTACTGGAGGGACTGCTGGGCAAACAGCGTTGCCGCCCGTGTTCCCCATTTCGGGACCAGAGGCTGAAGCAACGCTCTGGGCCAGCGACTTCCCAGCCTAATCCGAATCCGATGGAGCCGTACTTCAGGCTGGGAGGTCCACGGCCAAGAAGTCATGACGCATTTCGGTCTCGACTACAGAGGGCGCCCCTACTGGGGTAGAGCGGTGTCCACCTCATTACACGGTGCCCGTATCACCTCAGTGCCCTCCGGAGGTGGGTCTGCCAACCCTGCCAGAATTTCAGGGCGCAGCGGCTTCCAGCGAGCACTGCTCTCAGTTATTTTCGCCCGTGAGCGTAGCAGAGCTGAGACGCTCACCTCCCCTTCGGGGGCCTCTTACACCAGAGGTCAGTCTCGAGAGACTGATTCCCTTAGTACATTAGTTAGCAGCGTGGAAACTACTGCCAAATGTATCTCACCGGGTCCAGCACTCAATAGAAAGAGGCTATAGTCGGCCATCCACCGCCGACATTCAATGGGGTTACACCGACAGTAGTTGGCCCCCAGCAGGCTCTGAAGATGGAACAAGAAGTGAATACCCTTTTAAGGAAGGCGGCTATCAAGGTGGTCCCTCCTCTAGACAGGGAGTCCGGGTTTTACAGCCGGTATTTCATAGTTCCAAAGAAGGATGGGGGGTTGCGTCCGATCTTAGACTTACGTCATCTAAACCTCTCAGTAATGTCACTGAAGTTCAAAATGCTCACTGTCAAACAGGTTGTAGCTCAAATCAGTTCCGAGGACTGGTTTGTCACAATAGATCTCAAAGACGCATACTTCCATATATCCATCCTTCCACAACAAAGGAGGTTTCTGAGGTTCGCTTTCGGGGGCAAAGCCCAGCAATATCGAGTAATTCCCTTCGGCCTTGCACTCTCACCCCGCACGTTCATGAAATGTGTAGATGCGGCTCTGGTTCCCCTCCGTATGCAGGGCATCCGCATTCTGAACTATATCGATGATTGGTTGATTTTAGCTCAATCAGAGCAAATGGCAGTTCGACATCGAGATGTCTTTCTCGCACATATAGGGGAGCTGGGTTTGAGACTGAACGCCAAGAAGAGTGTACTTTCTCCAGTTCAGAGAACCACCTATCTAGGCGTAGTGTGGGATTCGACCACGATGCAGGCACGTATGTCTCCTGCTCAGATCGAGTCAATCCTTACCTCAGTCAAGAGAGTCAGAGAAGGCCAGTCACTCACTGTCAAGCAGTTTCAGAGACTGTTAGGGCTTATGGCAGCTGTGTCCAACGTGATACCTTTTGGCCTCCTACACATGAGACCCCTACAGTGGTGGCTCAAGACCAAGGGAATTCTCCCGAGGGGGAATCCATAACGAACTATCAAGGTCACACTGCAATGCCTTCGTGCCTTAGACATGTGGAAGAAACCTTGGTTCTTGAATCAGGGCCCGGTGCTGGGAGCTCTTGGTTGCCGTGTAACGCTAGCGACAGACGCGTCCCTCACTGGTTGGGGTGCGGTCATGAGTGGCCACCCTGCCCGTGGTCTGTGGAGCGGTCGCCATCTGACATGGCATACCAGTTGTCTAGAGATGCTAGCTGTGCATCGAGCATTGAAATATTTCCTCCCAGACCTGAGAGATCACCATGTGTTGGTGCGCACCGACAACACATTGGTGATCTCTTATTTCAGTCACCAGAGAGATCTGCATTCACGCCCCTTGTACAAGCTGGCACACCAGATCCTTCTGTGGTCCCAGGACAAACTCCTCTTGTTCAGAGCAGTGTATATTCCTGGGAGATTAACTGTGGGAGCAGACATACTGTTGAGACAGGGGCCGAGGCCCGGGGGGCTTCACCCTGAGGTGGTGAAGTAGATATGGAGAGTTTTTGGACCTCTTTGCGACTCAAGAGATATCCCAATGTCCCCTCTGTTTCTCTCTAGTTCATCCAGCTCCTCTGGGACTGGACGCTATGGTACAGGCCAGGCTGAGGCTTCGTCTCTACGCCTTTCCCCCTATCGCTCTGATCCCGGGAGTTCTGGTGAGAGTACGCCGGGATGGGGTCCGTCTTCTATTAGTAGCCCCGTTCTGGCCGGGCCCAGTATGGCTCGCAGATCTGATCTCTCTCCTCGACAGCTCTCCATGGGAGATTCCGATCAGGACAGATCTACTCTCTCAGGCGCAGGGCAAAATAATTCACCCTCGCCCGGAGTTGTGGAAGTTGTGGGTGTGGCCCCTGAGGGGGCACAGCTCATAGCTTCCGGTCTCTCAACCAAGGTTGTTGAGAGCCCCCCCCCCTCCAATCCAGAGCTCCCTCTATGGGGAAACTGTACGCCCTGAGGTTGAAACTCTTCTCCTCATGGTGCAGAGACAGCCAGCTTGACCCTGTTAACTGCCCAGTTGGTACAGTTCTGGAGTTTCTACAAGCTAGGCTCTCTGCGGGGTTAACTCACTCCACCATAGCTGCGGCCATAGCTGCTTACCACGTCCCTTTCAACGGTCAGTCAGTGGGTAGACAGCCCCTAGTTACATGTTTCTTCCACGGTGCACTGAGGCTGAGACCTCCAGTACGGTCCCGTATTCCTCCGTGGGACTTGGTTGTGGTGTTAGAGGCTCTTTGTAAAGCTCCATTTGAGCCAACACAAGATATCTCAGATAGACATCTGACCCTTAAGACTGCCCTGTTACTGGCTATTAATTCTCTAAAGAGAGTTGGAGCTCTTCAGGCCCCCTCGGTGGCCCCTACCTACTTAGACTTTGCCCCTGGTATGGCCAAAGCATTCTTATACCCTCGAGCGGGTTATGTTCCTAAGGTTCCATCTGTTACCCCACAACCCATAGTACTGCAGGCCTTCTGCCCTCCTCCCTTTCGGGAGCCAGACCAGGAGAAGCTAAATTGTATGTATCCAGTTTGAGCGCTGGACGCATACATTCACAGAGCTGCCCTGTGGAGAAAATCTGACCAATTGCTTGTTTGCTACGGTCCTCCTAAAAAGGGTTTTCCTGCCTCTAAGCAGACCCTTAGTCGTTGGATAGTCGAGGCTCTCGAGTCCTCTGGTCTTCCCCTTCCTTTGGGAGCCAAGGCTCACTCCACTCGGGGTTTGGCTGCCCCTAAGGCCTTCTTAGCAGGTGTGTCCCTCTTGGACATCTGCAACGCTGCGGGATGGTCCACGCCCTCTACATTTACCAGATTTTACAATCTTGATATGCGAGCCGCTCCTGGCTCTTCTGTTCTCTTGCCTTAGCTGTGCTCCTCGGATACACACAAGGCAGGGGCTTAGTAGTCTGGCAGCGTTGGCACATCGTTCCCCAAAGCGCTTGATGCAGCTCGAGTTCCTAAAGAGGAACGTCTCTAGGTTACGAATGTAACCCTGGTTCCTCGAAGGAACGAGACGCTGCGTCGCAGAGCCATACTCCCGGCACCCCTGGCGGCGCGTGCTTTCCTAATCGAAGCTGAAGTCAGCTGCATGGCAGGTGCCTTTATAGCTTCCTGGTCGCATTATACTGTGCATTATACTGAACTAATGTAATACACAAAAAATAATGCATTTCTTTTACTGATGGTTTATGTCTGCCCTCAGGGCGTGTTGGACAGGCGGTGGCACTCAGGGCCAAAGCATTCGGCTTCAACGTGATCTTCTACGACCCGTACCTGTCTGACGGGACGGAGCGAGCCCTGGGGCTGCAGAGAGTCAACACCCTACAGGACCTGCTCTTCCACAGCGACTGCGTCACCTTACACTGCAGCCTCAACGAGCACAACCACCATCTCATCAATGACTTCACCATCAAACAGGTATCGTCTACAGCCTACAATCACAAGCGCCAGAGCATACATGAGCTGCTGCCACATTGCTGTGTGATCATTACTGTGTGTTGACCGTAGATGCGTCAGGGGGCTTTCCTGGTGAACACGGCGCGTGGTGGTCTGGTGGATGAGAAAGCTCTGGCCCAGGCTCTGAAAGAGGGCAGAATACGAGGAGCAGCCTTGGACGTCAGTGAGACGGAGCCCTTCAGGTGATCAACAACAACATTTGATGTTGAAGAATCGTGATGTTTTGACATTTGAATTGATTGCTTGCTCCAAACTTCGTTTCTATTCCACTCTACCTCTACGAGTCTTTTTCGCCTTGTTATTTGGCTTCAAACCCCACAAAATATGCGGCTGTTTGCTACAAATGCATTACAAGGGATGCAACGAATGCGAGCTGTTTCCTGAAGGCAGTTTCAAAGGAGAAAAGCAGCATAATTAGTGGCTCACTTTTGTAAATGATGTTAAATTGCTTTCATAGCAGTTGTGAAAGCCAGTGTTATTTTAGTATTGTAGTATGTATATAGTATGTATGTATATATATATATATATATATATATATATATATATATATATAATCAAAGCAAAAGGTGGCTACTTTGAAGAACCTAGAATATGACATATTTTCAGTTGTTTCACACTTTTTTGTTATGTATATAATTCCATATATAATTCCACATGTGTTAATTCATAGTTTTGATGCCTTCAGTGTGAATCTATAATTTTCATAGTCATGAAAATAAAGAAAACTCTTTGATATATATATACATATATATATACATATATATATTTTTTTTAGCATGTATATACTATGATAGATTTTATTGATATTTTCTATATATATATTTTTTCAGTTTTTATAATTTCTTTTAATTTGTTGTTATAATTTTATAATTAAAAGTTTACAATTATTTGTATTATATATTACTTTGATTTATTATTATTATTATTTATGTTTTATTTTTTGCTTTGATCAGTTTTAGTTAGTTTTATTTGAATTTATTTCCTGTGCTTCAGCTTATTTTAGTATTTCACGTTCATTGAGTGAATATGACTTCAGTTTCAGCCAAGGTCCTCTCAAAGACGCACCCAACCTGATCTGCACCCCTCACGCAGCATGGTACAGCGAACAGGCCTCCATTGAGATGCGTGAGGAGGCGGCACGGGAGATCCGTCGAGCTATCACCGGTACGTCACCACACTTGACTGCCTCAGAGCTGGCATTTGTCAAATGATTTGAGAGTGCGCAGTTGAGTGAAAACCTTGTTCTTTAATTGCAGCTCCGCAGGCTTGATGTGCTATGATCAATGACTCAGGGTTATCCTGTAATGAAGCTGTTTTCCTCCTCCAGGGCGCATTCCAGACAGCCTGAAGAACTGCGTCAACAAAGAGTTCCTCACACAGACCACGCACTGGGCCGGCATGGACCCGACTGTTGTTCATCCAGAACTCAACGGAGCCTACAGGTGCAGCAGACTACTGAATAATTCATGTATCGTAACTGAATGTTGGATACAGGTGGTGCTGCTGTTTTGTATGTGCACAGCCATTTTTACCAGGAAATCTGGTGAAAGAATAATCCACAGATGGCCATGCAAGATTGCTTTTACTTTGCTTATAATCAGTACTTTGGATCTCTCAGTCTTACTGCATGTTTCTAGAAAATCTTCAGTGATGTCACTTGTAACCACCTCTGAAACACCTATGTCACGTGTATGAGGAAAATAATGAATGATTGACTGATATGGGTTCATTGCCCATTACAACATCTAGAGAACAGAGTGGACAGTAGTTAATCATGATACGTACTTTTATATAAGATTTAATGACTGCAAATTAAATGAGACAGAATTGCTCATATGCACATTTTTTATGATTAAAAATAAAAACAACTGAAACAGAAACTTATTGAAACTGACACATGGGGCATGTAATGGCATTTTTCTTTTTATTTGACGTTCATTTCTGTGACCTTTTCAGTTGTTTATGATTGCTGGATAAGATTTTTTGAAATAGTTTTGATTAAGACTGATTCACTAATGAATGATTCATACCGATATGTGAATCTTTTTGACTGATTCATTGAAAAGAACTGACTAGATAACTGGAATAAACTGTATATAGTCACTATTGAAATTTTAATTTCAATACACCCAGCATCAAGCTGCTTATTGCTTTTATATAACAGCAATATTATAAAATATTCATTTTAAATAAAAATGTATTTACAATTAAAAACAAAAATTAATAATATAGTAAGGTTAAGTAATGTAGTTACTTGATAGTTCATTAGCTCAACTTTAGGGTGTTTATTTATAAAATTATAAATGTTTTTGAAAGAAGTCTCTGGTGCTCACCAAGGCTGCATTTATTTAATCAAAAAAAACTAAAAGCATTTCAATTGTGACGTATTAAACTTACAGTTACTAAATAACATCTCTTTTTAATATGTTTTAAAATACAATGTATTCCTGTGATGGCAAAGCTGATTTTCAGGATTCTTTAATAAATATGAATTTCAAAAGCATTTATATGAATTAAATGGTAATTTTTGTAACATTAAATATGTCTTTACTGTGACTGTTGATAAATTTAATGCATCCTTGCTGAATAAAAGTATTAATTTCTCTACAAAAAAAATATGCTGACCCCAAACTTTTTTAATGGACATTGTACAATACGATGCATCACATCATACATGTGGTGTCACATTTAAACGTGGCTCATCCAATCAGATTGTAGAGGTGGAAGTAACCATCCATTTTTTAATCCACCATAATGCAGTAAGATTTTAGTTCAACAGAGACTGTTCCAGGTGTTGCTGACACTGCTGTTTAATATTATTCCTCTTCCTCAGGTACCCCCCAAGCGTCGTGAGCCTAGCTTCAGGGGGTCTGCCTCCTCCAGTGGAGGGCATCATGCCAAGCACCGTACCCATCACCCACAGCCTGCCCACCGCGGCCCACCCTCCGCACGCCCCTTCACCCGGCCAAACCGGCAAAGCCGAACCCGATAGAGAGCAGCACCCCAACGAACAGTTGTAGCCCCCTCTTTAAAGGCTCTCCGTACCACTATATAACTCTCCTGGTCCTTCTTTACCCCTAAGAAGAGGAGCGGACACGGCTCCCGTGCTCAAAACCAGCCATTAAAAACAACCACGACTCTGAAGAAGCCAACTCTTGACTAAATGTAGAGGACTGCGCTCTTTGAAGTAACTAGTGGAAAAAAAACAACAACAAAAAAGAGAAAGTCTTGTGGATTTGAAACTTCTCCCTGATGCAAAACCCTGCTGTTGTAGATTGTAGTCTGTCCAAGTGTAGTGGGCGATCTTTTATGTGTTATTTTTTCTGTCTTATGGGTTTCATTGTTAAAACAACAGTAGCTATTACATGAATGTAACCTGTATGTGTACAGTTTTTAGGACATGATCAATGGTTTGTAGACAAGAAAAAAAAAAATAGAAACGGCATTAAGGGAGGCATCTTACCACCTGATTATAGATACGATAACAAAAAGCATATTCGTTTCGCTCCTTTGATTTTAAAAGCACCAAAAGAGGCGGGATTTGCACACCCTCTCAGGAAAATTTACCCCCCCCCCCACCTTCCTTTTAAATTAAACCACAGTGCATTGTTTTTTGTACCCATTTTTCTTTTGTAGTCTAAATTCAGTGCAGTACTTTAAAGAACTACACACAGTATGTTTTATTTTTATTTTCGGAGCATGTATTACTTTATGTGTTAAAGGTTAAAAAGAAAACAGAAAATGTTTTTGTCTTGTGCAAAGCTGGCGTAATGTTTGCCTGTTTGTGTGTGACTTGATTGTTCCGTGTTTTTCGAGGATGCCGGGATAGTTGCAGCTCTCCATCGCCTACATAGATTCCTTCCTAGTAAAGTGGTAGGCTAGCAATATACATACTATATATACTATGAGATATTAATATTTTTTGTTAAACAGAATCCAAAAAGAAATGTTTGTGACTGTATGCATTTGTATGAATTATTTTAATTGAAATTAAAGTCCGAGTTAAACAACACAGCAGCATTTCACTGATGTCATGCAAGGACAACCGAAATAGTGCAGGTTCAGTTCAGGTTTTCGTTTGTATTAACCCATTTCAGGATATTAACACAATCACTGTGAGCGCACTCTTGTGGACGTTATTTCTGTAATATGCAGATCAAAAGATACCAACCAGGCATCATGCTGCAAATAGTTAAGACAGGGGAATTGGGTGTGATCTAGCTCACTCTGAAGAATTTGTATTAAGGGATTCTTTTCCCAAATTTTCTGTCGTTCCTCAGCCTCATGCTGCTCAACAGGAGAAGATAGGGTTATCAAGCTCCAGAAATGTCTTATTAAATTTAAATATTTTGACTAAATTAACCTGACACGGTTAGGCTGTACACCAGCAAATTTTAATAACTTTTTTGCAGGTAGATCCATTAGAAAACATTGTAGTAGTGTAGTGTGAGAAGAAATAAAATTACTAACACAGATTTAGGAAATATGTCAAATTTTCACGCCGACTTTACATTTTTGATGACATTTTGATTTGAATGATAATTCTAAATTGACCTAATAATTCTTCTTACAGTAAAGTGCAGACTTTAGTCCAAACTTCTCCAGTCACTTCATCTGCATAAACCCCGCCCCCTTGTTTTTTTTTTTTTACAACCAACTACAAGATCGCTTTGAGATCTGCCTCCATTCAAGTGCACAGAACCAAGTCCTTCCCTGTAATTTGATCGGTTGTTCAATAATCCGTTTCACTCAAATGTACATCCATCGCTACTTCAATTTCATCGCAAATTTAAGTCACGAAAAATGTTCTCCTTCCACTATAGCCTTTCAATTTCATTAACACTTGAACATATTTGGGGCTGTTTACACGACAACATTTTAACTTTTTATGCATTTTGCCTGTTTACACAACAACGGCATTTTGGAGACTGAAAATGCATATTTTTAAAAACGGGTTTCAAAGTGCACGTTTTTGAAATCGCCACTGTTATCATTTCCTTGTAAACACCCAATATGGGATTCTTTGAAAGCGGTGACGTTATGCACGTGCGTAGTACGTGTTAGGTATGTAGACATGCACAGTAAGTATCTATTTTAAAGGCAAGTGCGAACAAACATTCACAACAATGGCGTTGTTGCTGCTCAAGAGTTTGCTAACGCTTCTTCAGCAAAGTGTGGATTTACTTCACCAATAAAAAAAACAACAGCGGAGATGCATATACATCATATAATCATCACTTCCCTACAGGCACTGTTTACTAACAAGGTGACAGCGCCAACTACTGGCCTGACATACGTAATACAGCACTTTTGGCCGTTTTCGCAGTTATGTGTGAACGCAAATCATTTTGAAAAAGTTGTGTATACGTGAAACTTTTAAAAAACAATGGAAAAACGTTTCTGTTTTTGACTACATCGTAGCCTTACGTTTGACGTCATCAGCGGCAGACTACATTACTCCTTGCCTGTCTCATAACGGTTATATACTGAAGAGCTACTGTATGTTTTCATTGTGTGGAAAAGAGCATCATGAACATTCCGCTAAATTTCTCTTTCTTTGTTCCACAATAAGGAAGAAACTCAAATAGATTTGGAACGACATGAGGGTGGGAGATTCTTTTTCATTTCTGGCAGAAATATTTCTTTAACACACTATGAAATCATTAAACCAGTGCACAAGCTAGCAAGCGCCTGTAATTACGTGGTCAGAAGCGTTGAATTGGGAATGTTCTTTACACATTGAGGTGGGGGGGAAGTGATGACTCAGCATTGAAACTGATCCCTGCACATGCTGTTTTCCTTCCAGCAATGTCTCTCAGCAGACCTCCATAATTCCCGCATCCTGTCCTCTGCTTGTTCTGGATTTCGTTTTGGTGCATTTTGCCACCGAACATAAGAAGAGGCCTTTGAAAGTCCCTGAGCAGTTTGTCAAACCAAAGAAAACTAAAGCCTGAGAAGAACGAACGGACATTAATTCAACAAGCACTGCAGAGCATTATAAATCATCGTAAAGGCTCCGATTCGTTTACAATCATCATTGTTAAATAAGCCCTGTTCGTGAGCAGACAGCTTTGTAAACATGCATGTGTGATCTGAATCACGTGTCCGAGTAGCTGAACATTATCTTACCCAAGTTTTCATACTGCATGCCATGCGATAGCAATGAATCTGAGCGATACATTCTCATTCAGGACCACAGTTATAGTTTGTAATACTCAGTTTTCGAAGTTATATATGTTCATAATAGTTCTTGAGATTGTTCTGATGCTGGCGACACTGAATCCAGATCAGAAAATGTGAAATGAACTGATTTTTAGCATGTGTTGCACCATACTGAAGGACGTTGGATTTGGCTGCGTCTTCTACTTGTGAGGCGCACTCTGTATTTCTGGCGTGTTGTGATGTCCGTTGGGCGTCAGTCTGTCCTGAAAAATGTAGAGGTTGTTGCTGGCTGCGATGGCGATGATGTTTTCTTTGGGATGCCAGGCGGTATGGAGGATTTTCTTCCTGAAGTCCAGACTGTCCACGCTGACGTCTGTCTCTTTTCGTTTCTGGCCCACGCACACCCGCCGCGGCTGCAGGACGGCCCGGCGCTTGCACACCTCCCGACTGGCCTCCAGAGTCACGTCACGCAGACTCGCCCGGTCAAACATTCGGAAGTAGTTGTTGTAAGCCCCTGTCATGATCACGCTGCGGAGGAAGAAGAGATGGATTGAGAGGGTTATAAGGTCAAAGGTGATGTTTTGAGGGTTATTGGCCTCACCTGTCCGTTCCGTTCCAGGCACATTCAAACTTGTCAAAAATACAATCGCTTTCATACAAAGAGCACAATTTGGTTCGCAAGTAGTCGTGGACCTAAAACACAAGCAAGCATGAGAAAGAAAGAGCAAGAGAATGCTGAACAAAAACATTAGAGTTAAGATTAGTTTTGTTTAGTACATGATACATGCATTCAAGCTTCTTTATATATATAACCATATAACAGGAGTGTTGCTTGTAGCTGTTAAACCTCTAATTTTCCTGCTTGCCAACAGAGAATGAAAGGTTTTTTAAAGTTTTTTTTTCAAAGAAATGTACTGTTGCTGCCCTCACTATTGCCTGAAATGTTTTTTGATTTATTTATATTGTACAGGCCTCCAAGGGGCCCCAAAAAATTAATAATAATATATATATATATATATATATATTATATCCTCTTCATAATATTACACATATTTCTGTTTTTACAGGAAGGAGTCTCATAATTAAAAAAACACTGGTAATACCATGGTACTACCATGGTGGATGTCAAAGAAACGCAGAATGCCATGGCACTTTTTTTTCTTTTTGCTTTAGAGTGAGGCCAGACCAGCTTCATATGCATTGAGAACGTTGTGAGGCCTCAGCTTGTGTAAATGTGTGAGTGAATGAGTGAGTCGGTGAGACACCTGGTATGTTTCCACTGGTTTATTTTCCATGTTGAGGTCCCAGACTTTAACGGTGAGGTAATCTCTCGTGAGCAGGTAGCGGCCGCTATGACTGAACTTCACATCTGACACTGAGGAAACGATCTCTGAGAAGAACGATCGGCGGGATGGATCCACTGCCTCTTCAAACACTAATGAAGATTACACATACACACATGGCATTACAATATAAAAACATTTCATTTCATATAAAGTGTCAGGACATTGACACTAAAACAAGTAAACTACCTTACATTAAATGCTGACAATGGGTTCCAAATCTGAAAGTTTTAGTGATTTCACATTCATTTTATTTAACCTAAAACCCCAGATTTTTGATAACACTTGTGCTGTGGGTGTTTTAGTGGATATGTTCCTGAATCAACATCCTTGTAAGTCTTGGAACAACACTCTGATTTCAGGGGTAGTTAATGGTTATGGTAGACAGGAATGCTGTTTCAAGACAATCAGAGTATGTTCATTCAGGAAAATGTCGAGCTTGGCGGTATCATCTTGTATTGCATGCGCATGCGCGGCTCACGCTTGGCGTGCTGGTCACAGAGTGCGCGCGCTCTCATGTCACAGAGGCGCGTGGTTCCTGTGCTGCTGCTGAAGGCCAGCAGATGGCAGTGGTGAGGGTGAAACTCAGCCACCGTGATCACCTCACTGAGGTTCTCCATGTTTTCTGGCTTCAAATCCACGATATCTGAGAGAAATTCACTGAGGAAATGCAACACTCTGAGATTTTATATCACCACTTATTGAGAAACTATATCTTTAGAATCTTTTTCAGAGCGATTTTTTCCAGCTGATAAATGGTAAAACCATTGACAGACAATCAGAATCTATTTGAATTTTACAGCCTTTTACTGTGTCTGAAAACCACTGAAAAATAATTGTTTTGCAACTTTTTTTCCTCACAATTCTGACTTTATTACTTGCAATTGCGAGTTGATGTCATGCAACTCTGACTTTATCTTAAAAATGTTAAAAAAAAAAAAAAAGAACTTCGTTAAATAATATCGCAATTGCAAGAAAAAAAATCGGAACTGTGAGAAAAACATTTGCAATTACCATGTTTTATTTTTTATTCAGTGGTAGATCAAGGCCTGTTCACACCAATAATGATAACCATAACGATAACAATCACTATAACTATAACGTTTTAATAATCATTCTAATTCTATGAGAATAGAGATCCACACTACTGTATTATGATTATGACACAAAGCAACAATATTGTTAGAATCAGAAACATAATTGTTTTTTTCCAGTTGATGAATGATAAAAACATTCAAAGCCAATCAGAGCTCCCGCATTTAAAGCAACAGACGAAAAAACTGCAGAGTGTTCTTAAAATAAACAGAACGTTATAATCCATTGGTTTGTAATATAGTCAAAGATACCTATACATAGATTCTACATTCAACTGCTCCAGACACATTGATGCATCGGTCATCTTGTAACGGTCAACGTTGTCACTCATGGTAAAAATATATGAGATTTCCATAAAGCCTCAACATTGCACAGCCTCTGGTTGTAAAAAACCACCTGGATTTAAACTGAGAAGAAATGGGATAACCTTTCACAGGTAGGAATGTGTTGGTGTGTGTTTTTATATGTATTAACTCAATATTACACTTTTTTTTTTAACAATGGTAACTTTTTAATGTTGTGTTAGCTTTGTCATGTATGTGTTAGCGTAGCAAGAAACAGATAGCAACAGATGCTAATGAGGAATCTATATAGCTATCATTATATTTATCACTCTCTGTATATACTGGCCTTCATTATTAACAAAAAAGTATCTTAGCGAAATGTTTTCTTCTGTATTCCTTCTGAAAAGACATTGTCTGCTGCCTAACATGTTAAAGCCACTAAAAACACTTAGCAACTGTATAGCAATGCTATGGTAGCCACCCAAAACACTCTAGTATTACATTTTCAAAATCTAGTTTTGCTTAAAGGTGCAGTAAGGGATTTCTGAGAAACGCTCTTGAAAGTGGATCGGAGTTGAAGCCAATCACCAGTAAGGGGCGTGTCCAGTGGTGATGTGGGAGGTGCCTGTGTTAAATAGCATGTTCGTAAATTCATAAAAGGAAAGATAGGGGTCTGATTCTTTTGGTGATTTCAAATAGCAGTTCCCAGAATTTGCTTTCTGCAAATGGCATAATTACAAAACCCCACATGTCTCTGTGTAATTCTATCTTACAGTAAAACGCATGAGGATACTGAAGCTGCGGTCAGTGATGTTGAGATGCCACAGGTTAATTCTCAGGTCGTCGGCAGACAGGTATGTTTCACAGTCACTGTTGACACTGATGGAGTTGATGTGATATGCATGTGCGTTAGCAAAAACACGCCGCGGGGACGCCTCCACCAAGAGATCCATCGGCCGCAGCACAGGGACCTAGACAGTGCAGAAACTCACATCATACAACAAGAAGAAACAAGAGAAAACCGAAGGAGAAATGCTGCAGACCTGTAGAGTGGTGATTGTTGAGAGGTCCTTCAGTCTGCCCTTCTCGTCTATCAGATTATAGCCTTCTGCTCGCTTGTCTCTCTCACTCACCTTCCACAGCTTTACGGTCTTATCTGACAAGAAATTATGACATTCTTGAAGACACAGCACTATGTTGTTTTGGCATTGTGTTATATAAAGTTGCAAGCGTATGCATGAGGATGTTAGCAAGCGTTTCAGCTCTTACCATTGGTGGTGAGGAGGAAGTGGGCGGGGTTATGTGGAGGCAGCCAGCGAATCTTATTGATTTTTTCTTCAATCTCCAAACTTTTCAGGTAATCAAACTCAGGCTCATGACTCTGAAATGTACTATAAACATTATATTCGCCCTAAAAGAGAGATGTAAGGGGATAAGATAAAAGAAAGTAGTAACTTTTTTTTCATGAATGAATTAATTCTTCTAAAACTTTGCTAGAAAAAGCATCTGTACAGTCTGTCAACAGGGTCAATGATTTCTTGTTATCTTAATTCTGCTGCTTACTTCCTGTATTAAGATATTTGAGTAAATATTGTAATAATAGGTATAACTATGTAAATATTATAATATTAAAACAATCTTTATTATAATAAATATAATGTATATAGTAAAATGTAAATAACATACAATTAACATGTATAAAATAATTTAATTGTAATTAAAGGCCCCATGCATGAATCTAAATCATAGCATTATGGTTTTGCCCACTTATAGATCATCTGAATGCAAAAAGTTCACAAAATTAGCGTAAACAAGATATGCACATTAAACGTATTGGGCCAAGATGTTACTGTGATGTAAACTGAATGTTACTGACTGAAAAAAGAAAGAAAGTAAGCCAAAAATGCTTCAGTTTGACCCATTTAGCTCCCTGTTTCAATAGGAAGTTTGTGAAAAAGGGAAACATAAAAAATGTGTTTGTCAGAGATGACTGACCTGTGGTTCTCTCTGAAAGATGACAACCCTCCCGCCCTTATCTCCCGTAGCCAAGAAGTCTCCAGTCTGGTTGAACTCCACCGTAGAGATGACATCAGCTGGATCACACACAAGATTGAAAAAGAAATAGATTTAACTTTTTGTTTTGCCAAAAACTTGCTTAGGCCTCTGTATTTTATGGAAGATCAGATGGGCCTCGGTCAAACACTGCTTTGCCAAAGTAAACAAAAAGATGGATCCAAAAACAGCATTAATGCCAAGCTGTGCACCTTCACTTCGTTTGTGAACACAAATACAAAGGTCAGTGTCTCTGTCCAGTTCCATCACTAGTCAAAAGTTTGGACATTTCATTTTTTATTTATTTTTTACACACATTTTAAATAATGGGAAACATCAAAACTATGAATTAGCACAAATGAAAATATGGAAATTAGGCATTAATCAAATTGTTGAATCAGAATGATCATTTGACTTTCTATATCTTTTTCTTACACCAGGGTTATTTTAGTTAACTGAAACAAATACATAAAAATAAATAAATAAATAAATAAATAAATAGTTAATTGAAAATAATTTCTCATTTTAGTTTAGTTTAACCTGATGTACTAAAATTACTAATAAAAAAACTGAAATAAAAATAAATTATAAATGACCAAAACAACAAAATCACTAAAAATTTTAATAAAAATAAAAGTGAATTAAAATATAATGATTCAAATGATTAAAAACTATAATTGTAATCGATATTAAAATAACACTGCTGCACACTTCACAAAACTTCACGAGGTGCATCATGGGATGCTTGTAAACAGTATTGAAGTAGTTCCCACATTGTTTACTGCTTCATATAAAGATGTTTATTATTGTATAAAAAACTAATTTCAAGCATTTCAGGAAAGCCTTACAAGAAACAAATTCAGTTAAGTGTGTAAAAACCTGAACTGAAGCTACTGTGAGAGTTTGTAGCGTATGATTGTGTGTGTGTGTGTGTGTGTGTGTGTGTGTGTGTTACCCTCTGTGTACTCTGGCTCCAAAGCTGCGAGATCTGAACAGAGAACTGGGCTCAGCATTCTGGGACGGAACCGAGGGCAGGTCTGCAGCTCTACCAATCCTGCAAAGAGGCGGAGTCTCATGATGAGCGTTAAAATGTGAGTGGAAGGGTTACAACATGCTACTGGTGTTTTGATGTCTGCCAGAGAGACTCTCTCCTCTGTTGGAATGATTCCAGATGCTGATATTTAAACATGCATGTCACATGAGTGCCAGCAGAGATTAACACAATCATCCAGATCTGTTTTGGGTTCCTAGATTAGAGATGATTGGATCTAATCTTGTTCTATATCTACATAAACATAAGATTATCGGTGTGGGGGGATCCCAGATCTGCCACACATATACACAAACTTCTCCATGTGGTCCAAAAGCACTAAATGGCCATTAAAGAGGACCACAAAGCACATTCAGCATGTAAACATCATGAACAGCATGAAAAAAAAGGAAAATTAAAATGAAAGACAAGGCATACTTACAAAAACACTCTTTTACCTTCAGTCACATCGCTTTGCTAACAGTTGTGTTCAGATGCTGATATATTCATTCAGTTCCATTGCTGTGTTGGTTTGTACAAAAGGTGTCTGTGAAGGTTTGTGTTTGTTTGATGGATGACACCCATCCATTTTTTCTCATCCATTAGCATGGAGGTCTGCTGCAAAGCATCATGGGATTTATGAGCGGTAAGTCCACACGAAGAGGCTGATGGCACTCTACAGAATATAAACTCCACAAAAAATGCTGAAGAAAAAACTGAATGTCTTGCCTCAGTTTGGATGCATCTACACCCGGAGGACTCTACCGGTCAATTCATTCCTGTTGGGTTTTCCTGATATCAGAGGTAAACACAGGACAGCTGGATGGCGCGTAGGCATAGTGATGTTTGTGCAAAAGAATGAGGGAGGGGTACAATTCTGTCTATTCTGCTGCATAGACTCCTCCTCCAAAGCATATCAGTGAGAGGGAAACACATTGATGCTGAGTGACGTACTCTCGTCCAATCGTGTCACTGGTCAGGGAGTTGTGGCCAATGGGAGAGCAGCTCATCATCACATTGAGCAGCAACCACCCACTCCAGCCTCATACTGATACAGTTTCAAGAGTGGTTGCCTGGTAACCGCATCTGTCTGTGAGAGCAGAGCATGAGTCTGGGAGGAAACATGAGGCATTGCAACGGTTACATAAAGATGTGAGAAACCTCAAGAATATTCTGTAGACAGACAAAATGCACATAAAGAACAGCTTTTAGAGTTATTTTTGTGTACCTTTTGTCTCTAACAGATTTGACCAAAATTGACTTTAATGGAAGAAATAAAAAAATAAATTTATTAATAAACTATGCTATTAATTTCTAACGTCACCTATGTTCATGTCCATTGGACATTAAATGTGGCAACATTACTATTAAACTTCTCTTCACTTCACTTCACTTCACTTCACTTCACTTCACTTCACTTCACTTCACTTCACTTCAAACAAAGCAAACTCAGGTAATCCAATAAGCTAAAACACAAGTGAAACAGCATGCTGTGCACAACCAATACCGGGCACAGAACTGATGGAGGGAAGAACCATGGAGCAGGAGATGACTTGATGAAGGTGGAAGCCCAGAGCACAGGTAGTGCAAAGGCCCACAGTGGAATTGATAGGAGGAACCAGGATGGAGTTAGTGTCCTGACTGCCAGTGATGGAGCCGAGAGATGTGGAGACCCAGGCAAAGCTGAGGCAATGACAGGACCTGAGGACACTGCAGGATCCAGTGCCCTAGGCGGAGCTGCAGGGACAAGCACCTTAGGTGGAGCCAGAGTACCAGCCAGCTGTGAGGATGTCTATCTCAGGTGGAGCCGGCGTACTCTGTGCTGGATAGGATCAGCGACGATGAAGAAAAATCTGTGCAGGGAGGGATCACCAGAGGCACAAGATGATTGCCAAAATTTCCCTTCAGTGAAGATCATCTCCTCACTGACTCTGCAAGCTAAAAGCTGAAGATAAGAAAGAAGCTCAGTCTCCTGCTCACTGCCGTGAGAAGAAGCCACCAGCAGCAGAAGAAGCTTATCCTGTGGCCATTCGGATTTTAAATGTCCACTTCAGCATTTGTTGCAAAAGTTGTGCGGTGAGTGTGGCTCAGATGGGCACAGGATGCAGGCATGGATTTTGTCTGCTTATTCTACCTTGATCTCCTTTGCAAGTGGGAAAGGTTGTGTTATGAAGTTTTCAGCCTGGCGGCTTGGGTTTCATTTTTAGCTCATACTTACAGGAGCCCTCAGTAAAGGGGCTCCGGGGCTGGGCTCGCAGAGCGGCTTCATTGTTCCTTATACTTATAGCACGGTGTGATCTGGATGCATTCCCCATAATGTGTTAACGCAATGGGAGAGACCTTTCAAAAGGGTGCTCTCCAGTTACTTATGTATCTCGGTTGCCTGAGATAAGTAAACAAGAGTTGCATAGGCTGCCATGCTAAACGTGTGTCACTTCAGTTGAAAGATTCTGACGAAATGGCTTTCAGAGCCGATTTATATAGCAATTGGCTCCACCCCTTTTGGCAGGTTAAAGAACCATTATTTTGTGCAGCTACACGAAAGTGGTCAAATCAGGCTTCAGTATCAGAGTAAACAGGAGTTTCCTGTTTTTCTGTCACTGATTTCTTTTTATAATACAGCACTGTTTCGGTGACAACTATAAAAAAAAATCAATCCAAAATGGATGTTTGATTGTAAATATGTTGAACAATAGCCCATTACACTTTTGGCTTTGTCGGGGTAGTGCATACAGTCTGTTCACTGCCTGACCTGCACAGATAGCATAACAATAATTATAACTACACACAGACACACACAGTGTACTTGAATGGCTGATACTGATGTACTGATATATTAGCTTGCAACTGATGTAAGAAAACTACATTTTATTACATTTTTAAAAAACATTTTAAACTAACTTTATTTTGTGCCGTTTCAGACATGTTTGCTGCATGAGTTTCACTTAGGCTGGAGGGGAGGAGTCTCTTTCACGCAGATAAGCCTTCTAGATGAAAGTGAAAATAAGAAGATCGGACACAAGAGTGTAACACCAACATTAGGTAAAGCATGCAGTTTTATCAACATTTTGATTAATATGCTCAGATATTTTTCTCCTTTAGGACCTACATACAACCTGATAGCTCTAGAATGACATTTGAGCACTACACTCCTTGAAGATTATTTGTAAAGCTTGTGTAGGGTTACTGGCAGGGGCGGACTGGGACCAAAAAGTGGCCCTGGACTTTCTGGCCCACAGCAGCCCACCACATCAAAACGCAAACGCCCCTGTTTTGATGTAATTTATTTATTTGATATTTAAGTATACTGTTTGGGGATTTTAACCAATAGGGCAACTGATCCTCCATTGAAAAAAAAAAAAAAAGGTAACCTGCGTGCTGCAGCTGTTCATTTAGCGACTCCTAGTGAGCGATACATGTTCATCACGAGACAAACATTCTCCTAGAACTCACACTTTGCATTCAATTAACCAGTGTTGGGGAGTAACTAGTTACATGTAACTTTATTATGTAATTTAATTACAAAATAAATGTAACTGTAATCAGTTACAGTTACTAAGAAAAAATGAGTAATTAAATTACAGTTACTTCTGAAAATTTTAAAGATTACAGTGGGGATTACATTTGAATATTTACACACATCCACATACAGATGTAATTGATTTCTTTCCCAAATTGAACTGACTATTCTGAGATGTACGGCCCTATAATTTCCGCGATGCAGAAACACAGTCTGGTTAGTAGAATCCAGTCATAAAAACGGGATTGCTATTGCCTAACACGGACGGAATATGCCACATTGGACAAATATATCAAAAGTACACTTGCATCAAAGCATATGCAAAGTTTTAATATTTGCTATAAATTCAGAGACAAAGGTTACTGTTGTTAAACCATGCCACAAATTTACATATTTATTTATTTAAAAATAAATACAAATGGTTATCCATTTGCAATAATAATAATAAAAAAAAACCATGGTTACTGTACTTTTACGTAATAAAAGCAGTTAATTTTTGTGAGGGAAAAACATGACTCATGTTCAGTATTAGGATTTTATATTGTAGTGATGCACTCAATTTGACATGTAGGCAATTTAGAAAGTATAGTTTTGTTCAATCTTGAGTGTTAAAGTCATGAGGTAGATGGATAACAGGGCAAAATAAAGAGACTGAAAAGAAAAAAGAAATGAAGTGAAGGTGAAGTTCAGGAGAGAACTTTTAATTATTTTGCATGTCCCCAAACTAAAGATTTAAATCTTTTTTTATATCAGGTCCATACAAAAAATAGTGTTGTCCATGAATTTGTTTGTATGAGTTTGAGATTTCCCGGTCTGAAATTTTATCCCAGTCTGCCCCATGTGGAAATTAATGAAGAAGACATGCAGACATGTGTTCAAATTTGATCATCTTAATTCAAGTGATGAAGGATTGTAAAAGTCTGACAGTATTAAGCACTGCTGTAAGGTTAAACCTGAATGGTGTAAATGTTTGAAGATGATTAACAGTTGCAAGTAAACATTTATTGGAGATTTTGAAAAGTAATCAAAAAGTAATCAAAAGTAATTAGTTACATTACATTAATAAAGTAATTGAAAAAGTTACACTACTATTACATTTTAAATAGGGTAACTTGTAATCTGTAACCTATTACATTTCCAAAGTAACCTTCCCAACCCTGCTATTAACAGATGCATGAATATGCGGTAATATAAGTTCATGATCCGATTCGTGAACAGATTATTCTCTTGAGTAAATCTTTTAAAATAATCATTTATTTTGTTTAACGAAAACATTGTGGAAACCAGTGGTTCACAAACTGGATAGATCTGAGGTGCAGGGCTCGCAAAATCGCTAGCCCGACGTCCAGGGGCTATTGTGTTTTGCAGTCGGGCTCCAAAATGTATCACTGCTCTTCCCGACGGGCTATCGTGAATAGTGATTTAAAATTCGCGTTGTTCACTCGCTTGGAGGGGTGAAATGTATCGTAGTTGATCGTTTTCACTTGTTTCGAAATCTTGCTGATTCAACTTTTTTAAACAATTTGCGCGCGTTCGAAGCTTGCGCGCACTCGTTCAAAGCACGCGCTGTGAGCAGCATTTCAGACAATGCGCGTACAAAGAATTAATTCATCTTTTGGGTATCCTAACTTCTGAATGAATAAATACACACACAATTATTTCAAAATAATTGTCTCTGCAAGTATTCTCGTAAACACAGTTGGTTATGTTTTAAGTGAACGTATACAGTGGCCTGCTGCTCAGAGAAATTCGCTGTACCAGATGAATCTGTCTCTCTCTAAATTAGACGAAACCTAAACAGCTTGTTGGCTGCGCGATCGACTCACTCATCCATTTGCGTAGAAAAGAGATGTAATATTATGATTTCCGTCAATTAAAAAAAAAAAAAAAAAAAATATATATATATTTGTGTACCGGGTGGGCCGGCCCACATTGGCTAGCGGCCCACCGGGAAAAGTCCCGGTGCTCCAGATGGCCAGTCCGCCCCTGGTTACTGGCATAGGAAATAGACGTAGGATACAACACTGTTTAGGTTACCTATGTTTTTATAGTGTCAAATGACACTCTCTGTAAATTAGTTATTGAATCATTCACTCAGGTGATTAGTTTAGGAATACTGATTGTTTAGAGAGACTTTTTGATCGGAACCATAAGCAAAGTAAGCTGCAAATATCCAGTTTAGGGACTGAACTGATACATTTACACTAAATACTATAACCACAAAAAATCTTAAATGTCACGTAATGTCATAAGTCTTTTTGTAAGCTGTTCATTTACAAGATCAAAGTGTCTGAATGTGTTGATGAATCTAAACCATAAGTTTGCATTCAGTAGCCATTATGACTGTTGAGAGCCAAGCAGACAGTAGCGGTATTAACACAAACGTACGGAAGCCACTGGTGCATGCCACTGTGCGCATGAGCTTACGGAAATTAACCATGGTTTTATTGTAGTAAAAGTGTATAGTAACCATGTTTTGTTTTTGGTGTATAGATTACCATTTGTATAACCACACTTTCACTACAAATGAATGGTTGAACTAGCAAAACCATGATTAATTTGTGTTTGCCATGATTTAACTATAGTAACCATGGGTTTTTGGTTTTATTTGTGGTAAAACCATGGTTAATTTTCATAAGGGCAGTGGCACATCATGTGACACTTCCGGTTTTCGACTTTGGCATGCATAGGCCTGACGTAAAAATGGGTGCCGCCATTTGGAAATTCTATGGGTCTAGCTTCCGGTCTCATGCGTCCAGCTGTTTTTAGCTGTACAAAACAATCATTTTGCTGCTTGATATTGACAATTGATGTGTCCTATCATATTATTTGAATCTGTTATCTTAATTAAGAACACACTGGTTTGTACTGCAAACAGTCTTACAGTTTACTGAACGTTGTTATTTTCCTCATTATTTACCTATAACGGATAATGAAATGGAAGTCTGACCCATAGGCTTACTTCCACGTTAAGGAAAAGGGTGGATAGGTAGATGTTCCATACTACTGTGCCAAGCATGTAAATGTGTCCACCATCTTTAACGGTCAGCTTGACGTCATACACCATAATAATCAATGAATATTAGAAGATGCCAAAATCGTGCACAGCCTCTGGTTGTAAAAACTGCCCGGGTTTAATTCCCGAAGAAACAGGGTCACCTTTCACATGTGAGAATGTGTTGGTTTGTGTTTTTAAATGTATTAACTCAATATTACAAGTTTTTAATGATTGGTAACTTGTTCTTAAACAACAAGACGTTGAGCTCTCTCGGCCACCATACTCGGGGGTTCACAGACCATTGGCTGACCATTGGTTGATGGTGAATAGCCGCAATTCCACTGTCGGGCCAGTGCGAGCCAGTGTTTAAAACGGGCGGGGCGGGGCTCATAGCCTCGGGCCAGTAGCACCGAGGCCAGAATAGCGCAGGGTTTCCACAGTGGAGCCTGGCAGAACCTGATTTTACCAAGTGAGACATGTTCCTGGGACAACATCTTTGTTGTCTCTGGAACAACATTGTGATTAACCAATCAGATTTGAAGAGCCAGTTTATAGATTTTGTGAGGTTTACGCTTAAAATCACTGTTTGGTGCTTGTACATCAGTGTCATTCATCTATCATTTCCTCTGATTTTAGGGATTACTCATGGTTAAGGTTAGGTTTAGGTGTAGGGATATGGTCAAGAATATATTTTTGGAGTAAAATGTTGTTCCAGGGTCAACAAAATATGTTGACCTAGGAACACATCTAACTCAGCAAAATCAGGACGTGCTGGAGCCTGAAGCTCCGCTGCGCGTCACTAAAGCACGCCCTTTACACGCCTCTCAGGAACAACGTCATGCAACCTCATCATTTCACCAACAAAGAGAAGTTATCAGAAAACTAAGAAATAAGTCACTGGAACATGCGCGATCACACAGGAACATGTTAAAAGCGGCCATTTGTTTGCATGCTTTGTTATATATTCAAATTCAAAAGCATCGATGTTTTAACTATAGAAGTGATACATTGATCATATTGATTTAATTTATCAGGACTCAAAATGAATCACACATAAATACACTTATTTCTATTTTATTTATTTATTTTTAACGCTTATGAAAATAGCCTGCTTATTCAGTCGAGTCTGTTTCTGTTTATTTGTAGCCACAGTAGCCGTCACATTTAGAATGAATGAAAATATCTCTATTTTTATGAAAGCTCCCGAACAAAAAACATTATTATATTTTTTTATGATAGGCAACGTGGAGCTAAACTCTCGAGATGAGGCTTGTGACAGATAATATAAGTTACTAAATAAATACACGATTGTAATAGAGAAAGAAGCTGACGTCTGATTTCTTCAAGCGGTCATATTTACGTTTACTATTGTAATGTTAATGCCTAGCGTGCACAGACTTTTGCATCGCTTATAAATATTTCTGCCTTGTTTATTGATTATAATCCACATCGGATAATTTCAAACACTTGGTGCTAACTAAGAGTGAGTTTTGAGCTCCACTTATTTTAAAAAGTCTTTAATACCTGTGTTAAAGCTGTTATCTTTCTAAAATGATCTGCAGGCGCTGAGCTCTGAGAAACTCTAACGCATTCTCATCCCAAGGCGTCATATACTGACACTCTTGACATTTCGTCAACATCCTACGCATATGGCACCCTCTAGCGTCAATATGAGACACAGATTATGGGTTAAGGTTAGGGTTAGGGTTAGGGTTAGACCGCTAGGAGGCGCCTTCTGGCCCATTTTTATCTGCTTCTAATATTGACGCTAGAGGGTGCCATGTGCGTAGGATGTTGACGAAATGTCAAGAGTGTCAGTATATGACGCCTTGGGATGAGAACGGTCTGGAAACTCCGCCTTTTGTTCATAACTCCTCCTCTAGTCCCAGTTCGCCCGCTTTGGCCCAAGGTTTTCGTCGGGCCAAAAACCCCTGGCCGTTGGCCCCGAGGAAGCCTCGGCAAGGCACGGTCAAGCCCCGGAATTGACAGTGGAAACGCGACTGGTCCTGGCACGCACTATAGCACGCCCGGTTTAAGCTCGACAGTGGAAACACGGCTAATGACGTCAAGTTGACCCTTCAAATATGGCAGACGACTTACATATAGTGACACATAGAAACAGTCAAAGCCACTAGAAGGCAAGCCTGCAACCTTTAGCCAAAACAGCATAATGGCTAATGCTAACGGTTCTGGTTTGCCAGTACATGGGAAACGAGACCAGAGGCGTTTTTTTTTAATTTTTTTTATGGATGTCAATGGACATGCATTTAACCCATCCAAAGTGCACACACACACAGCAGTGAACACACATCCAAAACAGTGGGCAGCCATCTATGCTGCAGCACCCGGGGAGCAGTTGGGGGTTCGGTGGTTCAGTTCGGGGGTTCGGTTTAAGGCACATGTGATCCAAGTCGACCGATACGCTTTCTCCAATAGTCGGTGCCTTGCTCAAGGGCACCTAAGTCGTGGTATTGCCGGCACGAGATTCGAACCCACAACCCTAGGGTTAGGAGTCAAACTCTCTAACCACTAGGCCACGACTTCCCTTTAAATTAGTCAACTATCAGTGTACCTACAGTGTACCTTCCCCTTTAAGGCACATGTGATCCAAGTTGACCGATACGCTTTCTCAAATAGTAAGTAATACAGACCCTCTTATCTCCCAATAGTAAAGAAATTAACTCCCCCCTTGTCAAAAAGTAGTATACTTCAAGTTTATTTTAAGTATACTTAAGTGAAGTTCAAGTATACTTTATGTAGCAAGTATACAAATTTCAGTGTTCTAGTGGTATACTTGTAAGTGTACTGTTTCAATACTCCTTGGGACTAAATTGGCCCACTTTCTAGTATATAAAATTATACTTTTAAGTTTACTTTAAGTATAACAGTAGCAAACTTTGAGTACACAACTAGTTTACCTCTATGTTTGTAGTTTGTACTGCAATTATACTAAAAGTGAACTTGTAGGTACACTGATAGTTTACTAATTAAATACTTTGTACACTTTGAAGGATAGTCTCAGTAAACTAATAGTTTAGTAGTTTTATACTGCAAGTATACTCATAAGTTTTATTTAAGTGAACTTTACATCATACTTTAAGTATACTACTATGTCCCTATTTAGGTTTTAATTAGGTTATGTTTTTTGTTATATGAATATCTGAATATACAAAACATCAAAAATAAGAACAGGATATCTGCTTGTTAACAAAAACATTACATTTTAGCTTTATGCATTATTTTTTAAACACTTTAATGTGGGTAAGTTTCATAAAAAATAAAGAAATGACATTTTGAACAAAAAGCTGAAAAAAGACTGAATTTGATTCAGAATGATAATCAAAATGTAGATGGAGTTGATCAACACCCCGAAGCTTGACTGTAATTATTATCTCTTCATCAGTTGACATTTTATTCCATAACGTTACAGTTTTGATGCTGTTTCATGTCAGATGATCGTGTTAGATTACATGTGTAAGTATCTGTTGTTTCTTTTTCTTCTTGTGTTTTTTTTTTGGAAATTCTGTAAAGAAGATGTGTACTAGCGCCCTCTACCGTATAACAATGAAAACACGGATTCTAGGAGCACGACTATAGCTCAAATATTTTTTTACTTTTTGTAAGTATAAGTCAAGTATATTTAAATGTTATTTTAAGTATATTTCTGAGTTGTTCTGTCATTAAGTGTGTGTTGCACGGTCTATGTTATACTCCGGCTGACAGTAGCAGGTTTAGTAAATGCAAAGGTCTCAAAGACCAGAAATAAGCGTGCAAATACCTGCGTCGCCACCCGAAACTCACAGATGCTATCTTGTGCGCCTAGCCTAGGTAATAATCTGGCAAGGGGCCAGAATTGGGCACAATACCAACACTAAGCATTGTCTGATAAGAAAACGATTATGCATAAAGACATGATCCTCTCTGTATGTTAAAAGATGCCAAAACCCTCTGATGTGATGATAACCACGCCAGTATACCAGCAACAGCAGTATGAAGTCTCCAAGTTCCTCAAGACCAAGCCACTGGCTCTGGGGGTAAATCAAATTTGTCACGTTCTGTGTTGGTTTGTGTTCCTGTTAGTTTGTATGCTCTTATTTTCCCATGTTTCCATGGTTGTTTAAGTCCTCATTTACCTCTGTATTAAATGCACTCAGTTGTCTGTCAAGTGTGGTTTGTTTGTTTGTATAGCTGTTGCATTTCTGTCTTCTTCTGTGTTAATCTTTGTTATTTTGGTAAATAAACTAAGCTGCATCTTCTTCTTGCCTTTCCTGTTCAGAGTGTATGAATTAATAACAGGCACTATATCTTATGTTTTTGTCTCACAGATTTTGGAAATACTGATAACCTTATTGGCACTCGGTTTGATGGTCCATAATGAGAGTTTTTATGTTTTCTGGTCACCAATCATTGTAAGTCAATCGTTTCAATATCTTTACAACATCATACAGTGAACAACTACTGAATTCTGTTCCGTTTCTGTACAGTCCATTATAATTGGAGCCATAACAGTCTTGGCTGCTTACAAACGTAAACCACATCTGGTTAGTGTCAACTTTACTGTCTTAAGAAGAAGTAATACAGTATGATTAAGAAAAAAAAAACACAAGAGTAATTTTATTTATTTGTTTGTTTGTATTGTAGGTCAATATCTCACAAATGCTCAGCTATGTCAATTTAGCAATAGCTGCTTTCTCCCTCCACTCTCACATTCTTTATGTTTTGGTAAGTGGTTACATGACCTACTGTATGTGTGTGTGTGTGTGTGGCTGTGTGTGTGTGTGTGTGTGTTTGTGTGTGTGTGTGTGTGTGTGTGTGTGTGTGTGTGTGTCTAGTAGTGCTGGGTATTGACACAAATTTTGATTCAGTTTTGAATCACAAGGTTGCGATTCGTTAGCAATTCAATTGGATATACATTCAATTAATTAGGCACACTTGTTCAATTGCTCATTAACACAACTATCTAATCAGCCAATCACATGGCAGAAACTTTAGGCACATATGGTCAAGATGATTTGCTGAAGTTCAGACCGAGCATCAGAATGTGGTGGATAGTTGATTTTTTACTTTGAATGTCACATGGTTGTTGAAGTTAGATGGGCTGGTCTAAGTATTTCAGAAACTGTGGATCTACTGGGATTTTTTTCGCAACAATCTCCAGGATTTACAGAGAATTGTCCAGGAAAAAACAAGAAAATATCTGGTGAGCAGTAGTACTATGAGAAAAGTCTTGTTGATGCCAGAGGTCAGATGAGAATGGCCAGACTGGTTTGAAATGATCAGTAACTTAAATACTCATTACAATCAAGTTATGCAGAAGAGCATCTGTATGATAACAAAAAAAATTATATCTCTATATTTTCAGGAGTTTTGTCATTAACAGTAATTAGACTATATTTTGCTGAGCGTGTTATTATGCTGGTACTTTGGCAGATTTAGTACTGCCATGGACAGCTGACTCCCAAAGCTTTTTATATTCTTCATATTCTGTGTGGTGGTAACTGACTCTTCCAATAAGTTTAAATAGATTTTTACCTTTTATGGGCATTTTTACCTTTATAAAGCCAGTTTTTCTAACCTAATTTGACAGATCATTTGTGTCTGATTCTTAAATTTAATCAATAAATTCAAATAGTAAGATAATATAGGGCTGTTACCAATCAAATGAAAAAAGTATCAACAATGAAATTTGTATTTGCAATGCTGAGGTGGCACGGCATCTGCATCTGGTGGCATTTAGACTCAATCACATAGACTGTTTAATGCAGGACATTAATGCATTTAACCCGCAGTTACAATTGCATAAATAATTTTTTGATGTTTCAAAAATAAATATAAACCTAAAACAGCCAGTGGGTAGCAGCAAATGACTGCATGAGTGAGTCATGAGTCATTGATTCAACTGATTCGTTCAAACAGCTGTAATGAAACATGCATGTACTGAGTGTCTGTAATGATGAGCCAGAGATGCTCGGATCCATATGCAAAACTTCATTATAAGGATGGTCAGACAGGCAGTAATCAGAAGTATATTAGTAATCAGAAGTATATAATAAGTAATGGGCGTAACATTCAATAAACCAGACAGAGTGTCATCTCCCATTCCCTTTAAGAGTGAGATGCACTCGCGCCATGGCGGATCGCTATTTACATTTCGTTAGCCTTATAGCATAATTGCCTAAGTCATATTTCAATGTTTTTGGTAAACAAGAAAAAACACATTTTTTAGAAATCACATTGTTATTTTTTATTGATATTATAACAGTACATTCAACCAGATGTGTGAACAAGTATGCAAAAAGAAAAAGATCCATCATCAATTGCCTAACCAATAAAAGTGACTTAGGCAGAATATGCCATGACTTAGGCATTTTTTCTCTTACATAAAAAATGCAAACATAAAATAACAAAAGCTGTTTTACTCTCCTAAATATAACCAAGATGTGTAACTTGTAAACCCTAACCAAGTTGTTTCTTATTAATGTCTAACCTCAACCACTGTTTTCCTTTTCCACCCTTAATCGAAGTTCCACTTAGGTGCTGTGGAAACATAACAAAAGTTGTTTTACTCTCCTAAATATAACCAAGATGTGTAACTTGTAAACCCTAACCAAGTTGTTTCTTATTAATGTCTAACCTCAACCACTGTTTTCCTTTTCCACCCTTAATCGAAGTTCCACTTAGGTGCTGTGGAAACATAACCAAAGTTTTTTTTATTCTCCTAAATATAACCAAGATGTGTAACTTGTCAACCCTAACCAAGTTGTTTCTTAATGTTTAACCTTAACCACTGTTTTTCTTTCCCACCAAGTTCCACTCAGGTGTTATGCACACTCATTTTCACACTGTCTATTGATGAGGGAGGTTGTCATAGTACTGGTGGGCTACTCTTGGTAGTACTGTTTTCATTGCCTGCAAGTCATTGAATTTCCTGAGACTAATTGGCAGTTGGGCAGGAAAGAGTGGGACCCAGTGGAATGGTTCTTTGGGGATGTTGATTTGCTGAGGCAGGTCCTCCCATTCAGACTCAAAATCCAACTTGTACCGGATTCAACCATCAGCCAAGTAATGGAGAGCCCAGAGGCCATGGACTGTGGGGTCACCAACTTTCTTACCTGGTCGAATATTGACGTAGGCCCCAGATAACTTCATGAAGTCATTGTGGTATAGCTGGGTCAACTTGTATGGGGATGGATGTATTCGTGCAGTCTCAAAGATGACAATGTAATCACGTGGAGTATGAATATCTTTGACGATGCGCTGCTCAATGAGGCTTTGCATGGAGTCACACTCCATTTGTGTGTGGCCAGCAACCAGAAACTTTTGCTCTATGGTGACACCATGCTTCATGGCCAGATGAAGGTAGGTGTTGCTGATGGCACCACACCGATTTTGATATCCACAGCCATCACTCCAGACAATGACTTTCTCAATGTTTCCGTTGGCCTCTAGGATTGATTCGAAGTGTTTGGTCGGCAGATGGGCAAAAACCTCACTGCTGAGGGAGCCTTCATGCTCTTCCCAAGTGTAACAATATCCATCTTTGTTGTTCATGTTGAAGCAAGTAAAGTTTTGCATCTGTAATTTAGTTTTGTAATAAATTGTACTTGCTTTCGTCTTGGGGCACAGAAGAACGCATTGAAGGTCCATTGTCCACACTGAAAGTTTTTCACTGGATTCCTTTTTATCCTTAGCTTTTTCAGCTTGAGCCTGAGCCTTTAATTTCAAGTGAGTAGTAAGGGTATCCTGATCTGTATTTCCTACCTTGGCGCTGACACATACATCACACGGAGTAATTCTGCTCACTGAACACATTTCGAAAATATGTCTCACAGCACGCGCTCCATTTTCACCAGCAGCTTTCTGATATTCCTTGTGAAGATCACTTAGAACTGTTACCGGTTCCAGGAACTTCTTTTCCTGATAGGAGGGAACCTGACGGCAGTAATGGGATGGGACTGTAGGCAGTCCAGAGAGCCATTCTTTCAGGAAGGTCTGGTCAACATCTGATATGGGCACACATGGGCCAGTCTTGTTGATCTTGGGTTTACACGGATCAGTTTTGGATTTTAACCATGATCCAATGGTTCTGGGGGCGATGCCAAGTGTTGAACAGAAAAGATTCTTACACACAGGTAGTTTACGTCTATCTGCCAGTTGCAGGTGGTATAATAGGGACATTGTTCTCCTTGATGCAACACCACCTTTCTTCTGTTTTATGGGCACATTTTGGACTAGAGTCTGGATATACAGCTTGCGTGTCTCCCAGAAAGGCATGGACCAGAAATTGTTGAAGATATCTGTTCTATGCTCTTCATTCAGTAGTCTGTCTTCCCATGTTTTCTGCCATTTTGTTTGTATCAAAACTGCCTAAGTCAAAGAGATGACTTAGGCAGATAATGTTTTTGGATTCTAATAAGTGTTGTGATTGGCTAAGGACATAGGCAGAAAGGCAGGATGATGCAGCAGTGGTAGGACAGTAAAGTTAGGCAGATATCTCAATTTGGCCAAAAAATGACTTAGGCAATTATGCTATGAGGCTAACGATTTGCATTATAGATGTGCAATTGACAAATCTGCAGCAAATACCTGATGCTATCATGTCAGTATGGACCAAGTTTTTTGAGGTTTCTAGCACCTAGTTGAGTCTACGCCACAAATAATTAAGGCAGTTCTGAAGGCAAAACAGGGCCCAACCTGGTACTATTTTAGGTGTACATAATAAAGTGGCCAGTGAGTGTATATCATACAGTACATGGCAAATTTTCTCATTTTAAAAAACGTTCTTGACTAATATTGTTAAAATTAACTGATTTGTATACAAACACTTAAGTTATAATACTAACTTTATAATTACAATATTATATTATATAGTGCATATTATTCAAAATGCTCCTCTCTAGAGTAGCCTATATATTTTCTAGAAGACTTAACTAGTTTATGGCCATTGACATTTTTGAGGTAAACATTATGCACTATACTGTTTATAAGTTGTTTATTGGTTTATTGTTTATTATCTTTTCACACTTGAAACCCTAATTGAGTGATAGCATGGGAAATGAAAGATTTTTTAGTAACTTCAGCAATCTTTCAACATACCCTCTGATGTTCATTCATGTTTATTTTGTGTTGTAACTAAATCCCTCTAGATTAAAATGATTTACTCTGTTTCTCATACAAACTTAAATATAAGTGCTTGACACGGATAGTCTACAACTGTCACAGTGTCTGGGTTGTGTTCCCTGGGTTTCCACTAGGTGTCCTCCTTTCTCACGGTGTCTTTTCTTCTTATCACTTCCTGTTCCCTTATTTGGTCACCTTCCTCCTGTTTAGTAATTGATTGTTCCCCACCTGTCTCCTGTTCCCTCATTATCCTTCTGTGTATTTATACCCGGTCTGTCTGAGTCTGTGTTACGGAGTCCTTGTTTAATGTTGTGGTTAATTCATGTCCGTCATCTTGCCTTGCCTTGCCTTGCCTTGCCTTGCCTTGCCTTCGTGTCTTGTTTATGTTGGATTTGCCTTGTCTTCGTGTCTTGTTTATGTTGGATTTGGATATTCTGGTTTTGACCCTGCCTGGACTGTTTACCCCTTTGGATTACCCCATAACAAATATCATACCCGCACTTGGATCTCTCCGTGCTTCCTTGTATCACCGGACGTGACAGAAGGACTCCGTCAAAGCGAAGATCCAGCGGTATGTCTGCTTATGTCTCCTCCCCAGCCACAGAGCGGGAGAGGAATGGATTTGAGGGAACTCGCCTGGTGGTTTTCCGGGGGACAAGGGGAGGTCGCCGAGGAGGGAGTGGTCGAGAGGAGATTCAGCACCGCTCTCAACCATGGCCTCCCTTCGACCCGGGGCTCGTGTGGGATGGATCAGAGCCACCGTCTCACCATGGCGGACGGAGAGTGGAGAGGAAGCGCACGTCTGCCACGGTGGCGCCACTGCCCATGATTGCCGCTATTTCAGCGTCACGAGGCAGGATGGACGCCAACACAGCACCACAACACAAGGTGATCACCAGTCCAGCGCCACGGTGCAAAATGGCCGCCAGCTCAGCGCCAACGCCCAAGAAGGCCGCTGACTCATTCTTGGATTATTTCGCTACGCTGTCAAAGATCTTAGAGATTCCCAAGACTGTTCACGTCACAGCTGTTGAGCCAACGCCACAGCCCAAGATGGTCGCCAGCCCAGCACCACAGCACAGGATGGCCGCCAATCCAGTGCCACCGCACAAGATGGCCGCCAGCCCAGTGCCACAGCGCAAGATGGCCACTCACCCAGCGCCAATGCCCAAGTTGGCCACCGGTCCAGAACCACGGTCCAAGATGGCCGCCCTTCCCGAGTCATGGCCCAGAATGGCCGTCAATCAAGCGCCACAGCACAAGATGGCCGCTAACCCAGCGCCAATGCCCAAATTGGCCACCGTTCCAGCGCCCCAGCCCAAGATGGCCGCCAGCCCAGCGCCAATGCTCAAATTGGCCACCGGTTCAGCGCCACAGCCCAAGATGGCCGTCAGCCTAGCACCACAGCACAAGATGGCCGCCAGTCCAGCGCCACGGCACAAGATGGCCGCCAGTCCAGCGCCACGGCACAAGATGGCCGCCAGTCCAGCGCCACGGCACAAGATGGCCGCCAGTCCAGCGCCACAACCCCAGATGGCCGCCAGCCCAGCACCACAGTACAAGATGGCCACCTGGCCAGAGTCATGGCCCAAGATGGCTGCTTGCCCAGCGCCGCGGCACAGGATGAGCGTCTCAGTTGACCCTCCAGAGTCGAGTCAGGTGCCAGTGAACTCTCCAGAGTCGAGTCAGGTGCCAGTGAACTCTCCAGAGTCGAGTCAGGTGCCAGTGAACTCTCCAGAGTCGAGTCAGGTGCCAGTGAACTCTCCAGGGTCGAGTCAGGTGCCAGTGAACTCTCCAGGGTCGAGTCAGGTGCCAGTGAACTCTCCAGGGTCGAGTCAGGTGCCAGGGAACGCTCCAGAGTCGAGTCAGTAGCCAGTGAACTCTCCAGAGTCGAGTCAGGGCTAGTCACCGCTGATCCTCCAGAGTCAGGGCTAGTCACCGCTGATCCTCCAGAGTCAGGGCTAGTCACCGCTGATCCTCCAGAGTCGGGGCTAGTCACCGTTGACCTTTCAGAGTCGGGGCTAGGCACCGGTGATCTTCAAGGACTGAGTCAAGTCACCGGTGATCTTCATGAGCAAATACAAGTCACCATTGATCTTCATGAGCAAATACAAGTCACCAATGATCTTCATGAGCAGTTTCAGGCCAGCACCAATCTTCTGGAGTCCAGTAAGGACATCAGGGGATTACCAGAGTTTCGTCGTCCCGTTGGTCCAGCCGCACGGAGGTCTGCTCCGCCTTGGGGGGCTCTGGTCCTGACCACATGGCTGTGGTGGTCTTCTGCTCCGCCCTGGGGGCCTTCCGCCCTGACCACACGGCTGTGGGGGTCTTCCGCTCCGCCCTGGAGGACTCTGGCTTCGTCCACAAGGACGTGGTGGTCTTCTGCTCCGCCCTGGGGGGCTTCCGTCCTGACCACACGGTTGTGGTGGTCTTCTGCTCCGCCCTGGGGGGCTTCTGTCCTGACCACACGGTTGTGGTGGTCTTCTGCTCCGCCCTGGGGGGCTTCCGCCTTGATCACACGGCTGTGGTGGTCTTCTGCTTCGCCCTGGGGGGCGCCACATGATGTCCTTATGGATTTCTCTGTTTTTTTTTGTGTTTCTTGGTTTCTGTTATGTTTCTGTCTGTTCCCCTCAGTGAGTCTGGCCCTCCGTCCCTCCCCCTGAGCCTCCACCTGTCCTCCTCCCTCCTGGTCTGTGTCGTGTCTGGGAGCCGCTCCATAGAGGGGGGGTCCTGTCACAGTGTCTGGGTTGTGTTCCCTGGGTTTCCACTAGGTGTCCTCCTTTCTCACGGTGTCTTTTCTTCTTATCACTTCCTGTTCCCTTATTTGGTCACCTTCCTCATGTTTAGTAATTGATTGTTCCCCACCTGTCTCCTGTTCCCTCATTATCCTTCTGTGTATTTATACCCAGTCTGTCTGAATCTGTGTTACGGAGTCCTTGTTTAATGTTGAGGTTAATTCATGTCCGTCATCTTGCCTTGCCTTGCCTTGCCTTGCCTTGTCTTCGTGTCTTGTTTATGTTGGATTTGGATATTCTGGTTTTGACCCTGCCTGGACTGTTTACCCCTTTGGATTACCCCATAATAAATATCATACCCGCATTTGGATCTCTCCGTGCTTCCTTGTATCACCGGACGTGACAACAACAGTACAACAGCAGTGTCCTTTATACTGGTCAATTTAGATCTAGCACCTGGACTATATTGTAGTTCATAATTATTGTATCTCTATTAACTAGATCTTTCCGGATGTGACCTACTATGTCCTTATCGCCTGTGATATTCTGATCTTCATCTTCTCTCTTGCTATTGCTGTAACCTCCTGTTCCTGTTGCTGCAATCCAAAGGTAAACATCATCCAAAGAAATACAAAAATAAATGATCAGATGAGATATATGTATAATAAACATGTTGCTGGTTCTCTTTCAGTCAACCCCTGTCATGGTCAGTTATGTGACCACAGATATGCCTGTCAACTGCATCATGCTAATGGGTCAGCCGGACCCCTCTGCAGTGGTTCAGTCCGTTAATTCAGTCATGTACATGCAGCCAGCAGCACATGGCTTAGTCACACTTGCTCCTCTGCCAAATTATGGTTTTGTCCCCAATGCATCTCCACCAATCTACAGTCCAGTGCCAACTACACCTCCACCCAGTTACGACAAACTCCCAGATGCACCTCCACCAAACTTTGGTCCAGCTGCAAGTGCACCTCCACCAGCATATGAGGTAATTATGAGCATTTATGAGTAACTGTAGACCTACTACATCAGAAAAAAACTGTTGAAACACATCAAAACCAATAAATTATCTCAAACCTTCAATCAAATTTGCTTGCCAACCTGTTGCAAGTGCGATACTGCACAGCTCTGATGCACTGTGTTCTGTTATTGCAGTATGAAGATTTACAGACCAGAAGATGAACTAGATCTCAGACACAAAAGGGAATGTGTGAAGTTATGGTGTTGGATTATGGCGAATGGAAAACCAAAAATTATATTTAAGTTTGTAAATCAAATGAATGGGAAACATACATCACAGGATGAGAAACACATTTCATTAAGTTTCATTCGCCCAAATGTTTAATGTACCATTTGATATGATTTTACTGAATACACTGTTTTTTTTTCTTTTTTTTAAGTGCAGTTTTTTGCACATTAGACAGCACAATGGAAATTTTACTTGATTGATTCAAATCAGCATTTCTTAACATTTACAATCCTATCAAACAGTGTTCAGTGTGTACTTTTAAAGAAAAAGTTATCTTTAAATTTGTATCACTCAAACAAGTGGTTTGCACAGTCAACTTATAAATTTACTATTTATTAACCTCTATAATAATTATCTCTTGAAAATAGACTGACAAATGAGTTTATATTAAATCAGTTTTTAACCTGTCTTGCCACAAGAGGTGCTATTTCCAGCCCATCACAACAGACATTATTTCTAGCACAGCATGACCTGTTCAAAAATATTTCAGAAGATCTGAAAACAAAGCATTGCATATCCACATTTACACTTTACCTCAGCACTGAAGCAGAGGAAGATGGGTTTAGATGACCAAAATACTTAACTACACTGTGGGTCTGATCAGCAGCTCTTTTATTTTTTATTATTATTATAATAAAATCAGTACAAAAAATTTACGTTTTTTTTTCTCTGAATTGTGTGATATAAAGGCCTTATAGATCTAATCATGGGATCAGAATTGTGGTATAAAGAGCATTTACATTTTGTAGTTTTTATTCTGTGGTAGAGATAAGCTTCCGTATCACTGTGAGGACTAACACAGAAACAAATGTAATCAATATCATTTAAAAGCTAGATGTGCATTCATCAGAGAAAGAAGCCATAGGATGAGATTTTGTGAAACTCTGTACATTACTAAAATTGTTCTGTTGCTGTATAGATGTGGAATATTTTAATTAAAAAGTTGCTAAAGCATGAATAAAAGGCGTCACCTCTTTGCTCTTTCATGAGGGCATTATAATAAGAGAGGAAAGCTCGAAATTCAGCCAGACGATGGGCGAGAGCCTTGAAGACATTAGGCAAAACACCTTCTGTTGCCAGTGACTCAAGCAGCACACATTTATTTTTATGTTGTGTTTTATAGAAGAATAAAGACCATATGGGTTTGAAATTAGTAAATGATGACAGATTTTTCTGGGTTTTTTGGTGGACTACCAGATGTGATGCCAAACCTGTTCAATCTCCTCCATCAGCTCCATGATGCCAAACGGCAGGATCTTCTTATTTGGCACTGGATACTGGCTGCTTTTACACAAATTACATGTTTTATATAATTTCAAACTTATAAACATTAACTAATTTTCCAAGTTTAACATTTCGTTTATGAGTGTATGATTACAATGCAGTGACTTTAAGCATTTACAGAAAGATATACAGGTGGACGTGCATATGGTTTGGCATTCATTTACTGCCACCTTCATTTTTTATTATGACTAATTACCACATTTTAAAATAACGTCATCAATAAAGTCATCATATGAAATTACACAACCAGAAATATGGAAATGGTGTAGTAACTAAAATTTTAAATCAAAAAGAGCTTATATTTGAGCTTCTTTGTCTAGATTCCAGCTCTGCTGATATTAAGCATTTCATATCCTGTTTATGAAATAAACATTGCATTTTATTTTCAGCTGATGAGGTGTGGCTTTAGGACCAGAGAACATTAGGTGTTGATGAGTTTAATTCACTTCCTGCCCTGCACATCTAAAGATAGCAGTAAATAGTACTTTTACAGATTTTGCAACATTCTGTAATGAATGCCCCCCCCCCCCCCCTCTAACTGGAGGGGAGGAGTCTGTTTTACATAGACCTCCTGGATGAAAGTGAAAATGATTAGGCTAAAGCAGGATCCAAGATCAACACCAACATCAGGTAAAGCAATCGCGAGATATAATAATTAATAAGCTCAGAATCTTACTTTTTACATACAGCTCCATGAGCTCTAGAATTATATTTGAGTGCCACGTTCTCCTTATAGAAAGTTTGGGGTCGGGAGAGGTTGGTTAGAGATGATCAAACCTCTATTTACCCAATATATTATTATATCGTCAGATGACAGTCTCTGTGAGTGAGTTATTAAATCATTCACTTTTTTTTCCACAAGATTTAAACGGATACATGTACTATAACATGAAGACAATCAACTTCAGTGTTATGTTCACTTAGGAATTCTGTAAGAAGGGTCCGAACGAACCGATTCACTAGAACGAATCTTACTTACCAAATATTCATGTAGTTTTCATAGTTTTCACGTGACATCACACTCTTACAGAAAGGCTTTTCCTCTACTGGCTGCCATTTAAGGTTTACGAATTAAGTAGTAATAAGAAAGTGAAATTAAAAGGCCAAAATCAACTTATAAATCGATGCGACGTAGTTTTTTTCCTGTAGAAAACAATTTGAGTTTAAATGCCGTATACATCGTCAATAATACTGAATCTGATCTTTATCACTGTTCTAACAAATTAAGGCACTTTAACGTTAAGTGTTTTTCCACATTAAACGTTTTAGAATGTCCCGCTATTTTAGTGATTGGAATGAGCGGCTGATATGGCCAAGACTTGCATTTGTTCACGTCTTTCTTTTCTTTCTCTTGAGAGGTGATCTAAAAATGTTATGCTTGGAAACAGATGGAAAACGGACAGGCGTGTGTCGCAGTTGTTTGGACGTTTTGCCCTCTGGGTCTTCGGGACAGTCACGTGACTGAAATAGTGACGTGACGTTCGTTAAGGGCTGAGGCAGTAGTATTAAGCAGCAGCATAATATTGGGCTGAGGGCTGTTTTAAGACGGGTCCCAGCGGGGTTTTTTCCTTTTCTTTTTTCCTTTCTTTAATGCAAGACAAAAAATTATGTTGCTTTGATGTGTTTTGGCCTGCTTGATGATCATAGGGCCCTGGGCTTGAGGTTATGTTTGGGCCCTATACCCCCACTACAAATGCCCTCAAATAGAGCATCATTATGGAGTAACACAAAATGCACAAATATGCTTTGAGGTTCATAAACAGTACAATTAATATGCAACATGTCTAGGCTATAGTCAAAGATTACATGTAATATTAAATATTCATTATAATATAATAAACAGGTTTGAGTTGAGAGAGACCAAAACCCTGAAATAACTTTAAGCAAAAAGAAAAGAAAAATAATAATAAAAATAAAAATAAAAACCCGGAGATGTTGGCTTTTTAGTATTATAAAAGTTATTGTCATATCTGTGTCCTCTAATATCAGGTTCTTATTTAATCAATAAATTCAAATGAATAAAAAGACATGCTGGCTATTAACAATCACGTTAAATCACTGTCAACAAAATGCATTGATCGATTGTGCATAAATGTTAAGTTTAAATATAACTTTTTAATCTAGAAATATTAAATGATTGCAAAAAAGAAATAAAAATAAAACTTTCTTTAAAAAGATGAAACTACAACCGCCAGTAGGTGGCAGCAAGTGACTGTCTTAATGAGTTAGCTGGATCAACTAATTCCTGTTAATTCTTCTTTCTTTCTTTATTTATAAAGGGACCATGCACAATTTTTAACATAAAATTTACTGTCAGGGCCATAAATAAATAATAAGAAAATCAGTCTATCAATTTAATTACCACAATCTCAATAATTACATAATTGGTTCAATTAAAAAAAAGATTTTAACTTCAATTTAAAAAAAACATGAGATTTACACCCTTTTATGTCCTCTGGTAGGGCACTCCACTGATTAGTGGCTTTCACTGCAAAAGATGATAGTCCAAATGCAGAGTGACGAAAGGGAACCACGAAGATGAATAAAGTCACATAATACAGAAGGAGCCAGACCGTTTAGGATTTTCTGAACCATACACAAACTTGAATAAAGTCTAAAATTATCAGTTTAAAAAATTATGTTTCTCTATGATCCTACAAGAATGAAAATGGTTAAGTTTTTTTATCTAAAATGTTTAATGCCTGTTTATATAGAGATTTTAAAGGTTCAATAACAGTATCACCAGCGTGACCCAACATGTCAAACAGTAAGACATGTGAGCAAAAATTGTAGCATGCATAAAAGCCATAGCTAAATCTAAAGAAAGACATTGTCTGATTTGTCTAAAGTTTTCCATATTATGTTTAATATTCCTCACCATTTTTTTACATGTTTTTTAAAACTGAGATTTGAGTCCAATATTATACCAAGATAATTGAATTAATTTCCTATCTTCCTATCTTTTCACCTATTGATACATATATCAAAATCAGGAGATTTAACGTTTGTTTTTGAGAAAAGAAATCCTTTTGTTTTACTGATGTTTAAGCTAAGACATGTCTGTTCTAGCCACTGTGTAATCTTTTCTGTAGCAGCTTTTAACTTCTCAGCTGCTGATTCTGCTGTTTTCGCATATGTAAAAATAACAGTATCATCAGCATACATTTGTACTTGTATCCCTTCACGCTGTTGCGGAAGATCATTAATATACAAACTAAACAGTAAGGGACCTAGTACCGATCCTTGGGGTACACCCATTGTATAATGCAAATCACAGGACTTACCCCCTTTAATTTTTACACATTGTTCTCTATTTGATAATTATGAGGATACCCATGCTAAAGCTTCAGATTAAAATTTAAATGTAGACAATTTAGAAAGGAGATTAACAGTATCAAAGGCTTTATGTAGATCTAAAAATATAGCCCCAACAAATCCCCCTTTATCTACTTTAGATTTTATTTGTTCTATTAAATGTAAAGTAGCTGTTTCGGTAGAATGATTTACTCCAAACGGCATACAATGTAGGCCAGCCTCAGTGGTATTAAGATGGGATGTCAGCTGTTCAAAAACTATCTTCTCTGCAACCTTTGAGAATACTGGCAGTATGCTTATGGGTCTTAATAGCTGGTTCATTTAACTTTGCAAATGACTGCTTATAGCCTGATTGAATCATTTGCTGGTCCGTGTATCCTTGAGGAACAAAACACTTGTTTCGAGATGCAGCGGTTCTGAAGGTCGTAGTCGTAGTGCTTCGCACACTGTAATTCAGTTTTTCTGATGTTACATTTTGAGTATGATTTGTTATGATAGTGTGTGTTTGGGATAGTTCACTGAGAACACATCACATCTATTTAATGTCTGCATTTACATCTAGAAGATGTATTTTTTTAGAGTGTTTGCTCATCTGCAGTATGTTCATATCAGATATTAAATCAATGTTTATGATTTAGAATGTATATAAATCTAATAATAGATCTAATAATAACGTAATAACGTTCTGTAATAGTGTTTTATTTTAATATATTAGGTTTTAAAGTTTTATACACAAAAAAAGAATATCAAATGATGGTATTTCAGAAAGGTTTATGCAGCCAGAAATATGACAAAATGATTGGAATTTGAATTGTGTAAATCTGAATTATAGTGTGATTTAACAAATCTGAATATTACGCAGCATTTTATAGTTTTTTAATGATTAAGTTGTATTACTTTGAATAATTTTATTATATTTGTGCAGGCATACCAGACATAGGTCAAAACATTGACAAATGTGGTTGAATTATTAAAGCAAGAAATTGGTATTAAATAAAGAGATTTTTGGAACTGTTGTATAAAAGTCATATCACATATTAAGTTATGCTGTTCTGTATATATTAGTACATCTGCAGCCACCTGTGTCCTCGTGACCATATTACAGCCGTGCTGCTATTAGACCATAATATTCTTGGGTCATGTGACACTGGTATACAGGCTATGTTTGTGACTGCCAAGGTAATGTTGCAGCATTCTTCCACTCCATAGTAACATTCCACGTTGTTGTTAAGCAACTCTTCAGGTAAATCTGGATTCCCAGCTTCAAGAATGATAGACATGCTTTCTTGACAGTGAGTAAGTTTTGACTTACAAGAAAGATGTGCAAAGACAAGATCCTCTCTTTATTTTTAAAGATGCCAAAGCCCTCGGATGTGATGGTAACGATGCCAGTACACCAGCAACAGCGGGAATACGTCTCCAGGTTCCTGACCACCAAGCCACTGGCTCTGGGGGTAAAAACTGTTCCACATCAAGAGAAGTATACAGTGGATCTGAAGAAACAGGCACTATATCTCATGTTTCTGTCCCACAGATTTTGGAAATATTGCTAGCCTTATTGGGACTCTGTTTGACAATCTGGACTGAGAGTTATTTTCTTCTGTGGTCACCAATCAGCGTAAGTCATTTTAAGATCAGTACAACGTTATACACTGAACAAATACTGAACTCTGTTCTGTTTCTGTTCTACAGTTCACTTTTACTGGACTTATTACAGCCTCGGCAGCAAACACATGTAAACCGTGTCTGGTTAGTGTCAGTTAAAAATAAAAAAAAAGCTTGAATAAGAGGAATTTATGGGCTTCATTTCTAACCAGATCTTCTGTATTACAGGTCAAATCCTCACAAATGCTCAGCTATCAAAATGCAGCAGCAGCTGCTCTGTCTCTCCACTTTCACTTTTATTTCACTTGGGTAAGTGGTTGCTTTGAAACTCAAACATGTAAAAGATGCATATGTCTAGATTAAAATGATTTCATGTTTTACCAGACTTTGATGAAAGTGATTATACACTCATCTAAAGGATTATTAGGAACACCATACTAATACTGTGTTTGACCCCCTTTTGCCTTAATTCTACGTGGCATTGATTCAACAAGGTGCTGAAAGCATTCTTTAGAAATGTTGGCCCATATTGATAGGATAGCATCTTGCAGTTGATGGAGATTTGTGGGATGCACATCCAGGGCACGAAGCTCCCGTTCCACCACATCCCAAAGATGCTCTATTGGGTTGAGATCTGGTGACTGTGGGGGCCATTTTAGTACAGTGAACTCATTGTCATGTTCAAGAAACCAATTTGAAATGATTCGAGCTTTGTGACATGGTGCATTATCCTGCTGGAAGTAGCCATCAGAGGATGGGTACATGGTGGTCATAAAGGGATGGACATGGTCAGAAACAATGCTCAGGTAGGCCGTGGCATTTAAACGATGTCCAATTGGCACTAAGGGGTCTAAAGTGTGCCAAAAAACATCCTCCACACCATTACACCACCACCAGAATGCACAGTGGTAACAAGGCATGATGGATCCATGTTCTCATTCAGTTTACGCCAAATTCTGACTCTACCATCTGAATGTCTCAACAGAAATCGAGACTCATCAGACCAGGCAATATTTTTCCAGTCTTCAACTGTCCAATTTAGGTGAGCTCATGCAAATTGTAGCCTCTTTTTCCTATTTGTAGTGGAGCTGAGTGGTACCCGGTGGGGTCTTCTGCTGTTGTGGCCCATCCGCCTCAAGCTTGTGCGTGTTGTGGCTTCACAAATGCTTTGCTGCATACCTCGGTTGTAACGAGTGGTTATTTCAGTCAAAGTTGCTCTTCTATCAGCTTGAATCAGTCGGCCCATTCTACTTTGACCTCTAGCATCAACAAGGCATTTTCGCCCACAGGACTGCCGCATACTGGACGTTTTTCCCTTTTCACACCATTCTTTGTAAACCCTAGAAATGGTTGTGCGTGAAAATCCCAGTAATTGAGCAGATTGTGAAATACTCAGACCGGTCTGTCTGGCACCAACAACCATGCCACGCTCAGAATTGCTTAAATCACCTTTCTTTCCCATTCTGACATTCAGTTTGGAGTTCAGGAGATTGTCTTGACCAGGACCACACCCCTAAATGCATTGAAGCAACTGTCATGTGATTGGTTGATTAGATAATTGCATTAATGAGAAATTGAACAGGTGTTCCTAATAATCCTTTAGGTGAGTGTATGTTGTGATATTTTATATGAATATTATACTGTTTAGATTTGGCAACCGGTTTTTGATTCATATTCCTATTTCAGTTTATAATAACTGTGTGTCTGTTATTTAATCAGGGTGTATCCTGCTTTCTCCTTATGGGCTGTGATACTCTCATCTTCATCTTCTCTGTTACTATTGCGTTAACTTCCTGTTCCTGTTGTTGTAGACCAAAGGTAACCAAACATCAAGATTGTTCTCATCTTGAAAAAATTAATCAGATAGATGTGTAACAAATTTCACGTTGGTTCTCACTCAGTCAAGACATGTGGAGGTCCGTTATATGAACACTGATTTGCCTGTCAACCATATTGTGCTCGTGGGCCAGCCGGACTCTTCTGCAGTGGTGCAGTCCATTAGTTCAGTCGTGTACATGCTGCCGGCTGCACATGGGCTAGTCCCACCTGCACCTCTGCCACATTACAGTCCAGTACCAACTCTACCTCCACCAGCCTATGAGCAGGTCTTAGCTACACCTCCACCAAACTACGGTCCAGTCCCAAGTGCACCTCCACCAGCATATGAGGTAACTGTGAGCATTTCTGAGTTACTGTAGGAAATCTATTTATAATTTCTAATGGTTCCTAGAAATTAAAATCCTATAAATAATCTCTTTTAATAATCTCTAATAATAATAATAATCTTGAATCATATTTGCTTGCTAACCTGCTGCACTGCACAGCTCTGATAGACTCTGTTCTGTTATTGCAGTATGAAGATTTACAGACGAGAAGATGAACTAGATCTCAGACACAAAAGGGGATATTTGATGATTACACAATGGATTATAGCAAATGGGAATATATATATATATATATATATATATATATATATATATATATATATATATATATATATATATATATATATAAACAATAAAATAAATAAATTATTTTTGAAAAACAAATCTGTGAATGCATGTTGTAAATGAATTTTGTCACATAACAATTGTGATTATCTAAATGAGTTAGTTTTGTCCCCTTTAATGTGCCTTATATGTAACAAATGTGAATGAGAAACATGAATGCGAAGGTTTTTCCCCTCCCAAAATGTTTTAATTTTAACATATGTACATATTAACGACCAAGGAAATTTTACCTGATAAATTCAGCTCAGTACTTACAGACTGACATTTAAAAAAAGGAGAGTCATTCAAAAATGTATCAAAACTTTTCTTCATAACCAGTGTTACTTATTATTTTACAATAACCAAGACACTATTATAGCTTTTGTTAATATTTTGAATTCCATTTTTTTGTATATTATGTTTTTCATTTTCATTTTAATTAAAGTTTTTTTTTAAGTTTCATTTTTGTTCTTGTCATTCTTAGTTTCTGTTCTTTTTAAATATGAATAAATAGTTTTTATTTTATTTAGTTTTAGGCAATTTAGTTTGTAACTAAAGTACTTCAAGTGAAATGAAACTAAAAGAATACATATATATATATATATATATATATATATATATATATATATATATATATGTGTGTGTCTGTGTATACATATATATTCTTTTAGTATACACACACACACGCACGCACACACACACACACACACACACACACACACACACACACACACACACACACACACTGAGTATTTCACAATCTGCTCAGTTACTGAGATTTTCATGCACAACCATTTCTAGGGTTTACAAAGAATGGTGTGAAAAGGGAAAAACGTCCAGTATGCGGCAGTCCTGTGGGCGAAAATGCCTTGTTGATGCTAGAGGTCAGAGGAGAATGGGCCGACTGATTCAAGCTGATAGAAGAGCAACTTTGACTGAAATAACCACTCATTACAACCGAGGTATGCAGCAAAGCATTTGTGAAGCCACAACACGCACAACCTTGAGGCGGATGGGCTACAACAGCAGAAGACCCCACCGGGTACCACTCATCTCCACTACAAATAGGAAAAAGAGGCTACAATTTGTACAAGCTCACCGAATTTGGACAGTTGAAGACTGGAAAAATATTGCCTGGTCTGATGAGTCTCGATTTCTGTTGAGACATTCAGATGGTAGAGTCAGAATTTGGCGTAAACTGAATGAGAACATGGATCCATCATGCCTTGTTACCACTGTGCATGCTGGTGGTGGTGTAATGGTGTGGAGGATGTTTTTTGGCACACTTTAGGCCCCTTAGTGCCAATTGGGCATCGTTTAAATGCCACAGCCTACCTGAGTATTGTTTCCGACCATGTCCATCCCTTTATGACCACCATGTACCCATCCTCTGATGGCTACTTCCAGCAGGATAATGCACCATGTCACAAAGCTCGAATCATTTCAAATTGGTTTCTTGAACACGACAATGAGTTCACTGTACTAAAATGGCCCCCACAGTCACCAGATCTCAACCCAATAGAGCATCTTTGGGATGTGGTGGAACGGGAGCTTCGTGCCCTGGATGTGCATCCCACAAATCTCCATCAACTGCAAGATGCTATCCTATCAATATATATACACACACACACACACACACACACACACACACACAAACATGCTAATATACACATTGTGCAACTGGTATTCAGATCTTCTTTCTCTTTTTAATAAATAACCAAAGACCCAAGGAGGATTTTCTCACTGTAAAGACTAACACAAAAACAGCATGATCAATAAAGCATAAAAGCTAAATGTGCAACCATTAGTGAAAGGGTTAGAGTAGTAACTTAGGCTGATATTTAGCAAAACAGTGTGTGTGTGTGTGTTTTACAGTCAGTTTAACGATTATTTGATTATTTGTTTTGATGGATTCTGTGTTTAAAAAAAATAACTTTAATCCAAAGTCAGATACGAGTCTATTCGCCCTTGTCCTGCCCATCAGAGGCTTTTGCTTTGACTCTCGGCACTCTTCCCAGACAGGGCAAAGAAGGCAGTGATGGCAGCAATGTCCCAAATATCCTCTCGGTCAAAACCATGAGCCTCTCGGGAGCTGAAATGTGCTTCAGTTACTGTTTTGCTCCTGCAGACTGTCAGAGCATGGCTTTCTCACACGCGCTCAGCTCCACAACCCTGTAATTTACTACAACCTGTGCCAGTAACATCAATCAGAAGCCTACTCATATTATTTATAGTATTCTTGCAAAATTGAGACTGAGAGGGCGTTAAACAGTTTTACATTGTTTTATTAAATTTGTAGGTACCTGATCAGCCAGTAAGGGGTTTTTTTGGAATAGATGCGATGCAATGCACTATGGGGCACCACACAATACAAGCAACAACAATCAGTTCCCGATCCACTTTTGTCAGACCACCTGTTACACAAGTAAATAAATCCCTTTCATAGGTCACTTCGATGCTGCGGTGACGTCACCGTATGGGAACCCTATGCCATAACGCCTGACGTACCTGATAGCTGGGATCCAAGGAAGCATCTGCCCAAGCGGAGAGAACCCGGGAGCCAGGAGCCGTCCTCACATCCAGACTGTAAAACTTGATAAAAGTGCTCGGTGATGACCATCCTGCCGCAGCACAGATATCATCCATAGAAGATCCACTGAGAAAAGCTTGTGAAGAAGCCACTGCTCTCGTGGAATGAGCTTTAACTCCTAAGGGCGAAGTGAGTCCGCGCGCCTCATAGGCTAAAGATATTGCCTCCACCAGCCAATGGGACATGCGTTGTTTTGTGACAGCATGGCCTTTATTCTTGTTTTCGAAACAGACAAACAGCTGGTCAGACTCACACCATGGGGGTGTTCGATCAACATAAGTCTTTAGCCCTCTGACAGGGCAAAGACTCAGATCTCCTGACCCCGCCTCTGCACGGGGTAAAGCCTCCAAGACCACTTGTTGAAAGCGGAAAGGGTTAGAAGTGACCTTAGAGACATAACTAGGCCTCGGTCGGAGCAATACCTTCACAGAGCCTGGTGCAAATTCCATGCACGAGGGTGAAACAGGAAAAGCCTCTAAATCCCCAACTCTCTTGAGGGAAGATAAAGCCACAAGAAGAACTGTCTTTAGAGTCAGGATTTTATCCGGTATAGTTTCCAAGGGCTCAAACGGATGCTCTGATAAACCTTGCAACATAATGGATAAATCCCATGAAGGAACTAGCACAGGGCGGAAAGGCCTCAGCCGTCGTGCACCCTGTATAAAACGAGAAACCAGCGGATGACGGCCCTCTGAAGCACCATCTGTATATACGTGGTTAGCTGAAATGGCTCCCACGTAAACATTCAGAGTGGCTGGCGTTACTCCATCAGAGAAACGGTCCTGAAGGAGCTCCAGTACTGAAGCCACTGGGCAGTAAACTGGATCCATATTATGAATTCCACACCAGGTCGTAAACAGTTTCCATTTGAAAGCATATAAGCGTCTCGTAGAAGCTGCTCTAGAATTCATTATAGTCTCGGTGGTTTCAACAGAAAGACCGGGACATACTAACTCACTCTGCTCAGAGGCCACGCCCACAGCTTCCATAGATCTGGCCTTGGGTGCCAAATCATTCCCTGTGCTTGCGATAGAAAATCCTGTCTGAGGGGAATCTCCCATGGAGAGCCCGCTAACAGACTGACCAGGTCCGCAAACCACGGCTGTGTGGGCCACCACGGAGCCACCAGCAGCAGCTGCTCCACTCTGTCCATCCGTATCCTGGATAACACTGCTGGAATTAGACGAATCGGGGGAAAAGCATACAAGCTGGTTCTGGGCCAATTGTGAGCTAACGCATCCAAGCCCAGGGGCGATGGAGGGCATAGGGAGAACCACAGCCGGCAATGCGTAGTCATGCTCGACGCGAATAAGTCCACTCTTGCTTCTCCAAAAATCTGCCATAAGAAGCTTACTGTTTGGGGTGAGCCTCCATTCCCCCTGTTCCAGAGTCTGTCTGGATAGCAAATCCGCTCCGAAGTTCAAACGTACGGGGACATGAACCGCTCGGATCGACAGAAATCTGTTCTGAGACCAAAGAAGAATATTTCTCGCCAGCCTGCACAGGGGGCGAGAGCGTAATCTTCCCTGATGATTCAGATACGACACAACCGCTATGTTGTCTGACCTGAGCAGTACATAATGCCGATCAGCAGATTCGAGAAGTACTGGAGAGCTAGAAAAACTGCCATTAATTCCAACCTGTTTATATGCCAACTGCGTTGTGTCGCCATCCACACTCCGTGAGCTGGGCGCCCTTGACAAACAGCTCCCCAACTGGTCAAAGAAACGTCCATCGTGACAATCTCTCGGGAAGCACAAATCCCCAGCCGAACTCCGGCTAGAAGGAATTTGGTTGACATCCACTGTCTTATTGACATAACACACCTCCGTGTCACCGAAATCGTCTGATGCGGAAGACAACGGGGTGAAATGTTCCGACTTTTCGTCCACCACTGAAAAGGGTGCATTTAAAGTAAGCCCAGACGGATTACAGGGGATGCCGCTGCCATTAGACCTAAAAGTCTGAGGCACAAGCTCACCGTCACTGTGCGACCCGCTTTGAAGCGACGCACGCATGACGCGAGAGACTGAGCGCGCGGGAGAGATAGTCTTGCTGTCATAGTGTGAGAGTCCAAGTCTATTCCCAGAAAGGTTATCCATTGAGAGGGAATTAAAACACTCTTCTGGAAATTCGTGCATAAGCCCAGGCTGTTTAGATGATCCAGCACAAGATCCCGGTGAGAGTGTGCTTGAGTCTGCGATTGTGCTAACACCAGCCAATCGTCTAAGTAGTTCAACACGCGAACGCCCTGGAGCCGCAACGGGGCCAGAGCTGCGTCCATGCATTTTGAAAAAGTTCAGGGAGCCAGAGCTAAGCCAAAGGGAAGAACACGGTATTGATACGCTTTGCCCTCTAAAGTGAATCTGAGGAACTTCCTGTGTCTCTTGATGATCTGATTATGAAAATATGCATCCTTCAGATCGATCGTGACAAACCAGTTGTCTGGTTGAATCTGAGACAAAATAGACTTTCCCGTTAACATCTTGAATTTGCTCGTCCTGAGTGCAAGATTCAAATGCTGTAAATCCAAAATGGGTCACAACCCACCGTCTTTTTTTGGCACAACAAAATAGCGGCTGTAAAAACCTGACTCCATCTGAGAGGGGTGTACTTCCTCTATAGCCCCTTTGCTCAGCAGAGCTGACATCTCCTGTCGCAGCATCGCTATTTCCTTTGGCTTCACAACCGTGGGAAGAATTCCGCGGAAAGGAGGCAGGCCTTTTCGAAATGGTGTATCCGTGACGAATTGTGCGTAACACCCATTGTGAAATGCTGGGCAAGCATTCCCACGCGGCCCGAAACAACATTAGCGGTTTCAAGATTTCCGCCTTCTGCAACGTTTTCATACGCGTTAAAATGTCCGGGCACGAAAAGCTGGCGGCGTTCATAAGCAGGGGAAGAGCATGCGTCAAAGTCGTTGCGTCTCGTTGTGTATAATCCTGAAGCGTGTCCACGGCAGGAATTAATCCAACAAGATGAACATCGGGCTCTGCCGCTAGCGAAAAAGCGTCGGCTGTGTGAGCCGTCATAAACGGGCCGTCTTTGCCAGACCCTTGAACCATCCCTCGGAATCTGAAGGCTGAATTGCGCAGAGTGTCTGATCCAATGCTGCTTGAAGCGCCCTTTGCTGCGAGACAGTCAATGTTTGAGTGTGGGGACTGCAGTGAGAGGGTTGGATGCGCAAAAGCGGTCCAACAGCACTCTTTAGTGGAGGGCACAGTCCCTGGCACTGGAGCGAAGCGGCCGCCTGGCCTGCGGCCATGTAGGATTTCCCGACGAGGCTGGACGTGACTCGACATGCCTTAGAAGGAAGAAGGGGGCGAGACTTCCATGCCGTCGCCGAATTAGGCGCGAGATGTTCGGCGAGAGTCTCTTCCACCGGAGGCATCGCTGCATAGCCATGGTTCGCCATGTCAGAAATGGTGGCAAAATCTGCAGCCACATCGTTAGTGATGCGCGCCGAGAATGGCTGTTTCCAGGACCTCGAAACCTCCTGGTGGAGGTCCGGGAAAAAAGGCAAGGGCCTTCGGGGCTACGCAGGTGTACGACTAGTCAGAAAACGGTTGTCCAGCTTAGATGAAGATTGGGCCTCGGCCCTCTCGACCTCTCAATCCAGTCCCAGTTTACCCACCGCGCGAGAAACCACGTCGAACAGCTCGCTGTAGGAGGGGGAAACACGCTTCTCCTGTCCACTAGGAGGGAGAGGGCTAGCGTCGGCCACGAAGTCCTCAGACCCCGAGGTGATAATATGTCGTTGTCATATCATCCACAACCGAAGGAGATAGCATCATATGCCTCCGGGGTGGGCTGTAAATCCTCGTTTGAGAACATGACTGGTTCGACAAAGCTCGCTTCCTGCACTAGGGTAGGGGAGAGCGAGCGACGTGGAGAAAACTCCAGCGCAGCGCTGTCCTCATAATCCATGTCGCACATGTCTCCCCAAGCCATCGCCTCGTGCAGTGCCTCAGCAGCCGCAGAAGTGACACGGCGGGGGTTAGACGCGGGGGCGACCTTAGAAAACACTTCTACCCTTGAGCGCAGTACTATAAGTCGCAGGCCATCACAGTGGGGGCAAGAAAAAAGGCCGCTAATTGCTGCCTGTGTGTGATGTAAGCCCAAGCACACTACGCACCTTTCATGAGAGTCTCCCTTCGTGATGAACCTGGTACACGGTTCCTTACACTTCCGAAAATTCATTGCGTCCGCGAAGAGGAGTTAACACTGCTCGGAGAAAACCGCTGAGAACGCGAGATGATTCCTAGGGCACAGATGATTCGCTTTCCTGATGGAAAGGAAATCTGAGCGAAATAGCGCGCGGCGCCCAGGTATACGATGCGTACGCATGCGTGGGACGGTGCCAAGCTCTATTTGGCCAATAGGATTGGCGGGATGGTATAGGGCTTCAGACATTCGTCACACCGAGAGGTGTTCCCATACGGTGACGTCACCGCAGCATCGAAGTGACCTATGAAAGGGAACTTGGATCACATCCTGATTTCTTAAAAAATATTAAAATATCTATATTTAACATCAAAAAAGTTAAAAAATAAATGTTAAAAAATATCATTTGTATGAATGAAATAATGTGTAGACTGTAGGTCTCCTAACTAGTAAACATGTCTTACTATTTTCCCCCAATTTTTAATCACCCTTCAGGTTTTTAAAAAAAAAAATACAAATATTGAGTGGTTTCTAATTATATTTATAAAATAACTACTAAAATCTTGTTTAAAAATGGGTTTGATGCAGGGTAAAAATACAGGACAAGACGGTTTCCAGCATTATTTCCCAACATCATCTAACCCCAATTCATCAAGCAAAAACCTGATTCATATTTTCCTCCAGCTGAAAACTAAATAAAAACAAATTGATATGCGTATAGATGTGGATTCATAAAAAAAGATGATACTAGCTAACAACGTTCCTTGATCATGAGGCATTGTTATAAGAGAAGAATGCCCGACATTCAGCAGGACGATGGGCGAGAACCTTTAAGACATTGGGCAAAAACCCTCCCCGAAGGTGAACATGAACACCTTCTGTTATGACTTATGAGTCAAATGAGCAACTGCTGTTTTTAGACAAACTCTGCTCTCTAGGGAACGTGTGTACTGCAAAGGAAAGAGCTTGTTAAATATTTTTACATGCATTACGTTATTTCAGTTTTCATACTAATTAACAACCTTAAGTCATTTTCTAAGTTCAGTGATTTCAGAGAGATAAATGTGTCATGATTACATTGCAGTGATTTTAAGCATTTACAGAAAGATACAGGTGCAGGTATGTTTTCTTGCGTGACATTACATTTACTGCCTCTTAAAATAAATATGTAAACACAGTTAAAAAAAATACCAATTTATATATATATATATATATATATATATATATATATAGGGGAATTATCTTTAAAATTCCTCGTAACGACATTGTAAACTGTATCGCCCTGTGTTCCGTGTGTTTATGTTTGGGATGAACAGAGACTGGTTTAGGATCATAGCAGCCAATCAGCAAGTCGTATTCTGCCACGCCTCATGAGCATTCGACCAATGAAACCATCCTACGGCGTTACATTTAACTTCCTGTTTACACTGCTCAAGGAAATGAAGCAAGCCATAATAAGAGAAAACACGGAAGCTCAGCGCCAAAGTAAAGGTGAGTTTATGCGTGTGAAAGAGCGAAAGAGAGAGAGAGAGAGAGAGAGCAACAACATTTAAAAAACAAAAATATTAAATTGTAAAAAAAAAAAGGGAAAAATTACATTGTCAATAAAATACTGTAATTTTGTTTTTTGATTAATATTTGAAATTATAAATTAAGACTATAATTATATTAATTAAGCTTTAATTAATTTTAGATTAATTAAGAAATAAATCAGTTTTTGTACATTAATATATATTAACGTTATTATGGGATGCTGGAGAATTCAGTTGCTTAATTGCTAGATCACAATAACACTATCCTAATAATAATAATAATAAAGCATATTATTATTATTATGTGTATATATACATCAGACATACTATATACTATACAACATACATCAGACATACTATATACTATACAACATACATCAGACATACTATATATATATATATATATATATATATATATATATATATTTATATAGAGACTGTATAAAAGATATATATATATATATATATATATATATATATATATATATATATATATATATATATATATATATATATATATATATATATATATATATATATATATATATATAATCAAATCGCTAGTGATAAAATGCGAATTCCTCAAACGGTTGCACAGGGACCTTTATTTTGAAGTTGTATCTGCACGCGCGCTCATCAGGAACTGAATGTATATTTGTGTTGCAGTCGCAGTTTTCTGAACAACAAATCTCGTCCATCTTCAGTATATGTTGGCATTTTAATAAACGCACATTAATCTGATCATGGGCGGGTACGGGGTGATGGCGGATGACGAGTCTCTGGATTATTCCGTGCACGAAGCCTGGAACGAGGCCACTAATGTTTACCTGCTGGTCATTCTGGTCAGTTTCGCCCTGCTGATGTACGCCAGAAAGTACGCGTGCATTTCATTTCACCTTCTTTAACCGCAAGATCACAATTAAACCTGTGAACATGATCACAGTAACATGTAACATGACAGTAGATTGTAATCTCATATATCCTCTAATGACAGCCATGAATATCTCGTTTTGTTTTCATACAGGAATAAGAGGAAGATCATGCGCATCTTCTCTCTCCCTCCATCAGTCGACAGACCCTCCGAGCCCAGCTTCTACGACAGTCTGCAGAAGGTCCGACTCAGACAACAGCTGGAGATGTATTCTCTGGGTGGGTCGAGCTCTTTTCCTCTTGTCCTTTGGAAGTTTCTCTGAAAGTTTCTCTCAAAATCCCACGCAGTCTGTACACTTATTGTTGGTAAATGCAACTGTGAATTGCATGACTAACAACAACAGAAAGATTCTAAAAGCTTCTGTTTGAAGGACATATCATATTCAATTATTATTTTAAATTAAATACATTTATGCATTTAGCAGACGCTTTTATTCAAAGCGACTTACAGTGCTTTCAGGCTATACATTTTTTACCTTACGTGGATCCCTGGGAATCGAACGCACAACCTTACGCTGCTAACGCAATGCTCTACCACTTCGATTTATTTATTTTAAAATTAAATTTTATTTTTGTTGTGGTACTACATTATAGCATTGGACAAGGTTGCCACTACTCAATAAAACAAACCACGATCATTATACAAATTAAAGTATTTTTATTTTAGTTTGGAATAAAGAGCATTTCTTGAAATAGCTTTCTCATGCTCACATGCATCAATTTGATCAGAAATAGAGAGAGAGAAAAAAATAGTAATGTTGTGAAATATTATAAAACAAGTGTGAACAATTTAATATCGTTTAACATGCCTTTTAGTTTATTCTTGAATTTTCAACATCGTTCCTTTAGTCTTCAGTGTCACGTGATGCTTCAGAAATCATTCTGATGCGCTGATTCGCAGCATAGTTTTTACTATTATCAATGCTGAAAACCAGGGCTGCCAACTTTTGAGTTCAGCTTAGAGTGAGATTGTGGGGGCGTGGCTTTGTTATGGGGGACGGGCTTATGGAGGGGCGTGGCTTGGTATGGAAAAAAATACAAACACAAAATCCTTGCATTAACAGAAGTGTGGACGACAAGCGTTCTTTTCTTGCCTGTCCCTGACACTTTAGATAACATCCTATAACAGAAAATTAAAATTTATCCATACTCACACCACCAAATATCAAATATCTGGACATGATTGATGAGTTGTGATTGATATAAATAAAATCATTTTGATATGGGATGTCGTTGACTTGACATTCTGTTCTTAGAAAACAATAATTAACATTTACTACTAGGCATTAGGGCTGTCAAAATGGCTGAAAAACTAAATTCGAATTTTTTACTTGTAAATTATCAAAATTCAAATTGTATTCGAATTTAAAATGCATAATTTCAGTTAGGGTGAAGAGAAGCTTTTTGCTTCTATCCTGATGCCACAAGAGGGCGCATCGAGCAAAATATTACTAATGCATGTTTAATAAATGCATTAGAATAAATGACTGTTAAGTGAATAATATTAAAAAAATGTTTATAAACCAATTATAATTAAGTTGCTTAAACAACTATAAACAAAACAGCATCATGTATACATACATAGTTTAATACAGAGCGAGGAAAGCCAATCATAGAGTCCATTTTACATTTAAAAACATGAGATGCAGCGGGATGGGAAAAACCCACCATAAATTCTCGAGATAAGTTTTTAAAAAGTTAATTTTAATTTTACATGGCTTTCTAAATATCCGTCTCTCTTGTGCGAGACGCGAGTGTGCGAAATGCGTTCTGTGTGAACAGCTTGATTTAGGTTTTGATGTAAACAACGTCTTCTCCACATTGTTGTTCTTCTTTTCCGCAATATTTTGAAAGAACGTCGCTGCAGCACTGCATCTAGTGGCTTTAACTGGAAAGGCTAACAAGAAAATTATAATGCAATGAAACTTACATTGTCATCGCATCTCGAGCTGCACTGATAAAGGCCAAAATATACTTGGGCAGTCCGCATCCACGCACCGTCTTCAATATGTCATTTTCATCATCAAGAGGGCTCGCGGACAGCTGCACCCCCCGCCCGCGTGCAGACAATTTATGAGACTTACAACAGAGCACGCACGAGATGAATGATGAGACAGAAGTGGTACTGCGTGTCGAGCTCATCCGCCTTTGGAAAGTTTGGAATGTGAAGGCAGGGCCTTAAAGCAGCCTCCTTAACGCACACCTAAAAATGTGGATTTTTATTTAAAATTCGACGAATATTCGAAAATCTTTTTCTTTTTTTTGACAGCCCTAACGTTACTAGGCATGTCCAGATACTGTTTTTTTTATGATAAAGTTATATGTAAAATAACTGCTCAGTGCTGCTGCAACAAACAACTCTGCTAATGCTAACTTAATTCTATATAAACTACAGTATATAACAGCATAGGTCTATTAGTTACTAGCCTAAACTGGACGGAGACAAGAAGTGCCCTGTAACTCACTGACCTGCCTGCGTTCACATTTCACACGGTTCAGATGGGAGGGAGAACGGCTGACTACACAGTTTATGGGAATAAATTGTGTATTTCCCTCACAATTGTCACAAAAAAACTAACTAAACTGTCTGTCTGGTCTCTCTACGAGTTGCTCTGAGAGATCATGCGGCGCAATTTTTTTCCTCACTGCTGCACGAGTCAGCGTGAGAATATGGGGTTGTGGCGTGAGAGCGTGAGAATTGGGCCAATTGCGTGCTGAAAACATTTATTTTCGTGGAAACTGTGATACACCACCATTCATTTAAAATGAAGAAAAGAAAGATGTTGATACCTTCATTCAGCAAGGATGCATTACATGAGGTAACGAGATCCATTATTAATAAACTGAGCAGCAAATCACGTAACACTGAAGACTGGAGTAACGATGCGGAAAATTCACAGGAATTAATTACATTTATGTTACAATAGGAAACTGTTATTTTGGATGTGACTTTGGCGAATGAGACTACTTTCAAACACATTCAAATCTGAATTATTCCAAACTCGCTACATTTTGACATTTGTTTACATGTGTTTTACATTTCAATCCATTTCCGTGACGTTTTAAACATCCTGCTGTTTCAAAACGTGTCCATGCTCTGAGGTTATCCAGCTGCATAACAGATGCAATTTGGTCAAAAAATGTAAAAAAAAACATCGGAAACTGGAATTTTATTTTTAATTTTGGTTTCCTTTTCCAGCTCGTAAGTGTGATCAGCAGCAGCAGCAGCAGTCAGATAGTGTGCAGCTGTCGATGGAGTGATCTCACCAGAGGGGGCGCTCTTCACGCACTAATGCTGCAGATGGGAGTAAAGGCGCTACAGGCCAAATCTGATTTACCAGCAGCTCACAGAGAAGAGAATTACTGTACTGGGGACAGTTTGCTAGATCTTATTTTTATTTAAAGAGCCTTTCGTTTTACTCTCATCACTCTCAAACATTCAGAAGAGAGTATTTTTTAGAACTGGTGATATGATTTTCCTTGGAGGGCATGGGCGGACTTTTCATATATTTGACAAACACATTACTTGTACGCATCATCTGTGTGATCTGCATCCAAACATTTTACCTCTCTCCTCAAAAACGTTGTAACAAAATGCTACTAAAGGTTTTCAAAGGAAAGATGTTGAAAATACTGTACACTGATTATTTTGTGCTTGCTAGGTACTGTTCTCCAATGTCTTATATTGCCCTCTAGTGCTAGATTACATGCATGTCAGTCATTTTAGGCTGACCTGAAGACTGTAAAATATAAATCTGCTTAAAATAAAGATTTTAACATCTATTTAAAATCTATTGCAGGGTCTTAATTTTGAAAGTGACTGCATTCAGTACCTGGTGAGACAAGCATCATTATTACTATTTGTCATATTCAGGGTTTGTGAATGCTTAATGCTAAGTATTAAACAAGTGTTTATTCTTCACTAAAATCTTATGCTGTTTCCAAAATCAATATAAATATATCCATATAGTATTCACAGCAAGCTGTGGTAGGAAAAAAGCGCTACCTGTCATATTTCTAAAAATAATCGTTGATCACAAATATTTTTAATATCGTACATTATATACATTATTGACTATATTAAATGTAACACTTTACTAATGAGTTCCGGAAGCTTTATAAATACCTTTAGTGTGAAGGTGGACTGTTTCAGTAATGCTTTCTTCTGTCTCATAACACTTCATCAAGATTTCATTTTGTGCTTGATTTTCTTAGTTTCCACACAGCCGCATTGCACTGGAAGCAGTGATGACATGCAATAGGACAAACATCCAGAGTTTTACATTTAAGGATCTGAGTCATATTTAGAAATCTGAATATCATGGAGGTGGGAAACATCATATAATTTGGGATATTAAGTAACCACCTAGCAACCGCACTAGCAAACAGATAAAATGTCATGGCAAGCATCCTTGCATCATGCTGGTAACTCTTGTATGAGCAAGCACCACTCACTTTCTTCAAGTGTTAAAATGTAGTTTTTTTTCTCTCTCATTTCAAAAATATTGGGTGAACAAGTCATTGAATGAGTCCAAGTGATACAGAAGTGAGAAATGAAAAACATGGAGTGAGAAATAAAAAGTTAAAAGGCGTGAGAAAGAATCACAGTCTTGGCCAGTCTTTTGCTGCTTTGTTCTAATTCTTTAACGCCGCTCTTCCATCATTCCTTAGCTTCTGATCGGCCGTGGTATCATTTCCCCAGATGAATCACAGAAAGCTAAAGAAATGAAGCCTCGCCTCGCCTCAGTCATCTGCCTCCCCCGCCCACTGCTTCCTCTTGTGCTTTCCCTCAGGTCTCTATGGAAATAAGATGATCAAACTCTATTCTACATCATCTTTCAACCTCCAATAATTATAATGATCCTATACCTTGAGAGGCTCATTGCCAGCTGTACGCTGTTAGAACACGAAAAGAGAATTTTTGAAGAATCTCCATGCAGCTATTTCCATATCTGTCAAGCATCACAAAGCATCACAACAGCGGTCCAAGTGACTCATGTGCTCAATTCCAAGTCTCCTGAAGTCATGCAATAGCTTTTGTGAGGAAAAGAGTGAAAATTTGATTGATTTATTTTTCTTCACACAAGCTCTAAATTGAAAATGGAATAAGGTGAGGTAAGATTTGATGCCACTGATGTTTGGTCAGAAACACACAAGAACCAGTGGTGTTTATTGGTGCCACTGATGTCATATTTGTCATATTTAAAGGGTTAGTTCACTCCCAAAAAGAGAAATTATGTCATTAATAACTCATGTTGTTCCAAACCCGTAAGACATCCGTTTATCTTCGGAACACAGTTTAAGATATTTTAGATTTAGTCCGAGAGCTCTCAGTCCCTCCATTGAAGCTGTGTGTACAGTATACTGTCCATGTCCAGAAAGGTAAGAAAAACATCATGTGACAGTCCATGTGACATCAGAGGGTCAGTTAGAATTTGTTGAAGCATCGAAAATACATTTTGGTCCAAAAATAGCAAAAACGACGACTTTATTCAGCATTGTCTTCTCTTCCGTGTCTGTTGTGAGAGAGTTCAAAACAAGTACACTGACTGAACTGCTGTGAAGAGAGAACTGAAGATGCAACACCGAGCTGAGCCAGATAACGAACGACACAATGACTCATTCTTCGGATCACCAGTAGTGATGGGAAGTTCGGTTCTTTTACGCGAACCGGTTCTTTCGGTCAGTTCGATTCAATAAAACGGTTCACCGGTTCTTTTGCGCTCGACGTAATGGCGTCATTGGCGATGATTGCAAGCCTTCGGTTTACCCGCGCTCATAACATTAGCACAGAAGAATCAGTTCAGAATCAATCACCAAAAGAATCAGCTCGGTTCAGACGCTCTGTGTGTCAGTCTGCTTCACGCTGAATCACACATGCGCAGTTATCATCAGCTCCTCGGTTCTCGAATCTGACGCGTCTGACAGAAACCGTTCTTGACTCGAGAACGAGTCAGTCTTTCGTTCGTCATCTTCAGTTCTCTCTTCACATCAGTTCAGTCAGTGTACTGTTTGAGTAAATGAATTACTCCAGGATATTGGTTTGTTTGAACTCAGAGGAAGTGTCAGCCACATTAAAAAAGTTAACAGCTTAAGTCATTTGTGGATTAATGCGTATTGGAGACGCGAACCGTTTAAAACGATTCAGTTCGATTTGGTGAACTGGTTCAAAAAGATCAGGTTACATCGAATGATTCGTTCGCGAACCGGATATCACAAACTGCTTTGTTTTGAACTGTCTTACAACAGACGCGGAAGAGAAGACAATGCTGAATAAAGTCGTAGTTTTTGCTATTTTTGGACCAAAATGTATTTTTGATGCTTCAACAAATTCAAACTGACCCTCTGATGTCACATGGACTACTTTGATGATGTTTTTCTTACCTTTCTGGAAATGGACAGTATACCGTACACACAGTTTCAATGGAGGGACTGAGAGCTCTCGGACTAAATCTAAAATATGTTAAACTGTGTTCCAACTGGGTATGGAACAACATGAGGGTGAGTTATTAATTACATAATCTTCCTTCTTGGGTGAACTAACGCTTTAAGTAATGGTGCATGAGTCATAAGCACATTTTGATGGAGCTTTTTCATTCTTTTCGACTCTTGACAGACATATGAACATTTAAAAAAGCAGTGGGAAGATTCTTCAAAATCCTCTTTTTGCAGAACAACATGGGGATAAGTAAATAATGACAGAATTTTCAGTTTTGGGTGAACTGTTGCTTTAACACTTAAATAACACATTATCCTTCCTTCTGTCTCTCTCTCTCCCTCTCTTTCCTTTTTTTTTGGTCTCATCCCATCTATTGTTTAACAAACACAAAGACAACTGAATTCCTGGTATTAATGCGTGACATAGATCAACACAAATCTTAACCATTTATTCTGCATCCATTTTCAAACTCAAACCATAAATAAAATAAATAAATAAATACACCAGAGGTAAAATAAACCAAGGGCTGAGGGGCAACGTTCACGGCTGCTGGATTTCAACACGTTCATCAGCATATGGTAGATGTTTACAGTCTGGGTGTCGTCCTCTGCTGTGTCTCAATCCACTGTGCTGTTCTGAGACCTGTGGCTGCTTGAAGCCCAGACAGATGTAAACATGGCCTGACCACATGCACTGGCCCCAGGCCAGCAGCTGGCATAAACAGCCTGGAATGTCAGTGCCTCGGCTCCCTCTCACTGGGTTTTTGCATTCAGTTACACCGGCCCACTGCCACAAGCCCCACAAAGCGGTCAATGTTAAACAGATTCACTTTATTTAAAGGCATGACACAAGAAGGTTGTGATCTGCTTATACAACATGCTTATGAATAGTACAGACATTTATAAATGCTGTGAGTCAGCAACGTTTGAGTTGAAATAACTATTTATGAATGCATTATGCAGCTTTCTCTTTAGGGTAACATCCAATTACTTGGTACAGAAGTTGAAATGATTATTTAATGGGGCTGTCCCCTCTGCTTTTTATGAAGTTCTAAACGCTTCAGACAGCCTCCAGTCTTGGAAGTCATATCATATCTAAATTTATATTGCACAGTTTGATCAGATACCATACCGGTAACAATTTTTAAAGCAGGATTGTGATATTGTTTTTATAAAACAGTTAAATAATTAATGATTAATTGAACTGTTTATAAAACAGTTCAATTAATTAATGTCAACAAGACATTAAATTTTAGACACAATCGTTATTCTCAGCCAATGAAAATAGTTCCAGACAAAAAACAAACCCACAGCATAATTGCATCTCAGAGCAACACACAGTAGTGGAGTTCATGAATCACTCAGTGGTTTTGAACAAATCCGTTTACTGAATGATTCAATGACTCAGCTAGCTGTCAAAATAAGGGACCCCCCCCCCCCCCCCCCCCAAACAGTGCTTTGATTGTGCCATCCCAAAGAAGCACAAAATCACTTTCTCAGACTTTTAAATGAAATGTTCGCTGCTGGTGGAATGACCTGCCAAACTCAATCTGAGCAGCGGAGACCTCGGCCATCTTCAAGAATCAGCTAAAAACACATCTCTTCCATCTTTATCCGACCCTCTAATTTTTGCACTCTCTATTCTAATTTCTATTATCTAAAAAAAAGCATGCCCCTTTTAGACTTCACTATTAGCACTCTATACATTCACTAACTGCTTGTTTTCTTAAAAAAAAAAAAAAAAAACTAAAGCTTCTCTAATCTTTTTGTATTCCATCTATTTGTTTTCTTTTTATTTATTATACAATTAACAAAAACAAACAAAAAAATATTTTCCTGTTTATTTATTTCATTTTCTTTCTTTTTTTTCATTAAATGATTTAAAAGCCCTTGCTATGTGTACTGTGTTTAAGCTAACTGAGACTTGTTACAGCACTTGTATATCATTGCTCTTTCTGATTGTGATTGCTTCTGTTGTCCTCTTTTGTAAGTCGCTTTGGATAAAAGCATCTGCTAAATGATAAATGTAAATGTATATATATATATGATTAATATCAATGAAAAATTAACAAATAGGGCCTAACATTAATTATTATATATTAATTTATCTTGTCTAATCATGTCTAAAAATATAATATTTATGTCTACCAAGCTCTGATAATTTATGGAATATTATATTAACAGACTATCCAAATTTTAATCGAACAGTAGGCTTATACATTTAGAAGCATGGATGTGTCAGTCACTTTAAAGGTATGGTTCACCACAAAAAATGAAATTAGTCATAATTTACCCAGCTTGTTCTAAACCTGCACAAAGTTCTTTCTTCTGTTGAACACCAAAGAAGATACTTTTGAGAATGTGTCTCAGCTAAACAGCTGCTGGTTTTAACTTCCATATTAAGGTAAAAAAAAAAAATATATCTTGTGGGTCTGTACATGATGACAAAATTTACATTTTTTTTGGTGAACTATCCCTTTAAGTCAGTCCACTGTGAGCAAATGCTCTCTGTAAACTGTGCGTTCATCATTAGTTACTGGACAGACACATTGATAACTTTCCCATTCAGCCCTACATCTGGAGAGTGTTCAAAGGGCAGATGTGAGCTCCAGATGTTTTAAACCATGCAGGTTTACTGCATGCTGTGCTCACGTGAAATGGAAACAAAGATGTCAAAATCACACCCAAATGAGCTTCTCTAATATTTCTTATGAAATTGATTTAATTATAATTGCCATAAGTATAATAAACAGTGCAAAATACTTATTTGTTTATTCAAATACGTGTTGGCCTTTGTAAAATACGAGAAAAATCGCATCTCATGTTAATTTGATATTGGACACATAATTTTATCTTTTATTTTATGATTCCATAATTTAAGGGATGGGTGGCAACCCTACTGTCAGCTGTTTTATTCATAAGTGAATTAGCATTCCTTAATGAATCAGTTGAGTGAATGATTCAATGGCTCACTCATAAAGACTGTCTGCTGTTTAGTTTGTGAACAAATCAGCGGTTTTGAATGAATTAGTGAGTGAATGATTCAGTGTATCACTTATAAAGACTGTTAGCGCTTTATTTCATGAATGAATCAGTGGTTTTGAATGAATTGGTGAGTGTATGATTCACTGACTCACTCATAAAGTCTGTCAGCTGTTTAGTTGAAAAAAAATTAGGGGTTTTTGAATCAACTGGTGAGTGGATGATTCAGTGACTCACTCATAAAAACTTTTAGCTGTTTCATTTTGGAATGAAGTGGCATTATTGAACAAACTCATATAAGAGAGTCACTTGCTACTCTATATATTTTCAATAGGTTGAAGTTCGTCACTCAAATTTGCAGAGTTAATCAGCAAAAAGATGCTTGGTTTAAAGGCAGGGTAGGTGATTTGGTTCAAAAATGTAGGTTTTGGGTGATTTTGGCTTTTGTTATGCTAATTAAAAGTCTCTTCACATCCATCCAAGATAGCAATTGGATTATATTATTTATCACTTATTAGTAGCCCACACAGCTTATATGACAATAAAAAAATATATTTTACTTTTGTAATATTTTATATAATTCTGTCTGAAACAGGAGATATAATGCAAAGTAAAACATGATTTCATCCATCATTAATGATTTGACTGTGAATAGTGATCTCTATATGACGAGTGGTTGGAGGGAAGGCTCGGTGATGTCAGCCAGTAATTGAAAGGCCTTTCTGTTGTTATTTTATTATGTTTTGATCTAATTAAATGTTTTTTCTTTCTTTGGAGTAATATGCAGAAATTGATTGCGCAAAATACCAGCAGGAAGTAAACAGAGTAAATTATTTAGATTTTGTTGACTTTAAATGTGATTTACACATTTTGATGCCCTTTCAGAAATTAGGTACTCATTAGGATATGCCGTGTTTGAATTATACTGCGGGACAAATATGGGTCACAATGAAATACTCGACACTGCACAGAAACCTTGGCTTCTCTCTCCCTCCCTGTTTCATTTCTCCACAATGCTTTCTTCTTTCAAAGGCATCTGTGTCGCACAGAACCACAAGTCTGTGTGTGTTGCTGTGTGTCTCGGGATCCAAGCGCAGATGAGACATGACAAGCTCCTTCATCCTCCCCTCCGCTCTAGCGTTGTGGGGCCAAGCGCTTTGCCTTTCTCATCTTCATTCCACCATTCTTTTCTCTTTTTTTCAGACTTTTTCTTTATGTCACAGGTGGAAACAAGACACGACGTGGGAATGAAATAGAACAGGCACTAATTAGGGAAGGGGGACTGGGACAAAGAGACTGGAATAATAAGACGTTTAAAACAAGGAACTCTAATCTGAGAGGATTGGAAACGAGGTTGACTGGTGGTCGCTTTCTTTTCCTTCTCGCAGAGCAGAAGGATCAAAAGAGGAACACAGCTCTTTTCAACTGTCTTGTTTCCATGTTTTTCTTTTGTCAAACACAGAGACCCTTTAAACCAACAGAGTCGAACAAAACGGAAGCCATAGTCCCGTGCGTATCCTTGTGGTATCCATAAGGATTTCAGCATCAGGTTTTCAGATAACGAGAGTGTACGAGGGCCGTTTTGAAGCCGGTTATGCTCCAGGTTCTTGCTTCGGGACTGTTTGTACTGAATAAAAGTGATTGAGAAAGCGTTTCTGGCTCTCACCATCTCTCTGAGGTCAGCTGCTCTTCACACCAAAGTTCCACAAAGCCTCCTAAAGCTCAGAGCTATTAGTCATGTGTGTGGTTTCAGGTCCGTCCTAAGAAGAGCCCCTCGGGGGCTTCTGCACTGGGGCAGACGGCTCCGGTCACTGGCAGAGAACAGTCCAGGTATGACCCAGGTTTCTGTCTGACCACCAGCCTCCGTGGAGCCAAGACCTGAACAACAAACACAAGAGACCCAGGCTGAACCTCATCTCTGGCCCCCACCCATACTGTATCCACGGAGCCCGCCATCACACGTATGTACCGCCGTATGGATGTAAGCCGTGGCTCCGCCAAAGGCTCCATTTCACCTCACGCTTTCTGCAATAAACAACAAGAAGTGAATTGAAAAGCCACAGTCACTTATGGCAGGCCAAGAAGACACCTCAGTCAATATTTGCCTCAGTTGTGAAATGGACACAAGAAGGTCAAACTCAGGATGGGTTGATCTGACGAAAAGCCAGACATGTTTATTACCCAAGAGATATTACTTTGAAATCTGTTAGCACCTAAATTGATAATGCAGTAAATAATTTTAAATTACTTAAATGTATTCACTGTTAAAAAACAAATGGTGTTCAAACAAGTCATGTGAGTTCAGGTTTTGCTCACGTCATTAATCCACTGCCTTTTTTTATTTCCTTTCTTACACACATATATATATATATAAATACTGGCTATTGTTTAGAAAATATAATAAAGTATGACAAGAACTCAAGAGTTGAACTGCGTCAGAACAAATTCATCTTGATAATGTCAGACAACACTTAAGCAAAACATGGTCAGCTCAAAGTGTCTGAATCATTTTTGGTCCCAAATTTGTATCAGTTTTACTGGTAGTCCACTGTATGAAGAATTTTTGTGCATACTATGTCACAGTTTACTTTATTTTGTTATCCTCACTTACATAAATGAACTATAATAGCTTTTAATATCCATATCCGTTAAAGGATTTTTAGGCTGCATTAATTAGGTAAACCGGAACCGGGAACACTTCCCATAACACCTGATGGACTTGCTACATCATTAGAAGAATGGCATCTATGCTAATATTTGTCTGTTTCTCTCTTGTTCCGAGGTCAACGTGGCCACCAGATCCAGTCTGTATCCAGATCAGAGGGTCACTGCAGTCACCCGGATCCAGTACGTATCCAGACCAGATGGTGGATCAGCACCAAGGACCTCTACATCCCTGAAAGACAGCGGAGACCAGGACAACTAGAGCCCCAGATACAGATCCCCTGTAAAGACCTTGTCTCAGAGGACCACCAGGACAAGACCACAGGAAACAGATGATTCTTCTGCACAATCTGACTTTGCTGCAGCCTGGAATTGAACTACTGGTTTCGTCTGGTCAGAGGAGAACTGGCCCCCCAACTGAGCCTGGTTTCTCCCAAGGTTTTTTTCTCCATTCTGTCACCGATGGAGTTTCGTTTCGGTTTAACTGTTATTTTGCATTATTGACACACTGTTTTCCTAATTAATGTTGTTCAGTTGCTTTGACGCAATGTATTTTGTATAAAGCGCTATATAAATAAAGATGACTTGACTTGATTTGACTACAATGTCCTGCACCCACTAGTAAAAATAAAAAATGATATCTGGTGTTTGAATGATTTTTAGTTTTACTGTATACACTGTGTATGTATGTATGTATGTATGTAAACCATTGAACCATTGTATATTTTAGCGCTAAACATTTCTGCCATTAAAATAAAAATATTATACATCAACAACTAAAAATATTTTCACACATCGCAGATTTACACCGATGATTTACTTTAATACCCAAATTTAGCATATTCCCATAGTTTGCTCTATCAGTGCATCTCATGACTGTTTTCCCTCTGTTTCTCCTTTCTTCCCATCTACCCATAGTTTTCATGGGTTGAACTCTCTCTCCTATACTTTAAGACGGGTGCTGTGTACTGTATTGACACAGACAGACTGCCTCTTGTCTATTTATTGTTAGTGGTTTCTGTGCTTACTCTTCTGGCCTCAAATATTTCTTTGGACAGTGCTATAAACCTCTGTCAGCTGCGGTTGTATCAGGAAGAGCGAGAGACTTTTCTCTTTCTGTGGGCACTGGTGCAGTCAATGAGAGATGGGTGTTCGTGTGGTTATATGATGGTCAGTACCCAAAATCAAGCTTCTGGGAGTTCTAGAGCTGCACCGGCCAGGGAACTACAGCTGGTTGACATTTTCAAGCTTGCATTTGGAAATTTCCCATCAGTGGTGAGTAGATCTTTGTAGATGGGTTTTGTGGTTCTGCTGACGGTTAAAAAAGGTTAAGTCCATCTCACATATATACTACACTAAATATCCTAATATACACAAGTGCAGAGGCCAAGGTTGTGGCACTACATCTACAGTGTGTCACCTTTCAAAGAAGGTTCTTCATCTGCATTCTTGCACATAAGCACCATTTTATTTTTAACAAAATGTCCAGACTTCTTCAGATGCATGTAAATACCAAGCCAAAATAATGGGATTCAAATCAGCCTCACCTGGCATGGGAGTCAACATGCTAACAGGGATGCTAAATACTGCAGCCTCTGGTGTACCACTTGAGGTCAAGGGAGTAAGGTTTAATAGCAAGCCTGCTCTAAACTTATATCCTCATCCGGGTCATGGCACCATTGTAACCCATACTCATACCACTCAAACTGATGTGCCTCCAAAAGCATTTCTAACCAATTATGGTCACATTACTGACAGTTCAACAATTCTGCATTTCACGAAACTATAGTATCAACATCAGAACAGCATCACAAACTCATGTGGTTGAAACTATATGTGACGAGTGGGGCGGGGGGCTTTAATTTTGTAATTAAAGTTTCTGTTTGATTGTCCGCCGGTTCCCGCCTCCTTCTCCCGGGTTTTGGCACCACTGTAATGATAAAAAACTCCATGATCATCAGGAAGAAGGAGGCGGGAACCGGCGGACAATCAAATACAAACTTTAATTACAAAATAAAGACAAAACAGCGCATCAGCCCCTCACGGACGACTGACGAGCACAAATAAAAACCAAACACAACTAAAACCCAGGCCTGATCCTCTCTCGTCCGTCACTGTCGTCGCTCTGGTTTTATATCCCTCCATCTCCTCCGTGGGACTCGAGACTGGTGGGTCGAGCAGGTGTCGCTCATTTCCAATCACTCCACCGGCCTCGCTCCTGTTCCCACATCTCTCTGCCCCACCCCGCTCGTCTCACTATAGCTCTCGATAAGTGGTTAACAGAGTTTCTTGTTAGTAAGGACAGTAGATCATGCTATGACTATATCAGTCGATTTGTTTTAGTGCAAGGATTTTTGAAGAGTTTGCATATGCTTAAATGCATACGGGAACCCCAGAGCATAATATACAAAAAGAATTAAAGTAATGATAAATATTAAATAAAGCAAAATGACAGGGATCAAAAAATAGTGAATAGTCCTCAGGTGTCATGTTTAATACAGCAGCATGTTGGAGAATTACGTTTTGGAGAAAGCTGCTGACTGAACGAATCGCATGTATGGCCTACAAAAGTATGCCAGTTACATACTGCATGTTAACATGATTAAAAAAGAGACAGGCCTTTTGGTTCATGTTGATTAATTAGCAGAAGTTACTTCACCACCTATATCGTCCTGTCCTAAACCAGCATGGGTCAAAGACAGAGGTGCAACCACTTATCTACAGATTCTGGAAACATTGGTGAAAAGCAATTTAATTTTGCCAACAATACATCGCATTATGGTAGTTAAGCATTGAGTTACGAGGTAACATGGGAAACACACCCATTCGATTCAAACCAAGGTCAACCAGTACAGGAGGCTATTACTAGCTGGTCTCTGTAGGTCGCGGTGTGCTTGGAATCGACTGCATTATTTTAAATAAAACTCAAAGTTTGGCCACTGCTTTTAAAAATTATTCAACGAAGAAAATGGAAAATTCCGTTGTGAATAACAAAGGTGTGAGAAGATCAGGAGGGGCTTGTCTCAGTATTTGAAACTCAAAGCATACAAAACATGCATTTAAACAGAGAAATGACTGACTGAAGAAAAAGGAAAAGGAAAACCCTTATATGGAGAGGTTTGGGTGTGTATTATGCTAATTACAAACTGTACACATTCTCTGGATTTTTCAACATTAGAAGGAGGATATCAAATCTGCTTTGCTATTGTGACCTTTCTGTACACATACAGTAAGAACATTTGTATGAACTTTTTAGTGAATGAGACCCTATAAGCTTTGAGACCCAAGCCAAGGACAAGACGACCCGATTTATTAGGGTGGAATGGATGCTTTGCTAACAATAGCCCCATACTGTATCTAACCCCATCTGTGACCACACAATCTGCTGCCTATAGTTGTAGCATGTGCCACTTGAATGGCTCAATGAAGGACCACATCTAAGGGGACCCCTTTCCACCACACCCCCTCATGACAATCAAACCCGGATATCCTGTCGTTATGTTTTACACTTCCCTCGTTTGTGCCGCACATGTTTCAGTTTCTGATATTCAGGTTCGTTCCATTAAGAGTCCTTTATAAGCTCCAGTGGCTCATTAAAAAGCAAATGTTGGTCCACTTCCTGTACGGATCCAGCTGCTTTCTGGAAACGGTGTATGAGAAAAAAGGCAAAAAGGGTCTTTCAGGGTTTTTCACTCCAGTGAATGTGTCGAGGGCCGGACAGACGCAGGACAGTTTGGCCCATTCTTTGATTTAGAGCCACTCTGACGCCCATGTTTCTTTGATGAGACCTGTCGGTTTAGCTCCAGCTAACTCTTCTTGTCAATTGATCCTGTCCTCAGGGCACATTCCTGGTCTTCAATGTGCTTTCCGTGACGCTGCTGTTTACGCTGTGAACTGACTTGCTCCCTCTGTCCCGGGGCAGAAAAGAGGATGTGAACCACAATCTTTAACGGTGCTGAGAGGCGAGGAGCGGGAGATGACCTGAGTGAAGTTTTGACTTGGACCCACTGACTGCTGTTCTAAGACTTAAATGAGTCTTTCCCAGTAACCAGAAAGTCATCTCAAGACATCTGTGAAAGAAAACATCATCTGGAATGCATTATGTTCTATTTTAAGTGTCATATTTGTCTACAAACATCTGATAAACATCTTAAAGGCCCTATTTGCAATGGCGATCAAAGGGAGTCCATATATTAAATAGTACATGTATTAAATATCCATATATTACGTTTATTGTCATATGAAGTAAAAATGTATATAAAACTTATTAGAAATTGGAACAACTTCATATTTATCTAGCCCGTGTGTGTGTGTGTGTGTGTATATATATATATATATATATATATATATATATGACGTATTAATAAAAATTACAAAACCATATATAAACATACAGTTTTTTTGTAAATATGTTGTTTTAATAAAGTTGCATATAAATAATATATATTAATATACCGCAGTCGGTGTATGAATGAGTGTGTGAATGGTATTTTTTTTTTCTTGAAGGGGAGTCGTGGCCTAATGGTTAGAGAGTTGGACTTGCAATCGAAAGGTTGTGAGTTCGAGTCTCGGGCCGGCAGGAATTGTAGATTGGGGGAGTGCATGTACAGTGCTATCTCCACCCTCAATACCACGACTTAGGTGCCCTTGAGCAAGGCATTGAGGCATTTTGTTTTGTTTATTATTTAAACCCTGAGTCTGGATTCAAAATCCTGTTATTTGACACATGGATGCAGAATATGTACAATAAAAATACATTTTAAATGATAGGATGTCATTGAATGATCTGATGCCTGAAAGTGACATCTTGCATACAGTATGTAAACACTTCATATCTTGAATGTTTGCTATCAGTGACCCCACACAAAGCATACCAATGTACTTTTTTGGGGGGCTGCACTGCCCTACATACAGAACGATGGAATTCAACCAACATGGCTTTTGAAATAAGTTTTGTTTCTCTTTGAGGAGAAAATTCTGTTGAAAATTCCCCTTGCGGTGAAAAACAGGGGCGTGCTGATGGCGCTCTATAAATATGAGTGTGAGGGGTGAGTGTGGTTAACCATAATTACCAGCCTCTTAAAATCTGGCTCAGCTAAACTATCTCCCTGCTGCCCCGCACACACACGAACACATGCCATTGAGGATGTCAACTGGGTTTTTCACTCCATTTTCACAACACTTGTCTCGAACAATAAAAGACGTGTTAAAACGTGTTACATAATACCATCTCTTCTAAAAACAACTTGTTTTTCGCTTGCACAAGTTTACAGACAATAACTTTTTTGGTAAACTGTGTTTTTCCGACAGACAGACTTAATAACATCAGATCTGCAAAGCCAAGATTCCCAGAATTGGAACTATTCATTTTGGTTTTCTGCGAGCTGATTATCTCAGGATATTTATGGTGCTCTGTGTGACTTCTTTTAATCTGGCGCTCATTTATTGCTTTTGGACAACAGACGTGTGTGTTTTACAGTCCATCTATTAAAATGTTACATATAAACTCCTGTCCTACTTTTGCAGTGAATTTTGTGTATGTTTGTGAAGAGTGAGAAAGAGAGGGAGAGAGAGAGAGAGAGAGAGAGAGAGAGAGAGACAGAAGAAGACAAATAAACACATGACCAGTAACTCTCATATAATCATGATACAGGCAATGCAGGATCCGTCTGGATGGAAACACAAGTCTTATTTTTAAAGAGAATTTGTGGAATTGTTTAAAGTGTTTTGGTACAACATTTCTTGTTATATTTTCCTCATTTGGAATTGGGTTTCTTTGAAATGTCTGCATCATCTCATAAACAAAACATATATTTTGTCATATTTTCGACTTGTACTATCAGATAAACTGCTTTTTTAGTCGTTTGCATATTTAAAAACCCAGTTTATGTATAGGTGTAAGTCTTGACAATAAAAAAGTTATTGAACATTTCCACCGTTCAACAGATTGAACAATGTAACAAAAGATTTGTTTCACTTAATTTTTTTTATGTTTCTTCTTCAATTTTAGAACGTTTAAAGCATTAATTATAAAACAATGTTGTTAGCTTAGTATTATGCATGTACCATGTCATTTTTTTATTTTATTATTTTTTTTGCATGAGTAAGAACACATAAGCTTTATTTAAAAAAAAAATTAGTTTTCATGAGCGCTGTAAATTATACACAAAAACTATACAGCATGTAAAACTTCTTAACAGAACATTAAAAATGAAATTATCTTACTGAACTAACACTTCTAGCAACTTCCTGTGTGACAACTTGTGAAAAAGATATACACCTATATATATTCCCAAACTGTGATGCAACCCTTGGACGGGAGTCTTTACAAGAGCCTCTTGTTATTTTACACATGCTGTTTCACGCTGGTTTGGGCTGGGCTTAGACTGAGGTCAGCTAGACAGGGGCCAAACGTTTCTGTCTGTTTCTCTACACGCTCCATTTCTGATGTTCTGCACTGCCTGGCTGCTTATATCAAGCTCTCATTGACAGGTTTATAATAGCACACAACACACTCGTCCTGCGCTGCTGTATGATCAACTTGTGTTTTAAAAAATCCCTTTTTGACGATAGAGCGCTCATAACATGATAGTGGGTTTTATTGTTTTGTGGAGCACGCTGCTTTTGAGTGTGTGCTTTGTACAAAGTGTGTGTAACTCCAAGAGGCTTCTCAAAGTCCATTTCATCCACTGTTCACTGCAGTGATTCTGGGATCAAAGTGCAAAGCCACTAACTGCTCTGCTGCGGCGCTTCACGCCTGCTCCTCAACATCTGCTTTTCACACTCATTCCTTTCCTTTCTGACAATCACAGTTCGTGATGGTTTCTGACAAAATCAAGAATCTGTCTGAATAAGGAAAGAGTTTGTCTTTTAAAAGGCAGCGAGACGTTTGGCACTTTGGGCGTTATTATTAGAGTGCTGGTGTTTTTTTGAAATCGCTCACATTCACGCTCTGTTTTATTTCTGTTAATCGAACTTCATTTTAGGCATTATTTGCAAATTTTGGTTATTATGGAACTAGATTTTTATATGTAAGTGAATACTTCCTGTGTACAACTTCGCCATCGTCATGCTACGGTGGTTGTCAAGGTGTTGATATGTGTTTAAGTGGTTGCTACGGTGTTTTCAGTGGTTGTTAGCATGTTGCTATGTAGTTGCCAGGGCGTTGTGGTATTTAGAGGGTGAATTCTAAGCAAAGTGAGCATCCCTGTGCCCTACCCCCTTTGAAAGGCAGAGCCCTTGAAGTGTGTTCTTTGAAGGGTGTAGGGCATTACCATCTCGTGTGTTTTGCAAAGGGAATGACCAAATGTCAACTTGACAATGCTATGCATGTGAGCAGAATTCAGCACTCCATCAGCTGTAATAAGTATATTATTATTATTATTTTATTCAAAATTTGCCTAATTGTGTCTTGTTATTTACTATTAAACACTTTCAAACTAAACTTGCTTACACACTTAACCTTCTCTTATCCTCTTATTTTTTTGTATTGCATCAAAATAAAGAAGGATGTATATGTGAAGTCGAAATCAACCCCGACTTCACTTCAAAATGCAAAGCAAGAACTCATAACCCAGGATCACGTGAACACAAATAGAAATCTCTTCCTTGACCGTCCAGTGACCATCGCATATTCCCTTCACTAACAGACTTCTGCAAAGGCCCTTCGTACTGTAGCAGTCTAAAAAATAAATATATTCATGATTCAGGTTTTTAATTAAATATTTGAGTAGAAGTAGTATTAGTCATCATCATCACCATCATCATCATTATATAATTTCTTCTAATTTCTACTGATTTAATAATAATAATCATCATCATTTATTATTAATTAATTCATTATTAAGTACATTTTTTTTTACTAATCTAGTTTTATTAAATATTTTGAGAACAACAACATCAATTATTATTATTATTATTATTATTATCAATAAATTAAAATAAAATGTTTAGAACTTATATGAAATGAGTAGAATATATAATAATAATAGAATATTTATATATATATATATATATATATACATATATGAATTCTACTAATTTTAAATATTTCTATTTTATCATATCTGTAAATTTAAAATAACTTCAATTTATTTCTACTACCTTAATTTGTAACCATATATTTTGAATAATTAATTAATCATTTATTATGCATATTTTATGATTTCTACTAATGTTTCCTTTCCTTGGAGTTGGATGAACTCAGCTGGAACCTCATTATTTTAATTCGCCAAAGTGTAATGCTCAGGGTCAGAGGTTTGTTTAGATCTGTGGTTTTCAATTTAAACAATGCTTGCCTTAGCAAACACCACTAACAACTGTTCTTTTCTGAAGACCAAATGAATCTCGCAAGCACACTCCGTTGTATATACCAGTCCATGCTTGCACCTGTTATTTTTCAAGCAGGACTGCCGCATCGCACTGAATGAGGACTTGAAGGTTCACCCCAACATTTACTGTAGGTGTCAGCAGAGCTGTATGTTGTTGTCTGATGCTGCTGCGATGCTTTGAGCCAGATGTGGTCATGACAGCTGGGTGGTTTTCTGAGGCCATCATCAGCTGTCAGTCATTTGGACATCTGTGCATGTACCGTACATGTTTGCTCAGTGTAGAATATCAGGGCAGAGATGAAATGTTGTGCAACTATTACACAGAACTATCAGTCTTACACCCGTTGAAAGCTTCATACGAGTTGCTGTGGAGACTTTTGTGCTTCTGTCTGTGATGATTCATTGTGTTTGTAGCAATACACAAACACCGCTCAACAAATCCACACACAGAGCATCATAACATTTAATCTTCAGCTGTGCCATTTTGAACCTGTACAAATGGGATGAAGGCAGAGAGGTTTTCTGGAATGTTTTGGCTTTTCTTGAAGTTCTTTTGAAGCGTTCTTCTCATCGTGCTCACTATTACACTCCATGAATAAAGAGAGTTGGTCAACCTAGACTGACTTGGAAGTAAACAAAACCTCTAAAACATCTAATCTGTTCTTCAGAAGCGTCTTTGCTGTCCGCCAGCACATAAACTCCACTACTGAAATGTTAAAAGTGTTACAATATTGCTCTATAAGATGTATTGGTATTATTATTTTCATTTTTTTGCAACTTGCATTGCTTTTTCTCAGTGTCAGATCTCCAAAATGTAAATACGTGCACGAATTTCAAACACTTACGGATAAGGATTCCATAAGATGTAACGTATGTGCTAAAGGAAAACAGCACATAGCCTACATCTGACAAGAGGGCGTTAAATAAATAATTGAGTTTGAAGCACTTTAAATAAAGCATGTCTCATGTTTAGGAACTTCTGCACGTGCACTGGTTAAAACACTGCATTTGTTCAGTACACATGCAAAGCGCTTGAGAATTTGTTGTACCAATATGTTTACCCCTACATGTTACATGACAAAGAAATGCAGCAGTGTGTAAAAAAATAACACGCACAAGAAAATGCATATATGTAGTATGTGTTACTTGTATTGCATGTTTACATTACTTGAGTAATACAGGCTTACTTTTATGCATTACTTCTAGAGTTGGGTGTAAAGAGTTCTAAGTTGTAAAATATTTTGTAACACGTTACACGGAACATGTTTCCCCCAACACTGCATGCTAATATGCAAAAAAAGAGAAAGCTGAGATGATTTGAGCTGTGCTTGACCAAGATGTTTGTCAGTGGCACTGCAGGAGCGCAGGTGTCCCCCTGCAGACCGTGAGTGTGTATCGAGAGGGGAGATGGAGAACAATGGGATCGCTGCGGCGGCCGTGCTGCTTCTCTGGGGCTTGCGCTGTGCTTCCTAATTGCGGCTCTGGATGTGTTCAGATCTCTTTGAAGTATGTCTGAAGAGGATGCATGAAAGACCGGCAATTACCGCACATCATGTAATTGCTGTGAGACAGGCAGCCGTATGAGAGAACTCACTGCTTTCTCTGAGAGAGAGAGAGATAGAGAGAGTGTGTGTGTGTATGTGTGTGTGTACACTTTGAATTAATGGAGTAATACTTCACAATATCTGTGTAAGAAAACATCAAATCAAAGGAACTGGAAGCTGAGCACCAGAGCGGTTTGAGCTCGTTTGATGCGCGATTTGTATATAGTTTCATGAAATGGCTTAACTAAAGCTTAATTTTGGTTACATAAAGTTAATCTCATTTACATTCATTTTTTAATGAATAATTCATTGTTTTACTTTTCATCAACTTGATGATATTGTTCAGCATTAAAGTTATTGCAGTGTTTATTATAAATTATTAATCATTATGGTTTTCAAATTCATGTGCCTTTGTTAGCTTTAATCAAAACAAAACAATGCTACATTAGTTCGGTACACATGTGTTGACCCTAAAAGACCCGTACAGAACATTTTTGGTATGAATATGTGTACTACTACACCCCTGTTTTTTGCTTGAAAAAAAATATGCAGTGCATAAAAAATAAAAGCAAATGTAACATCTATAATCATTTATGTAGTATGTGTTACTTGTAACACATGTAACACAACACCATTTTTAACTAAAAATTGAAAACTTTTTATGTGTTTCGACACATTTACACGTTTATAAGTAATGGGGGCTTGAAAACGCAATCTTTTCGTAAGGGGTTTCAAAGTTCGAAAAAGATTTCAATTTAATTTTGCGAATTTGTGAAAAGGTTTCATCATGCACATGTATTATGTGTTCAGTTTATAATTTTGCTGGTGTTTGTGCGCAGACACATAGCGTAAGGGACATGACCAACTGCTGGCTTAGCAGGAAAATACAGCAGCATTTGTTTTGTGTATACTGTATGTGTGAACGGGGATTGTTGTATGTACACAAAACCTTTCAAATACGCAAAGGAAAAACTTTTCCATATTTACAACATTGCTGTGTAAATGTACCCTAAATTACTTTTATACATAGCTTTCAGTGTTGGGGGTAATGTGTTATACATACCATGCATTACAAATTAAAATATGCTTCAAGTTGTAACATGTTACATGTAACATCTTTTCCCCAACGTTATGTACTGGTGGTCAAAAAAGAGAAAGTTGAGATGATATCAAAAACCACTTCACTATATTGTATTATTCTGTTATTTACAATACTGGAAGTCTTTAGGTGAACTGATAATTCCTAAATAAAGAAGCAATCCAGATCTTTTCACTGGTCTGGATGTAACTCAGTGTTCTGGATGTGCATTTAATCAGACCTGAAAAGGTTCACTCCATGAAGTGCACATGGGATATATAGTTTATGGAGACACATCTGGTCTGTGCTTCTATGTGGATTTGCATGTGTGTGTGTGTGTGTTAAACAGTGAGATAGAGGAGGAAAAGCAGAGAGAGCCGTGTGGATGACTGCCAGACTCCTATGGAAGTGCTGGCATGGACAGCCGTGGTGTTTACCTGAAGGTCACACTGCATATCAGCAATAACCCTGAGCACATCTCTTCACAAACAGACACTGAAAAACAAATATAGAGTCAAGACTGAACTCACTGTGCAGTAACCACTATAACCTTAATCCAATATATAAATATATTTAACCAAGATCAAAAGAAGTGAGTGTTATTGCTTCTATTTTATATAATATAATTATATATCCTGTTGGAGAACATGTCAAACTAGCCATCAAAGACTACAGATTTTAGCCTAGGATCAGAGGAATCTTTGGCCACAATTCAAATTTTGGCCAAAGCAGTAACAGCTAAAGCAATGCTAATTAAAAACAAATACCGAATAACCCAACAGAATCCCCCCAAAAAGTCACACAAGCTGAACATGGGTGTTGGTAGCATTGTATGTGGGTGGGACAAGACCCACCCACTTTTTAAGACCAATGATATTGGACCCACTCACTTTTACCATCTCTAATTTAGCGCATATGCCTGTTCACGTTTTAGAGGACCATCAGTCAAATCCCTAATAAATCAAACGCTAGTCCACGTTTTAGCTTCAGCCTTGACTTCCATGCTGCTGCTTGCTGAAGTCATTTCACTTGGCTCCATATAAATTAAACTCCATTCCTTGTTTTCAATTGCGCCTGCTGCACTCCCGGTCTGGCTGTGTGCTCACATACTGTCACTAAACAAACTTCTATTTTAGTGAATGTTCATCATTTGTTCACCTGTTTTGTTGTAGCATTGAATCACATTTACACTTACACATGTTGGACCCACCCACATTTTTGTTGCTTCTGACGCCCATGAATCTGAACAAAGAACTTCATTTTAAGGGCCAATCCTCACTATTTACTTAGTGTGCATCCTACTAGCATATTGGCTGTTTATTAGTACTTATAAAGCACATATTTATGGCTTATTCTGCACAACCACGTTTTAGATCCCTCAATACGACCCCGTACCTAAATTTAACAACTACCTTACTAACTATAAGCAGCAAATTAGCAGTTTATTGAAGCAAAAATGGTAGTTAATAGTGAGAATTGGTTCCCAAACTAAAGTGTGACCAGAATTTCTAATTAAAAAATATTGCTGAAAAGTTTTGTGAGTGTCCCAGCATGCATTGCAGAATGGATAAATCATGCGGTTGCTGTTTCACTATTCATTATTTGTCGTTTTGTTGTTTTAAGGCAATAGTTAAGAGAACCTAAAACTCTGAATGCAGTACAATCAGTATGCTGTACTTCAAGTCAATGTAAATGATGACCGAATATGTATTTTACCAATAATAGTTGAAATTACTTCCTAAACTTGAGGTGAAGCTTGTTGAAAGTTCAAGTGGAGCTCAATAAATTGGTTTGTGAAATGTGAATGCTTTGTGATTTTCAACATGATTTGAACATTTTAAATCTGAACTGAATGGTAGTTTTGAAGGACCTTATTGGTAGACTTAAAATGTTAAAACCAAAACGATGGCCTCGATGTGTTTAGCTGCTCTGCAGATAATGCTTTGATATGAGTCGAATAAACAAAAAAACAACCTTGAGGCAAACTCCACATTTGCAGTTATGCCAGGTATGCAGCTGTTCTGCGTCTGTCACATTTTGAGCACAGCGGAGAAGTTCAAGTGAATGCACACGGCAGGTGACCTTAAAAAAAGTCTTTATTTTGATAATAGTGTTTTACTGAATCATACATGTTTAAAAGACATTTGGTGTTACAGCAGTCTGAGTATCCTGTTCATTATTGTTCCATAAATACATGTACTGTAGGCCTAAATTTATTTTATTTGCATATGTGGTTTCTTTAATATCTTAGCTCTTTTTCCTAGACAGCAGTGACACAAGATCACACAATCAAACTATAATATCAACATAATACTAAATGCCAGCAATTGCATTTTGTTGCTATTTTTAGGCACTTCATGGGGTTTTAATATTTCAATTAAACTAATAATTTTCATATTAATAAATGGATTAACAGCTACAGAATTGTATTTTGTTGCACTTAAGCACTGAAGTTCATTTCATCTGGTTTGTGATGTCAGAGTTGGAGCTCAGAATGCCATTGGTCCAGAGCTCAGCAGGCCATGATGTCAGTAGCTCAGCCGGGGTTTGTGGTATAGCAATGGATTAGTACGGATATTGGTTTAGGAAAGTGCACGTTAGGACGTGTGATGTAAGTGTGTGTCTACAAGGCCTTCATGAGGAAAGTCCTATGTGCTTCACTGAATCATACATGTTCGGTTTTCTGTTTTTAAAGACAGAAAAGTAAGAGGAAAAGAAAAAGACAGAAAATAAATAGTAAGAGGGAAATTATGACGTGGCATTCCAACATTATTTTAATCCATTATTTCAATGTATTTATAAATCATACTAGTATTTGTGGCAGTGCCTTTACTGAAATGTACAGTTTTTTTCTGTTTTCTATATAAAATGAAATGAAATGAAAAATAAGTTTTTTTTATTGTTAGTAATATTTCAAGATGATCACTTATTGTACTAAAGAAACTTACGTCTACTTGATTATCCACATTTGTTCATTTATTTATTTATTTTTTAAATAATGTTAAAATGTTACAAAAATCCATCTGTATTTAGAGGAATGTTTATTCGAATGTTTATCTCTCATTCAGTCATTACTGTATATGCATTGCATTATATGTTTTACCCTCCAAAATGAAAACTACAGAGGTTTTGATCAACAACAATTGAACAATTTAAACCATATCTTATTAAGACATCCGCATGCCATACCTCCTCAGTTATGAAATCATATCAAATATGATACTCAAAGAACAGTAAACAAAAACGGTAAACTTATTATTATTATTATTTTGTTAAAATACTTTTGTCTAAAGGTTCAATAAATTCAAAAACTGGTTCAAAAACTGTTAAACTTGTTTAATAAAATACTGTGTTCAAAGTTAATATAACAAATACTCGTTTGGTTTAAAAAAATTATTTGATTTTTCCAACTTTACATAGATTTCCAAATTGACATTTGTTATATATATATATATATATATATATATATATATATATATATATATATATATATATACAGTACAGACCAAAAGTTTGGACACACCTTCTCATTCAAAGAGTTTTCTTTATTTTCATGACTATGAAAATTGTAGAGTCACACTGAAGGCATCAAGGGCTATTTGACCAAGAAGGAGAGTGATGGGGTGCTGCGCCAGATGACCTGGCCTCCACAGTCACCGGACCTGAACCCAATCGAGATGGTTTAGGGGTGAGCTGGACCGCAGACAGAAGGCAAAAGGGCCAACAAGTGCTAAGCATCTCTCGGGGAACTCCTTCAAGACTGTTGGAAGACCATTTCAGGTGACTACCTCTTGAAGCTCATCAAGAGAATGCCAAGAGTGTACAAAGCAGTAATCAAAGCAAAAGGTGGCTACTTTGAAGAACCTACAATATGACATATTTTCAGTTGTTTCAGACTTTTTTGTAATGTATATAATTCCACATGTGTTAATTCATAGTTTTGATGCCTTCAGTGTGAATCTACAATTTTCATAGTCATGAAAATAAAGAAAAATCTTTGAATGAGAAGGTGTGTCCAAACTTTTGGGCTGTACTATATATATATATATATATATATATATATATATATATATATATATATATATATATATATATACTTTTACATTTTTTCTTCAACTTTTAAAACTGTTCTGGTTTTATTTTGTAATCTACAAATGTCTGCCTACTCCCCACACCCTGATCTCACATGGCTTTAAAATAACATTCTAGTACACACACACGCACACACACGCACGATCACCATTCCTTCACACAGCAGCAATCAGTAATCAGAAACCTCTGGCCCGCTTTCCACACACAGAAAAAAGACAACTGCCAGAAAGGGAGAGAGAGAGAGAGAGAGAGAAAGGCTTCACCCAGCCTGTTTACCAGGGCAGACAGCCAATACTAAGAAAGAGAAAAAGAGTGAAAGGGAGGGAGTAAAAGGGCAGGAAACTCCATACATAGCCAACAGGAAGACAAGAGTTGGGGAAGGAAGTGCCTTGTATGGTCACAAAGGTTTCCTGGCTGGCCGTGAGAGACCACATGTCTTTAGCTTGTTGGCTCCCTAAGCCCGTATCACATGACACGCAGCGGGAGAGGAGAGATTTTAGGGCCTGGGCCACAGCGTGTGTTTATGTGTGTGTTCGGCGCTCAAGCCACTCCCTGCTCTGCTACGTTTCAGCTCTACTGCTCTTTTACGCAGCTTGCGGTGACTGGGCTAAGCTAAGCTAATCCTTCCAGCTCAGATTGTGGTTATGTATGCTTTAAAAAAAAACAACAATCCCTCAACAACCAGCGAGTCAGCCACACATTCCTTGAAGTCGTCTTTATGTCGTAAACGACAAAACAAAACTTTCCAGACTTAAATGAGGAAAGTTCAACAAAATAAGGAGCAGATCCCACAGCCATAGTGAACCGCTAGTTAGAAGTGTTTGAATACATTTTGATCTGCATTTCTGATAAAATACTCATTTGACTATAATATTTCATACTCTAAATGTAAACATCCCGTGATTATTGAGAGCATGAGAGTCTGGCTCAATATGAGGATTCAGGCTGTTTTCACACTTGCTCTGAGTGTTTGGTCTGAACCTGAGTTCGATCCCACTCTCCTCCCCCGGCCTCCACACATCCTAATTAAATACAGGGTATAGTGGGACACTGAATAAAAAGCAAACTTGAGCATGATCTATCATTATGTGTATTTTGTCCATTGCTAAAAATCTTAAATTCATCCTAAAATGTAAAATGCCATTGATCATAATTATCATTATCACAAATTGTCTCACTTGTCATTGTGTTATTTAAGTATTTGTTCCTTTGGAGTAACAAAACAAACCTTATAATAATGATAATAATTAACATGCACATCCTTCGCAACTTGGTTTAAAAACAAATCCAGTATCAGGTAAACGGTATACTCACATACTAGAGCACATGTAAAGTATATGATTATAATTTTTTACTGTAATGTGTGAATTTTTTTATTATATTAAATATATTTAAAATGTCCTGGATTTTAACTTCTATAAATGAATTTAAATATATGTCAAGTTTCAATAGAAGTTACATTAAAGTCATTATAAATGCTTGTCTGTGCATTTGGCAGTACACTTATTTAGCCATATTTACCACAAGACAATAGGGTTATTATGAGTTCGACTAAATGCATTTGATATAAATGCCTTCTGATTGTTGGTTCTCAAACAGGATTTCTACAGGAGGCTGTTTTACCTCATCAGCTCATGTGCAGGGCAGCATGTGACCTTTCAGACTGCACTGAGAACAGAGTAGTCGATTTTCCAGCCTTAGCGCTGGTGAGCGATGTAAAGAGAGAATCTGAGAAAGAGAGAGAGAGGACACCAATCACAGAGATTTGAGTGTTTATGCCACATCGATGCATCGACAGCAGGTCCTACCAGATGACTGACATGTTGATGAGCAAAAATCAATTCACACTCATTCAATTATCATCAATTGCTGCTGTCTGAAAGGATTCAGTGTAACTGCATGGTTATTTCAGTGTGTCACAAATCATCATTGATTCAGAAAACAAATGGTTATATTACATTATTGGCAGAGATGTAAGTGGGAAATTATTGTGTTTGTGAAAGCATGCATATCTAGGCTGGATATTATATATCAGGCTTTGTTTCATTTCAAACACAGTTTAGACGTGGCATAATTCCTGGAAAAATGTGCATAGAAATATGCAGACATACATAGCAGGTGCATGTTTGTTTAATAATAGAAATATTGCTTTTTAACACTTAATAAGGGTTCAGATTCATACCGGGACATCGGGAGCATTTTTAATACAGACCCAGAGAAAGAGAAAGCTGTGTGTGTTATTCATAAATCTTTCCTGCATGTGCATATGTAAGTCCATACACCTGCTGTAGCTGTGTATAGCAAAAGAAGATGAAGGATGTGTGCGTGTGTGTATATGTGTGTGTGTGTGTACATAAACCAAGGGATGGGCTGCAGACAGACATAAGGGCAGTGAAGCAGACGTCCATATTCTGTAAATTCATAACATACGTTGAGACTTAACCACACACCCACATTGTGTGAATTCACAGAGCAAGTTCTTAGAAAAACACAGGTGATGGACCTTCTGTCCCTCCAGGAATGTTACCATACCTGAAAAGTGTTTTCGCTGAATATCGCACCACACTTAAGTAATTAAGTAATTCACATGACTCCAGTCCATCAGTAATTCTTTTGTGAAGTGAAATGTTGTACGTTTGTAAAAAAAACAAACCCATCATTAAGTCTTTTTAACTTTAAAGCAGAGTACCAAAGTCTATGCTCAATTATAACGCTTCCTCCAGTGAAAAAGTCCATCCTCTGTTGTCTTTTCACATCAAAATCCATCAAAATATTTGTTTAGAACTTTGAAAACTGGACTATTTTCACTTGTACATGGTACTTGATCTGTGCCGATTTCTCTCTTGCTTCAGATAAGACAACATTTTCACTACAGAAACCAATATTATGGAGAGAGAATTTGTATTTTATCTGGAAACAACAATTTGAAGATTAAAACATTTTAATGATGGATTTGCTTCTTGCAAACATGCATCTTGTCGATTACTGTGTTTTTTTTTTTTATTAGCTGTTTGGACTCTCATTCTGACAGCACCCACTGCAGAGGATCCAATGGTAAGCTAGTGATGTAATGCTAAATTTGTTTCCAAGTTTGTTGCCAAATTTGTTCCCAAGAAGAAACAAACTCATCTACATCTTAGATGGTCTGAGGGTTAGTACATTTTCAGCAAATTTGCATTTTTGGCTGAACTATTCCTTTAATAATCTAAAGAACCTTTTGTGACAGATTCTATGGATGTTAAAAGTTCTCAATTTAACTATAGAAGCCCATTAAAAACCAATGATTTGGTCACCATACACACATATATATATATATATATATACAGTATGTGTGTGTGTGTGTGTGTTTGTTGCTCTTGGCTACATGCAGTTTCTGAGTGACACTTGGGCCATTAATTTCAGCTTTCTAAAGCTCAGAATGAACAGTTTTTATCTGTGCCGTGCTGATTCAATGCTGCTGCAATTGTTGAGGCTGTATTGTTGCAGTTATCTGTGATGTGTCCATCTGTCTCTGTCACGCAGATGTCACTGTCATTATTTTGAGACAGTTCTGCTCAGCTCATTAGACATCTTTGCAACTGCAGTTTGATCTCTTTGGAAACCTGTTAGCTGCTTAAATCCCAAACACATCAACAACATGAAGTAACCTACACACTGACAACAAGATTTATACATTTTTGAAGAAAATGTGCTTGCCAAGCAAAAGTCAGCTGCTCATTGTTCCAGTGTTTCCAAGTGATTGCTATGTTGTTGCTACACCGATTCTGAGTTGTTCAGAGTTTTTTATTAATGTGTATATATGTGGTTGTTAGGTTTTTTTTAGTGGATGACACTGTAGGATGTTTAAAAATGGGTTGTTATGGTGTTGCTATGTTTCTAAGGTGTCAGTTTTGAGCTAAATTACTTTTAGTAAAATTACTGTGTTGTTGCATTTTTAAATGTGTTTTAAGGTGGTTTCTAGGGTGGTGATTTGTCATTTCTATGGTGTTTGGAGGTTTGGTTGTTACAGTGTTCTTGGTGGTTGCTATGTGGTTTTTAAGGTGTTCTGATGATTTCCAGCATGTGTGGTTGTTACGGTGTTCTTAGTCGTTAGGGTGTTTTAAATTGGTTGCTAGGGTGTTGCTATGTGGTTTCTAAGGTGTTCGGAGTGTCTTTCACCATGTTGCTACAGTATGTGGTGGTCCGGGTGTTCTTGGTGGTTGGTAGGGTGTTTTAAATTGATTGCTAAGGTTTGTATTCTGCGAGTTTTTAGAACATTACTTGTGATTGTTAGGTGTTTCTGGAGCTCTGTCTGAAGTTGTTATGTGTTTGTCAGGGTGTTTCTAGGTGGTTGCTAGGGTGTTGCTATGTTGTTATGTGTCTGTCAGAGTGTTTAGAGGTGGTTACTAGGGTGTTGCTATGTTGTTATGTGTTTGTCAGAGTGTTCCTTGGTGGTTGCTAGGGTGTTGCTATGTTGTTATGTTGTTATGTGGTTGTAGGTGTTTTCCTAGGTGGTTGCTAGGGTGTTGCTATGTTGTTATGTGGTTGTCGGGGTGTTCCTAGGTGGTTGCTAGGGTGTTGCTATGTTGTTATGTGGTTGTCGGGGTTGTTCCTATCTGGTTGCTAGGGTGTTGCTATGTTGTTATGTTGTTGTCAGGGTGTTCCTAGGTGGTTGCTAGGGTGTTGCTATGTTGTTATGTGGTTGTCAGGGTGTTTTTTGGTGGTTGCCAGGGTGTTGATATATGGTTTGTAATATGTCCTGACTGTTTTTAGCATGTTGCTATGTGGTTGTTAGGGTTTTTTTGAGGGCTGCTAGGTGGTTGCTAGGGTGTTGCTGTGTTATATGGTTTCTGAGGTGTTCTGTAAAGAGAAATGGTTTGTTAAAGTAATAACAGCACTCTCAACAAGCGCTGATTTAGGTTTGTTCAAACCGCTAACCATAAGCAATAGTAATACTGGCGTTTGCTTAACTAATATTAAATAAGCACTAATTATCAGGCCTCTTTCAGCTGACCTTTTAATTAGCAATCTGTCTGGCTCATCTTTTCAGTTGCATATTTATAAGTGATGTTGCTGTTTTAAAGTATAATTCCTTTCTTCTCATATATTTTTTTTAATAATTTTATCCATCCATCATCTATGTGTGACTTCCTGACTCACGTCTTGACTAATTCTAACACATGCACACAAACATGGCTTGGCTCAGTGTCAGACAGTAAATAATGGGCATCCCATAGGAGGTTACTTCACTCAGCAAGATTGTCAGGGTCACGGCGAGAGCCTTTACAGTGTGGGACACGTGCGTGGCATTGCTAGCGTTTTTCTGGCTGGAGGAATGTGTGTTCCCTGCATTCATTTTGTAATAAGATTTCCCCAGTGGAAGTGCAGAGGCAGTTCAGCTGAAGAACAGGACACTAGTGGATGTGCTTTTGGACCTGGCAGATGCAACTGAATTAGAAAAGTGCAGCTGAAGAAAATCTGCTTTAAAGCTTTTGTGTTAAAATACCTTCTCCTATCCAAATTCAATATGCAGCAACACCTAGGTTGATTTTAATCCATTTCAGGCTTTCAAGAATCTGGCAAAAACATCTGTTACACATCTGTAGAGTAAGACATCTGTTAGAGTAACACATCTGTTACTCTATGAATAAACACAATTGCTGTAAATATCTTGTTTGAATATGACATGTTTTATTTTGTCACAGTCAGTCGTGTTCAATTATTTTGGTCAGAGCAAGATAGCAGTGTACCTTTTTGTACAAATATTTTATTTATTTACAATTTGTTTGTAAAAAAAAAAAAAATCTAACAAGAAAAGATTATTTAAAAAAAAACATTCTATTTCTATAAAATGATGAATAATCATGTCCATCAGTGTATTTTTGGTTGCTATTTATGGTTTTATTTAATTCATGAAAATTGAATCATTATACAATACTGTTATCATTATTACAGAATACTGTGGGATTTTCTACATAAAAGTTTTGATTGATTTTTGTAAATTTTAGAAAATAAGAATTTTGTTGATTTCAACAATTTTCAATAAAAGGGTGCTTAATTCATTATATTCAACATGTTTTCTCCCATCTCAGAAACTCAAGATTTTGCTGGCTTCACATGTTATCGGAAATTTCCTCCTTTCGACCTCAGAAGTTTTTTGAATTATGAGTTGAAATTATGAGTTACTTTCTAGTGCTTTGTTGTCGGAAAGAACAGGAATCATGGTGCACGGCCTTTTCATGAGTTCATTCTTGAGAAAATCTTATTAAACCCAAAAATATTTAGTCAATATCCAACAGGTTTTGAATAAAATGCAGTGCACCATTCACTGGTAACCATATAAGTATCTTGATATTCAGCTTGCTCTTGATTCTGAAATTTCTGTCAAATAAATGCCATTTTCACTGTGTCCAATACATAGAATATGCATCAAATGGGTATTTATATACTTAAATATACATGATTGTAACAGAAAGCCAAAGCAATGTAGATTTTACACTACTACAGCTATATTTTTTCCCTCTGCCAAGTTTGTAAAATATCCCAATTATCCCAGAGTTTCTCAGTTGTAAATACAACTTGAGAGGCCGTTCATATCCAATTCCCGACTTGGAAACCCATATTTAGGACAATTCTAATAGCACATGAAGGCAGCAATAAAGAACGTGTTTCCCACTCTGGTGTAAATACAATCTTGCCAAAATGTCTTGAGCACACCATAAACCCCCAATGAGCCTGACATTGCAACATTGTTTTAACTAGCGGTGTAAGTTTGATAGGACTACATGTTTGTCCAACCAATATAATACAAGTAGCGTTTGTAAAAAAGAAAAGCTTGTTTAGGAAAACATTCTGGAAAGTCATTATTCTTGCAATTACATTAGGTGCAGCTAATGGCACAGAAATTACACCGTGCACTGTGTGTGTGTGTGTGTGTAAGAGGGACTAAAAATGCATTTATCACTTACCTCTTCAACCTCAACATACGCTGATAATTGCTTTCTGACATCCATTAATGTCAGTAAGCTTTTGATGAGAGCTTGAGAGGGAAGTTATCCACTTCTTCATAAAAGTAACCGAATTCAGATTTTCACGTGTGAGTGTGCTATGCATGATCATAGAAAACTGCCTTCTGACAATATGAATTAAATTTCAAGCTTCGGATCTGATATTTTTAAATAACGTGCTCTGTAAATCAGCATCTTTCACACTTGTGCAGTTTCTAGCTGGGGCCAGGCAAACATATCTCCTGACCTTCAGTGAACCAAATGCCTCTCAGCTACATCAAATTTGTAAAAGAGTGACACAGCAATAGACACTGTGACTTATTCACTGAGAATCAATTGAAATCGGTCCTTTCAACAAATTCCCGAGGACGTCATGAACGAGTGATAAGTTACAAATCTGCTTTAAAGGCCAATATAAAGCAGAGGAGAATGGCTGGTGAACTGAGGCCGACAGGTAAAAGCATAGCGCTCATTTCCATTCTTATGCAAGCTTTTACCCTGTATAACCAGATGGAATAACAGCACAGATCGGAAGGTCATTTTACACACAATGGATTTCTATTAGGAAGCATCAGGGTCCACGGCAGAGCAGCAGCCGGCTGGAGTGAATAACACTTAACAGAGCCCGTATTTCCAGCGGAGGGAGAGAGGAAAAATACCTGTGAGGTACTCTTTTGTAATCTGATGCAATTATCTAAGGCTTCACATACATTAGAGCCGGAGAATAGAGCGGGTTAGAAGTAGGGGAGGTTAGAGGGGGTTATTGTGTATTTATAGCGCTGCGGCTGCTTGACAGGCCGGGTCTGCAATCCAATCACGCAGCTTAACGCTGTAATGAGGATGGGTGTCAGCGCAGCAGGGTTTTTAGGGAAAGTGAGTGCTTTTTCTTTTCCTTTTTTCTCTAGTGATTTTGTGTTTAACCTGGAATAGCTACAGGTTAGGGTTGTGAATACCCATGAGTGTCTCTGTAATGGACAATAACATGTTAAAAGCACATGAGATGTATTACATTAGCACTTTACACGGCTCGGTTTGTATGTGGACTGCCCTCAGGATACACCTCAGAACGAGACAATATATAGACTATAGATGACAGCAAAATATATATAAAATTATAAAAAAAAAACACCTGCTTAGGTGTGACAGATTGACTGGAGAGCGAATTGAACTGTGAGACAACAGCTAATTTCCAAAGAGAGCTGCTGAGTAACTAAAATGTACTTAACATTGAAAAGCTTTTCCTTTGTGTTTTTAAAACGTTTCATGTAGAGATGACAATGTTGTCAAAACGATCCCTGTTCACACAGATCTGCATAAACTAACTGAAAACGCTGTATTGTGTATGCCAGGCCAGTAGTTGGCGATGTCACTTTGTAAAGAAACACGTGAACATTCAATACACATGCGCATGACATCACCGTTTTCACAAATTGAGGCTTTTTTTGTTTATACTGAGACGATAATGGTATTGTTTTCAAAAGAAACAAAGTGCTAGCAGCTAACTTTATACATATCATCTATGTACAATAACTGAGTTTGTAGAGTATTCCAAATCAGTCATGTATCGCGAGCATCACAATCTATCATGTAGTGATTATTTTTACCAACACTTATGCATCAGTACAGTTTTCATAAAGATCTTAACCTGGACGACATGGACAATTATCACTTATTATCAAAAGAGACACGATTAATGGTTTCAATGTAGTCACATACTAACTATTCATACAGTTTTACATGTTCCTATAATAAAATAATAAGACTAATTAAATATATCAAAGATCTATTATCAAAAATACAAACATAAAAAAACTAATATATATATATATATATATATATATATATATATATATATATATATATATATATATATATATATCTTTTGTAATGTGTTTTTGTAATATAATTTTGTTATATATATATATATATATATATATATATATATATAATATTGCTTTGTTTGCTAGCTGTTTCATAGTGTGATTTTCGGTGATTTTTTTTAATGCATTGCTTTTGAGTTGATAGATGATAACAAATGGGATTTCAATTGTATTTTGATCACTGAACTAGAAATTAATTTCAGAAATCTGATCGCCATAGACAGTGAAGCAGCTCCCTAGGTTTTGTAACAGAACTAACTAGTCCACTAAACCTAAAACTAGTTTAGACGCACTTCAGAGAGTTATTGTTATAAAATGGTATGCATTTTGTCTTAAAAGATGTAATATGTTAATAAAATGGATGAAATATGGATGTTGACAACAGAGCCAGTCTGATACTCTCCTCATTCTCACTCGAGAAGCCAAATTCTTTACAAAAGACGCACCATCTTTTATGTTAACATGATTTGAAAATTGTTGACATTAAAAAATCCATAGAAATGTGAGCACATGTACCCAACAATTCGCCAAACATATCTTCACGGGTCAGTGTTCAGCTCAGCAATCTTGGAAGCAGATTCTGCTCAGCTTATATTAGTATGTAATTTGTATTGCTCTAATTTCTGGGTGGTAAGAGACTACACATTTTCACAGCAGGTAGCCCAGCATCCCTGCCACATGCCCACGCACCCTGGTGACATCAGCCTCCACAGAGAAGAGAGACTGGTTCCACCTCATCACAAAGATCCTAAAAATACTGCAGCTTCTTTCACTGTATCAAAGACGGGTGCCAGGAATTTTGACTTGAACAAACACATATGCACAGAGTGGTCCTCATCCTTTTTGTCTTTTCAATAGATAAAATACTCTTTAGCACCATGCTGCCTTTAATTTGCACACCTTGCATTGTATGGATCCATGGCCTTGCAGCTATGTAAACACCGAGCCGGTATTCACTTCATAATCTGGTTTTCTTGTAGCCGTTTCTATTACAAAGACTGTCACCGAGCAGTATTTGAATTCCCAGTCTTGCGTCCCTGCAAGGATGCCTGCGGCAACAGTGGCAAAGAAAACAACTATGCTATGACACAACAACAACAGCAACGAATTATAATCCCTAGATATTCATGCAGACACAAAATATTAGACTTCTAATACAATCAAAAGAACAGAGTTATTTTTGCAGAAATCGGCTTTCTTTGTTGAGTTATGTTTTACTGTATTGTTGTTTGTTTCAATTCACTTTTTTGTGTTGTTTAGTGTTTGCTCTGTTTGAGGGTTGTCTTATTTATAATTTATTTTTTGTTTTCTTTAGTTTATCTAGTTTTTATTTGTTTTTAGTAATACTAGTAATACAGTAATACTCACTCTCTCAAGAAAGTAACTCGTAGTCTTGAACGCAAATGGAGAAAAACTAACTTGGAAGTTTTTAAAATTGCATGGAAAAACAGTATGTCCAGCTATAGACAGGCTCTAAAAACTGCTAGGGCAGAGCATATCCACAAACTCATTGAAAATAACCAAAACAATCCAAGGTTTTTATTTAGCACAGTGGCTAAATTAACAAATTACCAGACGCCACCTGATTCAAATATTCCACCAACGTCAAATAGTAATGACTTTATGAATTTCTTCACTGATAAAATAGATAACATTAGAAATACAATAGCGAATGTAGATTCTACAGCGTCTAACACTTCAGTTTCATCCATCGCACCCAAAGATAAACTGCAGTGCTTTACAAATATAGGACAGGAAGAGCTAAATAAACTTATCTCTGTATCTAAACCAACAACATGTTTATTAGATCCTGTACCCACTAAATTACTAAAAGAGCTGTTACCTGTAGCCGAAGAACCGCTTCTCAATATCATTAACTCGTCGTTATCTTTAGGTCACGTCCCAAAACCATTCAAGCTGGCGGTTATCAAGCCTCTTATTAAGAAACCAAAACTAGATCCTAGTGTACTGGCAAATTATAGGCCTATTTCAAATCTTCCATTTATGTCTAAAATTTTAGAAAAAGTTGTGTCTGCTCAATTGAGCACCTTCCTGCATAAAAATGATCTGTATGAAGAATTTCAGTCAGGTTGCAGGCCCCACCATAGCACAGAAACTGCACTTGTTAAAATTACAAATGACCTGCTTCTTGCATCAGATCAAGGCTGCATCTCATTTCTAGTCTTACTTGATCTTAGTGATGCGTTCGACACCATAGATCATGACATACTCATAGATCGATTACAAAACTATACAGGTATTCAAGGGCAGGCTCTAAGATGGTTTAGATCCTACCTGTCCGATCACTACCATTTTGTTTACTTAAATGGGGTGTCATCTCATTTATCATCAGTAAAATATGGAGTGCCACAAGGATCCGTCCTAGGTCCCCTTCTATTTTCAATATACATGTTGCCCCTTGGCAATATTATTAGAAAATACGGAATTAGCTTCCACTGTTATGCTGATGATACTCAGCTATATATCTCAACGAGACCAGATGAAACTTCCCAATTATCTAAGCTAACAGAGTGTGTTAAAAATGTAAAAGATTGGATGACAAATAATTTTCTCCAATTAAATTCGGATAAGACAGAGATATTAATTATTGGACCAAAAAACACCACACAGAATCTTGTAGATTACAATCTGCAACTAGACGGATGTACTGTTACTTCCTCTTCAGTCAAAAATCTGGGTGTTATATTAGACAGCAATTTGTCTTTTGAAAATCATATTTCCAATGTTACAAAAACTGCATTCTTCCATCTTAGAAACATTGCCAAGCTACGAAACATGTTATCTGTTTCTGATGCAGAAAAGCTAGTTCATGCATTCATGACCTCTAGACTGGACTATTGTTATGCACTTCTAGGTGGTTGTCCTGCTTCGTCAATAAACAAGCTACAGGTAGTCCAAAATGCAGCAGCTAGAGTCCTTACCAGGTCAAGAAAATATGATCATATTACCCCAATTTTACAGTCTCTGCACTGGCTACCTATTAAGTTCCGTATCAGTTACAAATTATCATTACTTACCTATAAGGCCCTCCTGCGTACCTAACTAGCCTTCTACCACGCTACAACCCATCACGCACCCTAAGGTCACAAAACGCTGGACTTTTGGTAGTTCCTAGGATAGCAAAGTCCACTAAAGGAGGTAGAGCTTTTTCACATTTGGCTCCTAAACTCTGGAATAGCCTTCCTGATAATGTTCGGGGTTCAGACACACTCTCTCTGTTTAAATCTAGATTAAAAACGCATCTCTTTCGCCAAGCATTCGAATAATGTATCTCTTAAATTGTGAGTGTAGTTGCATCTGTATTTTTATTTTTATTCTTTAGCTTGGGTTAAACTAATTTTACTTTGTTGGATCAGCAGCTATGCTAATGATGTCTCTATTTTGTTTCTATGTTTTGCCACGGGATGTGTAACTAGGATTTACACAAGCTCCAGTCTGGATCCAGAACACCTGAGAAGAGATGATGCTGACCCTCAGAGGACCCCAGATGATCCTAACCTTGAATCAACAAACAGAACTAACAATTATTGCTACATGTGTGACTGCATCATATAATTACTATTAATTAATAATATTGATAGTTCATCATCTAGCTGACTACGTCTTGTATTATTTTTTTTATTTTTATTTTTTATTTTATTTTTTTCTAAAATCCTGTCAAACGTGCACAAAGTACTAGCTACTACTAAATATTGTAGAAACATAATTTTCTGTAAAGTTGCTTTGTAACGATTTGTATTGTAAAAAGCGCTATACAAATAAACTTGAATTGAATTGAATTGAATTTTTAATTTTGGTTAGCCATGTGTTGTGTTTGTTTTGTCTTGTTTCTTGTTTTGTGTTAATGTTTTGTTTTATTTTCCGTTTAAGCGTTGTTTTGTTTTTTATATGTGTAATTATTTTAGTTTTCTCTTGTTTTGCTTTGTTAATTTTGTTTTAGCTTTTGTGCTTTTTTCAATTTTTTTGTGAAACATAATTTGTGTTATTAGTAACCTTTCATACCATACATATACATACAGAACAAAATTATAGTACTACAGCTCAAAATGTCTAGAATAAGAATTATCTATTTACAAAAATAACAATAAGTTATTTTAATAGTACATATAAACAGATGTGTGATAACTTTACAAATGTATAGAAAAAAGGTATTTATATCGTTCACTTGGTAAATACAGCAGGTTAAAACAAAAACTGTGTCCGTCTTCATTTCAGGGGGTTGATTCTTTTCTGTACCTTCTATTCCCACGTATTTATTATAGATTTGTGATCACTTACACACACACATGTAGCCTTTATAGCTCACATAAAATACACTTCTATGCAATATATCTTATTTAAATAGCATACAGTCTTTGTATAATGTATGAGGTTGCTTTTGATGGCTGTTTTCAATCACAGCTGATAAAGATGTATTTCTCATTTTGACATCAGCCTTCCACATTTGGCATCCATTGATGAAGTGTTCATCATCCTTACTGGCATGTGCCATTAGTCAGTGGCTTTAGCATGAAGAAATCCATTGTTCAGTTGCATAACCAAATGTTTCATTCATATCACTTATTGCATTATTTATCACAGCTAAAGTTCACACAAAGATGATGGCGTTACCTAACAAGTTGCGTGATGGATTTGTGATGGCACATAGCCACGGCTCGCTCTGTTGTCATGGTTAAATGTGATCAGAGCAGGCCATGAGAAACTTGTGTGTGACACACCAACATTCATGTCTGAATGCATTTCTTTTTACTTCAATTACATCTGTTAGCATGACTATGATGACTTCAGCTTGATAAATCCTTAAAACCAATTAAATGCCTGAATAATGGTCCTCCAGTGAGGGTTATTTGGAGTGAAACACAGATGGACAGTTGGTCGTGGTGTGTATCTGTGTGCGTCAGGGCAGGTGTCAGCGAGATGGTGAGAAGCTGCTCTCGCTGTAATTGACAGGCGGTGTGTGTTACGGCTGAAGTGAAGTGAAATCACTGGCATGAACGCAGCAGGTGTAAATGACACAGGACATGCGGAAAAGTGCCGGAACATTCTGCCTAGTGGGCCAGTCTGATCCGAGAGCAGTAGGACAAAAAATAGCCAAGGAATGCATGGCTTCAGCTCATGAGGATTGTACAACCCGAATTCCGGAAAAGTTGGGACGTTTTTTAAATATTAATAAAATGAAAACTAAAGGAATTTCAAATCACATGAGCCAATATTTTATTCACAATAGAACATTGATAACGTAGCAAATGTTTAAACTGAGAAATGTTACACTTTTATCCACTTAATTAGCTCATTTAAAATTTAATGCCTGCTACAGGTCTCAAAAAAGTTGGCACGGGGGCAACAAATGGCTAAAAAAGCAAGCAGTTTTGAAAAATTCAGCTGGGAGAACATCTAGTGATTAATTAAGTTAATTGATATCAGGTCTGTAACATGATTAGCTATAAAAGCTTTGTCTTAGAGAAGCAGTGTCTCTCAGAAGTAAAGATGGGCAGAGGCTCTCCAATCTGTGAAAGACTGCGTAAAATAATTGTGGAAAACTTTAAAAACAATGTTCCTCAACGTCAAATTGCAAAGGCTTTGCAAATCTCATCATCTACAGTGCATAACATCATCAAAAGATTCAGAGAAACTGGAGAAATCTCTGTGCGTAAGGGACAAGGCCGGAGACCTTTATTGGATGCCCGTGGTCTTCGGGCTCTCAGACGACACTGCATCACTCATCGGCATGATTGTGTCAATGACATTACTAAATGGGCCCAGGAATACTTTCAGAAACCACTGTCGGTAAACACAATCCGCCGTGCCATCAGCAGATGCCAACTAAAGCTCTATCATGCAAAAAGGAAGCCATATGTGAACATGGTCCAGAAGCGCCGTCGTGTCCTGTGGGCCAAGGCTCATTTAAAATGGACTATTTCAAAGTGGAATAGTGTTTTATGGTCAGACGAGTCCAAATTTGACATTCTTGTTGGAAATCACGGACGCCGTGTCCTCCGGGCTAAAGAGGAGGGAGACCTTCCAGCATGTTATCAGCGTTCAGTTCAAAAGCCAGCATCTCTGATGGTATGGGGGTGCATAAGTGCATATGGTATGGGCAGCTTGCATGTTTTGGAAGGCTCTGTGAATGCTGAAAGGTATATAAAGGTTTTAGAGCAACATATGCTTCCCTCCAAACAACGTCTATTTCAGGGAAGGCCTTGTTTATTTCAGCAGGACAATGCAAAACCACATACTGCAGCTATAACAACAGCATGGCTTCGTCGTAGAAGAGTCCAGGTGCTAACCTGGCCTGCCTGCAGTCCAGATCTTTCACCTATAGAGAACATTTGGCGCATCATTAAACGAAAAATACGTCAAAGACGACCACGAACTCTTCAGCAGCTGGAAATCTATATAAGGCAAGAATGGGACCAAATTCCAACAGCAAAACTCCAGCAACTCATAGCCTCAATGCCCAGACGTCTTCAAACTGTTTTGAAAAGAAAAGGAGATGCTACACCATGGTAAACATGCCCTGTCCCAACTATTTTGAGACCTGTAGCAGAAATCAAAATTGAAATGAGCTCATTTTGTGCATAAAATTGTAAACTTTCTCAGTTGAAACATTTGCTATGTTATCTATGTTCTATTGTGAATAAAATATTGGCTCATATGATTTGAAAGTCTTTTAGTTTTCATTTTATTAAAATTTAAAAAACGTCCCAACTTTTCCGGAATTCGGGTTGTATAATTCATAGTAAATCAGGACAAAATATAAAACAACATGCTTTCTCAATAAAACAACTTTTGGTTCCAGCTGATACATGTTATCAGTGTAACTAGTTGCCAAGCTTAATAATTAAACACCATTTTACAATATTACAATTTTACAATATTACAAAGAAAAAGTTTTTCCCTGCTCATGAGTTTGCAATGATGTTACATAAAACTGTACGGATTGTCAAATCTTATTTGAATTAAAATCATAACAATGTACTCAACATAGTTGACAGGCAATTGATATACTCCTTGCCAATAGGTCACTGGAGATCAAATATATATATAAAATTAAGAGGACATTTACGATAATGTGTTCAAAATGTCAGAATGTTTTTTTTTTTAACACATGGTTTTGTGAGAAACCAGTTTTCAGGGGGTGTTTTTTGTTACCAATAGTTTACAGAATTTTTGTGGACGTGAGTAAAATTTAAATTGGTCTGGTTTGAGAGAAAATTTTATTTAAACCCCCCAAGTTGATTAGACTTGAGATTTGAACTCAACACTAAACACTGACAGTTCAGAACCGTCAGCTAAATTTGCTTGTCACTAGGGCACTGCCCTCAAATGGACACCTTTGTACCTTTGTTACCCCTAAGGGGTGCATATTAGTGTCTTAGAGTAGTAATATGTACTTTATTTATTTGAGAGTGAGGGACACTATAATTACCTTCAATGGACATGAAATCTATCCTAGATTATAGAATAACCCTAAAGTTTAAGAAGCAATTTCCTAGATTTTGTAATAACAATTCTTTTTGGTCAATGTGCAAGGCTTTTTATGTTTCCGCCTGTTTCATAGGATTTCATAGGATTCTGCAGGAAAGTGTCCATAACCCTACAAACCGGATCTTCCCCTGCGTTTCTAGCAGATGTGTGGTGTGTCCCGACTGATGCTCCTCCTGTGCGGCAGATTGAATGATGTCACTGCTGGCTACTGCAATTTCCCAGAGCATGTGATCACGATCACAGATGCGATTTCACATCTGTACAGCTCAGTTCTCTGGTAATTTGACACATACTGGCCTTAGTGCAGATCACGTCCTGTTCGGTTTTCTTAATATGTGTAAACAATTTTAAAAAATGTTGTGCTTACAAAATATTGCACAAGGCAGATGCTTCGTGAGTCTTTGCTTGAAGAATAAGTCTGTTCTGACTGTTCTCCATTGAGGAGCAGACTGAATTCTTGCAGAAACTCAGTATCCCTTTGGTTTTTAAATTGACTTTATGAATATAGATCACTTTTTTCACAAACTGCATACACAAAAACAACTTTTCATCCAAAACAGCCAGGCATATCTAGAGGGGGGTCAGGGTGGGGCAGAGAGTAATAAACTTGAGTAATAATGTTCCTGCTGAAGTTGATGCCTGTTTCCCAAAACTACATTAGTGCCCAAAATGTTGCCCTGTGTGGAGCACCTTTATATAACAGATGGATAGCTTTACTTTATAATACAAACCCTGCAGGAGGAAAATGACTTTTTGCTTTATATTAGTCATGACCAATGTGGACAGCTTGTAGTGAAACCGCTGTGAGTGTGCACGTAATAGCACATGGTCTATTGGCAGATAGGAAGTGCATTATTGATGAAGCACTGAGCAGGTGTATACTTTTGGCGTTTGGAAATTGTGTATTTCAGAGCATTTGATGCAAACAGTGACGTATCTGATGACTCCAATCTAGTTCGATGGTTGCATATATCAGAAAGGTCAATGTTTTTGGGTGGATTTTAGGAGGTTTGTCACCAGAGAAGGAAAGGACAAGAAAAATGGAAAATGAAAAGTCAATGACTGCAGCTCTGATATGTAACACAAGTATGCATATATTAAACCAATAAAAAAACACTGCTTAGTTATAAAAGTAATGCTGGTAATGCAAACAGCATTACCTTCTTTACAATATTACCTGATTCATACATCTATTTGTGGGGTTTGAGGTCTGAAGTTATCATTTTTACCTGGCGAACAATTAAACTGGATAACATATGACAGATTTACATTGAAGGAGGGACCCAACCATATATAGAGAGCAGAATATCATTTTTTTATAAGAAACTTTATTTTATTATTATTATTATTATATATTTTTTACTTAGTCTTGTAAGTAACCGTATATGGAATAACAAGAAGATACAAGAACAACTGCTTAGCAATGCCCTGGAAACCACCTAGAACACAATTTCAGCTGTATAGAAATGTATCTGCAACCACTTAGCAACATTTTAGCAACCAGAACACTCATCAACTGTCAGAAGACCTTAACAACCACCTAGCAACACCTGGAAACCATTCAGAACACCCTAGCAACTGTTTAGCATTGTACTTGCAATCACTCAGAGCATCTTAACATGCTAGCAACTTCCCCTGATTGTAAGCCTAAAACTGACATTTCCTGAGAAGTTATATCTCAATTTTATTCAATTAGCCACACAGAACCTCAGATCAATGTTAAAATCCAGTCTAATCAGCAGTTCCTAAACGATGTACGGCCTGGAAATAATTTCCATAAAATACCTCAAATAGTCAGGAAACCTAATCATTTTAATAACACTGCTGTTACACAGAGGGGAGAGAGACGATCTAAAAAGGTGAAATCATATCTTCCTGCATTTCATCTGTGAAGAGGTGAGCAGATTTGAGAGTTGAAGTGCAAAGCTTAGTGCCTCAACATCATCAATTCTCTCTTTCTTTAGCGCTATCTCTCTCCCACTTTCTCTCTGTCGCCAGCACATTAAAGTCAAGCCCTAATCACTGTGGGGACTTAGCCAATGATGTGCTTATCAAACAGCATATTTCAAAAAGAGATCTTAAAAGGCCTGAGGGCAAAGATGCAATAAGAAAGCATTTGTAGTTGGATGAAAGGGAGAAAACGACAGAGAGAAAGAGAACGAGAGAGGGAAAGAGTTGCATATGTACCTTGCATCAGAAATGGATGGAGCTTATTAGCATATGCTATTTAACTGGGTGCAAGGATCGAGAGATAGACAATGAGAATGAGCACTAGTGTCTTTAGTTCTTTTCTTTTTCATTTTTTTCCCTCCACACACCCTCCAAAAAAGGTCCAAAAAGAATAAGAGAACAAACACTTTTTTTTAAACAGGCAGAAGCCCTGAAGTGGAGGCTCATGGGAGAATTGGCAAGGTGGCTTTATTGCGAGTCGACGAGTGGGGAAAAGAGATGCATCATCTCACTTCCTCCATCTCCATGGCTGTCATTCTCCAAAACTGAGCGAGGCCTCCATGTCAGCCGGTCGACTTTGATATAAGCAAAAGCAACTAAGTTGCTACAAAAGCCAGCAAAGGAAAAACATTATCAACACATCCAGCGCTCTTGAAAGAGCTCTTTTCTACTCTTTAAGTTGGGTGCGAGGGGCACGTTGTCACAAAGTTGGCTTTAAACTTGTTGTGGGACGGCGCTTTGAATTCTCTCTCCCTACAGAGTCTTCAGATGCTGCTATCGCTCAACTAGCGCAGCCCTGTGTGATGCCTGTTGAATATGAATCTCACCGTTCTGAAATGACCACGGATGTGGGGATTGGGGTTTGTTATCACAGATGCTTCAGAGCAGATCAACATGTTAGAGCTCTGCCTCTGAATTAACCTGCAGTAAATAAAAATTAATGAATAGAGAGCTTGTAAACAACACTAGAGCAGATCTTTACTTACAGTTTTACTTTATTTTAACCAGCTTGAAAGCATAGTTTATGGAAAAATTAACATAATTAAGTATTCAAACCTGCATTAAACCATGTTGATTCATATAAAGGATTTTCATTAATGGCATATCAACGCCACCAAACGACCACAGCCATATACCTTTTAATGGGTTCTCCATATTTTATTCAGTAACATAAGGTCGTTTTGTTGTTGAATGTTTGATGATAATGCTAGCTTACATGTGTATAAGTAATGCTTATATTGCTTATTTCTGCGTCTTCTTCTTTACTAGTTTTGGGATGTTTCAGAAGCTGTGTAATGTGCCCCCTACTGTTTAACAGTGAAAACATGGATAGCCGAAAATATTGTCAATGGCGGGGAAAGAGTTAATAATAATAACAACACAAGTTTGTGATGCTGCTTGCAAATGTTCATTGGTTTCAGAAAAAAAATCGAGACGATATCACAGTTAGTGCTTTTGGCAAAAAAAACCCTGAACAACATGGAAATTCATGTGGGTCTAAACTGGTGGTTTTAGCGGGGGAAGGTTTTTTGCTTGAGACCCCCAGGGAGACTCTGTGCAATGTCTATTAAAGTGACCCTGTGAAATAATAGGTATGTATGAACAAGCGAACGGCACTTTCTTCATTGTGGTTCATTGACATCTGATTCAGGCAGCGGCTGTCTCACTGAAGACATTTGTAGAGAGTCAATTTGGGATTATGAGACCAATTACCCTAATTACCTTTCTTTGTGTTGTTCTTTCCCTTCAACTCGCTCTGTCTCACCACGGTTGTTATGCATTCGAATCTGGTGTTGCTCTGTGGCTTCATCTTTTGGACTGATATTGCCTCATAGTTTGGGAAAGTCCCCCTACACAAACAGGCCAATTTTTCCATCCCAGGGCTGCTGACACACCCTAAAAGTCTGAGATTTTAACAAATCAAGCAGAGCTTCAATTGGTCTCACACTCAGTGTGATGGAAGACAATGATCTAAATTCTTTCTTATATGTTCACACATATGGCTATGTTTATATCCAGTAAGAGAATAATCAACCTTTATTGTCTTTGGCCATTTACTATGATAAATGAAGAAAGACATGCCACACATTTACATTTACTCCCAGTACTTCTGTCACATTAAATCTGTTCAACTTGTATCTTTCCCATCAAGACAGTTTAACCGTGCTATAATGAGCTCACTTCTTTTCTTTTACAAAGGCATTCATGTAGGAAGGTAGAACATATAACAGAGCAAAAGCTGCCTTACTGTTAAAAGCAACTTCGGTATTGAGACTTTTTCCCCTGACAAACTCAATAGACACGGAAGCCCATTACAAGGGCGTCTTATTAGTGTCGACTGATTTTACAAGATTGCTATCTATGTATAATTAAGCCCCAAGCGCATCCAGTCACATTCGTACATGCTATCTTTTGATATCATATTCTCATGACACCCAGGAGCTCTTTTGATAAGTAATAAAGAGAGACAATCTGATCTGCCGTATCAGCTCCATGATTGGCTTCTCGGTTTGCCGAACTTCAGAACAAAAGAACACATCAGTATATATTTTTGATGTCAAGTTTTATTTATTAATTTTTTTCTGGGTTTTTTTTTTCTATTTTGCTCTAGGTTATATTGCAGTTTTGATGTCTTTTGTTATGGAAGACACAAGACTTGTTTAACTCAAAGCTTGGATGCTTTCAAATCTAAGCAATTGTAAAACTACAATGAATTAATTATTTTGAAAATGCATACACTGTTTGAGGATGAAACATTGGCATTATTGGTCTGAGCTATTGAAATTATTAATTGTCAGTTACTCTGTCATTTTAATTACATAACATTTTATAAATGTATCCTGTCAGGTGTATGAGAAAATCGACTAATAATTGTAATTTTGTAACTTGAGACCATGATCTAATGGCTTTTAATGACATACTGTATTACAATAAATTGTGTTTTAATATGCAGTGGTGTGTATGTGTGTGTGCTCACTCTATAAAGCAATATTCATTGAAACCTGTTGCTAAGTGATGAAAAGTATGACAGGGATTCAACATATATATATTTATATATTTAGGTTTTATTTATAGTTCTGTTCTTGAAGGATATCTTTTACACCAAATATCCCATTGGCAGTTAAGCGCATTCAATGTGTTTAGAAGCCATAAACAGTCACTTTTTCAAACAAACACAAATACAAAATAAAAATAACAACAAAATAATGGACCGCATGTAAATAACATACAAAAAATCCCATGCCTACTCAGTAGGTAACTAAAGCATTCCAACTCCTCAAGATGTAGATATGTACATTTCCATTACAAAAATATAGTTTCTAGTTTTCTTTTTTGCTTACATCCCAAAGAAATGCAGTGCCCTCAAATCCTTTCCCTTCTTTACTTGAAATGACTTTCTGAATATAGAAAAAAGAAATGAGAAAAGAAAATCCATTGCACCTTAAGGCTAGATGCAATGCATCCACACGCTGATATCTGTCAAAACATCTGCAAGGCTTCACAAAAGGCACCAAAAAATTGAAGATTTGTGGTTGATTTGTTTCTGATGTTTCCCCCTCCATTTAACAGGTTTTCATTGTCACATTTGAGAAAGAGAAAGATAGTACCAGTGGATGATATTTACAAAATAAGAGAAACTAACATCACTCTTCCACATGCGTCAGAATACTTAAGTGCTTCTAGTCAAACAAGGTCAAGAACTTATCACAGCATTTTTACTACTTAATACAGAATGTATCTTATAAAATATGGCCCTGCTCAAGAATAATACAATGCAAACATTCAAATCAATTGTCACAACAATGGTACTAAAAAGTAAAATCAAAAAGGAAACATGGCACACGTACAATATACTGTAGCTTATGTATATTATTCAAACGTATTTTGTAACTGTACACCTGTCGTGTCAAGCTTCTTTTGAGCCTGTTGCCCACAGGCTTCGATGGCACTGTTAAGGTCCTTTGGCCATTCTGCGTTGCAAGGGAAAGCTTGCGGAAGCCTGTTGCTTTTGTTTGTCATTTGAAAGTCTCGTATGCCTCGTTTGAAAGGAAAGGATTCGAAAGGGAGAGAACGACACAAAAATCCCTTTTGTTATCAAAAGTCTTTGCTGAGTCCTTGACTGTTTTGTAACCGAGCCATGTTGGGAGCATGGGCAGAAAAGTGCTTTTTGCAGAGGGGACTTAGAAGTCATTGATGCTTTCCGTCCCTTTGAGTCAAGGGAGAGCCTGGGAGTCTGGGGTGGGTGACAAAAGTCTCAGCAGATGTCGGATGTCCGAGGGGAAAGCGTGGCTTGCATGTCGGACATTGGAGTTGTGACGGGAGAACTGTAGATGTTGCTGGCCACTGAGGTATGAAAGGAGGTGGCCATCTGCGTCTGGAAGGTGCTGGTTGCTGAGGGGTAAGTGGTTGCTATGGAAGGGGAGGGGTAGGAATTGTGGACTGGTGAGGAGTAGCAGGAGTTCACTGGGGATGGGAAGGAGGAGACCGGAGAGGGGTACGAAGTGATGGGAGAGGGGTAGCTGGACACTGGCGAGGAAGCTGAGATGGATATGTTGGCAACCGAGCTCTGGACTGCAGTGGTGCCTTTCTCCACCTTCTTGTCCTTCTGCCGAAGGTGGATCTTAGTGTGGCGCTTGCGCTCATCACTGCGGGCGAACTTGCGGCCGCAGATCTCACAAGCAAAGGGCTTCTCGCCCGTGTGTGTGCGGATGTGGGTCGTCAGGTGGTCGCTGCGGCTGAAGTTACGCATACAGATCCTGCACTGGAAGGGCTTCTGGCCAGTGTGGATGCGGATGTGACGCGTCAGCTCGTCTGAGCGCGAGAAGCGACGGTCACAGGTCTCAACAGGGCATGCGTAGGGGCGCTCGTGTGGAGGTGTTTTGCTTGGTCGGTTTGGGTACTTGCGCATGCGACTGGGCTTGATTAGCTGAGATTGGTAGACACTTTTCAGGTCCTGAGAACCGGTTTGGGTAGCAAAGGCCTTGATGGTGGACAGTGGCGTTAGGGAGGGCTGTTGACCCCCTTGTGTCTGGAAGGGCTTCTGATCTGGGGCCACCAAGCATATCTCACTCTGCTGTTGGGGAAACAGGTAGTCGGGGATCATTGGCACAGGGAAGCTGGTGCTACAGGTCTTGCTGTTGGTGTATGTCGAAGGATGGTACTGCAGTGAAGTGCCCACTGTGGTGGAGAAGTTTGGGCCAGACTCAGGGAAGATGTCTGGGCTAGCGCTGGAGTAAGTGGGAGCCGCTGAGTAGATAGGGTTAGGCTCACTCATGTGGACTGAGCAGCTCAGACTGGCGCTGGATGTGGATGACGTGGAAGAGGGAATGGAAGCCGAAGAAGAGGAAGAGGAGGGAGTTGCCTGAGAGTTCGAGGATGGAATAGAGGTGGGGGGTGGGTTGATGCCCACCAGCCCACTCACCAGACTGAACAGAGGCTCAGCCCACAGACTGTTACTGCAGTTGTGCGCAGGTTCGAGGGTGAAACGGCCCGTGTAAGAGATGGGGGGCAGCCGTTGGGTGGAGTAGGTCTGATCTGCCAGAGATTTCTCGATGGCAATTTCTGAAAGCGTGTCTGCAAAAGCAAGCACAAAACAGAGAGAGAGTGGATTAGAAACCATAGCAAAGCTAGTTAACTCTAAATTGTCTTGAGCTCATTTGATTGCACATAAATGATCCCAAAGGTGTTTTAGTTGTGGGGGTCCTTCTGGCTGTCGAGACTGTGTTTTCCCACAATCTCAGACAGAGCAGCAGGTGCTGATGGAGTGCAGGGACACCCCCTCCCCCCACCAAAACACACTAACACACACACACACATTTACCGATCTCCCTCGGAGACAAGAGCCAGCGCAAGCTAAACCATCTGCATGTGCACTTCTTTCAGCGCTCTCTTTCTCATTACTGTCATCCTGATCTCTCTTTCCCACACGCACAGTTTATAATTATTCAGTCTGTACTTTCAACGATTCAAAAATTGGGTTTTAAATTAAGCTGTCCTGCAAATTCTTAATGTCTCATTCATTCAGATGATTTTACTTAGTAATAAATACTTAGTAATTGCTGTCAGCTTTGGTTAAAATGTACATTTAAACTTAACATCAGTTCAAATTAATTTAAAAATATGTTATTATAATAACTCTTAAATGTATAAGCTTACATTTAAACAAAGTCATATAAAGCATAAAGAGACAGTATAATTAACAACTGTATTTTTAGCACACAAAAAAAAATCTCTTTATAAAAGCAGCATGCAGCTTTTTCACCATGCAATTTAATCAAGAGGGATTTAGTGCTTACCTCCAGCAAGGTGATCAAACTGATCCCCGGGATCCCCAGAGCCAAAGCCTGTGCCTTCAGGTGCCGTGGCATTGAGGAATGGAGTCCCTGAGTTCAGCATGATCATCTCCTCCAGCTTGGGATAGTTATCCATGGGGGAGTGAGGGAAGCTCAGGTGGTCGGAGATCTGCAGAGCAGGCAGGAGCATCTCTGTCTTGGCTGCAGCCATCTCTCTCTGGAGTGAGCTCGGTGAGGAGAGAAGTGTAGTGGAGAGATCAGCAGCTAACCCCTCAGGGACGACAAATGTGAAGATGCTGCTATGTCTGTCTCTCCTTCTTTCTGTTGATCTCCTCACTCTCACAGTTTGTCTTCCTGTTGTCTTCACTCTTCTCCTTTTTTGATTGTCCAAAGATGCAGAACAAATCCACTATGTCTCAGAAAAAATAAGTGAGATTCAGAATGTCCCTTCTGATCATTCCCTAATTTTCACTTTTTCAGCAAATTAGGTCGCTGTTTTGTTTCTGTTGTTGTTTTGAATTGACTGTCACATTTATTTAACGTGTTTGTTATATATATATATATATCGCAACGTGTTGCCTGTCAGCTGTCTGCACTAGTGCTGAATCGCTTGGGCTCTCTAAGCTCTTTCTCAGCTCAGAGAATCCCGACTCCTTTATATACCCTCTTGCCGTGACGTAGATGTCCATATTTGGAGTGGAGGAAGCCCATATTTAGGCACTGCAGTGGAGGACACATGACGTTTGCCTAGGGGGAAAAAGCAGATTGGGGAGCTTAAACATTAAATCCGTGCATTACATGGAGGGGAGATGCCTGTTCCTCCTCCACAGCAAACCAATGCGTCGTCTCGCTGAGAGAAAGAGAAACGCAGTTCGACCATTTCTGCTCAAAAGTCTCGCTAAAATGTCGGGTTTCCCGTCTGCGCTGTAGCAGAGCCCTGGCCGGAAGATCCCGCTCCGCCATGCCATATAAGGTCGTGACTACATAAGGCTTGATTCCGGTGGGTTTCCACTTCCATGCCCTTATTTGGAGTTTCCTGATGCAGCGCTGATCGGCGCTTGGCAGAGAAAGGGAGGCTTGGGTGCAATTGAAGTCCAGAGCTCCGCACAATAACTAATGTCAGCAGTATGCTGCCTCGCCCGTTCCAAGATTTATGAGAGAGATCTTTTTTTTTCTTAACACTTAAAACAACAGTGCGCATTCAGTTCAGAAATAATAAGTTATTGCAACATTAGCACAGGCACTTTAATTCGTTATAAACCTCGTTTTCTCTATAGCTGCACTAATTCTAATGACTAGAGAGAAGAAAAAAAAATACTTCAAAATGAAAATACAAGAAAGGCTTATTTATTCCGACGTACTAAACTGAACATATTCCCACATGCAATACAACGCAGTTGTAGTGGAGCACAGGCGAGCAGCTGTGTTTTACTCTATGCAACACGTTCATTTGTGAATTAGACACTGTAACAGAACGTACTAGTTTTAATGCGATAACTATGCGCAGTCACCCGTTTTCCGTTTTAGTAATCACCATTATTATTATTATTAGGCTATGCTACAGCTTAAACTGTTGCTGATCTCCCAGCTAAAAAAATGTGCCCAAAACCCAGTTTCTTTTTCAGCATTATAAATGACGTATTAAAACTAATGTGTGTTACCTCAAGTCGCTATATGTTTTCCATATATATATATATATATATATATATATATATATATATATATATATATATATATATATATATATATATATATTTTTTTTTTTTTTTTTTTTTTTTTTTTTTTTTTTTTTTAAACCCGCTTGCTTGTTTTGATTTAGAAGTGACACTATTCAGTGCACGGCCGGCTCGCTGGCACTGATGGATGGCGAGTGCTGACAGAGGAGAGAGGAGATCTGTTTAATTGGGGGATGTCCCGGACTCGATACACAGGGATCCTCTCTGTCACTCAACCCCCGACATCCATGCAAATAAGCGCTGCAGCACGCTCTCCGGACGCCGGTGGTGTACTGATGCTCTGTAAATTCAGGAAAGGAGCAGGGAGTGCCCCGTAGCTTTGGCAGAGAGATCGATGGAACTTTGCTGACTCAATAGAGCTTAGTCAGAGTAGACGCCATTTGAATTTAACGCGTATGAAAACGAGGCTGTGAGCAGTCCATTCAGTGTGGTGTCTAAAATTCCACAAAGTGCACAACAAATTGAAAACATACTGAATGGCAGAATGGCATGCTATACAACATAATATAATGGCTGCTAAATCAGAGTTTTAGACTACCTGTTACAAAACTGTTTGCAACAATTTATGAGCTGTTTTGACACAAAAGCAGTTTATTAAGAAGTTTTTTTCTGACATCAGCCGAAAAAGAAAAGCCGTTTCACAGGTGCAGCAGGTTCATGACGCAAGACTACAAACAGACATTTTCCCCCTTTGGAGTAACATGCAGAATCGTGCACAGTTAAACTAGAAACCTGCAACACATCTTGTTTTACTGAGGAATGAAAGATAAAAATGATCATGAATAGACTGATATAGACTGCAATATAATTGCACAGGTGTCTCGAAGAGAGATGTAGGCGAATGTCGGCCTTCTAATGATCAACAGCTTTATATAAGCAGAACCTCAGGTGAGGACACTGGGTGGCAGTTGGTGACTCAGAAGCTTAACAAGAGTAGTGGGAGGGTGTTCCCTTACTAGGGAATGGGTGGAAGAGATGGGACAGCCTGGGTAGCTTGTCTAACCTGATGTGAAATTGGCTCGTTTGTGTATATATATTTATTCTCATGTGGAAGGGGTTTCTCCTTTTCCTTGTTATGAAAGGCCGGTTCTCCCCACACCTACGCCGAAGCCCACGCCTGTGCTTGTCCTCGCTCGCTCGGTCTATCTCCTGCTGGTTAATATTTCATTAAGATCTGCCAGCCAGCCTGGGTACAGAGAGAGAGAGAGAGAGCGCTTCACACCCCCACGTTTAGAGGCAAATACCAGGCATCTGCTGGAATTAATCACTGGCTCTGGCTGGCAGCCTGATGGAGATGCTCTCTCTCTCTCTCTCTCTCTCTCTCTCTCCTTCGCCCACCTCTGCCAACCCCCCCAACCTGTGCCATCTCTATCATCAGCATAAAGGTGAGCCCGTCAGGGGTGGCCGAGGAGCAGACAGTATTACTGGCTGATATATGAGTATTTGACAGCCTATTACATGATTTAGGGTGGATGGAGCAAAAAGAGCAGCGTATGTTATACTAGCTTTAGGTGAAAAGTGAGTGGAGATCATGGATGCTGTGGTGGTACAGTGTGCTCCAGATGATGATGGCAAAGCGTAGAGAGCGAGAAAATGAAGTACCTGTGTCTTTAGATTTATAGAACAGGCAAAAAGATAACAAAGAAAAGATTCCTGTGAATAATTATGGTCTGGGTATTGATCAAGGAGAGTGGCATTATGAGATTTAGAATTTAGAAGCAAATTTGTCTGCTTTACTCTTTTTCAGGTTATTTTTAATTTCCATTAAAGAAGTGTCTTGTTATATAGACTCAGAAGCACTTGCAATAAATGTGTTTGCAAGAAGGAGATAATGTATTGATATGTCTGGCTCAATAACCTTTTACAAGGGTTTGCTCTATCTGGGTTCTGCCTAGTTAGGCCTTTTAGCAGAGCAGGGTAAATCTTTATTGCTGTGAATCACTTTAGTCGAAAAGTAGGTAGCGAAAACATGGTTTTAAATATGGGTATCAACTGATAAGAATGAAAAACCTTTCAAATAAGAAGATTGTTTACATAATGTTTCATCAAGGTTACACAAATCGGGTCCCAAGGCCATTAATGCATCAATTCTCAGTGGATAAAATGAAATGCGCACATTTTCTCACTAAATATTTGCAATATAGCTCCATTTGCAATTACTCCACATTATGGAACTATAATAGGATGTCAATTCATATTAAATGTAATCTGTACAAAAGAATGCTGAAAAAAAAAGTTTTAGCATGTGTTTTGGTGTGCACTACCTTTCTAAAGATCGGGGTCAGTATTTTTTATTTTTTAAAGAAATTAATACTTCTATTGAGCTGGGACACATTGAATTGATCAAAAGTGACAGTAAAGACATTTATCATGTTACAAAAAACTTCTATATCAAGTAATTGCTGTTCTTTTGGACTTTCCATTCATCACGAATCCTAAAAAAATGTATCTACGTTTCCACAAAAGTTCTAGATATGTTCCATTACATTATTCTGCCCAGCCGAACCGGAGGATAATGGTTACATACTAATCTACATCAGGAACTCACCATGGCGTTTGTCGTGACTGTGATGTAGGCCCTAAAGCACAACTTACAGTATGTCCTGACATCTGATGCATTTGTGTCATTAATATGACAAATGCCATGAAGCCACTGCCCTCTTGGGATTTTTAGCCAGCTGAAGGTTACAGGCGACAGGAAAACAATTACCAGAGCCCACGAGGCAGCGCCAGAAAGCTGGTCTCTGAGACCTGCCCCCAACTGAGTCATTGCCTGCCTTTGTGCTCTGTTTGATGTGTACAACAAAAGGAGGTTCAGCTATGTGTCAGCAGACCAGTACCTGAGGCCTATCTGTTACATTTAAGGGGACTTCCTGAAAAGAGCTGCTGCACGTCTAGTTTGCTAATCTAGATAAATATACAGAACTGGCCAAAAGGTTCAAAAAGTCTTAGATTGGAATCAAGTCACAGCTTTTCACCATGAATGGTTAGGCCACATGCATGAAGTATGAGTAAGATATAACCATTTACAGTGGAATAAACGTCTAGCTAATTTTAGTAGCTGGTGTGAAACAACAGAGAAGTGAAACCAAATGACTAGCATGGTTTAGTACAGTTTTTAATGGACCATTGCCTTGTTGTTTCTTATGCGGTATTCTTTCCATCTGTGTTTGGCTAATACAGAGTGTAAACTGGGAGTGCAGTGGTAAAACCGGCCGGCTGGATTTTTGTTTGAGAGTTTTAACTGGGTGTGATTCCACATTCATTTGAAGACAGACACTTCCAGATTTCTGCTAGGCTCGTATTTCACTTTTCACCACTCTCAGTTCAACATCAGCTACCATATTTCTCTTTTAAAGTCTATTTAGAGTTGAAGGATGTTCTCTAGTAGTAAAAATACATTTTAGGAAGAAAATGTAAGGTGCTTTCCCATGTAAAACCTTTAGTTATGATGGTAGTGTTTTGTGCGTGAGTTTTGAGCGGTTAGCACATATTGCTATATGGTTGCTAGCGGTGTTCTGGTTGATTGCAAGGGTGTTGTTAAGAACCTGACCTGGACGAAGTCAGATGTTCTCTATAGTGTTTTGTCACACTGTTCATGTAGCACAAATAGTAGAGCATGGCACTAGAAAACCTAAGGTCATGGATCTGATTCCCAGGAAATGCAAGAACTTAAAATAAAGTAAGTTGCTTTAATAAAGGCCTCTGTAAAATGCATAAATGTTAACGATATGCTGTAGTTTAAGTTGGCAAGAGGCAAGAGGCAGGGGGTGGGGTTCTAATTCCATTTCATGCATTTACACTGTTCAAGAGTTGGATTATCAGGCTAAACATGGCCAAAGTTTCGGAAAACAATCTGGACGTATGATGGAGTATTTCTGTGAGGCGGAGCTAAAGAGTAGTGTAAGTGCTTGCAACTCCATAGCCCCGCCCACAGCACCTCTCCAGGAGCTCAGCTGTTTTCGGAGAGAAGTGTAAAGCTTTATCTTTCTTTTATAAATCTGATAAAACTAAAGACTTTTCTGAGATATGAAGGATGCAATCTACTATATAGGTACTCAAGATTAATATGAGATTGTCCGAAACTGTGTGTTTGCTATGTCTGCTTTAAAAATAACATAACACCTACACTTAACTCTACCCTAAAGTTAACCGATAGTGTTAACAAAAGCAAATGTGCGATAAACATAACACATCTACCGAAGGATCCATTTTAGCTTTGCTCTACTAGTCTTTCAGCTCTAGTATTATGCGTTTCACAGGACTCGTGCTTTACCAGGTGCGCTACAGAGCAAGTTTACTTCATTAGAAAAGCCATACATATGGAGCTGGTTATGTCAAATGTAAGTGTTTTGAGGTCATATCATTGTACTGCATTATATTACATGGATAATCATTTTTTATTAATCAGTTATCTGGCCCGTAATCATAATTTATGCGAAAGTAGCAAATGTTTTACTGCTATTAGTGTTCATTTCAGTTCAGTTTGTATAGGTACTTTTTTTCCGCAGAAATGCAATCAGAGTCACATTTTTCCAATGAGCTTGAGTTGTTAAATCACTAATTCTAAGAGTGAGCAATAGTAGTACTGTATTGATGCTTGCCCTACCAAATACAACTCTTTTTTTAAATCCAAAACCAAACATGAACACATTTGAGTCTGTAGAAGTTTACTTTTCCACAAGATTCATCATGTATATCAACCTGTTACTCTCTACCCAGTGGACACAGTGTCAGGTGAGGTTAGGCTGGACTGATAGACCACAGGTTCTTGTCGATTCAGGATCGCCTGCAGGTAACTCAATGGCATCTGCAGCCAGAAATGGGGGGAGTTCGAGAATCATACAATAATCATAACCATTGGAACACAGCATGTCATGAAAGATGACAAGCAAGAGGTAGCTGTGGACTCGAAATCATCCCGACAAACACCACAACAGCAGTGGACAACCTGGGCAAAATAGTGAATAAATCAGAAGGCCCTGTCAGAACAGCTCCAGTCTGGATCTCAGTGGTGGTGGACGAAAAGTGGTTCACAATAGGTCAGTGAGAAAATGTTGTGGTGTCAGTTCATTAGATATGGGTTATATCCCAAGTCATGATTTAACACACTCTTAAAAGTTTTATGGACAAGACTCTCATATCCCAATGAATATCATTTCTCACACAAAGTGCATGAAAGATGCAACTCAGGTTACATTAGATTATAATTTTTTTCACTGATATTATTGCAATGCATGGTGGGATTGCACTTCAAAGTATTCCCTATGACTAGATTTAAAATTGATGAACTGTGGATTTTTCACAGAGCTTGTCGCAATGTATTCTGGGATTGCTTTATGTGTGAAGGAAGGACACACACAATGTTGTGCGGTATCCGAGAAGACAGCATAATTATACACTTCCTACTGTTTGGAACAGCCTTTGCTTCAGGAACAAGTCTGTGACGCCTTAAAACACCGTCTGGGAAGGCAGCTCTAGGTGTTGGAGTAAGGCACTAATTGACAAATACAGTTAGTATTGATCGAATGGGGAATTGGAGTATGGTGTTCAGAAATTCATCCTTCGTTCAGATGGCATAATTTTTATGGGATTCTAGCAGGCATATATCATGATGCAGATCTGAGACAGCTGTTTGGATTATGTCACTAATATCCCTCCAAGCACCGCTCCAAAAACTGATCAAGGTCTATTTCGCAGCTGAGACACACTCTGGTTTTGATATTAAATTGTACATTCATATTTTTGCATTAACAAACGCTATTTGCCATTTGAAAGTTATCATCCAACCATCCAACCCAACCCTTAGACAATCTTAATGCACTTGCAACCTAAAGGTGAAGGCTAGAAGACACATAAGCAGCAAGACTGTAGGATGTGCTCTAGTTTTGAACTCATAAAACAAGGTTCTCTCTTAATGGGAAAACCGTGTCTTGTGTTTTGATAGCACACTGAAAAGCTGCTTCCCCGGACTTGCTAGGGCACAGACTCAACAGCTCTTTCAAATAAATCTGTTGATGAAAGATGAAAACATGCACATTACATCTCTTATAGTACACACCTTTTGTGTGACCTAAACACAGGCGTCACTGTGTTTTAAAAAGCGGTGGGAGCAGCCGACAGGGTTAAATGAACTTTACGTAACATATTTCGTTAGATAACTTCATTCATCTTTCGATTTTGATCCTGAGATCGTGTAGGTCACTAGATGCACCTTGTGAAAAAATAAGTACACTTCAGCATACTTTTAAAAAGAGTACTTATTATGGAAAAACACACTTTAAAAAAGTACTTAAGTGCAAACTTAATGTAATGTTTTCGGAAACTAAAAATATTACTTATGTGTAATTACACTGTAACAAGGACACCTTAAAATGAAGGGTAGCTAAAAGTGTACTGAAGTGTTTTATGAAACATAATCATGAAAGTTTACTCTCTTTAAGTGCACTTAAGTAGCCTTTTATTTCATTAATATCATATTATCTGTATTTTTTTTTTTTTAAATATGCTTTTAAGGTTTAAAAAAAGGCAAGTGCACATTTACATCAATTACGCTTCTTTTTCACAAGGGGAATGTGTGGATCATCGAATGCCTGTTGATTCACTGCTACAAAAACAAGAGCGTCCCATTTCTAATTGCCTTCATTCACTATTTTTTTTATTTTTTATTAAACCAAACCTCTTTTTAATACATTAAAGCAAAGCTGGAGCAAAAAGTAGTAGGATACTTGTGCCTGACTGTAGTACAACCTCACTGTTTCATTTCAGATCTCAGATTTACCAGTAGCTCGTATCATATCTGGCACCGTATCAAATGCGTCATACTTTGTTAAGCCTCGAAACAAATCAATCAACGATTTCCTTGAGCAAAATATGTCAGCAATGCCAAATGAATAGCATGAATACAGTGAAGGAAGAAAACAACTGAGGGCATTTCTGCCTTCATCTGACACACATGACCCAAGTTACCCTTTAACTCATTGTTAAATGCAGTGCATACAGAAGCGTCTTTCTTTTGCCACAGGAAATTAACACAAGCTTTCTTTACACACAGTAGATACCTCACACTCTCCTCCGTATGTCTGCTGATGTGTGTGTTTGCTTTGCACTCCAGCATTTGAGGAATATGAGTGAGGGAGAAATGCAGAGTAGACAAAGATACACCCACATTTGTGCATTTACACATAAACGTGAACTTGTACACACTTGTAGAAAGTCAATAGAATCCTCAGCATTTGTTGTTATCAAGACCTCTAGATTCAAAAGACATGATAAAGCTTGATTTGACACGTTCATTGTTTACTGAAGAAACCCAACAGTGCACACAATAATATTTTTTAATAATACACATAGTCTGCGTTTAGAAATATACTGAAAAGAAAAAACCTGCTCTTATTGAGCATTGCACAGGGCCAAGCTACAATAATACAACTTTATTCGGTCGTACGACTTGACATTTTCTCTAACAAATGTGTATTTTTTTTTTTTCAAATATAATGGTGTGAGATGTAAAGTGTGTTGAAATGCAGAAGCGAACACACTTTATGCATTCTTTCACAGAATGTGTTGGTGAAGCCACATCACTGCACGGTATCTCAGCACACAGTTGCCATGGCAAAGAAGTCCTACTGGTCTCCAAGGTACCCAAGCCTATTGTCTTTGCTTTCTTTATTTAGATGAAAACATCATTTATTGTAGAGGATACTGTTCTGCTTTGCCATGAAATGGGCAAATTTACGTGTGTGTGTGTGTGTGTGTGTGTGTGTGTGTATGTGTGTGTGTGTGTGTATGTATGTATGTCTAATATCAGACCACATATCTTCATTTACATGATTTTAAAAAAAGTGAATACAATGTTATTAGACACTTTATTACATGTTATTTGAAATTGAATTAAAACATAAATGTTATAAATGTTATTCATCACTACATTTAAAGCTAATATATTTTAAATGTAAAATAATATATTATAAAAGTGTAATTACAAATCAATGTTTAAAATGATCATTAAGTAATATACTTAGAGTCAAGTGTAGTCAATTATAATCAAGTAATTATATGCGTATATATATATTCTTTCATTTATTTACTTTGTGCAAACTGAATGTTTTCCCATTTAGTGAAATGAAAATATATTATAGTTTAAATTAAATGAAATTAACTGACCTTTAGAGTGTTTTCCCCCCAACTCACTTAAGTGTGTTTATATGTAGTTTTATAATTTCCATAATTATTTCCACTGTGCATTACTTTTAAATGTAACAATGAATAACTCTACAGTTAAAATTCTGATTAAGTATTTATATACATATATGTCTATTATCAGATGGTGTGTCTTTAACTTATTTAGTTTAAGTATTATCATCTTTACTTTAGCATACACAGACATTTATAAAATAATAATAATAATCTATATATATATATATATATACATTGTATATATATCATCCACCATCAAGTGGTGGACATGACTGTTAGTAGTAGGTGACAGTTTCCATCATACACAGTGCATAAGTGAAAGCTTATCATCCAGTGCTGTGGCCATTTTACTATGCAAAACCCTCCCGTGAGGTTTGCACCTGTGGTCTTCGCGCGGTGGAAAGTATACAGTTTACAGACTGCTGTTTGTTCCATGCCTGTTTTACATAAACCGATCATACATCCTGAATTCAGTTCCCTTGATTATGATAACTATTCTATCAATAACTCATATATGCACACATAACTGAGGTCTTGTATTAACTGTAACTCATGCGATTTTATCAGAGGCAGCTGTTGTAGATTTAACCAAAAAGCTTTTAAACACTGAATATGTGACAGTGTACTTTTCTACATATAAGAAAAAAGGAAGCATTTCAGCCTGTTGTTAGAAAAAGGCAAAAAGATGCCAATAAAGCAACACGGTTATGAGGCTAACCTCTAACCACACTCATATCCATTTTCCAGCACAGCACAGCTGTCATTTGTCGTCTAGCCCACATTTACCAGGGCTCACAAACAAGGACGTGATGTCACTTCCTGTGCTCCGTGATATCACAAACCCAGAAATGGAGAGTCTAATGCTGACGCGTGGAAAGCGGAAACAGCTCTGTCTCATAGACAATGCCGCAACAAGTCAGATCCTAAAAAACAGCCATGTGACTTTGCTTAGAAGCAGACAAACCAAATGAAAAATGCACTTATCTGATAAAAGCTGCTTTTGATTGCTTCCCTCCACTGCTAGTTAATCTTTTTTTATGGTGTTGTTGTTGTTTTTTTTATCTAGAAATAGAGATAGGTCTGTGCATGTCTGACTCAATTTACAGATTTAAAAGATGAAAATAACACCTCCAGTAAAATCATGCCTTTAGTCATAATCTAAAGTACCAGAGTTAAAACGGAATATTCTGTCTCCACTTACAGAGATACTGAACAGAATTTCAGCTCCTATTAATACTTAGTGAAATGTTTGTGTAACTTGTGTTTAAAACTCTTTAGTGCAAATAATGTTGTAAATGCTATACCATTAGCTCTGTGATGAAAGGCCAAGGTGACTAATAGTTTAAGAGTATGGAAAATTTGACGTGACAGAGGTGTAATAGTCGTCTGACTGGTTGTGATTGGATTGCAGGACAAGTGTCTGCATGCTCTCTGGTCCTACAAGTCGGCAGGATTGTCTCTCCACACTCCTGAAAGGGCTCATTATTTCAGAGAAATGCTAATCTGAAGCTCTACAGGTGACGGCAGTATAACCTGCTGTATAAGCGCATTAAAATGACTGGACATGAACATGAAAAAGTTAAGCATTTACAATAACACGTTTGCTTTTGAGCAGGATTCATATCAATATGTTCCTGACTAGTTGTTTCGCACCCTAAAGCTCTTTACCGCCAATAAAGTGGCACGGCGTAGGGCAATATTAGTCAATCTCCGTGGTGTGAATATAAACGTCCCCACCAGACCTAGCTATAGCCCCCTCAGAATTAGACCGCAAATCCTTGTATAATTCTTGCAGAATAAACGCCCACCAATAATATCCCGCCGGCTCTCGCTCTTTATTGGCATCACATTTCCCCCTCTGATTACACAATAATCTGAGATAGAAGATTTATGATGGCTGGGAATTGGAGCTCAGCTGAGATGGAAACTACAAAGTTGTATCTAAAGCCCTGTGTTTTAGTATTCCCTGAAAGCATGCTTGCCGAGTATTGTTGAGTGAGAAAACGTAGATGTGCTGTTGATACAATTGCTTTTGGAATCTTCTGACCAGATATCTTAAACAACATTTAGAATTTGGAACTGACAAATATATATATATATATATATATTGAGCAAGAATCAAAACAAACAAGTAGCACATAAATACACCAAATACATTAAAATAATGAATATTTCTGGAGAAACATTCAGACTATTCTATTTTTTTATTAATATTATTTAAAGCTCTGAAATATTTCACCAATTAGAACATAGAAGTATACATTACAAACAGGCTTAATATTTTTCATTTCAGTATTTAGCCACATGTTAGTACACCAGTGCTGGTGTTAGATGGTAATACCATGGTACTTTAATATATACTATGGTACTCCATGATTAACATATTCATGTAGCATGGTTTTTACTTCAAATGATCCTATAAAAACAATTAAGTAAAATAAATGTTATTTCATTAAGAAACATTTAAAAATAACTTAATATCCCCAATTCTTATCTTCTCTGGACAGCAATGATATGAGATTAAATAGAGAGGAAATGAAGACTTTTGTTTTGTCCATTTCAGATCTGTCTCCTTTGAAGAGGCCCTTGTAATATCAAATGTCTCCTCTATAGTATCAGAACAGATTTTAATAATATCTCGCCAAAATACCAAATTTTGACAGCGATTCAAATATGAGCTCAAATGTTTCTAATCAAATTCTCCAATAATCTGATCTTCGCTGTCCAAATGAATTTTATAGCTCTGTATTCTACTGTAAATCAACAGTTGTCTCATACCCTATTATTTAAATTAAAAACATAACTGAGAACTGAGCAGAGCAGTCTGTAAGCAATACAGTTTGCCTCTAGGATGGTTTTATCATGGTACATCATAAAACAATGGTACTTTTTCGTAAGTGTTAATGTCTAAAGTTAATGTCCAAGTAAAAGTACATGTAGCTTGAGTCTCTAAAAAAAGCAGGGTCAAAGGCCAGAGGTTAAGTTGTGAACTCTGCTTGCTGAAAGGATAAGGAATGCCAGAGGACCTTAGAGGCCAACTGAGGAATCGGATGCACAGGAAAGAATGAGAGCGATAGTCAGAGTCAGAGGGAGGTGGGGGAGACTGGAGCCAATCCAGGGGAAATCCAGCTCCACATGGCAGAGCTCAGCCTCAGCTACAGTCAAGCAAACGCACAGGGGATTTCATACAGTACACTGTTCATCAGCATAAAACAGCCGCCTCATAGACCAATAACAAATTAAAGTCCCCTATAAATATGAAACTACCGTAACTATCTCAGCCCATATTAAATCTAAAATGGCTCTAGGAGTAATTTCGCTGTATGGGGTTTTGCTGGCTGAATTCAGTAACAGTGTTTAATAAAATTTGTGTGTTATAGCAGTGAGGCAATAGCCTCAAGATTGCAATGGCTGTTTAGAGACTACTTTAACCAAGGTTATTTTTCATTGACACGTAATATGTTGACATGATGGATACACTGTCACAACGTGTTTATGAGGAGACTCTCAAGTGTAATGGCAGAGTAAACAATATAAGCTGCATTTGAGGTACCTTATCCCTTTAAGTTTGGACTATTCCAAATGTCTCTGTAATAGGAACATAGTGCGCCATAAAATGAAACAGGCACGGGTTGAAAGATCTTTTGAGAAAGAGTTTACCCAAAATCCACAGAAATGTAGTCATTATTCAGTCAAATGAGTTTGTTTTAAATCAGAAATGTAGTCATTATTCATTTAATCTGAGTTTGTTTTAAAGTGAAAATGGCAAGACTTGTCAAGTGCCAGATTTGCTCCTGTAGCTCAAGCACCAAAGTTCATGTGTTTGATTGCATGAACAGTTTGAATGCTACGGAAGTTGCTTTGGATGAAAGTATCTACCTAATGGATATATTATTGGTGCTCCTAAGAGACTGTGGTATGTTGAATTTGAATATAACAGTTATGTTTTGGCCTGCTTTTCAGTTAAATCCACTATATTTCTTCAAAAGTGGTGGGATAGAGTGATATAGTGCAGGAGTATTATGGACAATTATTATGCTTTATAAAGATGTTTTTTTATGGGGTGTCAAATCAAGTCAACTTTATTTCTATAGCACTTTACACAATACTGATTGTGTCAAAGCAGCTTCACAGAGATAAACAGGAAAATATCAGAATCAATATCAAGACAATTCTGATTCTGCGTTATTATTTAGCTCATGTCAGCTCAGTGTTGGCTGAGTTCAGATTATTAACAGAGTAAATTTAATCAATTCAACAAGTTCAATTCAGCTATAAGCGGTTGTACAAAAGCCAGCATTGCTGTTATCTAATTTGAGTCAGTTCAGTGTTGATTCTGTTCATTTCAATACTAGTGTTAATGTTATAAGATGCGATTCAGCTCTACAGAAGACAATAGTGCAACTTAATTCAGATCAAGTTTTGTTCTCATCCAAAAGTATTAATCAACATTGTCATATAGATAGATTACTGATAGTTAAGTGTCTTCCAGACCCCAACTAAGCTAGCCAGTGTTCAGTTTAGTGGTAGTTCATTTAATATAAACTCTCTCTCTTTTTTTCTCCTTTTGGATTGCGTGAGGGTATGGAAGCCTGTTTTTGACTTTGAATAAAAAAGAATAAAGGTAATTGCAACTTTTTATCTCTGAATTCTGACTTATTTCTCAGAACTGTGTGATACAAACTCACAATTGCAAGTAAAAAAGTCATAATTGTGAGATATACACTCGCAATTTTGAGAAATAAAGTTCGAATTGTGAGATATAAACTTTTAATGACTTTTTATCCGAATTACAAATTTATGTCTCGCAATCATGACTTTTTTTACTCGCAATTGCGAGTTTATATCTCACAATTATGACTTTTTAAATTCTAATTGCGAGTTTATATCTCACAAATCAGAATTGTGAGATAAAAATTCGCAATAACCTTTGTTCTTTTTTTTTCAGTGGTGGAAATGGTCTTCCATATGAGGGTGCATAAATGATGAATGAATAATCATTTTGTGATAACTTTTTTATGAAATGCTTTTATTGTAAAGCACTTTGTATCAACGACGGTTGTGTTTAAGTTATGCTCTATAAATAAAGTTGGACTTGACTTTGTGTGAACTATTCCTTTATAAAAACAAAGGCAGAAGAGTATTTGAGAGAATAGTTCAGTATGTACTGATATTAGCTTCAAACATAGTGACAGCAGAGCAACACAGTCACCTCAGTCAGGTTCATTACTGCTGTCTGCTCAATGCTGCTGCTGGAGGACTCTACATCTGGCTATTTATAGCATGGCTTTTGCTTTCTTCACTCACAGACAATAAGGTCTTATCTGCTTTCTTAAAGGCTCAGATGACCCAATGGCCTTTATTCATGTATAGACAACAGTTCAAAGGGAAGGGGATAGTAAAAGGGAAGGAGGGATCTGGGGTGTTTGTGGCTTCTCCCAATCATAGTAAAATACATGGAAATACACTCACTGACTCGGTTTCAGTAAACTTGACCCAACTGCTGCCTTTTGTATAATACAGTATGTCTATAATTAGCTTGACAATAAAGCTAATCAATTTTTTGTAGATTTGTAACATTTAAGTCAACATACAACAGCACTGCTAAGAAAACACATTTGTGTATTTGAACTTTTGACTCAAAACTATGATCTCAAGTCAACTTCCTCTACACACAGTTTTTAGCATGACAATTCACATGATTCAACCCACTTCATGATTTCCAACACATTTCCTGTGATTGTCATGATCGATAAAGCATAAATTGAAAATACTGCATGTGTTGAAGCACACCTATGCAGATAGTTATAGAGTCTTCGGTTCTCTGAGTGATTAGAGAGACTATACTAACATGCCAAATCTAACCTCAACAAACAAAACTACGACATGTTTTACACTCCCAGTGGTTAAAAACCCCCAAACACCATTGTTTAAACTATTTATTTTAGTCTTTTGAAGCCCCTATATTTAGACACTGTGGCTTCAGAACAGCATGGAAAAGGTGACTGAATTTGTTTTTGCTGCAACATTTCCTGTGTGTCGCGAGGAGAGGAAAACCACATGTGCAGTGACGCTGCAGCTGAGAAGACAGAAAGGGCAAGTCAGAGGCGTGGAAAGCTAGACAGCAGGAAGTAAAAAAAAAGGGAAAAAAAACAGAGCGACAAACTGAACTCTTGTTTTTTTTTTTTTTTTTTTTTTAATCTGGTTTACAAAGAACACTCCCTTTTAAAGTGAGAAGCCAGAACCAAACAGGACAGGGCAGATAATGTTTGAATGGATTCAGAGAGTTACAAAAGCAAATGTTCACTAAAATTGGTTAAATTTATGGTTAAAATTAGAAAAGAATTTGCTAATGGATTGAAAAGCATACAGTTAATTCAAGGTGAAAATAAGTCACAATATCTTAAGCAATTTTCATTGACAAGTTAATCTTGTTTTTTTGGCAGCAAAAAAAGCCACTATCTACACAACGCAGTTTCATGTCCTCACAGAATGTGACTCTTTCTTTATATGCTTTTATTTTAAACAAGATTTCAACTTTCTAGTTGTGTCTAGATGTCTAGATGTGTAAAGTTAGTAGAGACAAATCCCAACAGACTAAAGGCTGTAATTCAACAAAATACTGACACAAGGTTGTGATACTTTTTATAAATTAGTTTCTGTTTTTAATTTTTTTTTTTTTCTGCCATGTTGGTGTTATATATTTCACTTGTATGTTATAAGTTGCACTGAGTAAATACAGCTGGATAAATCAAAAACTATGTCCATCTACATTTCAGGCTGAAAGCAACAAAATGTGATTATTTTAAAGAGGGGTGATTTTTTTCTATGCAGTTCTCATTATTAATTAACTGTTACCTATGATGTTTTCCTTAATAAACTCCCAGTTTGCGGCTTATTAACAGTAAGTAAGGTTAAAATATGCTTATGCAGGATCAGACAATAATATATGCTTAATATGCTTTTTTTTTTTGGGTACTACTAAATAGCCAAGATGCTAGTAATATGCATGCTAGTTAATAGAGAGAACTAAAGAGAACAAAATTATTGGATTTTTTTTTTTTACTTCAAAATGTAACCTCAATGCATTATTTGCCATTTCTTCATAATTGTGAAATGTACTGGCATCATTTTTATTTCGATGTAATATATTTTCTTTGTCCTTTCAGAAATTAGGAAACAAATCAGCTGACTTGGTGGCTCTAAGTAGAAAAAAAGCCAGAGTGAAACTGAAAGAACCGTGTGCGGTTGTGTGTGTGTGTGTGTATTAACTTGCTCTATAAGGATATGTTCTAATCAATCAGGAAGTAACAGTGGAGCACATCCTCATAGCTCAGGCCAAGGGAATAGACTTTCCATCGGCTTGTGTTTCTGCACCAGACATTTTCCACATCTCATTAACCACTGACCTCTTCAGGATATCCTCGTGATGAACCAGGCCTTCTGGAACATTCACTGAGGCTCATCGAGGGCTTCAACAATATCATATTGATTAGCATAGTCACTGTTCTCACCGTCTCATTATGGTGCCTCCAAAAACTATCTGAACAGATTAGTCACACTAAAAACCTGTGGGTTTCTATGGGGACCAAAGTAGAGCTGCTTCCATAAAGAGAACCATCCAAAGAGTGTTGCTGGCAATGTTTGCAAGTCCCATCCTCTCACTCATTTTCTCACTCTGGGGTCATTACAGGTTACCTGCTTTTTATTGCGGATGCTGTGGTTTTGGTGATTCATCTGCTTCTTTTCTACTAAATGTGTGCCCTGTGGACTCTGTCTATCCTGGTGGGGACCAGTCGCTCCTCCTCAGCTCAGCATCAGCTGTGACACAGCCAGGTCTCCGTATGGCTGGAGGTCGTGAGGCCACCTCGGCTCAGGTGAAGTGCTCCTGCTGCTCTTGGAGCGAGCTGTTCAATATGGCTGCTGTATTTCTGATGACACCTGACCACGGAAGCGATAGTGAAGCAGGAGACAGTGATGCCCAGGGGAACAAGAGCAGCTGGATGGGCGTCAGGGCTGTGTTTACAAACACACACACACACACACACACACACACACACACACACACACACACACACACACACTGCTGCCAGTTCAGGTCACTACTGCTCAGTGCTGGCTGGAAAACAATGAGAAAAGACATCAAGCTCGAGTCCTGAAAAAAGATTTTTCTCGAGAAACTGTGAGTGTCTGCTTGTGCAAAAATTATAAAAAAAATAAAATAAAAAAACGAAAAAAAAAAAAACAGTTTTTATTCTGTTACTGTCAAATGCTTTTCTAATATGTTCTTTTAGGGTGTACATAGGTGGTTGCTTGCTTGACCAAGTCAAAAGGACCAAAAAATTATTAATAAATAAATAAATGTATACACTACCGATTGCAAGTTTGGAGTCAAAGTCAAAGTCAAAGTCACCTTTATTTATATAGCGCTTTAAACATACATTTATTTAATACATTGCGTCAAAGCAACTGAGCAACATTCATTAGGAAAACAGTGTGTCAATAATGCAAAATGATAGTTAAAGGCAGTTCATCATTGAATTCAGTGATGTCATCTCTGTTCAGTTAAATAGTGTCTGTGCATTTATTTGCAATCAAGTCAACGATATCGCTGTAGATAAAGTGTCCCCAACTAAGCAAGCCAGAGGCGACAGCGGCAAGGAACCGAAACTCCATCGGTGACAGAATGGAGAAAAAAACCTTGGGAGAAACCAGGCTCAGTTGGGGGGCCAGTTCTCCTCTGACCAGACGAAACCAGTAGTTCAATTCCAGACTGCAGCAAAGTCAGACTGTGCAGAAGAATCATCTGTTTCCTGTGGTCTTGTCCTGGTGCTCTTCTGAGACAAGGTCTTTACAGGGGATCTGTATCTGGGGCTCTAGTTGTCCTGGTCTCCGCAGTCTTTCAGGGATGTAGAGGTCCTTTCTAGGTGCTGATCCACCATCTGGTCTGGATATGTACTGGATCCGGGTGACTGCAGTGACCCTCTGATCTGGACACAGACTGGATCTGGTGGCCACGGTGACCTCGGAACAAGAGAGAAACAGACTAATATTAGCGTAGATGCCATTCTTCTAATGATGTAGCAAGTACATAGGGTGTTATGGGAAGTGTTTCCGGTTCCGGTTTACCTAATTAATGCAGCCTAAAAATCCTTTAATGGATTTGGATAATAAAAGCATATTAGTATGTTATGTGTAAGCCAGGATAAAGAGATGGGTCTTTAATCTAAATTTAAACTGCAAGAGTGTGTCTGCCTCCCGAACAATGTTAGGTAGGTTATTCCAGAGTTTAGGCGCCAAATAGGAAAAGGATCTGCCGCCCGCAGTTGATTTTGGTATTCTAGGTATTATCAAATTGCCTGAGTTTTGAAAACGTAGCGGACATAGAGGATTATAATGTAAAAGGAGCTCATTCAAATACTGAGGTGCTAAACCATTCAGGTCTTTATAAGTAATAAGCAATATTTTAAAATCTATACGATGCTTGATAGGGAGCCAGTGCAGTGTTGACAGGACCGGGCTAATATGGTCATACTTCCTGGTTCTAGTAAGAACTCTTGCTGCTGCATTTTGGACTAGCTGTAGTTTGTTTACTAAGCGTGCAGAACAACCACCCAATAAAGCATTACAATAATCTATCCTTGAGGTCATAAATGCATGGATTAACATTTCTGCATTTGACATTGAGACCATAGGCCGTAATTTAGATATATTTTTGAGATGGAAAAATGCAGTTTTACAAATGCTAGAAACGTGGCTTTCTAAGGAAAGATTGTGATAAAATAGCACACCTAGGTTCCTAACTGATGACGAAGAATTGACCGAGCAGCCATCAAGTCTTAGACAGTGTTCTAGGTTATTACAAGCGGAGTTTTTAGGTCCTATAATTAACACCTCTGTTTTTTCAGAATTTAGCAGTAAGAAATTACCCGTCATCCAGTTTTTTTATATCGACTATGGAGTCGACTATGGAGTCAGGGATTTTTTTATTATTTTTTAATATTAACATTTAATATTATTATTAATATTGTAATTATTATTTTATTAGTACTTTTATTTATCAAGCATACAATTAAATTGATCAATAAAATTGATTAATAAAGTCTTTTGTTTTTGTTTGAACTCTATTTTTATCAGAGAATCCTAAAAGAAATGTATCATGGCTTCCACAAAAACATTAAGCAGCACCCTATGTTTTCAACACTAATAATAATAAGAAATGTTTATTGAGCAGCAAATAAGCATATTAAAATGATTTTTGAAGTTGATTTAAAAAAAAATTAAACATGTTAACCATAAGTTACCTTATTATCTATGGTGAAAAATTATAAATGGTTAGAAAGACTTGTAATTTTACTTTTAATATAAATATATAAAATGTAATGCTGTCAAAATGTTCCTTAGAAGTCAATTTGTATGACAATTTACAAATAATTATATATGATTTACAATTTAAATCTATATAATATTCAACAAGAATAAAATTCCACATACTCAGACTCGTGCCAACGTCTCTTCAAGAAACCTGCCTGCATACTTTATAATATATAATAAAAAACATAAGCAACCTCATAATTTAAATAAATAATTAGATATTACATATAACATAACATGACAGGACATGACATAAAACATAGTGAAGTGACATTCAGCCAAGTATGGTGACCCATACTCAGAATTTGTGCTCTGCATTTAACCCATCCGAAATGCACACACACAGAGCAGTGAACACACACACACACACACACACACACACACACTGTGAGCACACACCCAGAGCAGTGGGCAGCCATTTATGCTGCGGCGCCCGGGGAGCAGTTGGGGGTTCGATGCCTTGCTCAAGGGCACCTAAGTCGTGGTATTGAAGGTGGAGAGAGAACTGTACATGCACTCCCCCCACTCACAATTCCTGCCGGCCCGGGACTCGAACTCACAACCTTTCGATTGGGAGTCCGACTCTCTAACCATTAGGCCACGACTTCCACATAACATATAACTTGGTTGGTGTATTAACATTTTATAATTTAAAGAAATAAAGAACTGTAAGTTGTGAAATTAAGTACTTGTTACGGATCACTCGGGAAGCTGAGGAGTAACAGATAAAGATGTTTATTGGAACAGACACAAGCAGAGCAGCAGGTAGTGAGGGATCTTCGGAGAATCGCTGGAGAGAGATAAGTAGAAGAGGAGTTAGTCTTTAGAGTAAGCGTACAGGAATGACCTTGTCGCGAACTTGACCGGACAATGACTGAATGCGTGTGTGTGGCTTTTATGGTGCTGAGGTGATTGGATGGTGATGCGGATCAGGTGGATGTGATTTAGAATTCCGGTGAGGGTGTGTGTCGTGATTGCGTGGAGGTGGAACCTGGCGTGTTTGTAACAGTACTGTGCTTTTAAAATATTATTTATAAGAGAATTCTACTGTATTTCTGATCAAATGCAACTTCAGTGAGCATATAAGACTTCTTTGAAAAACATTAATAAATCTTACCAAACCCAAACGTTTGAATGAGGGCATTATTAATACCTATTCATATTAGCATTAACATGTGGGATGAGTTACTCAAAGTGTAATATTTAATATACTTGTTAGTAGTGAATTGGCTTGGTGTATTTGGGATCCACATGACTCAGATGCATTATTATGTTTTAGCTTCACCCTGCTCTAATTTAAAGAAATAAATCACCTCTAAAAATCTTTAAAAGAAGCTCAGAAGTGCTGCAGAATGTATAGTTTTTCTTCCTTATTTCTCACAGTTGGACAGACACTTCAAATGACCTCCTTTATGTCATCTCCTCCTGTGATTTAAAAAAGAAAAAATGCATGCTAACTCGCGTTAGATGCAGCTCCAAAGCGGAGTTTTGATTTTTACATAAGTTCAAGAGATGCAAACAAACATCATCTGACTCACTTTAAAACAAAACACAGAGCGAGAGAGAACTGCGACAAGTAATATTAAAATAAAGCACCAGGAAACTTTCTGAAAGCGGACAGAGACTGTAGTATGACCCCAGGCGTAATAACACCAAATATGATAAACGCAACCAAATATGTGGTGTGTAATGTGTTTTTATAAAGACTTGTTTGGCAAGCTGACTGAAAGGGTGAGAGGGTATTTATCCTCTCAAGCTTTAACACCTCAACGTCTGAAAGGAACATTAAGAGATCTTAATATCAATTATGAGACTTATTAAGAGAATCAAACATCAGCATGTCAAATGAAAATGTTTTGATATTTCACACAGTTTATTTGTAGGTGTTGACCTTTGGGCTGTGAACATAATGTGAGGAGGAGGAATCAGCATACAATGTAATATTTAATTATAAATAAATAAATGTCAAGTGCATATTGCAAAAGTGAGTCATGCAGAAATGGAAGATTTACATTTTGCAAATTACAAAAATGAAACGCCATGCGTTCTACAGTTTTTGGAGTTGGGGAAAAGTGACGTGGTTGAGGTTCTTGCTAAAAGCAAAACCAGTAAGTGCCTCAGGTTCTTGTTCCACATCAGTTACAAACCTAAGTTTAAAAACACAACTTTACGTACCAAACGAGATCTGATCTTGAAAGTTAAAAGGGGAGGAAAAAATGGTAGAAGCAATGGTGGTGTGTTTTGAACTTAGCTGTGACAGCCGTTGGTTTTGCAGAGAAAGTTGATGATGTGCCTTATTTCTGTCAGTATAAATTTTCCTCCTGGATCCGCACACACACAACTCTGTAAGTAAAACGTCAAGGTGCATCTTTTATGCTTTACTACTGATGTTCCTTACATCTCTGAGACTCTATCAGCAGAAAGCTCACAAGAGCTACAGCATATACTGCGAGTATTAAACTCATAAATGGATCATTGTCTTTTATCGGTCTCCTGATTGATAGGATCTGATAAAAGTCTTTCTTTTGCATAATTTTTCGGGTGAACGTGAAGCGTAAACCAGCAAGTATGATGTTCTCCATGTCTTTGTTCCGGTTTAAAAACACTGTGCCAAGAACAGCAAAATAAAAGGGAGCATAGCATTTGAAATATTGAAGAAGACAGTGTTGTCAATAATTCATCTGCTTGATACAAAAGGAACTATGTGTTTATGTGTGATTTATGAGCTATGACTAAGGAAAGTACGGATGTGTGAAGCAATGTTGTGGACTTCGGTGTACTCTAGATGGAATTTCTGACATATCGTGTACAATACGTGCTAAAATGAAGATGTTTTCAAAATAATTGGAATGTCCAACAGGCATTTATATATCAGCGGTAGACGATGTCACTAGCATTCACTCAGAGTTTAGCCCATGTATACACTGTAGTTTCATAGTCCCACATTGCTCTGAAAAGGTTAACCCATGAGTCACTGTCCACCGAAAACCCCGCATCTACAACAATGTGCTGTGTATTTTGGTTTTATGTATACAAACAATTTGCATGTCGCCCACAATCAACAGCTAATCTTGTGTAGCGTAGCTGTCAGTCCATTGGTGCGGCAGGAAAGTGACAAAACACACCCACCCGGGGAAAGTTTGAGTCCTGCTGTAAACTGATTACCTGCAATACTGTGATAGTGAGAGTGTGTGTGGGCTAAATGTAACAGTGTACTACATTCAAAATGCTGACTACATCTATATATCTATTGCTGAGTATAAATATAATAAACATACTTTACCTTTTTCTCCTTCAACCACTGTGTGCTTTGGGTCATTGTCATGTTGGAGGTAAACCTTATTCCCATTGACAACTTTCAGATATTCCTTAAGAATTTTACATATTTAGCCCCATCCATTTTCCCTTCTATCCTGACAATGCTCCAGTCCCTGCTGCAGAGAAACACCCCCATAACAGGATATTACCACCTTCAAGCATTACTGGAGGAATGTTAGCAAAGCTCAGTCCAAATGGCATACTTGCTTACTGTCCAGTACACAGTGTATACTGCCTTCTATGTTTTAAAGAAGAGTGTGTGAAACAGTATACAATAAGCAACAAATGTTTCAGAGTAGTGTGCTAAAGTGTTGTCACATGACAAAGCATTAATTAAAATCACAGCTGCTGAGGATGTTGCTTCACAAATAAGTGTACTAACCATTCTTTTTACAAAGGCTTGTTAATTAATGATTCATTCTAGTAAACAATGCTATATTGCCCAATTGAACTCATTTCATTAATGTACTTAATGTAATTACTTAATGTAATTAATGGACTTTACATATTGAGCAGAACTAATAATAACTGTGTAAATAGTCGTTATGTAGTATATTTATATGTCAGTACTGTAGTACATTATAAAGCAGTATGCAATAAAATAGTGTTTAAATTATCATACTTAAAAATATTATTAAATGAATGTAACTTTATCGGGGGAAAAAACCCTCCCTACACCTATACTGCTAACCACCTAATAGCACTGTATTATTAATGAGCCGTTTCATTTCCAATTTTCAAATATTTCCTTTAATTTTATTGAAAATATATGACTTTCTGATCTGATATGTGATGGAAAAAAGAGTAGCCTAGAACAAGTTTTGGTAAAGTTTTGGTGAAAATCATTCATCACACGTCTTTTACCCGCTGCGTTACTGATATTACAGATGAATTTGCAGTGCTGTTTATCACAGCCAGACATTGGTGGGCAGAGTTAATGTAAATAATCTCTGCCAACAAATTATTTATAAATTATATTACTTCAATATTTTTATTATTCATTATCTTTGAAATAAATCTGTACAGTATAAAGCACTATAGAGATAAAGGTGACGTCATTTGACTTGATCGGAAACGTGCTGTAGAGATTAAAGTACAATTGATGTCCTACTTATGATATTGTTTTTAAATACACAGTAATAGTTTGTAGTTGTATAACATAACACTTAACACATAACACATGTACGTATAGAAGTGTTTTATAATTACCATTCCCCATCTCCAGTTCACTCACGCGTTTGCAGATGAAACATTACATGGAGCGCATTGCGTTCTGGGAAACAGTATCCCATGCAGTGTCTTCAGATGCTTTCATCAAAATTCAGCAAATGTACAGTAGCAGGTAATCCGGGCATTCCATGCATATAGAATATTCTCTTAATATTCACAGTATAAATCAGTGATCCTTAAATCTGGCTCGCGAGATCCACTTTCCTGCAGAGTTTAGCTCTAACCCTAATCAAACACACCTGAGTTTGCTAATCAATTTAGGGTCATTAGAAAATCACAGGTAGGTTTGTTTGATTAGGGTTGGAGCTAAACTCTGCAGGAAAGTGGATCTTGCGAGACAGATTTGAGGATCACTGGTATAGTACACACAGCATACTGCGATATAGTAGGAGTTGTATGGTAGTATGCCATTCTGAACACAGCTTCTGTACTGATTACATTGTACTTCAGTTATATTTAGCAGATTCTGGGTCATCTGGTTATTTGATGTATACAGAAAATTTGCACACTATGCACAGCATACATACTGGATACAGCAGAAATAGTAAGAGTAGTATGATAGTATAGCATTTCAAACACAGCATGCATGTAATTGCAGTATACTTGGGACTAAATTGGCCCACTTTCTAGTACTGTACTGTATATGTATACTTTAAGTAACATTAGTACACTTTGAGTACACAACTAGTTTGCACATGTTTTTAGTTTGTACTGCAAATATACTAAAAATGAACTTATAGGTATACTGATATTTTACTAATTAAATAATTGTAAAATTTTAGTACACTTTGAAGTATAGTCTCAGTAAACTACTAGTTTAGTAGTTTTAGACTGCAGGTATAAAGTACATTTTCTGAACTTTACATCATACTTTAAGTATACTACCATACTATGTCCCTATTTAGGTATTAATTTGTATATACAGTATTTTGTTATATGAATATCTGAACATACAAAAAATCAAAAGAAAGAACAGAAAATCTGCTTATAAACAAAAACATGTGAATGTGGGTAAGTTTCATAAAAAAAAAAAATCTATGAACGGGATTCAGAATGATGATCAAAATGTAGATGGAGTCAAACACAGCAAAACTTGACAGTCATTACCTCTTCATTTATCAACATTTTATTGCATAACGTTACACAGTTTTGACGCGTTTTATGTCTGATTGTGTTACATTACATGTGGAAGCACCTGTTGTCTTGGTTTCTTCTTTGCTTGTGTTTTGGAAATTCTGTACAGAAGGTGTGTAATAGCATGCATTACCATAAAACAATCAAAAAATGGATTCTCGGAGCACAAGTAGCTGTAGCGCAAATATATTTAGATTTTTCTAAGTATAAGTCAAGTAAACATAAATATAATTTTAAGTATATTTCTGAAAAATTACATAAAGAACATTTTTGATAACTACATAAAAGTAGACTGAAAGTATACTTTCATATTTTAAGTTTAAAAGTATACTAATAGCACACTTGAATAAAGTTCATTATCATAAGAGCACTCTCTGTCATGAATTCCTGCAGCTGCTTCTAAGTTGATGTAGGCCTCTTGGTCGCCTCTCTGACCAATTTCTTCCTGACTCTTTTATCCAGTTTGGAGCGATGTCCTGAGCCAGGGAGGCTCTGTGTTGTACCAAATACCATCCTCTTCTTAATAAGAGACTTCTAGGCATTAATAAAGCCTTTGTTTTCTTGTATCCATCTCTTGACTTGTGTCTGTCCACCACTTTTTCCCGGAGATCTTTTGACAGTGCTTTGCCACCCGTTGGATGTTTGCTTCAGTTACCATGACTGTTCCAGGAAAGCTCTTTTCATGATGAGCTGGTCAAAATGACCACAGCTTATCACAAGTGAAAGTCAAATGGCTTTGTGTGCCATTTAGAAGGTGATTAGCTACACCTGACTGAGTTTATAATATTTTAGGAGGGGGATGATCCTTTTTCCAACTATGGAATCTGTTTTCAATCTGTCTGTCTATCAGTCAGTCTGTCTGTCATTGGTTTGGTTAGTGATGTCAGCAAACATCAGTGTTTTATGCAGCACTAGTGGTTATGTATGATGAACACTCAGATGATGATTGGTAGCTCTTAAGCAAATCATCTCTGCTAATAGCCAGAGAGTGTTTTTTATGATGTTATATAAATTGGATGCTTTTAATGACTTATTTTCTGCTGTCAATGATCTATTAAATTACTCATTCCATCCTATTTCTGTCCTCCCTTTAATTGCAGCACAATATAAAATTTCAACAATGTCATTTCTGCCCCAGGGGCATGATAACAAGCTGTGCAATTAATCATGACTTTTGTAGTTTAAGCAGAAGAGGGGATTGTGTTGGGCAGGCTGAGTGTTAGTGAAAAAGTCTCATGCTGGGTGACACTTTCCTCTCTAGTCTTGGGCAGTTTTCGTTTACTTCTAAACTCAGGCCATTATCCCAGTTATCCCAGTGATCATTTGAATTTGGCAATTAAGATGTTTCTAGACCAGAGTTTTCTGACTCAATTACATGCTGCTGCACTGGAAGTAAAGTGCCTTGTGTTGTGTGTTAGTAGAAAGAGCACCCCCTGTTGGTTTTCATCTGCTCTTTTAGACTGATTGCTGGTTGCTATTCAAGGTGTAATGATACCAACTAAATACCTTGCTCCAAAGCCATAACTGAATACATTTTGTCACAGCAAATCGGTGAGACGAAATGATCAAACCAGCCAAACGTTTCTTATAATGTAGGTGTTGCACAGAAAAACCCATATCTGTAGTTTATACTCATACAATAAATCATGTCTCAGGGAGGATGTACTTATTGTGGGAAACTGCACGATGGACTCTAGAAGCATGCTTAATAATATGAATTAACGTGAGTCTCCATGTGTGTATCAGATGTTACTGATAGCACCTGTAAATGCTAAATAAAGCATGGCACATGGCTGCATTTACATGCTCCGGAAAGAAATGCTTTGCTTCAGTAATATATATTTAAATGGCAAATAAAAAGGCTCATAAAATGCATAGCCATGGTCCTTAATTCTGTTCAGTGTTCAGCACCTACTGTTAGACTTAACTGACATATTATTGTTTTAAATTAATATATTTTACAAATTTATTATTTTTGGTAAAACCCTTAAGGTAATTACATTTATGCATTTTGGATTGGCTTTTATCAAACAACTTGCACTGCATTATACATATTATAACTTCATGCATTCCCTGGCAATCAAACCCATGATATGATGTTGTTAGCGTCATGCACTCCAAATGAGTTACAGTAAAAATGCATTGTCATTATTGTATAATACAGTCGTGGCCAAAAGTTTTGAGAATTACATAAATATTAGTTTTCAAAAAGTTTGCTGCTAAACTGCTTTTAGATCTTAGTTTCAGTTGTTTCTGTGATGTACTGAAATATAATTACAAGCACTTCATATGTTTCAAAGGTTTTTATCGACAATGACATGACATTTATGCAAAGAGTCAGTATTTGCAGTGTTGGCCCTTCTTTTTCAGGACCTCTGCAATTCGACTGGGCATGCTCTCAATCAACTTCTGGGCCAAATCCTGACTGATAGCAACCCATTCTTTCATAATCACTTCTTGGAGTTTGTCAGAATTAGTGGGTTTTTGTTTGTCCACCCGCCTCTTGAGGATTGACCACAAGTTCTCAATGGGATTAAGATCTGGGGAGTTTCCAGGCCATGGACCCAAAATTTCAACATTCTGGTCCCGAGCCACTTAGTTATCACTTTTGCCTTATGGCACGGTGCTCCATCGTGCTGGAAAATGCATTGTTCTTCACCAAACTGTTGTTGGATTGTTGGAAGAAGTTGCTGTTGGAGGGTGTTTTGGTACCATTCTTTATTCATGGCTGTGTTTTTGGGCAGAATTGTGAGTGAGCCCACTCCCTTGGATGAGAAGCAACCCCACACATGAATGGTGTTAGGATGCTTTACTGTTGGCATGACACAGGACTGATGGTAGCGCTCACCTTTTCTTCTCCGGACAAGCCTTTTTCCAGATGCCCCAAACAATCGGAAAGGGGCTTCATCGGAGAATATGACTTTGCCCCAGTCCTCAGCAGTCCATTCACTATGCTTTCTGCAGAAGATCAATCTGTCCCTGATGTTTTTTTTGGAGAGAAGTGGCTTCTTTGCTGCCCTTCTTGACACCAGGCCATCTTCCAGAAGTCTTGGCCTCACTGTGCATGCAGATGCGCTCACACCTGCCTGCTGCCATTCCTGAGCAAGCTCTGCACTGGTGGCACTCCGATCCCGCAGCTGAATCCTCTTTAGGAGACCATCCTGGCGCTTGCTGGACTTTCTTGGATGCCCTGAAGCCTTCTTTACAAGAATTGAACCTCTTTCCTTGAAGTTCTTGATGATCCTATAAATTGTTGATTTAGGTGCAATTTTAGTAGCCACAATATCCTTGCCTGGTGAAGCCATTTTTATGCAACGCAATGATGGCTGCACATGTTTCTTTGCAGGTCACCATGGTTAACAATGAAAGAACAATGATTTCAAGCATCACCCTCCTTTTAATATGTCAAGTCTGCCATTCTAACCCAATCAGCCTGACATAATGATCTCCAGCCTTGTGCTCGTCAACATTCTCACCTGAGTTAACAAGACGATTACTGAAATGATCTCAGCAGGTCCTTTAATGACAGCAATGAAATGCAGTGGAAAGGTTTTTTTGGGATTAAGTTAATTTTCATGCCAAAAAAGGACTATGCAATTCATCTGATCACTCTTCATAACATTCTGGAGTATATGCAAATTGCTATTATACAAACTTAAGCAGCAACTTTTCCAATTTCCAATATTTATGTAATTCTCAAAGCTTTTGGCCACGACTGTATAGCAATATCTGTAATTCACAATATTACATTTTTACAGTACAGAAGCAGGTACAGTGGATTCCGTTTTTTAAATAATGTACAATGTGTACATCTTCTGATTACCTGACCTTTCTGCCATGTTCACACCGTCAGAGTTTGGGATTGACATCTACACTTACTTACTGGTGTTCTGTTCACGCAGCAGCTTACAATAGGTGTAATTTCTGTATTCTGTAAAACTGGTCTCATTGGTTCTGTTTCAGGTCTTTTGCATGTGCTTTTGCTTGGAGCAGTTTTAATCAAGATGACTTTAAAGGTGATCATAACTAATGCGATTATCATAACTAATGTCCATCACATATGCAGATTAATATCTAAACTTTTATTTTTCTTCTGACCTACAATTAGATATTAAAATTGAGTAATTCACCAACGGTTAAAACTGCTAACTACACTCTCAGAAAGAAAAAAAAAGGTACAAAAGCTGTCACTGGGATGGTACCCTTTCAAAATGTATATTTTTTGTGCCTTATGGCAAGCATTTTAGCATCTTAAATGTACATATTTGTGCCTAAAGTGTGTATATGTAACGTGGGCCAGATAGTAAAAAGCTGTAATATCCACAACTGCTTTTGACACGTTTGACACAACAAAAAGTGATATTGTCTTTTTTTTTTTAAAAAAAGATTAACCAAAGGCAGCTTTTATATCTCAGTAAAGAGTAGAGCATTTGAGTCATGCAGTTGTGATTAGATCTAAACTTTCAGACACACAGCTCATATCTGTGTATCTGTAAGTTACCAAAACTACTAGACACAACAGACAACAATTTGTCCAATATACATTCAAACATTAGAACTTTGCAGTGTCCAGAAAATGTACAGGTGTAAATTCAATTATAGAATGTGGTTGTTACTCCTGTAAATAACCCAAATGTGTGTGAACGCAACCATATAAATGGCTCAAATATAGGACTGACAACGGTATTCTTCTTGCCTTCAAGTATAGGCCAAAAGTTGTAAAAGAAATCAAACTCTGATTTTTAACACCTACATTGTCTTGCTTTGTCCTCATATATTTGAATGGTTTAATTAGTAATGAGTAGTATCTGATTTAGTGCTGGGCCAGCGATTGGGGTTAATGCTTATCTTAGCTTACAGCTCCTCTTCTTCTGAGGCACATTAATGATGCTCCTCACTGAAATTACCCAAAAGATAACCCAATTATGCTTGGACCTCAGGGGCAATAGCCTTTCTAGAAAACCTTAACTTGATTGCCAGGAACAAGGAAACCATGCCTTTGTACAAATTTATTATGTTGTTTGTTAAAAAGTTGCCAGCGAGCCTTTATTCTTTGACAGCTCTGTGTTTTATAGCCAGGGGAATTACACTGTAAAAAAAAAAAAAAAGTTATGTACATTTCATGGTTAAAAATGGCAGCTGTGGTTGAAGGAATTTTACCATAAAAATACAGAAGCAACATTTTAGGTTTTACGTTTTTATTTACAGTAAATTTACATTTCATTAACTGATACATATAATGTTTATATACCATCCCATTGAAGTACTGAAATTTTTTCGTACCTATGTAGTACACTGATAACCACCAAATGCAGGTGGTAATGAGAAAAATACATGATGAACCAAAGCCCAACACAAACAGCTTTTAAATAATAACATATTCAGAAGGTGGACAGTGTCATTCACACAAACACTAAGCCCCATCATGGTAACACACATGAAACTGATGTAATGCAATAAACATCCATTTAACATTAGGGTGTAGCATAAAACCCTAAATATACAAGACTGAAAATACTAAGTAGTACCCCAGTTATTTAAAAAAACAAACAAACAAACAAAAAAAACAAACATCAAATTTGAAATGTAACGCAGGGAATTCTGGGAATGTCAGTTTACGGTTATTGACTGTAAATTATAGTCTTTTTCTTTTCCAAAAACGGAATACTAACGTAAAATTACATGTAATGTCCAATACAGTTTTTCACCGTATATAGTAATCATTTAACAGGTTTTTACTGTAGCATTTTTACTGTCTTTTAACGTTAAAATCAAGGTCATTTTTTAGAGTCTATGCTAGGGTGCCAACATCTTTTATTATTAGTGACTTGATTTGACTTCGAAGCATGGTGTTAACTTTAACCTCTGTTTGACAACATTCAAGAAAGCGATCTACGAACGGTTGGTGAAATTACATTCTGACACTTGCAGCTCTCTCTCCATTCCTTGACTGACTGAATAGAAAGCAGTCAGGGTGGAATGAAGACATTTCTTGTGTGAACCCTTTGTCCTGAGGGACCGACTCGCTAAAGCTGGTCTCATCTCCCTGTCCTTTGCACTCAGTTGCCGTGGAAACCCAGAGGTAACTACTCTGAGGCTCAGAAACAGGAGCGCGATATTGACTTGGTGTCGGAATGCTCTACACAAAATCATCAGTCACATCACATTCCTCCAAACACAAGCTCAATGGGCTCCATTATTCTTTCGCCCTTCAAAGCACACAGCTTGCTTGAAATATGTCACCAACTGGTATTTTTCATGTGAAAAGCTCCGGGTTCGGCAGCACAATGTTCAGTGTGACTGAAGGAAATGGAAACCTTGAACGTTCATCCTTTCCCGGAGTTGTTCGGTAGAGTTTGATGGGAAGACGTACATGTTTTATTGATTTACCACAAAAAACACAAATGTGTGAGTTTCACCTGTCCTACACCATGCCATCACAGAAAGACTTGTGTTTATGAGCCCATCCAGAACCTCTCGCCCAGCCTACTGTCAGTTCTGCTTCAGCGGTGCAGGCGAGGGCAGCTGAACTACCGTAATCACTGCATCAATTACATGAATCTGCGGAGAGCGCTTGTTACTCAATATGTATGAGATTAGAGGCCTGAGTTCAATTGCCTTATTCATGTTTGTGAGGGAACAATGTCAGGAGAAATTACAGAGTGCACTACTCTTTTTTCCCTATACTTTTGTTCTACTTCTAATGTCTGGTTTATACGGACAAAATTAGACTTTCTTTTCACCTGCTGGATAAGCTGTTGGGTCTTGCTGATGTGGACTGTTATGATCTTAAATGTTGCTTCATTATGTTGCATGTGCTCATTTGTCATGCATGGTATTATGCTGATGCCGGCTTTAGGGTTTAAAATATGCATGTATCTTTGACGAGTATTAATTATGGCACCATACATCATCCACGCTAGTTCTGCATGTGTTTATATGTCTACTGTCGTCTGCATTCTTTGAACTCCACCAATGAAAAAATAAAAGGATTTTTTCCGTCTTTCTTTGCGATAAAGCTAGTTAGTACTGTAGATCAAATGCTGCAGAAAGATGTGTGTGTTTAAACCCTAAAAAGACATGAGTGGAATATTATTAGCCAAAAATCATCAATCATGTCACTTTTTATTTCATCTGGATGTTATGAGTTGAATCTTGCAGGATATGTTGCCCTATTAGGGTATAAAAAAGCCAAAGTCCACAATATTTATGTGTTTTATTTGATGCAAAAGTATGTAATGTATAGCATGTATTGCATTCAGAGCATGCATTGCAACTGTTCATGCATTTTCCTGGGAATCTGTAACACTTTAGTTTAGGGACCAGTTCTCATTAATAACTAGTTCCTTATTAGCATGTATATATTTTAATGCCTTATTCTGCATGACCAGATCCCTTAAACCTAAACTTAATTGAGTAAAAGTTCATAGTTAATAATTAGTTAACGGTGATAACAGGTCACCAAACTAAAGTGTTACCAAACGATCTTGTCAAAATTTTTAATCACTTTTAAGATTTTGTTGTGTTTACAGTAAAAATGGTTGATATTCCATTAAATGCTCTTTAGATCAGTATTGTGCTTTCTAGGTTGTTTAAAGTACCAATTTTTTAAATGGTTTTCTGTAATGTTCTTTGTAGATCTTACAATTTTCCCTACAATATTTGGATGCAAAACACATTTTGGTCTTAACTAGAATCAATAAGACTGAATAACTTGTGAATGACGTTGTTTGTCTGTAAAATGTTATATTGAGAGAGGTTTTCCAGGATCAAGCTCAAAAAATGTGATGGTATATAGTGATTTTTAATCCATTTCCCATCGCTTATATCCTGCTGTCGAGAGAGAACAATATCCAGAACCCATGTTTCACCTCTTTTACCCCATCTTCTCCCAGCAGAATGTCTTCAGCCTTGTTTCTGTTTCAGCAAGCTTTACCTCTTGAGCTGCACATTTTGCGCTTGTTGTCAGGTTGCTGGTTGCACATGGACTCACGGGAGATGCCAGTGAGTGATCTGAGGTGACAGCCCAGCACGGCGTCAAGCGAGCGAGAATTTATGCCCCCCTCCACATATTCACTTTGCTGTGACATGGCCCTGCCAGTGTCCCATGGGCCTCCAGTCACTGGAGTCATGGGAGATGGTGAGACCCCAGGGTTCATAATTTAATTATTTGAAAGAGAGAAAGAGAGAGGGAGCAGGGTCTGATAGCACACGACACATTACTTAAAACCAAATGCACAGTCTTGCCCCCACCCCATCACTCACACATATAAACACACACACTGATAAACACACAGAGCTGTCCATGGAGAGGATTGGTGGAAGGAATTACATTAACATGGCTTTGAGCTGAGGGGGCTTTGATACTCATGCAACCTGATTGCGGCAGGAGGAGCGTGAGGGATGGAGATGAGTGCCGGCACTGCTGTCCTCTACCCTGCGGAGATGTTTATCCAAATGAAAGTGGAGAGAGCAGCGGCGCGCTCATGCTGAGGCCAAGATGCCTTCCTCAGAAACTGCATTGGTTTAGCCTGCTGGGGGAAATGTTTCTGTCTCTCTGCTTTTGAACAATTATTCTTTATAAGTTTCTACATGAGATGTGCTTTTCACGCTTTGTGCCATGATGATGAACATGGTGACAGTAAAGCTGGTGATGACTGCGGTGGTGGTGATGATGATGATGATGATGATGATGATGATAGTGATATTGGAGGTGTTGATGAAGATGGAGCTGGTGATAAAAGTGATAACAGAATTGCGCTGATGATAATGAGCACAGTGGTTGTGATCATGATGAGGATGTGATAATAAGTGATGATAATTATGATGCTGGTCATATTGTGATGATGATGATGGTGATAACACTGATGATACATTTACATTTAGCAGACGCTTTTATCCAAAGCAACTTCCAGTGCATTCAGGCTATACATTTTTTTTAACCAGTTTGTGTGTTCCCTGGGAATCAAACACACAACGTTTTGCGCTACCAACACAATTCTCTACCACTAAGCAATTCTCATTATGGTGGTTATAGTGATAGTTATAATACAGTGATGATGACAATAAACACTGTAGTGATCATGACGGTGACAATGTGATGATGTTGTAATAACAGCATAGGTGAATAGGATGATGCTAAAGCTGGTCAAAACAGTGGTTTCATGATAATGGTGAGCATGATGGTGATAATTTAATGATGGTAGTTATATGTTGATGCCTGTATTGGCGATAAAAAAGATTATGATGATGATGATGATGATGATGTAGATAATGATTAAAATGATACTGATGATGATGATGGTAATAACAGTGATGGTCCTTTAAATCAACAGTATTTTTATGTTTATGATGTTGATTAAAGTGGTGATGTATATGATACAGTGATGATGTTGGTGATAACTGTGTTGGTGATGATGATGATAGCTAATGCATAACAGTGATGATAATTATTATAGCAATGGTAATGACGAAAATGAAGCTGGTGATAACAGTGCTGGTGGTGATTATGATTATATAAAGTGGCAATGATGGTGATTGCATTCGTGATGGTGATAATGAAAGTGTTGATGATGAAAATGCAAGCTGGTCATGGCAGTGGGATTTTCATTATAATGGGGAGCATGCTGGTGATAATGTGATGATGGTGATAACAGTTGAGGTGATTCTGATGGTGATAAAAAATGATGATGATGGTGATTACAGTAGTGGTGGTGATTACTGTGGATATGATGAAGCTAAAGCTGGTTAAAGCAGTAGTATCATGATAATGGTAAGCATGATGGCGATGTGATGATGGTGATAACTGGTGGGGCCTGTGATGGTGATAAAAGAGATGATGATGATGAATAAGATAATGATGATAACAATAATACTGATGATAAATGTAATGATGATTATGGTAATAACAGTGAAGGTACTGATGTCCCCTACATCAACAGTGTTTATATGTTTATGATGGTAATTATAGGGAGGGCTCCTGATTCCCCGACGAGCCCAGGGAGGTCGAGGCGGGGATTGGAGCCGCGGCCTCGGAGCCAGTTCCGCCATGGCCCCCCGAGTCTCCAGATCCACCCAGTTCCTGTCCTGCACTAACCCCCATCCACCCTCTCCAGTGTTACGGCTCGGGACGAGCCTTCCAGGAGGGAGGAGTAATGTCACAATCATGGACTGCCGTTCTCCTGTTTCTTTTGAGTTTTTTTCCTTGTTTGGTCACTTTCTTTTTCTTGTTAGGTTAATTGATTACTTCACACCTGTTTCTGTTCTTCTAATTACTTTCCTTGTGTTTTATAAACCCTTTCTGTTTAGTTCGTTGAAGTATCATAGCATGAAGTTTAGTTAAGTTGTGTATGTGTTTCTTCTCCACCCTTGTGATCATTAAAACCTTCTCCTTTTTGATTATCCTCTGGCATCCTTCTTTGGACGACACGTCGTGTTACAGAACGAATAACAGAAAACAGAATGACCTGGGCAGATGAGTGTCTTTATGGAATGCGGCAGGAAGAAAGGTCTTTGGAGGAGTATGTGGTGGAGTTCCTGAGCTTGCTACCTCTGGTGAGATGGAACGAATCCGCACTTAATGCTTGCTTCTGGATGGGACTAAAAGATAAAAATCTGTTTTGTTTTTTGACTCCTGAAGATCGCTGCAGACCCATAGCAGAGTTTATTAATTATGTCCTAGATTTAAGTAGTTCCAAGTTCTTCATTGATTTGGAGGATCCTAATCCTCCTCCCATCCGGAAGCATGTGGGTGCTCCAGTTCACCATAAGCCAGCTCCCTCCACATACCACTCCAAAGAGCCCACTCCCTCCTCTACTTCAGCCCTTCCTCATTACCATCTCCTCCCTGGCCCTAAGCCCAGAATCATCAGCTCCTGCCTCCGATCTCCAGTTATATCCTGTTATTCCCAGATGAGGTTCCCAATATCCTATTATGCCCAGAAGAGGCTCCCGATCTCCTGTTATGCCCAGAAGAGGCTCCTGATCTCCTGTTATGCCCAGGGAGGGCTCCTGATTCTCCGACGAGCCCAGGGAGGGCTCCTGATTCCCGGACGAGCCCAGGGAGGACCCCTGATTCCCCGACGAGCCCAAGGTGATTACTCCACACCTGTTTCTGTTCTTCTAATTACTTTCCTTGTGTTTAAGAAACCCTTTCTGTTTAGTTCATTGAAGTATCACAGCATTATTAAAACCTTCTCCTTTTTGATTATTCTCTGGCATCCTTCTTTGGATGACACGTCGTGTTACAATGCCATAGAAGAACCTTTTTGTCTAAATGGTTCCATAAATAACCTTTAAAATCTGAAGGACCTTTCTGTTTCACAAAAGGTTATTTTTTGTGGCAAAATAAGATTCTTCAGATTATTAAAATGTAAGAAAGAAATGGTTCTTCTATGGCATCGCTTTGAAGAACTTTTGGAGCACCTTTATTTTTAAGAGTGTAGATTTTTAACAAGGTTTCAATAAAATAGAGATATTATAATTATCTAGTAATAATCCAGACACAAAACACGTTCTGGTACCTTTTCAACAGCCTCGTCCATACCCCATCAACTGAAGCCTTGAAATACCAGACAATGAAAACTCACTGACACATTGAACACTGTATATTTCTCAGGAACAGCTGGATGCCTTCAGTCTGAACAAAGTGGATGATGACCACAGACAGCAGACAGAACTGTAATGATGGAGGATCAATAATATTTTAGAAAGGGCATCTCATCTATAACTTAATTCCATTTCATGGCATAAGATGACTTGTCTCACAACTGTGGCACGTAAAGTATTTAACAATACTTCATCAAGTATCACCTTGGAGCAGAAATATCAGCGAGCAAAGAATAACATTGCAGCAAATCACAAATGGAATGTGGGAAATATACAAAAGGGAAGGCAGGGGGAAACTAGATATAGAGATAGACTAGGTAGGAATCTCACATCTAAGAGAGGATACTTTCACTTTCCCAAGGCAAGCCTCTAGCTTAACCCGCTGCTTTTCCTCATGGAGAGTTCATTCCTGGTGCAGTGAGAAGAGGGAAAGTGGAGGGGAAAGAGAGAGAAAACAAGTAAAAGCCTTCGTTGGCACTGCAGAATTTTTCTGTAAAATAGGGAAGTAAAGTAATAAAAAGCTCCCTTTTCAAATCAGAGTTACAAGCCACATGCTTTAACACATTGGGTCATGGTGCTCAATTGGACAGCATGAGTAAAAAATTTGCAGTGCAACAGTTCTGATGTTTTTTAATATTTCTCCGGTGTATTGATAAATAATAATGACTAATAGACAAAAAATTATGCCGATTATGATGGTGTTGACAGAAGGAGTAATGATAATTAATGATGATAGTGGTGACCACAGCGATTGTGATAATGCTGATGTGATGAACATTGGTGGTGATTTTGATGATGATATAAGTGGTGATGGTGATTATATAACAGTGATAATGATAAAGCTGGTCAAAGCAGTGGGGATTTCATGACAGTGATAAGCATAATGTTGATAATGTGATTACGGTAGTAACTGTAGTGATGATTATGAATGTAATAAAAAAATACAATAATTGTGGTGGTGGTGATGATAATGATGATGATGATGATGATGAAGGTGATTACGATGGTCGTAATTATGATGATAGTAAAAGTGATGATTATGATGATGTAATAACAGTGGTGGTGGTTATGATTGTAATAAAAGAACAATAATTGTGATGATGATGATGGTGATTATGACAGCAATGATTATGATGACAGTGATGCTGATCATAATTGTGATGATGATTGATGATGATGTTTATGATGGTGATTATAGTGGTAGCGGTGGTGATGATGATACTGATGATGACAGTGATGAACAGTGATAGTGACCATGATGGTGACAATGTAATAGTAATAACAGTGGTGGTGATTACAATGGTAATAACAGTGATGATAATGATGATGAGAGTTTATACCCTAGCGGTTAGTCCAACTGAGAGATGATTAATGATATAGCTAACAAATTTTGTGTGAAACATTGGTGATTTTGTCTGTTTCACTGATAAATAAAATTCTAATTTAAACAAAATTTGGTTATAAAAAGCCTCTAGGCTTGATGCAATAAATTACATTAAAAAAATATTACAAAGGCACACGCAGACGAAGGTCATCTACACAACAGTTTAATAGAATCCAAGAAGATGATAATTCATGAAGGCAAAGGGAACACACAGCAAAACAACATCAACAATAACCCAACACAACCAAAGAGTGCACAAGGAGGAACATAAGTACACAGATAATGATAATAAACTAGGTACAGGTGAACATAATTAACTAATCAAAGGATGAAAGAAACTAGGTCAGGTAAAACATGAAGGGAGAAAACTAAAAGTCCATGATCGTGACACAATCAGAATGAATTAAAATTGTTTTCTTTGTGTAGGCAAATTAACATTTTAATGAATGCACAATATCTTAAAACCCTATTAAACCTTAAGAAAGCTTGTTGCTTACTTCTGTGTTTTCAAGCTTTGAGTCTGTGCTTGGCACTTCTAAAAGTTAGAAAATAAACTTCTTCTGATAACCCCAACCCCAACCCCCCCAAAGTGGGGACATCCCATAGGCATAACGGTTTTTATACTGTACAAACTGTATATTCTATCACCCTACACCAACCGTACACTTAACCCTAACCCTCACAGGAAACTTTGTGAATTTGTACTTTCTAAAAAAAAACTCATTCTGTATGATTTATAAGCATTTTGAAAAATGGGTACATGAGATATGTCCTCATAACTCACCCTCTCCTTGTAATACCTGTGTCATACCCATGTCATTATACAGAGTTGTGTCCTGATATGTCTCAAAAACAAGAGCACACACACACACACACTCTTCATTTCAATTTCTTAGTCTAAACCTGTTGTTTCTTGTATTGGACCTTGTCTAACAGTTTCCACTCTCCCTGCTGACAGGTCTGAAGCATGTTTGCAGTGCATGTGCATGTATAGATTATAGTTTGTGTTTGCATATGTGTTTGTCTGCATGTGTGGGTTTGTGTGTGGACAGGGAATTTGGTATTCTTCCAATATTGGCAGCTACTTTCCAAGAACTGGCTGATTTGGAATACTGTAAATAAGCAGCAACTTCATGCATGATACAATCAGCAAAATGCGTGGAAGACTTGCAAGTGATAATGTTGCTAAATCCAGAAAACCAGAAATGTACTGGATCACATTCATTCTTTTTATAATGTGTACTTTAATTTCCTTACAGTAAGATATTTTATATCAGTATTCCTGAAGGTCCGTGAATAAAGGAATATGAATGCAACCTTAAACCTTTATTCCAGTGCCATTCTACATGTGGCCTTGTCCTCCATCTCAAGCTCAAGAATCAAAGCAGCTAAGCAGACACCTTTCAAAAGAGTGTACATCAGTGCATTAAATGTGCATGCTATCTATAAAATTATCCCCTGCCAATAAGCCTCACAATATAATTTTAATTAGAAATTTGAATAAGCAAAAACTGTGCGAGCCAGTGACTAACTAGCATCTCTTGCAAGATCTTAATTAAGAGCTTGTTTTGATGAATCTATGTTGGCAAAAGCATTGATCAGACACTCAGAACGAAAGGACAACCTTGATGTTGACACTTGATTATAAGTCATCATTTATGCTTCACAGCTTTTAAATTCACTTATTTTTATTATTATTATTATTATTATTATTATTATTTTGCGTCAGTTCTGAGGGTATGACAAACAAGTTCCTCAGGAAAGCATCACTATTGTTATTGATCATAATCATTGTTTTATTGTTAGTTTGTTCATCAAAACAGAAGGTTGATGAATAAAGGAATATGAATGCAACCTTAAACCTTTATTCCAGTGCCAGTCTACATGTGGCCTCCAACACAAGCTCAAGTTCAAATCAGAACATCTCTTGCTCACCAATGGATCCTTTGCAGTGAATGGGTGCCGTCAGAATGAAAGTCCAAAAAGCTGATAAAAACATCACAATAATCAACAAGTAATCCACACCACTCCAGTCCATCAGTTAACATCTTGTGAAGTGAAAAGCTGCGTGTTTGTAAGAAAGAAACCCATAATTTAAGCATTTTAACTTCAGACTTCTGGCTAAAATACCAGTCAATATTCAATACGTTTCCTTCAATGAAAAAGTCCATCCCCTATTGTCCTTTCACATCAAAATCCACCGACATACTTGTTTAGAACTGTTTTGGACTGTTTAAGCTTGTACATAATGTTTGATCTGTATAGACGGTTTCATCGGGCGCATGCGCCTGGACCTAAGTTAACTTCCGGTCTGTGTTGTGTATATCGGTCTGGCTGCAGTGCCTTCTACAAACACAGTTAAAGTCAAGGTGATGAGTAGACTGAAGTTGGGCTCAGGTGGTTGTGCTGCGGGATGTGTTTCCCATACATTTACTTATTTTGGGAGACTCGCCACAATTTTAAAACTGATCAATTTTCAAAAAGGCTTCATTGAATAAACATGAGAAACGTTACTGCACGTTAAATAATAATAATTCCTTACATTTATATGTTTAAACATCAAAACGAGGCAAAGGTGTTTTTATATCGCTGTATTTCTGAAGGAAGACTTGCATGTTATATGCCTGATAAAGCAGCGTGTGAGCGTACCAGCTCTGCTTTGTTTACAGCTGTTACTGGGGAAACCTCTATTTCTCGCGCTTTATGTCTATGCTTTAAAACATCTCCTGCTGGCAAAGAATGAATTTGCATTTTCATTAAGTCCGCCTGATCCACGCAGCAAACATATTTTGTTTGTTATAAAAAAAAATATCTACTCTAGAGGGACTTGGGCTGTTGTTATTGATTCTATTTGGAAGTCTACCAGAAGTTAAGTTAGGTCCACAAAAGCGCGCATGCGCAGTAACGTTTGTTTATGTTGTTGCCGTTGAAACCGTCTATATATTACTCTCCTGATTTTGACAAGACAACTTTTTCACTTGAGAGAGCAATATTGGATAGAAGAGAGTTAAAAACATCATTTTGAATTTGTTTTAATACAAACATTCAGCTTTTCACATTAAAAGATATTAACTGATGGACTGGAGTCATGTGGATTACTTGTGGATTATTATAATGTTTTTATCAGCTGTTTGGACTCTCATTCTGATGGCACCCATTCATTGCAGAGAATCCATTGATGAGCAAGTGATGGAATGCTACATTTCTCCAAATCTGTTTTGGTGAAGAAACAAACTTATCTACAGGAAATGGCATCTATTATTTAACATGCTAGATACTATAAAGTAGTATTAAGTATTAACCCTAACTTCATCAATATCTCTTCCTCCACCCTTTCCACCATTCTAAATGAAAAATAGTTAGCTGTAATTCAGGCATTTATTGATAAGAGATTTTTTATATATATTTATTATTTTGGGAACATTAGGAATCAATACTGGAAAAAGCATTCATTATAATGTAATTTTCAGGTTCATAAAGAATAATGACAATAAGAATGTGAAATAATTGCAAAATGGTATCACGTTGTGATAATAATATTATCATAGTAATATTACTGCTATATAATATTATCAGTAAATTATTATGAGAGTCATGCCCACATACAATCAAATTTATATAAACACTAGCATGTATAATATCTGTTACGATCGGAGACCCAGTGAAACGCAGGAGACGAGAGATCCAAACGCAGTGTGGGTTTATTTGGGTAATACAACTCAGAATCCAACATGCAGAGGTCAAAACCAAAAATCCATCCAATCAAACAAACAAATAAATAAACAGGAATATGAACAGGAACAGGAACAGGAACTCGGAAGATGAGGAACTCGGAAGGCGAGGAAACTGGGTGACGGAAAGAAAGGACTCAAAGCAGACAAACAGAAAAGGACTGGTTTATATAGGGAGGATAATGACTAACAAGTGAAGACACCTGAGTGCAATTAACAGGAGTGCAATTACTGTGATGAAGGGACAAGGCTTTGTGGGAATTGTAGGGGCTACGGTGAGGTGCCTATAGGCAAGTGAGACCACTAGTGGAAACTCAGGGAAACAGAGACCAGACAGCGTGACATTACCCCCTCCTCCACGGAGCAGCTACCAGATGCTCCACCCGAACCCAAGAAGAGACCAAGGAACACAGAGACCAGGAGGGAGGTGGAGCGGCGGAGGACCAGGGGGAGGGACGGAGGGCCAGGTAAAATGGGGAACCAGAGACAAGAAATGTAGAAAACAAGAACAAGGAGCCCAGGAGGGAGGTGGACCGGCGGAGGATCAGGTGGAGGGACAGAGGGCCAGGTCCATAGAGGGAAACAGAGAGAAAAACAAAGACAAGGAGCCCAGGAGGGAGGGGGACCGGCGGAGGATCAGGGGGAGGGACGGAGGGCCAGGTCCCTAGATGGAAACAGAGAAAAGAGGAGCAAAAACAAAAACAACACAACAACAAAACACAAGTCCAGGAAGGACATAACGTTCAGTCCCCAGGGCCGAACCGACAGGGCAGGAATCCAGAGAGGAACAAGGTGGAATTGGAGCCCTGTGGTCGAGACAGAGGCCCACCAGGGTGGCACAGAAGACCACCACATCCGCGCAGTCGAGACAGAAGCCCAGCCGGGCAGCGCAGAAGACCACCACATCCATGCGGTCGAGACAGAAGCCCACCCGGGCGGCGCAGAAAACCACCACATCCATGCGGTCGAGACAGATGCACACAAAGGCGGCGCAGAAGACCATCCCATCCATGCGGTCGAGACAGAAGCCCACCAGGGCGGCTCAGAAGACCACCCCATCCGTGCGGTCGAGACAGAAGCCCACCAGGTTGGCGCAGAAGACCACCACATCCATGCGGTCGAGACAGAAGCCCACCAGGACGGCGTAGAAGACCACCACATCCGTGCGGTCGAGACAGAAGCCCACCAGGGCAGCGCAGAAGACCACCACATCCATGCGGTCGAGACAGAAGCCCACCAGGGCGGCGCAGAAGACCACTACCTCCGTGCGGTCAGGACAGAAGCCCACCTGGGCGGCACAGAAGAACACCACAGTGGGATCGATGACACAGGAGAACCAGTCTGGTTAGGCAAGTCTGAAACAGAGAACATGAACAAGTTAAGGGTGGCCTCCGTGGCCACGACAGGATCAGCCGAGCACTCAGAGAGTTCAGCTGAGACGTGACGAGGTTCTGGAAGTTCAACAGAGACGAGGAGAGGCTCTGGTAGTTCAGCCGAGACGAGGAGGGACTCTGGTAGTTCAGCCGAGACGTGGAGAGGCTCTAGTAATTCAGCAGAGAAGTGGAGAGACTCTGGTAGTTCCTCAGAGACGTGGAGAGACTCTGGTAATACCGTGATGTTTAGACTGGATTCAGGAAGATCAATGATGACTTGACTCTCCTCATGAAGAACATTCGTGACTTGACTCTGCTCATGAAGATCAATGGTGACTTGCAATTGTTCATGAAGATCAATGGTGACTTGCCTTTGCCCATGAAGAACACTGGTGACTGGACCTTGCCCATGAAGATCATTGGTGACTTGCTCTTGCCCATGAAGATCAATGGTGAGGTGCTTTTGTCCCTGAATATCAATGGTGACTTGCCTTTGCCCATGAAGAACACCGGTGACTTGACTTTGCCCATGAAGATCACCGGTGACTAGCCCTGACTCTGGAGTGTCAACGGTGACTAGCCCTGACTCTGGAGTGTCAACGGTGACTAGCCCTGACTCTGGAAGGTCAACGGGAACCTGACTCGACTCTGGAAGGTCAACGGGAACCTGACTCGACTCTGGAAGGTCAACGGGAACCTGACTCGACTCTGGAAGGTAAACGGGAACCTGACTCGTCTCTGGAAGGTCAACGGGAACCTGACCCGACTCTGGAAGGTCAACGGGAACCTGACCCGACTCTGGAAGGTCAACGGGAACCTAACCCGACTCTGGAGGGTCAACGGGAACCTGACTCGACTCTGGAGGGTCAACGGGAACCTGACTCGGCTCTGGAGGGTCAACGGGAGGGTCAACTGTGGCTGTCATCCTGTGAAGAGGCGCTGGACAAGTAGCCATCTTGTGCCATGACTCTGGACCGGCGGCCATCTTGGGCATTGGCGCTGGGCCGGCGGCCATCTTGGGCAGTGGCGCTGGGCCGGCGGCCATCTTGGGCAGTGGCGCTGGGCAGGCGGCCATCTTGGGCAGTGGCGCTGGGCTGGCGGCCATCTTGCGCCGTGACGCTGGACTGGCAACCACCTTGTGCTGTGGCGCTGGGCTGGCGGCCATCTTGTGCAGTGGCGATCGGCTGGCAGTCCTCCTGTTTGTAGACCCCGGTCTAGAATCGACCATCCCACCGGGTGAGACAGGTGTGGCTGGGGTATTCCACAGAGACCGATGTTGTAAATAGAATACGAACTCCCAGAAATTATAAGCGTCCAACTGCTCCATTTCAATTCGAGTAACCGGGTCATCCAGCCCGGTGTTGAAAGTGTCCTTTAGGGCCGCATCATTATATCCCATCCCCTCAGCTAGGGACCAGAACATTTGTGCCATGGCACCCACCTCATTGCCCTCTTGGCGGAGTGTGGCTAATTTCAAATTTTTCGCCCTCCGCTCCACCATACTGGCTGGGGAACGGGAATGAAGTCCCACACCGCTGGATCTCGACATGGATGGAGTCCTTCTGTTACGATCGGAGACCCAGTGAAACGCAGGAGACGAGAGATCCAAACGCAGTGTGGGTTTATTTGGGTAATCCAACTCAGAATCCAACATGCAGAGGTCAAAACCAAAAATCCATCCAAACAAACAAACAAATAAATAAACAGGAATAGGAACAGGAACGGGAACAGGAACTTGGAAGGCGAGGAAACTGGGTGACGGAAAGAAAGGACTCCATGCAGACAAACAGAAAAGGACTGGTTAATATAGGGAGGATAATTACTAACAAGTGAAGACACCTGAGTGCAATTAACAGGAGTGCAATTACTGTGATGAAGGGACAAGGCTTTGTGGGAATTGTAGTGGCTACGGTGAGGTGCCTATGGGGAAGTGAGACCACTAGTGGAAACTCAGGGTCGAGACAGAAGCCCACCAGGACGGCGTAGAAGACCATCCCATCCATGCGGTCGAGACAGAAGCCCACCAGGGCGGCTCAGAAGACCACCCCATCCGTGCGGTCGAGACAGAAGCCCACCAGGTCGGCGCAGAAGACCACCACATCCGTGCGGTCGAGACAGAAGCCCACCAGGGCGGCGCAGAAGACCACTACCTCCGTGCGGTCAGGACAGAAGCCCACCTGTGCGGCACAGAAGAACACCACAGTGGGATCGATGACACAGGAGAACCAGTCTGGTTAGGCAAGTCTGAAACAGAGAACATGAACAAGTTAAGGGTGGCCTCCGTGGCCACGACAGGATCAGCCGAGCACTCAGAGAGTTCAGCTGAGACGTGACGAGGTTCTGGAAGTTCAACAGAGACGAGGAGAGGCTCTGGTAGTTCAGCCGAGACGAGGAGGGACTCTGGTAGTTCAGCCGAGACGTGGAGAGGCTCTAGTAATTCAGCAGAGACGTGGAGAGACTCTGGTAATTCAGCAGAGACGTGGAGAGACTCTGGTAGTTCCTCAGAGACGTGGAGAGACTCTGGTAATTCCGTGATGTTTAGACTGGATTCAGGAAGATCAATGATGACTTGACTCTGCTCATGAAGATCATTCGTGACTTGACTCTGCTCATGAAGATCAATGGTGACTTGCAATTGTTCATGAAGATCAATGGTGACTTGCCTTTGCCCATGAAGAACACTGGTGACTGGACCTTGCCCATGAAGATCATTGGTGACTTGCTCTTGCCCATGAAGATCAATGGTGAGGTGCTTTTGTCCCTGAATATCAATGGTGACTTGCCTTTGCCCATGAAGAACACCGGTGACTTGACTTTGCCCATGAAGATCACCGGTGACTAGCCCTGACTCTGGAGTGTCAACGGTGACTAGCCCTGACTCTGGAAGGTCAACGGGAACCTGACTCAACTCTGGAAGGTCAACGGGAACCTGACTCGACTCTGGAAGGTCAACGGGAACCTGACTCGACTCTGGAAGGTAAACGGGAACCTGACTCGTCTCTGGAAGGTAAACGGGAACCTGACCCGACTCTGGAAGGTAAACTGGAACCTGACCCGACTCTGGAAGGTCAACGGGAACCTAACCCGACTCTGGAGGGTCAACGGGAACCTGACTCGGCTCTGGAGGGTCAACGGGAACCTGACTCGACTCTGGAGGGTCAACGGGAGGGTCAACTGTGGCTGTCATCCTGTGCAGAGGCGCTGGACAAGTAGCCATCTTGTGCCATGGACCGGCGGCCATCTTGGGCAGTGGCGCTGGGCCGGCGGCCATCTTGGGCAGTGGCGCTGAGCCGGCGGCCATCTTGGGCAGTGGCGCTGGGCCGGCGGCCATCTTGGGCAGTGGCGCTGGGCAGGCGGCCATCTTGGGCAGTGGCGCTGAGCTGGCGGCCATCTTGCGCCGTGACGCTGGACTGGCAACCACCTTGTGCTGTGGCGCTGGGCTGGCGGCCATCTTGTGCAGTGGCGCTGGGCTGGCAGTCCTCCTGTTTGTAGACCCCGGTCTAGAATCGACCATCCCACCGGGTGAGACAGGTGTGGCTGGGGTATTCCACAGAGACCGATGTTGTAAATAGAGTACGAACTCCCAGAAATTATAAGCGTCCAACTGCTCCATTTCAATTCGAGTAACCGGGTCATCCAGCCCGGTGTTGAAAGTGTCCTTTAGGGCCGCATCATTATATCCCATCCCCTCAGCTAGGGACCAGAACATTTGTGCCATGGCACCCACCTCATTGCCCTCTTGGCGGAGTGTGGCTAATTTCAAATATTTCGCCCTCCGCTCCACCATACTGGCTGGGGAACGGGAATGAAGTCCCACACCGATGGATCTCGACATGGATGGAGTCCTTCTGTTACGATCGGAGACCCAGTGAAACGCAGGAGACGAGAGATCCAAACGCAGTGTGGGTTTATTTGGGTAATCCAACTCAGAATCCAACATGCAGAGGTCAAAACCAAAAATCCATCCAAACAAATAAATAAACAGGAATAGGAACAGGAACGGGAACAGGAACTCGGAAGGCGAGGAAACTGGGTGACGGAAAGAAAGGACTCCATGCAGACAAACAGAAAAGGACTGGTTAATATAGGGAGGATAATTACTAACAAGTGAAGACACCTGAGTGCAATTAACAGGAGTGCAATTACTGTGATGAAGGGACAAGGCTTTGTGGGAATTGTAGTGGCTACGGTGAGGTGCCTATGGGGAAGTGAGACCACTAGTGGAAACTCAGGGAAACAGAGACCAGACAGCGTGACAATATCACAACAATGGAGACTTGCAATCAACCGCAGGATTTAATCAGGCGAGAAAATAGAGTGATCTATTTTTGATTGCTATAGTTATCCCTTCACAGTAAGAGGTTAGCATTACGAGAAAATTACCCTACGTCACAATATTCCCTAGTCATTCACAGAGACCCAGAAATAGAGCGGGGGTTAAGTGTACCATCTGGGAGTAATTAATACTTAATTAGTGTGTGATGTGTTGAATACTCGTTAGGGGGGACATTTGGGAGCACCTTCCATCTCCTAAAAATATCCTCTGCTCTGCCAAAACTGACTTTGCGCAAACAGCCTCAGAGACACTCAGTGACATTTAAACACGTCTCCACAAGAAAACGGAATCATTCTTTTCAGCACCTCATATGGTATTCAGTTTCATCAAATAAACATTATTACAAAGCTGTTTTTCCATTTCTTAAATTAAAGCATCCAATTTACTGTTCAATACTTACACTCCTTGGTGCCCAATCTGACATGTGCAAAGCAATTGACGAGTCAAATTAATTAATGTTCATATGTTCTAAAATAGACCCAAGCCATTGCAGGTACATAACGGGATGTTGGAAGATGTTAAGTAACTGGAATGATACATTAATGAGTTTTTTAATGATATATTTCCATTCGAGTATATTAAATTGTCTGTTTTGTAGATTTTATTCACTAAGTAAAGAAGGATGAGTGATTTCACTTGTTGCTGGTGTCAACATAAAAACACAAGCGAGCTGGAGCAATGGCACAGGGTGGAGCATGTTGCTCATGTCATGTAAAGAGCAGTTGTTCTCAGAAGAAACCAGTCTAACCTGGGTGGTATTTCAGAGAGTGACATACCCAGGTATGTTTAAAGTTAAGCGGATAAACTCAGCTTTCGGTTCCAGAAACGGAGATAACTTTCAGGATATTTATGTAGCCATAGCAACTCACTCCCTGAACACAACCTGTTCTGGAATAATTCAGATTTAACGAAGAATCTTCTGCAGTGAATGGTTGCCATCAGAATAAGAGTCAGAACAGCTGATAATAATAATAATAATAATAATAATAATAATTCTTATTTTGTTATCTCCTAAGAAAGAGAGGCTAGTAGGTGAACAGACAATAAATTACAAAGACAAAGCATAAAAAATATACAATACAGTACAAGAATAAAAAGAAAAGCAATATGCAATAAGGGACAAAACAACAAACAATAGCAAAAACTAAAAATAGCTGAAAAAAGCTAGATTCCCGGGCCTTCGCGTAACCCCTCAGATCATCTCTCAGTTCAAAGAGGAAAAAAAACACACGGCTTAAGACAACTTTTAGCCTCTCTCTTTCAACAGCTGTGCCTCTGTATCTGTTAGGATGCACGTTTCGGGTTTTCTCGCCACTCTTTTGGTTTTCCTTTCTTTTACTGCCAAGAGTCAAAATCCCTTTCATAAGAGCCACAGGGGAGCAACTACCCCCGCTGGTGAGAGACACTTAGTAAAACAATACAAGATAACCTTTTATTATCGCAGTACCTCATTACTTTTTAACGAGTATAATCCTAACATGCTACTTCTCATGAATAATTTAAGGAGGAGAGCTCACCCTGGAGTGACAGACAGGAGAACAGGAGGGAAAGTTTATGACTTCAGCTGCAGCACTTATAATTAAGATCGCTTCATGAAAAGTACCTTTTAATTGCACCATCATTGATCCATGGGAAAGGTGAGGCAAAAGCCTTTGATAACTAGTTAATAACACAGTGACATGAACACGGGTATCGTAAGCCACAGCTCGTGCCCTTTATAGTGCTCTTTGAATTGGCGGTGAAATGGAAACCGCACTGATAACTCTCTCTTTTAGTCATCTGTCATAAGAGACGGTTACAGCGCACAGAGGTGTCTGAGTTCACCTCACACTCATTAAAATCCAATACAAAACAATTACTGTTTCACTGACTAGATTTAGCTGTGAATTACATTGTAAATGGATGAGATTATGAAGGTAAAGGTCTGGAGGGGAAAATGTTTGTTTATCGACTGCGTTGTCATCATCTCAGAAGGAATTCGGGGCCTGAAAGTGATTTTGTGCTGATTTTGGAGTGCTGATTGAAACCTTTGCAACCCTGAGTACAGAAGATGGTGTTTTCATAAAAGACGTAAAGGCCCGACGGCTCTGAAACCAATGAGTCATCAGGTGAGCTGAGATTATTAGGATGAATGTGTTAAGTTAGGACACGAGGATGAAATGAAACATTAGCGCTGTGTTGAGTGTGGAAAGCCTCGGGCTGGATGCTGTGTTTCGAAGAACTGCTTCCCGCTGCTGGTTTGGACACATTAACTTCCGTCCCAGCCATGAGAACACTTGCTGTCTTTCTAAAGCTGTATTATCACTGCAAAGGTGGCACAGAAGCTGCATCTAAAGTGGCATATACTATATAAAAAAAGTGTTTAATGGGTCTAGGGCTGTCTCCTAATAGTCCACTAAACAATAATCAAGACTAAGATGGATGGTGGACAAGTTCGGCATCAAAAAATAAATAAATAAATAAATACATAAATAAATAAATCGACAGGAAGTAGCAAAGTCAAATTATTAACATGGCTGCTATATATTTACTTATTCATATTCTACTTATTCTCTAATGTATAGCATATAGTGCCGCTCTACTTGACAACCACCCCCTGGCTGAGTACCTCATACAGTAACACTTAAAAAAAAAATTATTTGTATGCTGATTTAGGTGAATATTATGACCCAGGTTTATTACAAAGCTTTGCTTACAAACATAAAAATAAGTTAGCAATTATATGTTGCAATGCAACCGTGTAAACATTTAGATTTATAGTATTAGATAAACAGTAGGCGAAAAGTACGACCTACTACTTCCAAATGGCAGTGCTGGCAGATCACGTGATAAACAAGAAGTGTCAAACGTTTAGGAACATCGAGATAAGACATTGTACTTTTGTCCCACAGCCATTTGAAAGTGCAAAGAAGTAAATTTGATGACACATTAAATGAATATCATAAATGTGTGACTGTAGTCAACTAATGGCTTAAATGAATGACTAATAAAAAAAACTTTGGTGGAGGCAGCCTAAATGGGTCACAGTCAGAACCGTATTGAACCCCAGTCAATCACAATTGCAGGAAACATGCAATTTACCTACATGCTAAATGTCACGAAAACCAGTTTGATGTAGCTCAAATGTTTGTGTTTGTTCACATTTTTGAAAATGACAAAGAACCGCAGTTGAAAAGACTGTCTAATTCATTGACTAACAACTAGCAAAACAGCAGTCACATTTGATTCTGAACCTCTTAGCGCACAAGTCAAATAGAAGTCGAATGTCTACGAGAAGGTAAAGACAACCACTCCTCCAAAAGCGGAGAAGAAGAAGAAAGGTGAAATCATGAAACACATTGCTTGCTTTCAAACAGAGCCAATTTGTAAAAGTGAAGAATGCTAGTTATTTGGAACAAATCCACTTCCTCTCTAAGGAACACAGACCGAGCACAAGGTAATCTCCTTCTGGATTAATGCATTCCTAATTTGTTTAACTTTTAATTATACACTTGTTTGATAATATAATGTAAAGTCAAGGTTGCTGGACAAATTACTCTTTTAATTTTAGCGTTATTACAATTTGGAACTTAATGGCAAAATTGTCTAATAATGACAAATGAATTATTGAAACCCACTACCATTGAAAATGTTGGCACATCTACTTTTTGTATGAATATTTTCCATATTGTAGAATGCATGACTGATGCAAGTAACAATGCAATAAAACAAATGGAAGGCGTTTATTTATTATTTTATTTATTTAAAATAAATAAATAAATACATTTTGTAGGACATTCATGCAGGCATCATTTATGTATGTCTACCAGGCAACTTATAAGCAAAAGCCTTTCTGAGATTATAAAAAAAAAAACATTCATACAGCATTAGAAGCTTCCATCCATTTGGCACTTGACTTATAAGACACCATAATGCAGCTTTGCGAGATGACAAAGTGCTTTCATGCCAATATATTAAATCAACTTAAATGTGTTATTATAAGGGACTTTGGGAAGGGGTACAATAAGGCAAAGTCCACAGAGAGCCACTCATCACCATCTAACACACGACTATCTTTGGCCTGATAAAACATTTGAGCGACTCATTGGAGCATGACTTTCCCTTGAGGCACCAAGAGTCCCCAGTGTGGAATGAGATCATTAAAATAATCAAATTACGGCCACTACAAAAAAAATCACCAATGCCTAAAGTTGTTTAAGAGTATTATAAATAATGGCACTAATGCTGCTGAGAAGCAGAGTCATTTAGAGAGCTTAAACAGACCTTGAGCGTTCCACACTTCACAATAATAGACATGATTCAATCGCTCCCATACTAATACAACCATATCGTCATGAAAGATTTCAGCACATGGCAAAGACAAAAGTACAAAGTCACATTTTGAATGTCAGTACTTGCCTGTTTCATGCTAGACATTGATTGCACGGTTGAAAATGATTAAAGCATGTCTTTCTGGCCGACTAAATAATTCTCTTTGCCAAATAATAAAGGCAAAGTTTTGTTCATGCGAAATAAACATCTTAACTTTAATTACGGATTGTTTAATTTCCCTTTCCTTCAGCACCTATAAAAATATCTCCTTTGAGGCAGTCTGTTATGAAAATGCCGTTTAATTTAAAGGAGAATTAATACAGCAGTAATTACTTTATCCTCTCATCTGATGATCTTTATTGTTGGCTAAAAAAAAACAATATTTCATTTCCCAAGGGAGTCTGAAAATAAGAATGTATTTCCCTGGCCTCCTCATCAACTTTACTTCAGCAATGAGAAGACGGCAGAATTGTTCTCATTTGAACCAATAATCTCCTTGTCAATGTCACTTATCAAAAAGCTTCCAAATTAATTACGGCAAATGCAAGTTTTTTTTGCATTGGATCCGTGAAACTGCAAGTGTGCCATCAGTTAGGAATGGCTCTGCAGCGATTACAGTTGATTTTATTTTCTTTAATGAATCTAATGTTGCCTTTTTTCTTCCTTCCTCTTGGTTAATTGGATTATAATGTCTGTCTGCTTTAATGTTTGGGAAGAATGAAAGAAGTCTTTGCGTTCATATCTATAAGAAAAGTTTTCTCTTGGTCCCCAAAGATTAAACCAACTTCTTTATTTGTTCAAAATCTCACTCTTGACACAGAATGATAGGAAATGAAAGGGTGACAAGTGATTACTGAAGCATACATTCTTTTTCTTTTGCTTTGATAGTGCAAAGTCTGCAAAAATAATGAGGACAGGGGGTGGGGGAACAAAATAAATAAAGACTCAATTTGCAGTGACTCATTTTGAGATGTTGTCCAAAATGATCCGTCTGCCCTAAATATAGAGGGATGTGAGAACAGTGCAATGGTATGTAAGTTACTGTGGCAGAAATGGCGAAAACATGCTAAATTCTCAACACATCTGCACCAGCCAGTCAGTGTCATTGCTGTACAGTACTATGTTTTGGTGGACATCTGTGCATTAAAGGCTCGTTAAAATTGTTATTATAAATATAAGACTAAACCGTTCTCAATTTCGTTAACTCCCTCCGTTGACAGTAGAACTGAAAATTGTAGTTGTTGTAGTAATGATTATTATTATTAATCATAAACAGTTCAATATGAGAAATGGTATTGCCAATAAAGAGCTCTTGATAGTGAAAGCTCAGCATTGGTATTGCTGTTTTTAAAGACTTCAATGCCAGTTTGAGAACTCCATCATGATAAAGCCATCTGTTTGCGTTAATTCAGCTTGTTTTTAAAAATAATCTTTTAATAGCAGAATTCCACCAATCAGTCACAGAGAGCAAAGCACACCAAACGAGCTCTTAAGCTCCTTCCATTCCTATATAGCACCGCAAATAACGTGAAAAAATAAAAAATAGCACTGCTAATCATTTAAGTCACAAAAGGGTTGTGGAGTGCAGGGGTGTGGATCACAGTGATACAGCTCCCCCCTGGTCATGCTGGTTCACTGAAACTTCTACAACTTAGCAAAACAAGCTAGTTACAATCAAAACTTGACTTGAACGTGGACCAGACTTCATGCCGATAGTGAAGTCTGACTGTGCTGCACTACTTTAGTAGTCGAAGTGATTCCTCTTTGTCAACATCTTTAAGTGAGGAAGTGAGTTCTTCTAGTTATTCAAAAGTACTTCAGGCTTCACGTCAGATATGCTGGAAGTGTCCTACCTGATGAAAGCAGAGAAAAGAAGGGAGATACACGCAATCTAAAACATTTTTCCTGTCTGAGACAACCCGAAGACAAGAAAGAGAGGAAGTTTGCATTTAGTCTAACTAGACAACAGCAGTGAGAGACAAACCTCTTCCATTTTTCACTGTCAAAAAGCCCCTGATTCAGGGCATATAGACAAAAGCGAATACAGCGCTGGAAGGATCTAACAGTGTATTGTGTTAAACAGAGAGAATCAGAGAAGTGACACTGCATGTGCGTGAATGTATGAAGGTGGTTTGAAGCACCAGGAGGTATTTCGTAATGAGCAGGGCGGCTGAGAAACCGCTGCGTCGTGTGAAGGAATTAGATGCGTGAGGCATCGGAGAGTCACAGTACTGTCATTAACGCACTTCCAAAATCACCATTTTCACTGTATTAGTACCCTTTAGTTACACACGCATATTTTCTTTTTCTTCCGACTATACAGGCACAAGAGCAAGGAACGAACGACTTGTCAGTTCCGCAGCAATTTCAGAACCATTTCAAGAGAAATTATGCTAATAGGGTGTAGCCGCTAGCAAGCGTATAACTATTCCATCCGAACCCAGTATGAAATAAATGACATCCTTACAAAGGGCCTACTGAAGAATGAAACACCAGGGTCTGAAAATCAAGGCAGAATCAGCCTGGTTTGAAATAACGAAGGCCATTTGCGTTTCATCTTGGCATCCCCTGCTGCTTCCCACCAGGCACATTTTATAATTTGGTTGCAAATAACATTAGTATTTATTTATTATTTCCTTGCTGACCACTTGTTAACATAGATGTGTACTGCTGCCACTGGCTGCATGCTCACACACATTTAACACCTGTTTATAAATTGTGCTTTTATCTGCGTCTTTAAAGGTGCACAGAGGTACATCCATGTTCACACACACACACACTGCTGAGATGACTGTGGGAAAAGGGTGGGAGTCCTTGTGCTCCACTAAGTGGAAAACTCAATCTTCTTACCTCAGCAGCTTCATACAGGGGAGAGCAGAGGACATATGTGCCAGAGAGAGGTCTTGTGTGTTGATTAGCAGTTTGCTCAGGAATAGCTAGCAGACTTCTCTTAAAAAAACAACAAGATCTCACTGAAACTGGTGCACAGCCAGCATTCGCAGGGAATGTTTATATGGTCAGTGTATCCACTATGAATCACTTTTGTCCAGATGTATGTTCATTACAAAGTTTTTAGTCTTTATTTATTCTGTAGTTTCAGCTTTGAGGATGTTAAAATGATTCTGCTTGATAGTACATTCAAAAGTAATGGATTTAAAAGCAGCTTATTAAATAAAAAATGAAAATGAAAGATTAAATTAATAATTTATTCACCCTGATGCTGTTCTGAATCCATAATACCATGGCTCTCAAGTTTTATCAAAAGTTAGGAGTGTGATTACATCTGTTAGGGGAGGAGCCACTCAAATAGAAAGTTTTTCGTTTGGGGCCAAATTTCTTATTTGATACATTTGCATTTTTAAAATATATAAAACAATTTATTTTATTTGGATGAATTTGAATTCGTATTTTATCAGATTTACCAATTGTTATACCAATTTACCAATTTCCTTAGTTTCAGGTAGCCAAAGCTAAGCTGAAGCTTCTGTTCTCAAAGCAGTTGGTTTCTGAACCGCATCAATAATATTTTAGTATAAATTTGGCTATTTTCCCCAACAGCTCTCACTGTCTTTGATCACTGGCAAGTGATTTCTTCCAGGAAGTTTAAATGCTAAAAAAAAAAAAAAAAATTAAGTGGTTACCTACAGCATTCATCAGATCTTGCTCTTCCAACTTCCACTCCATGTGTGTTTGCATCCGTGTTGCCTAGTAACGAACATGCTTGCAGGGGGATCAGGTAAATTACATGGAAACAACAAATTCTCATCTCTGATTGACTGGTAGGTGACATTTAACTCTGTCGAACTCAAGACAGCTATGAACTCGACAGAGAACGTCCCTCCATATGCCTGCGCCTCGTCCATTAATTGTATATAGTGGGACATGTTATTACTTAGTTCTTAGCATGTGGCGTGTGTGCGTGTGAACTGGTTGAAATGCCTGGGTCTTACGGTGAATGCATGACTCGAGAGCCCTGATTTTACATGTTTGGCGGACGCTTTAATTCAAAGCAACTTCAAGGTACATATACTGTATATCAGCTCATGCGTTAGGAATCAAAGCCATGACCTTGGAGTTGCTAGAGCAATGCAGGAATTTTCCCTATGGAACTCAGAAGGAGGAGTTTTTATTTTCTTTTCTAAAAATAAATAAATAAATAAAATATACTCAACTTGTACTTATATGGCAAGTCTTACTATAGCTTTGTGTGAGGACAAGGACAACATTTTAACTGTTATTTGGTAAAAATCATCCCATCTATTATAGCTCTCGATTCTAATTTGCAATCAGGATCTAATATATTGCATAAATACTTAAAAGTAGGAGGATTTGTTGCAAACACTATCAAGGTCATGGGTTTGACTGATTCCCAGAGAAAGCAAGAACTGAAATCTAAAATCTGAAAATAAGTTGCTTTGGATAAAAGCATCCACCAAGTGCATAAAATAATAATAATAATAATAATAATAATAATATACAAATTTCATCCAGATCAAGATTTACTGGTTTGACTGAGGTGTTTACATGAAGGCTTTTGAGTCCATCAGTCAGGTTATAAACAGATTATTTGGGTACATGTACAGTAAACGCAGCTACTAACATAAAACCTGATATGACATTTTTTTTTTACTTAGCTTCACCAGTCCCCATTCACTCCTACTGTATGAAAAAGAGCAGCCAGGATGTTCGGCAAGATAATTATTTTTGTGTTTTATAAATAAAACCATAAAGGTTCAGGTCAAGACGACATTCATGTAAGTAAATAATGACAGAGTAACAGTCAAAGGTGACTTTGTCGCGGCTGTGTTCCACCATTACCACCTTCTCTAAAAGTCAAGACCAGTTATCACAAACATCACCCTCTTCTGTCCTCTCAGTCTGACCTTTATGTGCCTCTCTATGTCCATATTTCCTCTTTTTTCCTTTGCATTCTCTCTCTTTGTCTGGCCAGCTTAAGGTTAGTAGTCTAGCAATTCCTCATAGTCTTCCTCATGTACATCCGCTCTTCTCTCCCTCTCAGCGTTTGTGTGTGTGACTCATTCAGGGAGTCCGGATGCAGGTATGAAAATGTTTATGCAGCACAATTACTTTCCTCTTAATTGCAGTGAGTGTTCTCCAACACATGAGATCCATAAACCTCCATCGTCATCACTCATTACCCATCACTCTCACACATTCTTAAAGCTGTGGATTTTGTTTTTGTTTTTCCTATTCCAGTTTAATATGAAGGGATGACTATAAATAAGCCATCCGTAAGCTCTATTCGGATGGGATGAGTTTTCTAAACTACAGTTCCAGTCTTATTATCCCACCTCTGTGATTTGGTGTACCAGTTCTAACATCTTTGTGTTTATTACACAGATGGCCATTACAGAATGTCAAGTTCTGCATTTGCAAGCGTAACATATGACGTATATGTCTTTTAATGAATTATTTTTTAATATAATTTCAATTTAAATATACATCACATGAATTCATAAAAGTGGCAGCTTATAATAGACCCTTTTAAATGTATCGTACATGATGCTTATATTAAAATAGCCAGTCAGAAGTTTTAGCGATTTGGCTCTTCTTAGTTAATTTTATTGTTTTTCTCTTTCTTTTATATTTGAAAAGTTGAAATATTGAACACGACTTTTAATATTTCAATATGGACTTTGAAGTCCAAGCCTCGATAATCCAAATAGTTGAAAAGTTGCAAAAAGGCCCACACACTAAGACGAAATTTCATTCTTAAAAAACACTTACCGTTGGTTTTTCCCAACCTTGCGCCTGTGGGTACAACAACACTGCACTTTTTCAAACTTTTTCGAATCAAACATACCTGATTCAATTCATGAGTAGAGACTACTGTATTTTGAAATACAGTATATTGGTCAGGTAAGGCAGACATCCAAAATGTGCGCTGTTGGTGTGCCTCCTGGAACAAGCTTGGGAAACACTGGAGAAGCATGATAGTCAAAGATCAGGGCTGATTACTGAAAGGTTGCCAGTTCAAGTCTTTTAGTGATGATCTATCAACTATGTGATACTGGCAAGGCAATTAACCCCAGGATGCACTTTGTAATAAGTCTACTGTAACACATTTAGGATACAAGTGACAAGTAACTGTATCTACCACACAAGAGGACTGATGCTGTGCTTCACAACAATGTTAAGTCAGTCATCAGCTTTCAACATCTTATGTCAAGTTCATGACCATGACTAATTAACATTTTCTAGGACTTATTAAGGACTCTTCAAATAAAGTGTTGCCTTGGAAACAATAACATCACGGGCATGTCATGCCTTTATAATAGCTGAGACTATGTGATTATGAGTGTCAGGCTCCTCTATACAATGGGTGGATCAGTGCCACACTCCAACAATCAGAATTATTACAGCAGAATGACAAGCCACAGTACTGCCATTCAGCACTGTCCAAATTAGTTATTTCGCCTTGAAACTCTTGTGAGCAAGTTTATATATAGTACAGCACATATGCGACGACATGTTAGAGAAGGGGAATGGTAATTAGTGAACAATGAAGTGAGTGACTGTCTCGTTCACTGGTCAGATGACAAGTGCTGTTTAGCGAGACAGACTGAGGTCTGTACGGGCGCTTGAGTGTTGGTTTTGGGACTTAAGTGTCATATAGAGAAGATAAGACTCATGGGATCTGACACACTCTCAGAAAAAAATTTACCTACAAAAAACATGACTATCGGACTCAATTAATTCATTAAAGTGATTTGTGTTTGTGTGTGTGTGTGTGTGTGTGTGTGTGTGTGTGTGTGTGTTTGTGTGTGCTCTTGTTTTTGTGACATATCAGGACACAACTCTGTATAATGACATGGGTATGACACAGGTATTACAAGGAGAGGGTGACTTATGAGGACATAACCCATGTCCCCATTTTTCAAAACGCTTATAAATCATACAGAATGAGGTTTTGAGAAAGTAAAAATGCACAGTTTCCTGTGAGGGTTAGGGTTAGGTGTAGGGTTGGTGAAAGGCGATAGAATATACAGTTTGTACAGTATAAAAACCATTACGCCTATGGGATGTCCCCACTTTTCACAAAAACAAACGTGTGTGTGTGTGTGTGTGTGTGTGTGTGTGTGTGTTTCTGGACACATGCACAGGAATCCATGGCTCATTATCACCTGCTCATTGTAGTGTGAGTGTGTGCGAATGTTTATGCCGGGAAGGTAATTTGAGAATGCATCGAGTGTTTGAGGATTGCATCTGCATTGTTTCTCTAAACTGAGTTTACAGCTTGCTAATCGATACCATTGTGCTGGAGCTCTCTGCATAACAATACAGTCCCTTTCCCTAATCACGAAACACTTATACATCTCCTCCCTTTAGTGTAAAAATATGAGCATTCATCACACTCAAGATGTTTGCCATTTCGCCGTCCGCACACAGTTCCTGCGAATTCCGCATTCAACCTCCTCAACAGCGCAAGAGCCCCCAATCATCAGCCCCGCACTTCTATTCAAACCACACCTGCATAATTGCCACATCTGACCTTTTCCAACCTGTCTCAGGCAAGCGCGAATGCACAATTGAGCGGTGGTATAAATAGCAGCTCATTTCATGCTGCTGAGGCATAAAACAAAGCTTGATTTTCATACCCACTTCATCTCACCAACTCTGAACCAAGCCACCAGGGCCCATTTCCTGTAATGATACCGACCCAAGCCGACGGTGCAGCCATAAAAGAGTCAGCGGATGTTAAAAGTTGGTGTAAATACGACCTTGTTGTCGTTACATTGAATTCGATTCTCGCCAACCCTTGTGAATTGGTAATAGCTCTCTGGATGACTAACTTCAATTACTGACAGCCAGTCTCTAAGCAGGGTAGGAAGAAAAAAGTTTTGATATTGAAAGCAGCTCATAGTCTTAATCCATAATTATCCTTAAAGCTTTCCTCTGTCTAGGAGCTGTTGTGCCCCTGTACTGATTCGCCTGAGATTTCTTTAACGTGTGAGCGAGCATTAGAACACGGATTTGCAAAAAATGCACACATGCATAACAACTTGTAAAGCACGTGAGTCGCATCTTCTTAACCAGCTCGATGCATACATCACAGATAAAATGCATCTTGGTGCATTTTAAAAACATGACCCCGGTGTGTTGCAGATTATGCTTTTTTTGTGTTCTTGAGGCATGATTACAGAAGCTTGCATTTTTTATCTCATTACAACAGATTTACAGGATGTTTTATAAGCTTAATAATTCATTGGATCAGATTTGATCATTCTAAGGAAGATCATTCCTTTGAGAAGGGCTTTCCACATGTGTGACTGTTTGATATAAATCTGCTTGGCGTCTGCAGTGATGGGAAACACACAAAAAAAGGACAGAGACGGCAGTGGCCTAACACAAGAGGATCCCTTTTAATGCACCACAGACAGCTGCAATGAAATGACACAGAAAGGACGTCTTTTCATGTGAAGTAGAATACGCAACGAATCTTACACAATCACTGAACACAGAAAACTAGAGTAAGAGAATTCTTGAAACTCGGTACTGAAGTAGAAGAGCGTGGGTGGATGAGGGTGGGTGTTAATAGGGAATTAATGAGAGAAGAGCACACTGGATGAAGGGATGAACATGGAGCTATGGAGGAAAGATGCAGGATTAGTCGAGAGTGGGGTTGTTTTATGTGGGAGGGATTCTCCTGTTAGAAAAGTAATGGGATAGGGATCCCCCTGGAAACAAGAGCCCACACACAATGCCTTAGACTTGCAGTACTGCTGTGGACAAGCAGGAGCACTAAAGCTGTTTTGCTTACATTTAGGGTGAGAGCTTTCTTGAAGAAGTGTTCAACTAACTCGTCTTACACTACGGACATGAATGCTACCTGGCATGAATGAGGAAAGGTACACTATTTCTTTTCTAAAAGATCAGATTTACAATTATCATCTGCTGAAAAAATAAAATACTCAAGCTTACATTAAGCTGTCCAGGAGGAATGCAGTCAAACTGGTTTAGATTGAGCCATTAACCAACTGCCAAAAAGAACACCCTAACAACTGCATAAAACACCTTAAAACTGCTCAGAACACCCAGCAACTGATATATACAGTATATCAAATGCATAGGACACCCTAACATCTGACCAGAACACCGTAGCAGCTGTCCAGAACACCCTAACAACTGCACAGTACACCCTAACAACTGCACATTACACCCAGAATATGCTATATACAATGGTCCAGAAAACCCTAACAACCACATAAAACACCTTAAAAACTGCCCAAAGCACTCAGCAATTACATACTGTATACATACATTATAACAACTGCATATAACACCCTAACAACTAGAACACCCTAGAAACTGCCCAGAATACTTAATACATTTAACCCATCCAGGTGCACACACACAGCAGTGAGTAGTGAACACACACAACATGAACATGCACACAGAGCCGTGGGCATCCATTTTTGCTGCGGCATCCGGGAATCAGCTTTGAGTTTGGTGCCTTGCTCAAAGGTCTCACCTCAGTGGTGGTATTGAGGGTGGAAGAGAGTGCTGGTCATTCCCTCACCCCACCTATAATCCATGCTGGTACAGAGTCTTAAATTCATGACCTTTGAGTTACAATTGTGACTCTTTAACCATTAGACCAACACCTAGTATCCATCCAGAAGATCCAAGCAGCCACTCAAAACACCTTAGCAACTGCACAGCAACACTGTAGTAGAAGGTTGTGCATGGACAAGCACCACTCCCAGTTTTTATGCAAAATTCTACATGTGTAATTTAATATTTATGTGATATTAGAAGCATGCATAAGCCTTTGAATAATATACATACATTTATCAACCTACAGTATAAGCAGCAGGAACTGACTGAATGTAAATGCACATTATTACCATTTTGAACACCAGGAAGTATACTGAGAATTTATATCAGGCACTAAAGTAGGCTATTGCATGATGCAGATGCTGATGAAATGCCTATGGAACAGAGCTTTACTGTATATCAAATAAAAAAGGCAATGTATTAATTTGCTTTATGCTCCCACCTTTCATTTGTTTCAAAGGTCAAAATATCTGATTACCATTCACGTGAACGGGTACATGTGGTCAGGTGAATTTTTAATTAATTCATTAATTTATTATTTGATCTGCAAATCAGCATATTAAAATTTAAAGAATAAATTCCATTTTAATATATACAGTGTGTGTGTGTGTGTGTGTGGTATATATATATATATATATATATATATATATATATATATATATATACTGAACAAAAGTCTAAACGCAACACTTTTGTTTATGCGCCCATTTTTCATGAGCTGCACTCAAAGATCTAAGACTTTTTCTATGTACACAAAAGGCCTATTTCTCTCAAATATTATTCACAAATATGTCTAAATCTGTGTTAGCGAGCACTTCTCCTTTGCTGAGATAATCCATCCACCTCACAGGTGTGGCATATCAAGATACTGATTAGACAGCATGATAATTGCACAGGTGTGCCTTATGCTGGCCAAAATAAAAGGCCACTCTTAAATGTGCAGTTTTATCACACAGCACAATGCCACAGATGTCCCAAGTTTTGCGGGAGCATGCACTTGGCATGCTGACTACAGGAAGGTCCACCAGAGTTGTTGCCCATGAATTGAATGTTCATTTCTCTACCATAAGCTCTCTCCAAAGGCGTTTCAGAGAGTTTGGCAGTACATAGAAGAATGCATAGATCGTCTGAGAACAGCCACCCGGACAGCTCCTGCAACAATCGGTTTGCATAACGAAAGAATTTCTGCACAATCTGTCAGAAACCATCTCAGAGAAGCATCTGCATGCTCGTCGTCCTAATCGGGGTCTCGACCCGACTGATGTTCGTCGTCGTAACCGACTTGAGTGGGCAAATTCTCACATTTGATGGCATCTGGCACTTTGGAGACATTTTCTCTTCACAGATGAATCCTGGTTTTCACTGTACAGGGCAGGTGAGCGGTTTGTTGATGTCATTGTTGTGGATCGAGTGGCCCATGGTGGCAGTGGGATTATGGTATGGGCAGGTCTATGTTATGGACAATGAACACAGTTGCATTTTATTGATGGCATTTTGAATGCACAGAGATACTGTGACTTTACTGTGATTTTTGTGCTATTCATCTACGGCCATCACCTCATGTTGCAGCATGATAATGCACGGCCCCATGTTGCAAGGATCTGTACACAATTCCTGGAAGCTGAAAACATCAGTTCTTGCATCGCCAACATACTCACTGGACATGTCACCAATTGGCAGCCCTCGTGTGAAGCCTCTATGTACTACAGCAACTCACAAATCAGGCAACCAACTGGACCTCATTTACACGCACTGTTGCTATGTTGTAGCACTTCAGTTGTTCCACTGCACACCTCAGACCACTTCCTCATTACTGCTAACCTAGCACTTACTCCTTAGGCGGCACACACTCCAACGCAGGTCACCTTTCGACGGAACCTACACTCACTCACTCCATCTCGCCTATCTTCTGTGGTTTCATCCTCACTTCCTTCACTCTCTCAGTTTTCAGCTCTGGACACGAACAGTGCTACGGACACTCTTTGCTCCACTCTAATCTCTTGTTTGGACAACTTTTGCCCACTGTCGTCTAGACCATCACGTACCAAACCATCTGCCACCTGGCTGTCCAAGGTTCTCCGTGAACATCGCTCTAAACTCAGAGAGGAAATGGCATAAATCAAGAAACTCTACCGACCTCAGTGTGTATCAGTCTCTCCTCTCTTCCTTCTCTGCAAATGTCTTCACTGCTAAAACATCCTACTACCACAACAAAATTAACCACTGTTGTGACGCTCGGACACTCTTCAAAACTTTCTCTTCTCTTCGTAATCCACCTCCTCCTCCATTGACTCTTACAGCTGACGAGTTTGCAGTTTTCTTCACAAATAAGACAAGAGCCATCAGTGACCAATTCTCCACACTGCAGACTGAGGATACTCTCTCTCCTCCTTCTCTCCACTCTCAGAGATGGATGTTTCCAAACTTATCCTGTCCAATCATTCTACTACTTGTCCACTTGCACCGATCCCCACTCACCTCCTTCAAGCGATCTCTTCTTCAGTCATACCTTCACTTACTCACATTATCAGCTCCTCTCTTCACTCTGGAACATTTCCCTCAGCATTTAAGCAGGCTCGGGTAAGCCCACTGCTTAAGAAACCATCTCTAAATCCAGCGCTTCTAGAAAACTACAGACCGGTATCCCTTTTTTCCATTCATTGCAAAGACATTTGAGCAAGCTGTGTTCAACCAACTCTCTATGTTCCTTGGAGGAACAACCTCCTGGACAGCTTCTGGCTTCAAAAGTGGCCACTCAACTGAGACTGCCCTGTTCTCGGTTACTGCGCTCGCATCAAATTCAAGGTACTGATGCTTGCCTACAAGATGACAACTGGCACGGCACCAACATACCTAAACTCACTAGTTCAATCTTATGTGCCCGCCAGAAGTTTGCACTCTGCAAGTGAAGGACACCCTGTGGTGCCATCCCAAAGAAGTTAGATAGACCATAGACCTAATAGACCTTTTTCTAGACTGTGCCCAGCTGGTGGAATGACTTCCCAATCTTAATTTGTACAGCTGAGTATTTACTCATTTTCAAGAAACATCTAAAGACTCATCTTTTTTCGCCAGCACTTAACCAACTAATACTAGCACTTTTCTTTCTTTTCTTGTCTTTCATATATATATATATATATATAAACCCTGGCTATGCGTTCTGTACTAGACTAACTTAGACTTGAAATGGCACTTGTATACTGTTGTTGTTCTCTTGTTGATCTGATTGCTTCTATTTTTCTCATTTGTAAGTCGCTTTGGATAAAAGCATCGGCTAAATGATTAAATGTAATGATTCAATCGGTGTATATTACAGCGTGTTCCAGTTCCTGCCAATATCTAGAAACTTCGCACAGCCATTGAAGAGGAGTGGACCAACATTCCACAGGCCAGGATCAACAACCTCATCAACACTATTCGAAGGAGATGTGTTGCACTGCGTGAGGCAAATAGTGGTCATACCAGATACTGATTGGTTTTCGAGAACATCCCCCCCCCACCCCGGGCCCCCCAGTACAGTAAAACTGCACATTTTAGAGTGGCTTTTTATTGTGGCCTGCCTAAGGCACACCTGTGCAATAATCACGCTGTCAAATCAGCATCTTGATATGCCACACCTGTAAGGTGGATGGATTATCTCGGCAAAGGAGAAGTGCTGACTAACACAGATTTAGACAGATTTGTGAACAATATTTGAGAGAAATAGGCCTTTTGTGTACATAGAAAAAGTCTTAAATCCTTGAGTTCAGCTCGTGAAAAAGGGGGCAAAAACAAAAGTGGTGTGTTTATAATTTGTTCAGTGTATATACTGTATATATATATATATATATATATATATATATATATATATATATATATATATATATATATATAATTTTACAACATTACTGTTTTTATTTTTTTGTTTGTTTGTTTAATCAAATAAATGTAGCCTTAGTAGATTCATATTGAGACTACTTTCAATAACATTAATAAAAATAAATAAATAAATAAAACCAAATAATACTGAACCTTTTACTGATAGTGTATAGATGCATATAGGTGCAAATACTTGATGCATTGAGCATAGCCAGTATCACCAGTCATTTGAACTCTATCCCCTCCGGATTAATGGCTGTTTTCAGACAGGTTTCCCTCCAAACAGATAGTCCTGGCTCAAACACGCACCATTAGTTGAGTTCATTGGATATTATTTTATGCCCATTAGATATTAATATTAGCCTTTAGTACAATGGAGAGTAACTGGACATCTTTAGGGAGTCTTAGATCTTTAAGTTCAGCTCATGAAAAAAGGGGGCAAAAACAAAAGTGTTGCGTTTAGAATTTTGTTCACTGTATATACAATATATAAATAAAAACATTTAAAATTTCATTAGATATTATTTTATGGCCTTTAGAGTAACTGGACATCTTTAGGGACAGAGGGGAAGAGTATTGGAAAAGTACCCTGGAATGTCAAAGTGCAGCCCACAAGCCCAAAGACTATATATATACATATATATATATATATATATATATATATATACATATATATATATATATATAGGAATACATTTAAGATTTCTGTATTTTATGCATATTTTTTGTTTGTCCATTTGTTTTTATTTAAATAATAAAAAAATTTCAATTGATTAATTCAAATTAAAAAGTATGAACATGGTTAAAATATGGAACAAACAGTACTGAACTTGTTACAATCTGCATCAAATTTGACTGATTGATGATAAATATATAAACCTTCTTAGTGTTATTATAAAACTCATTAAAATTATTAGTGCTATAACAGATATATCACTCATTTCTTATTTATGTATGACTGACAAATATGCACCACATTAAGATTATTAGTTAGTTTAAATGTTAAAACTGTGTAATCAATATGATGGAAATTTTACATACAATTAAAATTAATGAGTCTTAAATTTAGGTCTAAAGTCTCAAAAAGCATTTATGCTTTTTATGTGAATCAGCCTACAAAAGGTTAAATTATAATCAAATATTAAACTGGGATAGAAGCATTTAAACACTGACAATGTGGCATTATTCTTATTTGTAGAATACAACAGCATGTGTACTTGAGTAGAGCAAGTTTCTGGCATTTGTAAAATAAAGTTGCACAGCTGACAATCTGGGGAAGTGACACAGCGCTCATCACAGCAACAAGTCCTCAAGACACGCACTCAAGAGCTAAGTGTGCCGTGCTTCTCCAGGTGTCTCCTCTGGGCAGATGGGCTGTGCGACTGCCATTTATAGAACTGCAATTACTCAACATCTGCCACAGTGATGAAGCCTCAAATTATACCGTGGAACCCAGCAGGGGGCTGTAGGTAGGAGCTGTGGGTTTTCAACATGGCAGGGCGGAGAGGGACCAACCTACCAGGTGTTCCCTACACTGAATGTCTCAAGGGGCAAAGGAGAAAAAGCTGGGGAGGTCTACAGTTGAGCTCATTTAACCTCAACAAAACATTAACTGCAAGGCACCCAGCCTGGCCAGCACAGTTTGAAGCGCAAACTTTTACATCAGAAATTAATTCATAAATGATAAACAGGACAACATATTGGCAAGATTCAGCTTTTAAGCTCCTTAATGTAGACAAGTCATATAGCTCCTGTGGTCTGCCTCTCATTTATATTCATGCTTTCCATGTTGGAAAGATCTATGCATCTCAAGCTAAGCTGTGAAAAGCACTCATGCAGCAATTACTGATTAATTACAGGGAATTAAAGCAATTAAGGCTTTTGAAATATAGAATTAACCATCACATTTCCCGTTGCAGGCCTGAGATTTTAATGCATTCATATCTCGTACCACTGTAGCGTTAGTTTCAGATGCTGCCTCCTTGAGCCAGTCAAAAACTTTCAAAAACAAAATGGTTTTGTGCAGTGTGTGAGATGACATATGTATACACATGTTCATTATTTAAAATATAAGTGCTTTGGCATGAAGAATAATGCTTGTCAAATGTTCTTCGACATCGGATCCACCCAAAACTAGGCAGGTTACCAAAAAAAGAAAATGTAATAAACAAGAAAACAACTGAAATCCGAATATGCAAACACTCGTTCCTTTTACAAGTAAATAAATAAACATAACAATAGTTTGTGTTGTCAAATCACAATTCAGCTTTTCTCAAACCTTGACAGATGAGACACAAAGGTACAATAGAAGGCAAGAACGTGGCTCCTCTCCCAGGTACAGTGGTGATGGTGTGACTGATTGAAAAACAAAGAGAGGAATTGGAAAATTTGAGAAAGTTAGAGAAGGTCTCTTCTGCATTACGCCAAACGGGGCATGTTGCCTGGAGTCTTGCCTACGGACATCAGCATGGGCACACACACACACATATACATACACACAGACACTTTCTCCAGTTGCTTTTTTCAGTCTGTTTTATTTACTAGCAGTATGGCGCACATTTGCATGACAACAACAACAAGATGTCTCAAAAGATTTCTATTAAAGTTTTCAACGTGTCATCTGTCTCCACACGTTTCTCTGCACTTAACTTTAGCTGCCAAGTCATTTTGAACTGAATTCTTAATATCAGGAGTAGAGGAGCGATTTTGAAAAGTGCATTTGGGGACAGCAAAGCATGAATATTAGTAAACCTTGAGTGAGATAAAGGTGGTTTGGCTTGTAGTCTGAGATTTGCTCTTTGAATTCTACCTTGAATCATTTAATTAATGAACTGACATTTTGTGTAGCAGACTGCAGTGTCCTGGCGCATTACTTAAAACATATCTTAAATTATTTAACATAACTATTTCATAACAATTTTCAATATAACATTTTTGTAATTCTTTTAGAATTATTATACATATTATATATATATAATGCTGACCTAATCTCAGAAATTCACTAATAATGTGAAATATTTTTACTATTTAAAATAACTGTTGCTTTACTTTTATTTTATTTAAATATATTTTAAATCATTCTAATAATCTGATATGATGCTCTTTTTTTCAGGATTCATTAATGAAATTGAAAATTAAAAAGAATACAATTTATTTGAAATATAAATCCTTTGTTACAATATATATGTCTTTACTGTCACCTTTGATTAAAATTAATGCATGGTTGCTGAATAAAACTATCAAAATCAATAGGCCTACTAAAGAAGTTAATATGAATATAAAGAAATATATAAATATATTATAATATATTGCGCATAATAGTATAAACTACTATATAATTTCAGCTTTAAGAGCACTGTATAGTTGTATATTAAATGTATAAATAGAAAAATAGCTAAAATAATTCCATTATTGCAAAAATATGGCACATAACTTGTGCAAAGTGTCACTTTTTTTCTCCAGCAGTGCATTTTTGGTTGCGCTGGAGTTGTAAAAAAAAAAAACTAAATTCTTCCCACTGCTGGAGCCTCGGGACTAACGGCCTGAAAGAGGAGCTTACACTGTGTTACCCGGTGTCATGAATCTTTCATAAAACTGTCACAGGAAAGATGGAGCGCCGATGTAGCCATAATTCCCAGTGCCGACACAATCCCAGTAGAAAGTGTGTTATTGAGGCAGGTGGATGCTTCGAGTCTGTTGCGTTAATTGAGATTGGCTGTAATAATATTTTACATCAAGTCACTATAAGAGTGTTATTACAATTTCAAGTGTCAAGTTAATATTGAAAAACGACTTTCTAAATCCATTCTTTGCTCTTAGTTCTTCACTCTGCTCCCGTTCCGAGTCTTTCTCTGTATTTTCTTAAATGTGATGAATTATCCATTCCTCTCTTCAGGAAACTCTGTCTGCCTCGCTAAAATAAGAGAGATTGCCGTTTGCATGCGTAGCTAAATTATAAAATATTCATATCCATACATTGTTAGCTTGTGCTTTTTTGTTCTATTTTCTTACTCTGGAACATTTCTCTGCACTTTATTGTTTTTCTTATTCATGAAGTGCACAGAACGTGTCCTTATGTCAGCATTATGAGGCATTTAAAGGCTCTGCTTGGGAATTAACTTCAAAAACCTTAACATTTTCACTCCCATCCATACATACATGCACATCCTCACATGATTAGACTCTTAAACCAATGGCATGACAAACCAAAGACCTTTGACAACATATAGTGGTGATTCAACTAGCTTTGCTACTGCTTCAAATATCAATACAACTCAGTAATGGATGTTAAATGAATCCATTTAAGGCCAGTGATTAGATTTGTGGCCAGAATGACAGTTGGATATAATCTTCTCTTATTAATGTGTCAGTGTCTTTTCTCATGTAAATCACAATGTATGGTATGTACTGTAAATATGTCAGTGGTCACATTTTTGACCCAGCATACTGAATGTGTTTGCTTTGCAATATAAAACTGTACATTTCAAAGTACTGACATGAATTTTCATTAGTTTTGCCTGCTCTAACCATTTGACAATTTTCCTAATGTTTATGACTAAGCAACTGTAGTTTCCAACAAGATACAGTGGCTAAGATTAAAGTTTAAAAATATATACACACTCTTAAAAATAAATGTTCATTATTGGCCTTGATGGCTCCATGAAAAACCTTTACATCCATGTTACATTTCCATTTTATAAAATTTTCTTTATGGTAGAAAGGAGATCTTCAAATTATAAAAACGTTCTTTACACTTAAAAAAAAAAGTGTTATTTGGCAAACCAAAAATGAAAATTAGTATCAAGCTCTCAAAATAAGAGCTTAAAAGCATTATTGTTTTATCTTTCTCATTAATTAATAATCATCTTGTTTATAAAGACTCATTAACAGACTTTGATTTAAAAACAAACTAAAATAATTATTCTAAAATAATTTGATCGTTTCCTTCACTTTCCACTTCTCTGTGGAACCCTTCAACAGATAATGACGAAATGGCGTCTGCTCCAGCTCTAGTAATGACCTCTAATGTGTTGAGCTGGGATAATGTGCATTACAAGTTGCATTTGCGTTGAGTTTGGAATATGCCTCCACGCTTTAATACCGTGCTGCAGCGAGAATCCATTATGGTAATGCAGCACCTGAGGGAAGCAATGGGAGATATCAGTCTTCAAGTGCTTATTACCAAAGATGACTGTGTTTAATGAAAGTCTCCCTGTGTGAGAAGGTAAGCCTTTCTCTTTCTTTCTCTCCCCCTCTCTTCTTTTTCCATTTGTCCTTTCAAACCTGGCTCTTCCAAAATGGTTCTCTCTGTTGCCATCCAGCCTTGTGGAAGCTACTTTAAAGCTGTAGTTTGTAAAGTTCTGAGAAAAATAGCTACACTACAAGCTTCTACAAGACTGAAAGGACCAATATGTATTTACACAACAACATTTTGACCACAGTGAATGATTTAGAAAATGAAAACCAATATATTTAGACATTTTCTTCAAATATTCATATATATGATAGTAAACTTGCTCAGTAGCATACCTGGTACAGCATTGCACTTACAATATGAAGAGTGTGGGTATGAGTCCTGTGAAATAAGAGTAATGAAAAAGAGCTCAAAAACTTTAAAATTACTGCTGCACATTTAATTGAATTTCTAATCGCAATTACAATTATGGATGCCACAATTACGTAGTCGTTCAAAGCGTAAATTAATCGTTCAAAGTCCACATGTTATTCTACGTGCTTAAGATGCATTTTTTTCTTTCTACATGTTATCTTAAGGGTTTTTTTCCATTATTTTAATTTTAGCTTTAGTATAATATTACAATGCCATTCATATTTTTTACTTTTTTATAATTTAAAGAAGACACCAATCTGATGCATAGTTGACATCTGAGGCTTAGTACTATAGAAAAGCACTAAAAGATGCAAATTGTGATAATCGTAATTAATAATCGCAATTACAATTTCAAGGGAATAATCGATTGTGATGAGTGGGGCGGGGCAGAGGGATGTGGGAACACGAGTGAGGCCGGTGTAGTGATTGGGAAATCCGCTACACCTGCGACCCACCGCCGGTCTCGAGGCCCACGGAGGAGATGGAAGGATATAAAACTGGAGCGACGACAGTGAAGGACGAGAGAGGACCAGGCCTGGGCTTTTAGTTGTGTTGTGGTTTTTATTTGAGTGCACCAGTCGTCCGTGAGGGGCTGGTGCGCTGTTTTGTTTTTATTTTGTATTATTAAAGTTTAATTTGATTGTCCGCCGGTTCCCGCCTCCTTCTTCCGGATGAATATGAAGGTTTAATTCATTACAGTGGTGCCGAAACCCGGGAGAAGGAGGGACGCGCTGCTGAAGATGCCGCCATGGACGCTCGAGGCGGTGTACTGGAGCGAGTTGCCGGGGACGGGTGAGCTCGCTGCCGACCGCCCACGATATGGAGGGACGGCTGCCGTCCGTGAGGGAGCGGAGGAGTCGGTGCCGTTCGCCAGGAGGCCGGAGACTGCTGCCTCCGTGAAGGAATCCGGAGGAGCAGGGAACGGGGGACTCCTGCCGGCTGCCCAAAACCGGAGGAGCCGTCGCCGTCCACCGGGCGGCGGAGGAGTGTCGTGCCGTACGCCGAGGGCCGTCCAGTGCCACCGCCAGGCACCGCGGAGGATATCACTCAGCCTGTGGAGGGCCGAGCAGCAGTGCGTCTGGGAACCGGAATTTTTTTTTTTTTTTTTCTCTCTCCCCTCTCTCATCTCTGTCGCTCCTCCTTCCATCTCCGTTTCTCTCGCCTCGTCTGTCCTACCCCCAGGTTCCCGCAGGTCCTCGTGAGCGGTCCCCCCGGAGGGAGGGGGGGAGGGGAGTAGAGCGCAGTCTCGAGGGTACCCCCTGGCCTGCGAGGGGCGATGGGGGTATGTGACGAGTGGGGCGGGGCCGAGGGATGTGGGAACACGAGTGAGGCCGGTGGAGTGATTGGGAAATCCGCTACACCTGCGACCCACCGCCGGTCTCGAGGCCCACGGAGGAGATGGAAGGATATAAAACTGGAGCGACGACAGTGAAGGACGAGAGAGGACCAGGCCTGGGCTTTTAGTTGTGTTGTGGTTTTTATTTGAATGCACCAGTCGTCCGTGAGGGGCTGGTGCGCTGTTTTGTGTTTATTTTGTATTATTAAAGTTTCATTTGATTGTCCGCCGGTTCCCGCCTCCTTCTTCCGGATGAATATGAAGGTTTAATTCATTACTTCGATAATTATGATTTTTGTCATAATCACGCACCCCTAGGTAAAATGGTATGTTTGCTTCAGAAAATGTGTTTTTATCTCTGTCACAAACTGCACAGAGAAACGAAGGCTGATGATCCAAGTGCAGATTTTATTGACGGGGTAATCCACAAATGTGATCCAAAAACAGGCAAATTGACTCACACAATAAACAATCCAAACAAAGACAGAGAATTCAGCAAATCAAAAACCAGGATACAAGGCTAGGAAATGCAGTTGTGACACAAGCAAGACTTAGCAATGAATGGCAGAGAGAACTTATATATAGAGGGCTTATATAGGGTGAGCTAACAAGGCTAATGAGACACAGGTGCAAACAATGAGTGCTGAGGATTATGGGGAATGAAGTCTGTGATAGAGTGTCAGTAGTCTGGGATGGAATACCCTCTGGTGCCCATCAAGGACACTCCAGCTGGTGCTTGCGACAATCTCATATTTGCTTATGTAAACACAGTTGGTTAGGTTTAGTGTTGGGTTAAGTGAAGGTGCTAAGTTATCTTTATTTTCATTTAGCCACTGCTCATTACATTTCCAGGTATTATTTCTCCCATTCATATTTGTACAACAGGTCCATCTCCTACAAGTGGCTTTTAGCATTACTCCCCTTATAATATCTCAGACCACACTACTGAAGTGTGAAGTTGGTATGCTTTGAGACTTTATACACTGCTGCCATCCCCATCCTGCAGCTTCCTTTGCTCTTCCTTGTCCTCCTTTCATGTCATCACCATCTTTCTCTTTACCTCCCTTCTCTCATTTGTCTACACCAAGCAGTGACAGCTTATGCAACAGCTCCAAACTTAGCTTCATATTTGAATGACATGTTACATTTCAGTTTTTTTTTCTTCCATTACATGACTCATTTTAGTTATTACCCTTTGACAAAGAGAACAAGATGAGGGGAAGGCTGAGAAACAAGAGAGAAAGATAGAGAATAAGAAGAAAAATAGCGAAGTGGAAGAGAAAATAAGGATTCAGTTATTTAATCTTTACAGACTGAGTCTGACTTTTGGCACTATTCATAGGCCAGAGGTGCATGATGCTTCATTGGGGCTGTCCTGGGCAGAGGTGGGTAGAGTACCCAAAAACTGTACTCAAGTAAAAGTAAATGTACTTCTAGAAATATTTACTCAAGTAAAAGTAAAAGTACTAGTCTTGAATAGTTACTTGAGTAAGAGTAAAAGAGTATCGGATAAAAAATCTACTCAAGTAGTTAGTTACTAGTTACTTTGGGTCATATATACTGAGCCTATTTTTATTTAGATATATAGATAAAATGTATGTAATGTATGTGTGCGTGTATAAATGTATATATTTCATCAGCCTTTACTCCAATTTATGTAATTTATTATAAAAACCCTGTCTGTTTACTTAAGTAACAGATATAGGTGTCATGCCATAACATATTTTTAATACGACTGACTTTATATTAAATGTGAGTTTAACATTGAAATTTAATGTGATATAAATATTGCTACTAATCTTTCATTGTTCAGAAAGAGAGCAAATAACATTTACATTATTAAAGATAATTTTCACTGACAGTCTAGAGTTCAATCACTCTCAGAAACTCCCATTAAAATCACTGAAACTGTTAACACTGTGAAATCAATATCTTAATTAAAAATTCGTACACACATCTGCACTTTGTTGTTCCTGCGAGAGAATTCGCCAGAAAGAGGTATTCAGTCAGTGAGCGAGTGAAGGAAGCACCGGCATTTTAGCGATGACTCATCTGAACGCCTCTGATTGGCCAATGCTTTAATAAGCTCAAAAGAATCATGTGTGATTTGTTATAATACGCAGCGCTGTATAAACGCATCTATCTCTGGCTAAGCGCCAGCAAGCAATCACAGATCTGAATTTAGCAGCTGATAATATGACTCGCTGAACGTACTTGCACCAGTGTGATTGTATTAAAATTAATAAAATCTTAATCGGCTATTTTTTGTCTTTTGGAAGCTGCATTCAACTTGACTCCCCTCTGTTATAAGCCACACACGTACAACAAACTAATGTCACAGTGGTATCGTGTACTGTAATCAAATGTAGCCCAAGTTATTACCTGTTAAACAGTAGACAGCACACGCGGTGTTCATCTAATAAGGATCTCCATCGCTAGCAAACAATAACCTTTGCAGATTTCAATTCAGTGCAGTTCCAGCCACGTTTTCAACGCTCTTTCTGTTCTTAAACGTTACAGCTCCGAGTGAACCACTTCAGACGCTCAGCGCGTGCGGCAGGGAACTGAACGACTCATTCAAACTGATTCATGAACCAATTCACTTATTTGCCAATTGGTTTGATCAAGCCTTTGAACAGAATTGACTCAAAAGAATGAATCATTCGCGAATGGGCATCACTCATTGCCCAGAGAAAAGTAGACGGTGCGTTTGGAATAAACTGATGCATTTATTGCATTAAGATAAAGTAACGAGAGGAGCGTCGCCCACAGTAACGAAGTAAAAGTACAGATTTTTTCCCAAAAATTTACTCAAGTAAGAGTATAAAGTACCCATCTTTAAATATACTCCGAAAAGTATTCGTTACCCCAAAAAATTACTCAAGTAAATGTAACGAAGTAAATGTAACTCGTTACTACCCACCTCTGGTCCTGGGAGAGTGAAACGGCGGCACGCAACACCAACATTTTGAGCAGGTAACATGAAGGAGGAAATCGTGAGTGTAAGAATGAGGGAAGTGAAAAACAAGCAAAAGAGAAAAATGGAAAGCACAGGAGCTCTTAGTCACTTGTCTGCCTTGTAAATCTTCCGTGATCAGTCACATGCATTTAATTACTTATGCTTTAAATTCCCAGTTTTGACTGAGTAAATGCTGACAAAAACAAAAATACAAAAAATTGGTGTAACAGATAAAACTTTCAACTTAACTTCTGACCAGCCAATCACTTATATACAGTGGGTACGGAAAGTATTCAGACCCCCTTAAATTTTTTACTCTTTGTTATATTGCAACCATTTGCTAAAATCATTTGAGTTCATTTTTTTCCTCATTAATGTACACACAGCAGCCCATATTGACAGAAAAATCCAGAATTGTTGACATTTTTGCAGATTTATTAAAAAAGAAAAACTGAATTATCATATGGTCCTAAGTATTTATACCCTTTTTTGTTGTTGTTGTTATGGATTTGGGGGTGCATTATTTTCAGCTACGAAATCAACAAAAAAACAAACAGTGAAAATATAATTACAATTTGAAATATCGGTTTTGTATTTTAATAAAATGTAATTTATTGCTGTTATCAAAGCTGAATTTTCAGCATCATTACTCCAGTCTTCAGTGTCACATGACCCTTCAGAAATCATTCTGATATGACGCTTTGCTGCTGAAGAAACATTTCATATTTTTATCAATGTTGAACACAGTTGTGCTGCTTAGCAGTGATACCTTAATTTCAGCATTCTTTGATAAGCAGAAAGTTTAAAATAACAACATTTATTTGAAAAAAAATTATTTTAAAACAATATATGTAGATGTCTTTACTCTTTACCTCTTTTTAAATCAATTTAATGCATCCCTGCTGAATAAAAGTATTTTATTTTATATTTTCACTGACCCCACACTTTTAAATGGTGGTGTCTTTCAATGACTTTGAAATATTATACATTGAAAATAAAATATTCTGAAAAGAAATGCAGATGCATTATGCACACTCATATAAATAAATGCATGGCACTTATTAGTATGTATATTCCATGTATGTCAAAAAAAAAAAAAAACCGTTCTGCTCAAATCGGCACAACCCAAATGTTTCAAGTCTGTTTAATGAAGCTGAACGCAGACAAATGATGTCCAGTTAACTTCTTATAATACTGCTTAGTGTGTAAGAAGCAGTGTACACTATGTAGGGACCATGTGAATTGAACAGTGTTACATTAAGGGACAGTGGAGGGAATTTCCTTGTACGGTGAAATTATCCATAGAGTTCCCTACTTTCATTTTTAACTTCTACAATGCAGAAAACAAACTTGAGAGGGCAAGAGAAAGAAATTGAGGTAAGACAAAAGAGAATGTGCAACAAACCTGATATCCCCTTGACTTTGATTGTTATATTACACATAAATAAGACTAGGAATTTCGCAAAGTGATTAAGTAGGTCAGATTTCCATGCTATTCTCTGCATCCTTTACATATGAGTATAAACAGTGTTGATATTGGCTTTCTAATAAATGCTTTGAGGCAGGAATTTTCTCAATAGTTTTGCCAGAATAGCAGAAGATGGAAAAGGAAATGCCTTTGTTGCTGTCTGACTGAACCGCCAGGAACAAACATTAGAGGGAAAATACTACAACTTTGTCCTCTTTCACTCCTAATTGCTATTTTTTTTAAACCATACACTGTGCTTCGCTCTCTCCACGCTCATCTCCTCGTTCACTTATTTCTCCAACAGATTCCGTCTGCTCCAGCGCACGGGTGAATCAGCGCTCTGCACGGCCACAGCCACTAAACTTCTGATAAAATCAGTGTTTAATTCACATCGCTCGAGGCCATTGACAGAAAAAGTGGAAGCCTTTCATCTACAAAGGGATACATTGGGACTCCTAGCACGAAAGGATTCTCGCAGAATAAGAGCAATCGTCACGAGTTGTCCCATTTATTTCACTGAGCGTGTTCTCTCACTGACACTAAGAAGATCTGAGGGGCCTGGAATGAGACGCGTCCCGATATCCAATGAACTGCTGAAGTTTATGTGGACAGAGTGCAAAATGCAACTTTTAGTGCTTTGAACGACAGACTTTATGACATAATATCGCTTTGTGGTGGAAATTATTTGAGGCTGATCTTCCTACCTGAAGGCCATTCTCAGACCGGATAAAGTGAGTGACATGACATTCAGCCAAGTATGGTGACCCATACTCAGAATTCGTGCTCTGCATTTAACCCATCCAAAGTGCACACACACCCAGAGCAGTGGGCAGCCATTTATGCTGCAGCGCCGGGGAGCAGTTTGGGGTTCGGTGCCTTGCTCAAGGGCACCTAAGTTGTGGTATTACCAGCCCGAGATTCGAACCCACAACCTTAGGTTTAGGAGTCAAACTCTCTAACCACTAGGCCACAACTTAAACTGGGAATATTGTCACATGCCCTTTGATGAGGGCACCCTATTGTGCATTTTTATGTGTCATTTTGTCACGAAATAATGACTTTGCAATGAGTATTTTTTTTTAAGTTAGAAATTTTGTGGGAGATACTGTACCCGCTCTGAGTGGGTCATTCTCAAAATCTAGTGATTTCATTTGATATTTAAATCACGACACAGAAAAAAACCCATAGAAATAGTTAAGACACTTCACATAAAAGGCATTACTTCATAAGCTAAAAGTTTATTAATTAACATAAAATGGCCTGACCCAGATATTTATTGACCCAGAATTTATTTATTTGCTCATTTTGTTCAAAAAAATGCAGATTTAATAGTTCAAATGTTGAAAACATTATTAATTTAGATTTAAATTGATCTCTTTGTTGTGGACTAAATAAAAGTAACACAAATATAAACATACCAAAATATACCTAGGTATTATTTGAAGTAAATACCATAAACTGCAGCTAACAGGGCACATTTCCAAAAGTTTGGCTAACGTTCTGGTTAGGTTTTTGCAAAGTTATGAACTATTCTATTATCAGTAACATTAATAAAGCATTCATCAAAGTTAGCTGGCCTTTATTAATGTTCTCAAAACATCAGCACAGAAACATTATTTATGCATCATTCATGGACCACTTTTCCTGAAATGTTTTAGTTGATGAGTTTAGTGATTTAGTTTAGATGTTTGTCTAACTTTTTTTAAATGAAACAACATGTTTCAGAATGTGAAAATCCAAAAGCAACATTCCCATAATGTTTGCAAAAGGTTACATTGGAATGTTCCATTAATATTCCAATGAACAAGAACAAAGGATTTTAAAACCTTTTTTTTTATTTTTCTTAATGAACATTGTGAACATTTGGAGAACATTCAGAAAACAACTTAAATGGGAATGTAAGCATATAACTTATTTTTGTTAGCTGGTCTCATTATGTATGGTTTATTCTGGCTGTGTTAAATTATTTACCTCTTGACCTGAAACATCATTTGATAAGCATTCATGAACATCAGAGGCATAGCTGAATATTTTCTGCCATGTTTTGTTATATCTCTGGTCAGTTAGGTGGTGGGAAAAAGCACAATCACCAACCTCGATCCACTGTAATGCCACCAGACAGCTTCTAGCTTAGAATTCATTTCTTCTAATGGGCCACCTACAAAGCCCTGTCCATGCTGCGAGCTGGTATGCCTCACTCATCCTGCCAAACATTAATTTGTCAACCTCTTGGAAATAGCTTGTGTAACCCCCCATCCACCATCCAAAAAAAAAGTATTAAAAAAATGCTGGCTTTCGAAAAAGCATAAATAATTAGCATTTTGTTAGTGCAGAGATAGCTTATTAAACAAAGCAGGAGCTTAGCGTTTGAAGTGAATAATCCAGCTGAATATGTACTTGCCCTGCAGCGCTGAAGACACGGCCAGAACCATCACACCATACAGAGACACTGACACGTGACTCACTGCTAAAGCTTACTGAGACATGATCTTCAGCAGCAACAAATATCAAATCTGCCATGTGCTAAACCCATTCCTCAATAGTTTCTAAAAATGTTTGAACCAACAATCAGATGCCCACAGGCGATGGCCTATCAGTTGGTGCATTGGATCACACTTTAGATGAATATAGTACACTTTGATGTTCCTTTGCTATAATGCTTGAAAAAAAAAAAAAATATATATATATATACATTCATTCCATGTTCCACAAATTCCATTTATTCATTCATTCCATGTTCCACAAAAATTGTGTTGGAATTCATTCGCATTTATGTATACCAATGTTATTGTTAAAAAATAAATAAATAACTACAATACAGTTATAAAATGTATGGTCAATATAAATTTAACAACTGAAACCCAATATCTGGTTCCAGCTAGACCCTACTTAACAAGTTAGTTATCCGTTATTTAATTTAATTTTATTTTATTCTGATATCTATTTAATGGCAGAAAATAATAAAAGTACATAGATGAAGGTTTTTGGACAACTAAATTAAGCTTATAAAACATTTAATTTGCCCTCTTGACCATCATTTTTTTCTGAAGGTTAAAAACTTTTCTTTTGACCATTTCTTGAAAAAGAAATTATGGAAATCATATGTCTATTACATGGTGAATGCTGTATCCTTGGAATTTTTCATTTAAATGAATATTGAATAAATTGCAGTTAACTAGAGCCTAAATGAAAACTAAGATTAAGGAGAACAATGCAATCAAATATAACCTCCACCTGATTTGAATGCATCTCTAAGGTAAAGTCTCTGGAACCTTTCTGGGCTGATGGCATGTGACTCATTTGAATCACAACACAGTGAAACTCATTTGCTGATTGTGACGGACAAAGAGAAATGTCAGACCTCTGACCTTAAGATTTGATCCTCGGGCAATGGTTGTGCAAGCTTTCTTCAGGAAGCAATATCAGAAATGTAGCTAAAAATACAATCATGAGTGGTAAATATATGTAACTCTCACTTGTTTCTCCTCAAGCTGTTTGAGTACTACAGCATACAGTTTACCCTGAACAAAAAGTTATTCCATGACTTGATGAAAAATGTCATACTTCAAGATGTTACCATAACTTTTTAAAAGGAATAACGGAGGCTTTAGTACTTAAAAAGCCACGTCGGTTATGTATACAGCATTTGTTTGTCTTTGACACCAACAGTTGGTGTATGAACACAAAACAGCTGTTTGTGTGTCAAACAAGGAGAATCACCCCACACTCTTCAGAAGAGGCTAAAATCATTTTTCTGTATACATTTACTTCATATGTTTGCAGTTATGACCTGGTAGGTTCCAAGAGCTCTTAGAAATAGTGTCCAAACAAGAGATTTTGACTCACCGACACTTTTAGCTTAGTTTTGTGGTCATGTTTGTGTATCAAACATCACCTTAACAGCTCCTCAGAGGTGACTGTCATGCTCCAGAGCGAACAGCATGATGTGGGTGTTGACCTTTGCCCCGGTGACCTTAACTGACCACTGCTGCTCTGAACACACTGCACTGGTTTGAGAGAGAAAGTTCAAGGCTGGATGCTCACCAAACATTTCCTTTTAGCCGCAGAGATGGAAGAGTTTTGCTTATAAATAAATCAACTGATTCTGACTGTTTAGAGACAACTGTGTAAGGCTCATTTTTGAGAAATGTTGCCATTTGTGTCAAAATAAATTACTGCTGATATAATTAACAGGAAAAAAATCACAGATACTGAAAATTACTTGAGAGGCATAACCCTGAACATTGCACAATTAAAAATAAAACACATTTTATTCTTATTAAATACATAAATTATAATAAAACTATTTTTAAAAGCAAGAACTAAAAAAGGATTTTATTTTATTGTTGAGAAGTAAGGCTTATTCTTTAGAATTGGTGCAATTAGTGTCTTTATGACTTACTGCTGATACAATTAAAAGGAAAAATCACAGATACTTAAAATTATTTAAGAGATATAACTCTGCAATAAAAACAATAAAAAATTATATATTTTTATAAACAAATGAACTAACATAATACGATTATTTTATTTTATTATAAAAAAAATAAGTGTTGTTTATTCCCACCTCACAGAACACATATACAAATTGCACTAGAGGAAAAAATTATAATTTATGTAATGTACAGACTCTGTACACACTATATAGTTTTGTATATTTTTCATTAAAAATCTGCTATGTTCTTTCCCCAATTATGTTTTACATAAATATTTCTATTTATTCACACATCTCAGTTTTATTTTTTATTATGTGTGTGTATGTCCATAATTTATTGTTGAATCTGTTTGTTGTTTCACTACAGGAAAAACTAAAATAATAATAATGTCATATCATTAATCAATTTTGGCAAAAATGGCATCGCCTTTTGGAAACTTAATTTCTAAGGTTGTATGTGACAAATAAAGAATCTTAAACCTAAACCTTTTAAAGTATTTGTTTTACATCAGAGCATTGGCTAACTCTAATGTGTGTCTCCATTACATTTGAACCCTTTGATGTCTAAAAGCCCATGAAGCTTCATCTACACACCTGTCCCGAAGCCACCTCCACCCCCTGCAGTCATGTCAGGATCTCACGTCAATGATAGGCTCAATGGAGCACATAATCCAAGAGAAGACTCGACCACCTGCCCGAAGGACTCATTAACCCACAACACTTCTGAAACACAATGACATTCTCGACCAGGGGATGGACTTGATGCTAAGCTGGGTTCACAACTGTGAATCTATCAACTATCATCTATCAACTGTGAATTTACATCAACTGAGCTGTAAGATACTGTACAGTAGTTCAACTATCTGTAAGACATTCTGGCAAGGTACTGTATGCCAGCTGAACCTCAAGCTTAGATATTTGCAAGCACCCCGGGAACTTCTCAAAGAGTGAGCCCACTAGACAGGTCAGGTCACTCTCAGACTTCGACAAATCTTTCCCATCTCCTTGTTTACCTCCTCCGACCTGATTTTAGTCTGGCCCTTCCCTGGAATATCAGAAGCAACTCTAATCCATCCTCAAGACTTTTTTTCCAAATCTCACCGAGCAGGAACAACCCCAGCCATCTGTGTGTCTCTCTATTGATCTGGCTTCCCTGAGAAGATTCTGGAAGGCTGGAATATCCCCCCTCTCTGCCACCAGACTGCGCCGCTCAGCGGCCACCACTCATCAGGTTGGCACGCACTGTTCTGTGGCCTTTCTGAACATAAACGCATGTCTGGATGTCCATCTCCTTTTAGACTTATGGACATCACATCTCTTCTGAGATCCACGACAGGATGTTGTTGGTTCAGTAGGGTCTATCGTTTGATGAGACCATTATCAGTGTTTGTGAAAGACGTTTCACAAAACAGCACTTTTTCTTATAAGGTGAATGCAATTTTATTTTATTTTTCATGTATTGCCTTATAGCAATATGACATTCATCTTGGACTTACACTTACACCTAGGGCCAGATTGACTAAACTGGGCAAATTAGCGTTAGAATAACACAATACCATAAAATTGCCAATGGGAGTGGGAAGTTTCTGAGGGTGATCGACTGACAATACACAAATTAACAAATAGATGTAGCTAGATCATTTCTATATTGACTAAAGCGATCTACCAAGAGCAGAGCAAATTAGCGTAGGTAGGCAAACAAGTAAAAAATAATGCTTAGAGATCCAAACAAGTACTAAAAATGACACGAACTACTTATGGTGGTAGCATCTCTTTTTAAGTCTGTTTATGGCCTTGTTTACACATTTGCGGAGACAAGTGAGGCACACGACTGGCTGAGGCATCGCTGACTGCTCGGACAGTTCGACCTTCTGCGGCGGAGGGGGGCCGAGGGGGGAGTCCCCGTTCCCTGCCCTGTCCTACAGAGAGGGCCATCTGTGCAAGGAAACCTCACGCCGAGGACCTGGCCATGTATGCCATGCCCTGTGACTCAAACACACACACATAACATACACATACACTTTAGCTATCAGCCTTTTCACTGAGAGCTACTGTCAACCCTCATGCCACTCTCCATCTAACCGTGCCGAAAACGATCACAGGAAAATGCTATGCAATTGTTTTTTTGATGTTTGGGTCACCGCTCTCACCTACCAAATTAACATCACATATATTTCTGATGTACAAAAGCAGTTCTGTGATGTCAAATGTGACCTGAGGGGAGTCATTAGGAAGTCGTACATGTGTTGCGTGCTGTGAAATGTAATAACAGAATAAGTGGCGGCACTCTGTTCTGGTTCTCATTCCGGGAGCCGGTGAGCTTGTGGCAATATTAAACCTCCAAAACATCTGTGTGAGGGGCACAGGACGGGGCGAGCCAGGAATATTCAGAGAATATGTGAAGTGGAAAGGCATTTTTAGGTCAGTGAAATAAAAAAAAAGATAAACAGAATGAGAGAGAGGATGCAGCGCTGAATGTAAAGCCATGCACATCGAATTCAGTCTAATGTGATTTTGTGTTCTGTGTCTATTCAAGTCAGCCTTGATTTGGTTTCCAACACTAATCGCATCATGCAAGAGATTTGCATGGGCTTTTTTTTTCTCATCTCTGTTTTTTTTTTGTTTTTTTTTTTCTGCCTTATTGAAACTCTCATCAGCCATTGTCACCTAAATCCCCCTGATGAATTAAAAATGATTGATTCAGACGAGGAAACAGCACCATAGGGGTTGGGGGGCGGGGTCTACTGGCAACAGAGGACTAAAAGGGAAACATAATTGAGTCCACATTCATTTGCGCGTGAGAGTCAGGCCCTGTAATCACCTCAGGAGTGAGCATACTGCAATCAGTCCGCCCCTCGCTTTAACCTACCTCGCTTTTTAGAGCACTTTGTCAATTAGAATCAGCTTGATGATTTTGTATTGAATTTCAGCATGAAAGAGATAATATTGATGAAGTGTGACAAAATAAGCCTGGTCGCTTTTTGTGCTAATGGGCCATTCTCTGCACGTGCTGGCTTATCAGTCTCAAAGGAAACGGATCCTGCATTACATTTAACATGAATCTGACTTGCTCCCAGGAGAATTATGTTCAAAGTTTAGATGTACATTTCCACAAAATAAAACATATGTTTGAACATATATGTCTTTAAGATAACTGAATGGCTTTCCTGCCAGAGTTGTGCGTGTGTGTACCGTTTTTGCACGCTGTTTTCTGCCTGTTCTTTATTAGTATGTGACAGTGACAGTTATAGTAACCAATAACCATACAAGCAAGTTCCTGAGAAATCAGAGAACAGATTAAGGCTCAACACTACTATTTGTGATGTTTGTGAGTCGTGATGCTTTTTTAAAATGTTTTATCCTCATATTGTTCCACTTTTACACCCACTCTTTGACCAGATTTCATTTCAAAACTTAAAAATGTTAAATACAATTTCAATATCATCCTCATAACATCACAGACCTACAATTAAGTTTTTTTAATTTAGACATTTAAAGTTTCATTTGCAGTGGGCCTAAAATTTTCAGTTCAATCAAGGCAAACATATTAATTGAATCTAATATATCAATCCACATAATAGCAGGAATTGTAATGCATTAATAAGCTATAAGTGGCATTAGATATAAGTGGATATAAGTGCAATTTATAAAAAAAAAAAAAAAAAAACTGACCTACAGTTAACCTGTTGTTACTTTGCTGAACACCTGTGTGAACCTGAACTTTTTTTTTGTATTTAATTTTTATTTATTTATGAAAATTTATGAAAATTTGTTATATACTAAAATTAAATTAATTTAATACAATAAACATCCCTTTCTGATATTATAAAATCTGATAACTCCTTTCCAGCACGTCATGAGGTCAAAAAGGCACCGCACACAAGAAATGATCTGGATTGAGTTGTTGTTGCTTTTAATGGACTTTTTTATATATTTTTTAATAGAATAAATTTGCTGCTCTGTCCAGCTATAAAATATACAATAGTGTTATACAAAAGTATATATATAAGTGCACACACACACAGGATTTAGCTTATATTTAAATTAGCTTATATTTAAATTCCTGTTTCGATAATTAATGCATTAAGTTGAAGACAGTTGCACTTGCACAGTAATTTCCTCAAATGCATGAAAATAAAGCAGAGAAAGAAAGAAAGAAAGAAAGAAAAGGTTTGGGTGAAGCTAACAATGTCAACCTCAGACGCACCGTAGTGTGTCTACAAATAAGCATTGGTCCCAGTCACACTCAAAAGTTTATTATCATTGTTATTAACATGTTTCGCACAAAGCGGATCTTATTTCTGCCCAGGTTTCCCTGCACACGGCACGCACACATACACACTGCTCCAATTAGGAGGGAGTGTTGTGTAGAGTCAGTGTCGAGGGATTCAGCTTTCTTCTGCGCTGTCAGGTCCCATCAGAAAGGCGGCTCATTAGTGTCAGGTTCAGCACTGCCACCGACTTTCCCTTCTCTCTTGCTCTTTGTCACTCTCTCTCTCTCTCTCTCTCTCTCTCTCTCTCTCCCTCTCTCTTTCTCTCTCCTCCTTTTTCATTTTCGCAAAAAGAGCCTGCTGTACGCTTTCATATCTATATCATCAGAGCACGGTCTTGTTCTTCAGCCTCCCATAAATGCTCCCTTCTCCACCGGTCCAACAGGAAGAGGTAAAACGCATCCAGAGAGTGAAGAAGGGTTACAGATGATCACGTGTTGTCTGTTAAAAATGGTTTTACTTTTATTGGTGAATCTCACAAAACCTGTCAAAAGCATGTCCCAGTCATATTGCACCCACAAATCAAACACATCTGTCTGGAATTCTTGGTCAATCATAACATTCATCGGTCAAATAGGTCATAAAAAATGATGCTACACCATCAAGGCTGTATTAAGACTGTAATTTAGACGTTCAATAGAGTTTAAATCATTCAAGCGCAAAAAGACGCGAAAGGATACAATTCAGTACGCACACAGAGAAAACACTGAATTGAGTTCTTTGCGTCATCTTGCAGTAGAAGATGTGAATAACTACTCCATTCAGTCAAGTCTCTGGCAACATGCAAACATAACAAAAAAAAAAAAAAACACGAGAAAATCACTCACTGCTCTTGAATGAATAACTTTTCTGGCTTTAACAAGGATTAATCTTTATTTATGTTAGGCTATACAGTGAAGAATATGCAGTGTTACATTTGATTATTCCGTTTTTGTACCTGAACACTTACAAACCCAAAAACCTGAAGCATTGTTTCATTCTAATCTTTGTCCTATTTGTTTATTTGTGCAATTGCATATAATGTATTCATTGTTTTCTTATTCACTGACTGTTTACTTGTCTTTAATAAAGTTTGAACCTTATATTTGTTAGACTAGTAGTAGATCTTTTAGGTGGCTTATTGTGCTTAAAACTAGTTTTAACATCAGACATGATCATGTCTAATGGATTTAATGGACACACACACATGGTCCACAAGACCGCAAGTGCACATGAAGTGTGTCAATTCGCACAGGGCCACTGTCAACGGTTACAATATTTTCCGGCATCACCAGGGGCTTAAGCTCAGGTAAGCCTGTGCATTAATTAAACCAAGTACACCACATAACTGACTGTTGTCCCTGGCAGTCAATCTCCAACACTGTTCTACTCTGTGTTACACTTGCATCACTCTATGGTTTATTACTGTCACATAATAAATAATATTAACTAAAATCAATAATTAATGTCAATTTATTTATTTATTTGGCAAGTAGCTACATAATAAGCAGGACAACATACAGCCAGTTCATCATAAAAAAAAAAAAAATGCTATCCTGAATACCCTCTCATTGCATATTAATTCAATAATAATAAATTATTATTAATAATATTAATAATACTACAAATTATTATTATTATTATCACTTATATTACTTTAGTTTTTATTAATATTCATTATATATAATAATTATTAACAATTATTTTGTTAATTTTATTAATAATTAAAATATATATGTTTATATTTTCCATTTTCATTTTAGTATATTAACGTTTTAGTCATTTTTACACATTTTATTATATATTTTTAAAGATAGTTTTTTTTTAAATATACATGTCTTTAGTGTTTATACATTTTTTATTACAGGATGTTGTCTTTTATTCTTAGTACAACAAATTAAATGACAATGAGAAAATACCTTGAGCAACTATTGTAGCTGTAATAAAACTAGTTTTATACACACACACACACACACACACACACACACACACACACACACACACACACACACACACATATATATATATATATATATATATATATATATATATATATATATATATATATATATATATATATATATATATATATATATATATATATATATATATATATATATATATATATATATATATATACTAGCTTGCGCTATTCTTTATCTATTGTATCTGTTTTCTTTTTATTTATTATATTATTTAAAAGCCCTTGCTACGTGTACTGTGTTTAGGGAAGTCGTGGCCTAGTGGTTAGAGAATCGGACTCACAATCGAAGGGTTGTGAGTTCGAGTCTCGGGCTGGCAGGAATTGTAGGTGGGGGGGAGTGCATGTACAGTGCTCTCAGTACCATGACTTAGAAGCCCTTGAGCAAGGCATCGAACCCCCAACTGCTCCCCGGGTGCTGCAGCATAAATGGCTGCCCACTGCTCCGGGTGTGTGTTCAGTGTGTGTGTGTGTGTTCACTGCTCTGTGTGTGTGCATGTTAGATGGGTTAAATGCAGAGCACAAATTCTGAGTATGGGTCACGATACTTGGCTGAATGTCATTTCACTTTAAGCTAACGGAGACTTGTTATAGCACTTATATATCATTGCTCTTTTTGTTGTTTTTGATTGCTTCCACTGTCCTCATTTGTAAGTCGCTTTGGATAAAAGCGTCTGCTAAATGAATAAATGTAATATATATATATATATATAATTTAATTTCACTTAACATTTATTTTATCTCAAGTATGTAATAATTACATTAATAATAATCAACTGCTTTCTCCTTTACATATTTTGCTTAAGGAAAATCAGTCATATTTTAGCACCATTAAGCATCAATTTATATTGTAACATTAATTATCATTATCATAAATATAGTATTTATCATAAAATTAATTATTATTAAATTATAAAGTGTAAGGTTAGTATTTATTAGATTTATGGTCTAAATAATAAAACAATTTTATTACAGTAATATTTAAATTTAATTCTTGTATTATTTTTTTATTAAGTATTAGTATTATTTTGTTATTGTTCAATTTAGACAATGCCGTAATGAGAAAATTTGCTTAACTGTCAAAAAATGCTAAAATAAAAACCTTAATGTCCTTTTAAACAGACATTTTCTTTATGTAGAATGTCACACTCATATTTCCATAACTAACATTACAGAGCCTTACAGATGGGCGACCAGACGCGAAACCAGAAAGCGCTGGCATTAGGCATTACAGAGTATTTTTACTCTCGTCAGCAGGAGAGGTGGCAGAGGCAGACTGGCAGTGAGAGTAGAAGGAAAACAGCACTAATGGTCTCAATGTGTCAACAGGTTTTCGCCAAGGACTCCATCTGCAGCCATACACACACACACACACATAGCTCTACACAAAGTAATCTTCAGGATGAATTTACACTCCACACACTAGATAATTAATCCTAATCTGTTTATTTTTGAATCTCTGTTATGACTACAGTGGTTTAAATGAGTCTATTATTGCTGTAAACACATCACTGCACGCTTGTCAGTATTGTGTATACTATAAACCAGGTTGGAGTCATACACAGAGCTTATATTCCAAATTTCACAAAAAAAGGGAATGCTGTGTTTTTTTGTTTGTTTGTTTTTTCAGAGATCCGTTAAAAGGTGGCGGTATGAGAGAGATTACTGTGGTGTTACATTTAAAGCAAAGCTACTTATCTTAATACCGCTGCCATCTGAAGCTGCACCAAAATATCGTTTCAATCACATGCCAGAAATAAGTGGCGGACTTGTAAATGTAGCACAAATGAACACAGCAAATATTCCAAAACTTATCTGAGCAAAACAAAGATTAAAAAAAAAAAAAAAAACTTTAATCTCAAGTCTCATCTTCTCCATCATCTATCCCCCAAAGTCCTCTCTCTCTCTCTCCAGGCAGCCAACCCATTCTCACTCCAAAGGCGTCAAAAACCGAAGCACGGTCAAGCGCCCCTAGCGTCACTTTTATGACGCCAAATGTGCCACTCCGCATCACAGTTTCGACGCACTACGACCTTCATTGCTTTCAGTGGGAAACTTTTGGCGTCAGAGTTTTGACGAGATGACATGAGATGTTTATCGCTATGAAATCACGTTCAAGAAGTCTCATTCAGCACACATCGCGATACTTGCCATCAGTTCCACAGTTTGGGTGAGTAGTCGTATATACACTCTTTTAATGCCTTTTATAAAATGTATTCTGTCTTCTTTATTAATCAGATTAGCGCCATACATTTAATCGCTGTATTATATCGGTCATCCGCGGCTGTCTTTGAGTTTCATTGCGTTTAAATAAATGAACACAGCTGCTAATTAGTGTGATTAAACTCTATCTGTCACGTGACGTGCCATAGGCCTTCGATCCGTTTTATATTTATTTCAGGTTCAATGATGTAAATTGTATTTGTAGTAAAATCAAAGGCTGTAGTGATACACTAATCTCACTATACGATACGATACGATATATATCACGATATTCAGCCAACTATACGATCTGATATAATTCAATACGATTCTATATAATTTGATACGCTTACATCATTTTCTGATAGATTTAAAGGGGACAGAGTGATTTTGGTGACATCTTGTGACTGTTTCATTTACTTGGATTGAATTAATTTAAATGAAAACTCAAAAAACATCAGACAGCTTGCAAAATAAATGCTGGACAAAATTAATCAAAGATGTGTTGAGAAAATTAGTTCCATTTATTGAAACAGTGCAAACTGTAGCTTACAAGCCTTTGAAAAGTAAATAAAGTGCAACATTGCAATTTGCAATTAACAATGGAGAGTTAAAGTGCAAGTGGCCTGTTCTGAACAGTTTCTTTGAAATTTTTTTAGCTTGCCACTGAACATGAGGTAGCCAGTCTAGCCACCAGGTAAGTAAACATAGTAGTACCATGGCTTCTCCAAAACATCAAATAATTCAAGTCTCTAAGAACATTTAACTTAAAACTTACCTGAGTATTTTAAGGCCTGTAAGCCTACACCTATGTGGGGTAGCCAGTCTAGCCAGCAGAAAAAAATAAACCATGGCAGCCAGACAATAATTGGCTGGGAGGCTTTAACGTGTGCCCTTGTCTGAGCGTACAGCCCGGGAATGCAACCCTTGGTGAGGTGTTCGCGGGTTGGAATAGGATAGCGGGGCTCCATCGCGTTCACCATGCGCCTAAAGCCGTGGTTTTCCACTGAATACGTGCTCAACTCCTGACAAATAAACTAGGCAATGGACTCTGTAATTTTCGGCGACGTTGGTGAAGCAGATGGAAACTTGTGGGAAAAACCGCCATCAATGTCCAGCGTAGTTTGTTTTGGGTCACACGGCCACTGCTGCTTTGGGTCCTCCGTAAGCATAAACTTGTCCAGGTGGTGACGTTTTAGGTGCGCTCGTAAATTTGTGGTATTGCCGGAATATTTAATGTTAGTGCCACATAGCTTACAAACTGTGACGCTTTTATTCAAGTCATTGCTTTCCTTCTTTTTTTTTAAAAACAAAGTGCTCCCACACATCTGCTTTTATGCAGGCGGGTGCCGGATTTATATTCGCCCGCCATTCTCTGAATATCCTCGCTCTGACTTGGTAAACAGGAAGAGGTAGATGTCTGCGTCTGTGTAAAGTTAGTACGGGGAACTTGCTCTACAGCAACACTAGCGGCTGGCTGACCAAATCGCTCTTCCTGCAATGCGAACGGGGGTAAACATGGGGGATTTATAATGGGACATATGTATCGATACTCGCGGCTAAAAAATCTATATTTTCTTTGGAAAAAAAATATCGATTTATATCGCAGAATCGATAAAATTGCCCAGCCCTATATAATCATGGTAATCACCACACTTACAATAGTAATAAATGAAATGTGAAGTTAAAACACAGTAAACGGGACATTTACCATGTTTTTACCACAGTAACTGTAGTTTTACTATGGTATATTAATAATCAATACAACAATACAAAAATCACCAAACCAGCTATGTTTGTATCACTGTAATGTTAGTGTTTTTATGTGCTTTTATATGACAGATATCACAGTAGTCATGTTCTGTACCATGCTTTTAATACCTTTTAATGTAAATCCAAAAAAATAAAACAAATTATAAATAATAAAAAAAATGTATTTTCCATCTTGCAGTTCATTCATATCAGTTTATATCTAAATATTTTGCTCACAGATCATTATTAACATTCTGTATATAATTCGATTTTATTTTCTCTCTCCTTTTTATTATTTTTATTTTTATTTTTAGCTGAAAAGACGTAAAGGAAGCAGTCAGCCCAGTGGTGTTTCTGGAGAGGTATTCCTTCAGAAATGGAGAAGACAGAAAGCTGCGGAGGCAGATATTTGCAGCAGTAATTCTGGGATAGTTTTATCCTTTTATCAAACATTCCTGCTGTTATAATTTCTACAGCATTTGTTGTTTCTTAAACTGTTGCACTATCCAAATAACCACACATGCCATCTTTGCACTTGACCACTTGATTACTTATTTGACGTCTTTCCTGTATTTGGCCTAGTGTTCGAGTGAGCATGATGACCACAAGTGTGTGTCGAACTTTTCATGACCTGATGACTGTGTTTCCCAATCCTGGTCCTGGAGAACCCCAGCACTGCACGGTTTTGGTGTCTCTCTTATCTGGCAAACACACTTTTGAGGTCTTGGAGTCTTCGCTGATGAGCTGATGAGCTGAATCAGGTGTGTTTGAACAGGGAGACATCTCAAATGTGCAGTGTTGGGGTTCTCCAGGACCAGGATTGGGAGCCACTGCCTTATGGGACACACTTATGTGTTTACAGATATCTTTTATATCTAATTATCAATATTTCACATACTGTACATTAGACAGCTTTCTGTGACCTCTTGTGAGCAGTATTGGAGAGGTTTAGTGTGTGTTAAGGATGCTGTGCTTTGGCATTATTAAGACCGGGGACAGTCTTGTGCACACACTGTCACGTACACACACTCTCAAGTGGCCAAGACTGCAAGTGTGGGTATCTGGACAGGGTCAGATTCTTAAAAATGAACCCTAAACACAGTCGCACATCACAGTCTTAATAATTCAGTTTAACACTTGTATGATATTGTACAAGCCCCAGGACTGTCTCATCTGACAATTTCAAAAGAATTCATATGACTATAGCTTGCTAATAATGACTTGCTTTTAATAATGGATGCATTTAACATTTAATTATACACCATCTTTACAGAGGCTGCTTTTATGGTCTAAACAAAACCCAGTGTAATGTACAAGTTGCACGTAATTAATAATATTTCTTTCCTTTCTGTCTTACAGGATTGTTTGCAGATAATGCTGTTCTTCTTTTTCAGGTCTACAATATCGAGCTCAACAGCTCTTTTAAGAGCCATCCCTCACAAACCTTCCTAAAAACTAAAAGAGCTATTACTGAGTCTCAGCGAATCTTGCCATGATCAGCTCTTCCCAGGTACATTTGTTTAAAATATTTTTGAATCAACATTTACTCATCAAATGCTCTGGTCTGAATCTTATTTTAAATTAACTTAATTATATGTTTAATGAGCAATATGAATTGCACACAGAGTAAGTAGAGATTATTTTGTTTCACAGAAGAGAAGGAAGACCAAGGAAATTATTTGCTCCGAATGAGGAATGAAGACGGCCATCTTGAGCCCAAACAAAGACAGAAGTCCACTGGTATGTGTGTGTTGAAGCAATGCTGTGTTATGTGTTACAGGACTTTATGATGATCTCTCACAGGACTAGTCATGTCAGCCTTGATTTTTTTTTTATACTATTACAATTACAGCATGTTAGCAAAGTGTGACTGGACATTTTTAATCTTATGTTTTTAAAAACACACCACCTGTTTTAAAAGCAGACAATTGTCATAAAAGTGGTTTAATTGATATAAACACCAATTGACATAATTTCATTGTTTTGTAAATGTTGTGTTATAAATTGTGAATTGATAATTGATTGGTTTGAAGTAAGAACTTGCACTGCACAGACTAAAACACATTTGTGAGAGAAGTCAGGAACTTTGGAGAAAGATTCTAGAGGAAGAAAGACACATTTACTGCAACATTAGATCAATTCTAGAGTCTCTGAGAACTACACATGCTAATGGAGTCTCATGAGTAAGACCTTTGCCTCTGTAACTTTTTCTTAATTCTTGCAGAATGAAATTTTTAATGCAGTATTTTAATTTGTACAGATGATCTCATCAGCCAAATGAGGGGTTTTGACCAAGTGATGCTCTTGAAAGGAGTGAAAGAAGAGGATGTGGTAAATTGTCTTCAGAGAAAAAGCTTCTCTAAAGGTCTTAAAGCAGCTTGAAGAATGGTAAGTGTACAATACTACAAGGGTCATAGTTGCTCACCCTGCTAAAATCACACAGAACATAAGCTGAGCTCTCTGTCCATTAAACAACTTCATCTGGATTGTTTGTTTCACTTTGACCAGGTCTGGGATGTTAGGACTGAGAGATCCTCTGACTGAGAACAAGCTACACCACATCGGTGCTGGATATCAACCACAAACTATTTCCAGACACGAGAGAAGAAGATCACGATGGGGAGATGAAACCAGTTTAGATGTGATGATAAGGAATCTGAAACAGTATCACATGTCTTATATGTATCACATGATCTGTATCACAGTTGACTGGATGGGACTGTGTGACTTTTAAGGACATTTCATCACTCCTCTGTGTGAACTGATTAATATATGAGGTTAATGTATTTTTGATGATAATTATTTTCCTTGAATCTTATTTGTCTTGATGCTACTTTATCACCTTTATAGTCTATGCTTCAATAAAATGAATATGGTAAATATTGTGTTCTGAAGATTCTTGGTAAACACATCATTTTACTAGGTAGGCTCATCTGTGTTTATTTTAGACTTGGAAAAACTACATATTATTAATTATCGGGATTATTTTTTACTTAAGACATAAACATTTTTGATCGGATTAATAACATCTGGGACATCAGTACACCAGAAAGTTATTTTTTATATTTTAGTAACAAATATGCAAATTTTTTGTGAAATAAAGGGAATTACGAGATTAATTATTTTGCATTACAAGATGGTGCCATGGGCTTTATTGTTACAAACACTTGAGGGATAACTGAGAATGTAGCAGGAATGATCAACGTGGATCTTGTACTGCATCAAAACCAAGAGCACGCACATTACTGATGTCCAGCACATGAGGAAGATACGGGGGTGAGGAGGACATTTTTACACTGATTGTTGCTAATTAGTTTATATATATATATATATATTAGTATTCTTAGTACTGCGTGAATTTGTCCTTGTGTAATAGTGAAGTATCACAATGTGTATACAGCAAATTGTCCTTGATTACTGCTTTACAGTGGGGAATAGATAACGGCAAGTTGTTTAAGGTTCATCCATTATATTTATTGCCATTTACTTCAAAAATCAAAGAAATAATCTATTATTTTTATTATTAAATAATTTCTTTATAATTTTTCCATGTTTCATCAGATGGCCTCACAATATCCTGTCAAAAGCTTTACTAGCCATGATGCAAAAATAGAAAACGGTGGACTGTGAAAACTGTCAGATATAAATGTGACGCAGCTCAGTTAGTTGTCCATGATGAGGAGAATACATATATGTAGGTTTTACTGCCCTTCTACCCCCAGGGGCCCAGTAGCACCCCCCAGAAGAGCCAAAAACTGTACATTTCAAATGGCTGTAAATCAGAGTCCAATTAACATATCAAAGCGAGAATCAGCAGGATTACTATGCTATGCTGATTAAATAATGTTGGACACAGTTTTCAGAAATAAATGGAAAGCTGGCATAAAGGCATTTTAAATATTGCACACTGTAAAATACCACATTTCAGCCTGCCTCTCAAATATATCATAGAGGTTTGCACAATGAACATATTTAGATATCCAGTTTTCCTTAAAATAAATAATTTATTTCGTTTCGTTAATAAAAAGTTTTAAACTACATTACCCACAAGCCTCCGTCATTCTATCTAAGGAAAGGCAAAACTAGGTGCTGTTTTTTGTAGTTCATTGAAGTTATGCTTAGGGTTAGGGATAGGATCTCGCTAAAGATGTCATTTTTCTCAACATAGCAACACTTCATTGTTGACTTAATTTATTACTAATGTGATGATAGCAGAAAAACATACTTTTTAACATGATGCGCTGTTTAATATGGGTTAAAAGATAGTCCAACCACAGACTGTCCTGAAAATTCACAGCCAATGACATTGAAGCTGAGCAGCGGCGTCACACTTCCTTATCAATTTATGACAGATGTCTTTCGTTTTTCGGCTGAATGGATAGATTCGGTTAACAATAGAATAAATTTGCTACTTATTAGATTCTGTTTTATTAACGTCTACACCTTCCTCCGTTGTTCAGCTTGACAAAAATTGGGCAATATTGATGTGCACATGCCCAGCAGTCGCAGTTGTATCCCATCTAACAGATTCCTCTCATTAAATATAAGACACCTTTTTAAGATTTAGATTTTTTTTTACCAAAGACAAATATTTTTACTACATTTTATATTATATTTACATTGTATATTACATTGTGTTTTAAAGTTAAAATTGTTCACATTTGTGTTTCTATGATTTACCATTCTCTACCATTTGAACTCTAGGAATAAAAACAGAAAGAATAAATGAATGAATGAATGAATGAATGAATGAATGAACGAACAAATAAATACATAAAGCATAATGAACATGCATATTTTTGTAAGGATGTTCCATTATTTATTGATATGTCAAACTTATTTAAAGACAGCGTGCACAAATTAATACACTGCATCCTCTGTCACCAAGCACTTTTTTGCCACCATAAAGAATAACAAGGCAGTTATGTTGTAAACGTGAACTATTTTCAGTATGCAAATGAAAATGTTTTTATTAAAAAACAAAACAGTAAATACAGTATGTCTTTCAGAGAACACTGGAAGATCAATTTTCTTAAAAATTAAATGGACCAAAATGTTATACAACACAATGAAAATGTTTCAAACTACAGTATGTGAAATATTGATAATTAGATATAAAAGATATCTGTAAACACATAAGTGTGTCCCATAAGGCAGTGGCTCCCAATCCTGGTCCTGGAGAACCCCAACACTGCACATTTGAGATGTCTCCCTGTTCAAACACACCTGATTCAGCTCATCAGCTCATCAGCGAAGACTCCAAGACCTCAAAAGTGTGTTTGCCAGATAAGAGAGACACCAAAACCGTGCAGTGCTGGGGTTCTCCAGGACCAGGATTGGGAAACACAGTCATCAGGTCATGAAAAGTTCGACACACACTTGTGGTCATCATGCTCACTCGAACACTAGGCCAAATACAGGAAAGACGTCAAATAAGTAATCAAGTGGTCAAGTGCAAAGATGGCATGTGTGGTTATTTGGATAGTGCAACAGTTTAAGAAACAACAAATGCTGTAGAAATTATAACAGCAGGAATGTTTGATAAAAGGATAAAACTATCCCAGAATTACTGCTGCAAATATCTGCCTCCGCAGCTTTCTGTCTTCTCCATTTCTGAAGGAATACCTCTCCAGAAACACCACTGGGCTGACTGCTTCCTTTACGTCTTTTCAGCTAAAAATAAAAATAAAAATAATAAAAAGGAGAGAGAAAATAAAATCGAATTATATACAGAATGTTAATAATGATCTGTGAGCAAAATATTTAGATATAAACTGATATGAATGAACTGCAAGATGGAAAAATACATTTATTTTATTATTTATTTATTTTTTAATTGGTTTTATTTTTTTTATTTACATTAAAAGGTGTTAAAAGCATGGTACAGAACATGACTACTGTGATATCTGTCATATAAAAGCACATAAAAACACTAACATTACAGTGATACAAACATAGCTGGTTTGGTGATTATTGTATTGTTGTATTGATTATTAATATACCATAGTAAAACTACAGTTAATGTGGTAAAAACATGGTAAATGTCCCGTTTACTGTGTTTTAACTTCACATTTCATTTATTACTATTGTAAGTGTCGTGATTACCATGATTTTACTACAAATAGCCTACAATTTACATCATTGAACCTGAAATTAATATAAAACGGATCGAAGGCCTATGGCACGTCACGTGACAGATAGAGTTTAATCACACTAATTAGCAGCTGTGTTCATTTATTTAAACACAATGAAACTCAAAGACAGCCGCGGATGACCGATATAATACAGCGATTAAACATATGGCGCTAATCTGATTAATAAAGAAGACAGAATACATTTTATAAAAGGCATTAAAAGAGTGTATATACGACTACTCACCCAAACTGTGGAACTGATGGCAAGTATCGCGATGTGTGCTGAATGAGACTTCTTGAACGTGATTTCATAGCGATAAACATCTCATGTCCTCTCATCGAAACTCTGACGCCAAAAGTTTCCCACTGAAAGCAATGAAGGTCGTAGTGCGTCGAAACTGCGACGCGGAGAGGCACATTTGGCGTCATAAAAGTGACGCTAGGGGCGCTTGACCGTGCTTCGGTTTTTGACGCCTTTGGAGTGAGAATGGGTTGAGGCAGCCCAACCCATTCCTATTAAACCCTTTAATTAAGAAAACAAGCATTGAATTCGACTGTGCAACCCCATCTCCGGATGCCATGTTGGGGAACATTCAAAGCTCCATCTCTTTCCCAATCCATCCAAAGATATTTTTTTTGCCTGCTCTCTTTCTCTCATGCCCTGAGCCACCTTCACTCTATTTCATTCTCTCGCTCCGTCTGCACACGTCCACCATCAAAGACATGATAATTAGTCGTAGAGGTTCATCTGGAATCTATTATACTCCTTTTCTTTAATTAATCGTGCATTATAATTACAGAGGCGCACCGCGTCGCGCTGGTATGTACGCGTGCGCCCGCATGCATGCTTGCAACTTTGAACCATATACTCTGAAAATGCCACACAGATAAAAGCCGGCAAGTGTCAAAAAGCAAACAAACTTTTTCTTCCCTCCTCTCTCCTCCACTTTCCCTCTCCTCTTCCCTTCTCTGCTGCGTGTGTCTTTTCATTCCATTTGCAGCGACCTAATGAGGACATTCCTGTCAAAAAAATCAATCAAAGGCTCGGCTGGGAGCGTGTTATAAGTCTCAGGTAGGTATCTGAGGTGCCTCTTCTCCGGCGGATGAATAATAATAAAAGTAAAATAAAATAAATAAATAAAGCGTGTGTTTAATTCAGTGACACGGGGGGCTGCTGGTGAGGAGGGGGGAGTTGAAAGAGCACATGCTGGAGAACAGACGCTGGTTGGATTCCCTAATCTCTGAGAGTGCATAAAGTGAACATGCCAAACACCTTCAAATTGTAAAGAGAAACGTGTGACTCATTTTTCCCCCTTCCTGTTTTTTCTCAGTGCATTTATTTTTAAGCTCCATTAAAAGGCATTAAGACGAAACGTTTGTGCATGAGCATGTAAATACATATAAGGAAGAGATGCACAGCAATGGGCAGCCTTCCAGCGCACCCAGAGTGCCTCACTCCGTGCACATTTTCACTTATCTCCAGCAAACAAAGATGGATGTGCCTCAGCGCTTATTAAACCATGCTTTTTTAAGCTCCCACATGCCTTGTTTTGAAAAGCAAATTTCTTTATGCTACCGTTTGACAGAGCAAACGCGAGAAAAAATACATGTGAGAAACTCTCATTACATCGTGCGCATGAATAATTGTTTTAATGCGGACGCTTTGAGCTCGAGCGGGATCCTGGGTTGCCTCTCATGTAGGGCTTAGCACTGTATTCTCTCAAAGGGGTGCTGATCTCTTAATTTCAGGCTCGTTTCTCTCTGATCAAACAATGACGTGATGGAATGTTTCAACACGAGCTGAAAGTGTTTTATAATCTCGCTCGTTCTGAACCAGAGCAGGTGGCCGATTGTTAGCCCCAGAGGCGTCGTGCCCATTCAAAGTGAGGGGGCACGTGCCCCCTCAGATTTCTGAGCCAAGTGGATTTTAAATGCAGCTTCCAAACGAAAAAAAAAAATTGCAGAATAATATTTTTTATATATTTGATACAATCACAGCGGTGTGATTAGATCGTTCAGTGCACAGCATCAGCTGCTAAATTCAAATCTGCGTTCGCTGGCTGGCGCTGAGCCAGAGACAGACGCGTTCGTACAACGCTTCATGATAACCAATCAGAAACTATTCTGTTGCGCTTATGGATGCAATGGCCAATGAGAGACGTCCAGAAGAGTCATCACTGAAACGCGGTGTTTTGTTCACTTGCTCGCTGACTGAATTATTCAGCGAATTCTCTCATCAGAAACAACAAAAAGTGCAGATGTGCGTACGAATGTAAGTAAGATATTCGTTTCATAATGTAAAGTGCTTCAGTGATTTTAATGGGAGTTTTTGAGAGTGCCTGAACTCTGGCTAGACTGAATTAAAATGTTTTTTGATAATGTAAATGTTCTTTACTCTCTGTAAAATGAAAGTGTTAAAATAAGTATCTTACAATATTGTTATTAAAATTTACATTAAATGCAAATTCAGTCGTATTAAAATATTTTATGGCATTATATGGCACTTAAGTAAAAAGTCAGGTTTTTATGTGTAGTTAATAGATTACACTACATTTCCATATATTGATCAAATAACAATCCATAAAGGTGCAAAACGCGTTTACCTACACATATTTGAGAAACGAGATATTTCCTGATGTATTAAGCATGTCTGGAATTGTTTTGAATAAAAAGGAAAAAAAAATAATAAAAAAAATAAGCCTATATCAGTTATACAGTGCTTTCGTAGAATGACTTATACTCCCCCCCCACCCCCCCCCCAATGTGCCCCCTCAAAAATCATGATTGCATGACGCCCCTGGTTAGCGCGCTCAGAAAACAGTGGAAAACAGTTTGGCTCCAGCACATCCGCATTATGAAAATGATGCAGAATAAATTGAAAAGACATGAACTTCACAATGAGAAGTGCCCGAGGACACTGCTAACATGATATCAACATAATGTTGATATTTAATTTATTAAATTAAGGCAATGACATAGCGGATACTGCATAAAGTACAAGTACAATCTCAATATTCTCAATTGCCCTTTATGATAAATAATTAAGCATTCTTAATTTGGAAACTGAGTTCTAAATGTGCTGCACTGAATAGTTTGAGTAAATTATTCTATAATTACACTAAATTATAGTTTAGTACATAAGGGTTTATGAAAAAAATATGTTGAATTAGGCATCACTTATAAATAGCATTGTGAAAAATTTGTAGCATAAGCTGTGAAAAATAATTGTTGCATTATTTTTGGACGACTAATTAAAGTACACTATTCCAGCTAATTAGTTTGAAACTTTTAGATAAAATTATCTGAATTCTGTTGGAAAGAGTTATTTATTTTAAATACTTTTTAGACTTTTTAGTAAGAAATTATTTTTCATAATTCGAAATGGTCTTTGCTACAGTATGTGGTTATTAGGCCTTTTTTTTTTTCATGTTGCTAGGTAAGTCAAAAGAGCCCAGTCCCAGTCTCCTTGACATTTTGTATTCAGATCAGTGCATTCATTATTTTGTTTCATCATCAGTTATGTAAAAATCTTGAGATCAATTGCTTCCACATCCCACAGGACTGAGACATCAAATCAGTAACAAACACAGCAGGACAAATTATGCTGCTTATCTACATTTTCATATTAGGAGTTAGTTTAAATCATAATCGTACACTATAAAAATTATTATTATTATTATTTAATTTGTAAATAAATCAAAGATTATTGAGGTACGTTTTACAAGAAAATACAACTTCATCCCTTTTATTTCAAAACATCACATTCAATACAGCATGTTATGAGCTCTTTTTGTACTAATTTATTACATTTACTCGCAATTTCTGAGTGAAAATTGTTTCCTAGCTTTTTTCAGGTAAATATTTTCAGTCGAGGTAACAGTAATAATGAAATAAAGGTCACATCTAATGAAGTTCTCACTCAATTATGTCAAAATGCTAATCAGTTATGTCTTAATTCAATGTTAACAATTCAGTGTATTAGATCCATGCATTAAATCTTAAAGTGACAGCAGCCTTATAAACCTGCTGCTGTCTGTGTCTTTAATATTAATCAAACAACAAAAGGCAAAGAGAAAATCACTCACTGCTCTTGACTGAATAGCTTTTGTGTCTATAGCAAGAATCAAATTTAATTTAATCTCTACAGTGAAGGCTATGCAGTGTTTTAATTTATATTTGATTGTATTTCTTTCTTTGTATCTGTGTTCTATTACATTAGTCCTATTACATTAGCCTTATTTTAATAACAAAAATAAATCTAAATATATCATATATAGCCAAAAATCTATAAAACTGTTTTAAAGTTGTGAAAAATTTTGTGACCAAGTAGCTTTATACAGTGTATGCCATTGTAAAGATTGTAAGCCTGTCCCTCACGGCCTAATTTTCATAAACTTTATATACAATATTGCTGTTAATAGTATTCATCATCTGGTTGACTACGTCTAGTATTAATTTTTCTGAAAATTCCTGTCATATGCACATAAACTGACAGTCACTACTGATAAGCAATGTTAAACATTGTTATAAAAGCCTCTGTTTTTCTCCGTCTGTATTCGCTCATTATGGTGAGAGGCTGATGTTTGCTTAAACATATCTCCACAGCAGCACTCTTGAACCCTCCGGATATATTACCTAATCTTAATAACCATAATTGCTGAGCTTGGAAAGTAGCTGAGCTATTAATTCTAGTGTGGCCCACTGGAGAATCGAGGGCTGCTGCCAGAAACGACACATTCAAACACACACACATATAAACACACTCATGTCAAAACCAAGGGTTAACAAACACATCACAGTGCTAGTTTAACTACAAGACAGATTGCATTGAAATATAGGCTATGTATGTATATGTCAGTTATTCATCAGCCTCTGTCAGAGAGGGGGGCTTCTGGGATAATTAGTGAGACACTGCACCCCCCTTGGCCTTCTTTACTCTTCTTTACACAGAGGAATCCCCAACAAACAGGGGAGAATCAGTCGATCCCTGTGCGAGAAGATTGATCCAGGAACCATCCCACTGCCTTTAATAAAGCCGTCTGCCAGGCAATACTGCTCTCACACTATTACCCAGCAGCCCTTTCACCACAGGAGACCCATATCAGACTAGAGCTACTATGAGAATAACAATGTGAGCAAGGAAGGGGGCAAACTGCCACATTACATATTAACACGCTCGCACAATCATCTCAACGCGGCGAGGAGGGGTCGAATCTGAGCGTAGACATCAGAGGTGACCCGAAATCAATAGTGTTGAACTAAAAATAGGCAGGAGGGAAATGTCAGCTGTCATTCTGACACTTAAGACCAATTTCTGGTGTAGTGCTGAAAAACAATCAGCGCAAAGAGACCCCGCGTGAAAACTACGCTTGCGATCCATCACCGGAAAGATAAAAGACTTGTATGATCCTGTACTGCAAGATAAAATGATGAATTACAAGGTCTTGCCGAGTAACTGTCATATCTGTCTTTTCATTCACTGACTGCATAACACACCTGTTCTTTGACTCAAGTTGAACTAATATCACTAGATCCAGACCGTGGATAAATGGACAGATTTCTAGAAGTGGCCAAAGAACTATATTCTGAGTACATGTTAACGAACAGCAGTATTATACTTATTATTATTATTTTAAATATTTTTATTGGGCATATGCATTAAAAAAATAATATTCATTTAAAAAAGGGGGTCATAAAAAGTTTTTAACCATACTTTTGGGACTGAATGAGTTTGGGAAAACAAAGAAAAGAAAAATGTGGGTGTTCATATGTAGGCATAACTATTACAAGAACTAACTCGAACCTCTTTTTATAACCTCTCTTTGCACTTTGGTTCTCTTACGAGAGCTCTCTCATACTGCGTCTTAGCTAAGACGCTACGGGAAAAGTCTCTTTTCACGAAATACTGAAGCAAAAAATTATCCTTAATTTTGTATTTTTGTAAAGCGCATTTGCAGCAGTACACAGCCATAGGCGAGACGGCTCGTTCGCTCATTGGCTTGTTCTGCGGCAACTGCACAGCCTATCGAGCGCAGGCTGATGCAACATCAGACCAATAAGGGCGCTTCGCGCCCTTCTTGCCACTTCCCGCTGAAACGGGTGTGGCCCAACCTATAAAAGGAGCTCGAAAAGGCTGACTCACCTGATTTTTTTTCATCTCTTCAGCGAAGCTCACGCATCGCTGGATCACGGAGGAAGCAAGCGCCGTCTGAGAAAGCATATCAGCAGGACGAGCCATTCTGAAGCTGCTGGCATCGCCGCCTTCCACTACCGTTCCTGCTGCGCTATCCGGCGCCTATATCCTTTCAATTCTGTTATATCCAGCTGTTCTTTATGTGTGTGTGTGTTCGCCCTGTGACACACACTCGTAAAAGAGCTCGCATCTTTTTTAAGATGCCTTCCTGCGGCTCGTCAGAGCCCCACTCAGCGAGGGAGACCGGTACGTCATCTGTGTCTCCTGCCTGGGTGAAGATCATGCAGCGCTCGCGCTCGCTGACGGCGGAGGCCCCCACTGCGAGCTGTTGCCATGGTGACTCTGAGGACTCGCCTGGCCTTTTTCTCTGAGCCTGCATTCTCCGCTGCGCTGAGGCGCCGTAAAAGCATCGCTTCCAGCGGATTCCGGAACCGTCTTCAGCTCAACCGAGCTCGCCGGTTCACCCTGCTTCACCGGCCCCGCCCCCTGCATCGCTTCCCGGTGGGCAGCGCCCGCTGTTTGCCGGCGCGTCGTCCGAGTAAGTCGATCTCAGGGCCGGGTCGGGGGAAGAGGACACGCGCTCTCTGCTAGCTTCGGGCAGTGAGAGCTGGGCGAGCTCCGAGGATCTCGTGCCTTCTGCTCAGAAGCCCATCGGACGAGCTGACATCGAGAAGGAGCCGGGGCGAATGCTCGCGCTTGCCTGCACACAAAAACCGTTATCACGGCTACCCAGATATTTCCCGAAAAAGGTGTAATTTCTGGTGTCCCGGCCACGGCCGATGGTGCTACAAATGTAGTGACGATGCCCACTGCTCAGTGCCCATCTCCACATATAAGCACAGCCCTTCACACAGGGCTCGCGCCCATAAAAGCGACTCAAGTCGATCACGCGCACTACATAGTAGACGTGCCCACTCCTCAGTGCCCACAATCACTATGTCACACGCGTCATGTGGTTTCTGTAAAAACGAAACCCGTGCACGTTCGTCCGGCCACGGCCGATGGTGCTATAAATGTAGTGACGATGCCCACTCCTCAGTGCCCATCTCCACATGTGAGCACAGCCCTGCACACAGGGCCTGCACCCATAAAAGCGACTCAAGTCGATCGCGCAAACTGCATAGTAAGCGTGCCCACCCCTCAGTGCCCACAATTACTATGTCACACGCGTAATGTTGTTTCTGTAAAAACAAAACCCGTGCACGCTCGTCCGGCCACGGCCGATGGTGCTATAAATGCTATAAACGATGCTATAAACGATGCCCACTCCTCAGTGCCCATCTCCACATGTAAGCACAGCCCTGCACACAGGGCTCGCGCACATAAGATCGACACAGATCGGTCAAGCGCGCTGCATAGTAAATGTGCCCACTCCCCAGTGCCCACATACACTATGTCACATACGGCGTGTGGCTTCTGTAAAAACAAGGCCCGTGCACGTACACTCTGCACAGGCAGACAGCGAGTCGAAAGTGGTAAATGTGCACATATGCAGCCCACAGTTACTCGCAGACATATCGAGTCCCACGGGACCTGCTCAGCCTTCCCCCAGTCGGTTAAGCGCCGGGACAGGGTCGAGGAGGAGCGATCTGCCCGCTGTGATCAGTGCGCTCCCCGCCTCAAATGCGCAGCACACCCGAGCGCCGCCGTTGCCCAGTCAACAGAGCGCGCTTCGCATCCAGCCCTTAGCCATTCATGCAGATGCATGGTCAGCGCTTCCAGGGGTTTCGGATTGGGTGCTAGGCATTATAAAGATAGGCTACTCGCTACAGTTTTTTTCCAGGGCGGTCTCGGGTCCTGAAACCTGTACAGGCTAGCGGAACGCCTCCTGGTTTGGGCTCAGCGCAACGTGCGTTCGCTGAGGGCAGTGCATGTGCCTGGGCTACAGAATCTGGGTCCAGACAGGCTGTCCAGAGGCAACGTTCCTACGGGCGAATGGTCTCTACACCCGCAAACAGTCCGGCTGTTGTGGGAGAGATTTGGCAGGGCGGAGGTGGACCTCTTCGCGTCCCACGAAAACGCTCACTGCCCTGCGTTCTTTTCCAAGAACGAAAGCGCGCTGTCAAGGGAATGGCCGTGCTGCCCGCTTTATGCTTTCCCTCCCATCTCCCTCCTTCCGCAGGTGATAGAACGGGTGAGAGAAACGAGATGTTCAATACTGCTTGTAGCACCTCTTTGGAAGAACCAACCATGGTTCCCAGACTTGATGCAGTTAGCAGATGTCGCCCCGTGGACGGTACCGTTGAGGGGGACCTCCTCTCGCAGGCCAGGGGCTCGATTTGGCACCCTCAACCGGAGTTGTGGTCCCTCCATGTGTGGGCGCTCAACGGTTGCCCGCTGATCTCGCAGTGGGAGTGCTAAATACCATCACTCAGGCTAGAGCTCCGTCGACACGACGTCTGTATGCCTCGAAGTTGTCGGTGTTCTCCAGCTGGTGCACAGCTCGAGGTTATTCACCCCTTAGTTGTGAGGTGACGGAGGTCCTCTCCTTCCTACAGGAGCTGTTGGATAAGGGCAGAGACCCATCCACGCTCAAAGTTTATGTGGCGGCCATCGCAGCGTTTTCTGAAACGGCGCTTGGTCTGTCAATAGGAAGGAATGATTTAGTCATCCGGTTCCTCAGAGGAGCTAGGAGGCTGAATCCTCCCAGACCTCCGTCAGTCCCTATGTGGGACCTCGCGGCGGTTTTGGAGGCCTTGAAGGGTCCCCCTTTTGAGCCTATCCAATCGGTTAGCCTTCAGCATCTGTCGTTCAAGACAGTATTCTTGTTGGCTCTCGCTTCGGTGAAGCGTGTGGGTGATTTACACGCACTCTCGGTGAGCCAGTCGTGCTTGGAGTTTGGGCCCAATGACTCAAGGGTCATACTCAAACCTAGGCACGGTTATGTGCCGAAATCCCTCAACACACCGTTTCGGGCTCAGGTTATTGCCCTGTCTGCCCTGCCGGTGTCAGGAGAGGATAGAGACTCGAGTCTTCTTTGCCCTGTCAGGGTTTTAAGAGCTTATGTGTCTCGCTCTGCTGCCTTTCGGCAGACGGAGCAGCTGTTTGTCTCGTTCGGTGGACGTTCCAAGGTAATGGCTGTTTCGAGACAGACTCTATCCAGATGGATAGTTGACGCCATAGCGTTAGCTTACGCTTCCAGGGGCCTTCAGTGCCCGTTGGGCGTCAGAGCACACTCCACAAGAGGCGTTGCCTCGTCGTGGGCGTGGTCTACTGGGATCTCCTTGCAGGATATATGTATGGCGGCAGGTTGGGCCTCGCCGTCTACATTTATCAGGTTCTATAACCTGGAGGTTCCCGCCTTGCAAGCAAGGCTGCTGTCGGTATAGTCGAATCAGGGCCCTGAGGGGAATTCTGAGTTCACGAGCGATATGCGCTGCCGACTGTTATATGGGCAGTATTGCGTAAGACCCGCATTGCCACATTGGTCAGGCCTTGCCTCGGCTGTGTGATGTCATATTGCCGCATCTTTGGATGCTGCTAGATATGGGACGGAGGGCTTTCCCCCTTTTCTGTCCTGGACTCTCTGTGAGTCCCTCAGGTGACTGTGCACTGTAAATCCTGGGCGTTGCTTCAGGTTTATTGGTGTGATCCCTGCGCGCACGGCGTTTTACATTGGGTTCCCGTAGCGTCTTAGCTAAGATGCAGTACGAGAGAGCTCTCGTAAGAGAACGTACTCGGTTACTAAACGTAACCTCGGTTCTCTCTAGAAGAGAGAACGAGTACTGCGTTATCTGCTGTGCGTACGATTCACTCTGGTTCGCTTCGGCGATGAAATAAATCAGGTGAGTCAGCCTTTTTGAGCTCCTTTTATAGGTTGGGCCACACCCGTTTCGGCGGGAAGTGGCAAGAAGGGCGCGAAGCGCCCTTATTGGTCTGATGTTGCATCAGCCTGCGCTCGATAGGCTGTGCAGTTGCCGCAGAACAAGCCAATAAGCGATCGAGCCGTCTCGCCTATGGCTGTGTACTGCTGCAAATGCGCTTTACAAAAATACAAAATTAAAGATAATTTTTTGCTTCAGTATTTCGTGAAAAGAGACTTTTCCCGTAGCGTCTTAGCTAAGACGCAGTACTCGTTCGCTCTTCTAGAGAGAACCGAGGTTACGTTTAGTAACCGAGTACGTTTCATAGGTCACACTCCCACTATTTTTTACCCATTCAATATTATTTTTATTATCATTAAATAAAAAAATTAATCAAAATATAGACATATATTTTGACAAATAAAATGCAAAATGAAAAAAGACATATAAAATGCAAAATGAAAAAAACACTATTAAACAATAATAATCTCTAAACAATAATAATAAAAAAATGACAGTACAAATATTATATGTGCTTTTGTGAAGTCCATCACTGTCCATTTAGATGTGCGTGAATGAGCCAAGCTGTTCTGAGACTCTGGAAACGTGGGAATGAACACAGTGCCATGCATCACTTTGAAACCTGCAGCACATTCATTTATTTTTTTTATGAAATCACAACCTTTGATAATCGCACTAAGCCAAACTGCGTAAATATTTTACCCAGGGCTTACTATTTTAGGCAATATTTGTGCATGGTGTATATTTTCTGATTCCTGGAGTATCACATCATTAGCTCAGCAACATGCAAATGTCAAACTGTATTGAAATCAGTCTGAGTATTTCAAGTGTCTTTTATAGTGTGTTGCTGACATTGCTCACATAAGGTTTCAATTAGTATACTGCTTTAGAATGCAGCAGCCTATGTAGGCATCAGACAGCAATGCAAGTGTTGGAGCAGAGCTAAAATATTTCGAACACATTTCTGTTTGTTCATAAGTAAATGTGATTCTCTACACCTGTGGTTACTGCTGGTCTCCTGTGTGAACTTGAGAAGAACTCGCTTTATACATCCACTAAAATCACCCTTACGACAGCTGGGTAAAAGTCACTGCAATGGCTCAAAAAAATGACGTTAGTTCTGAGAAAACATAGGTGGACAACTTATACAGACTAATCTGTTATTACTCACGCATTAAAATTAGCTACAAGGTACCTGCAAAATACTGAACTAACCACAGTTTAACAAACAGTTACCAAAAGTGAGTCATCCAAAAATTAAGTGTATGTTAGATGATTTGTGTCTTTTATGACTAGTCCCACAATGTTCTGGAATTTTCTACACTGCACTAGAATATTTCAGAATGTTACAGAAACGTCTAGAATATCCCCATCCTTGCAAAAGCAAAATATCTTTTAAACAAACATTCAAAATTATTCAAACTTATCTCTACTAAACCAATGTGATAGTAATGGTAGACGTTCTAAAATTTACCTGCCCTAAATATTCATAATTTAGCACCATAGAATTACATAAGAACCATGAATAGTGGTTATGAATAGTGAAATAAACTATTGTCACGTTGTCTAATATTCAGTGTTGTGGAAAGTAATGTAATGCATAACAAGATTGCTCCATAACAATAAAAAAAGTAACTTATTGTGTCACTTAGTTACTTTTTATGGAAAGTAATACATTATGCTGCTTTTGTGTTACTTTTGCATTACTTTTTGTTACCTGGGCTGGGCTTGTTTATTTATTTTTAATAACAAAAAAATCAAAATTTACGCAATATTTTCACAAAAAATGCAATTATAGGAAGGTCCTCTGCCTCTGCACCACTCCCAATTTCTCTCAACATAAAAGGTGCAGTGAATAAATTACATATTTAACTTGTTTGAAAATATAACTCAGATATTTCATTGTAAATTTAAAAGTAATGCATTACTCGTTAGATAAAAAAGTAATCTGATTACATAACTACCGTTACTTTTAAACACTGATAGCATTTAGTTTGGCCTAAGCACCTGAGTAAGATTTGGGGTCACTATATAAAATGCTGTTTCTTTTAGATTTCAAAACTGCTCTTTATGTCCTCAGGTACAGTATACTCAATAAGTATATCTGTGAACACCCCACATCGTCTCTCTGTGAGCCCATTTATTAGACATGTCAGCATATAATGGAGCTCTTTAGTTCTTAAGTATATAGAGACGCTCAGGCATTTGTCATCTTAATGACAGTAATTTCCTCATCTGTTATCCTGCCTGTTCTAGCCTCAAGTGATCCCGACACCCGATACTGACTTTGGGCCGACTCCGCTAGTGGACATCTGTCACTCTGACCCGCGTCACAACACATCTCGTCTCATTGTCAACCCATGTCTTGCATGCAGTGACACATCGGCGTTAATACTGGCATGCCATTCTTGGCAAGATTTGCAAATTTACAGACACATTGACCTACTCCTTTAGCTTTAGCATCAATGTCAGCAAATGTTCGCGTCGCACAATGATGGCACGTTGCTGTCAAGAGTCGTATTGAGCAGACACTGAAACGACGGCCCTCTGTCCGCTTCCAGCTGTGGCCTCCAGATATGATGTTTTAACCCCGGGAGCGGGAAGACTCCCAAAACAACTGGAGGCGGGAAGCCCAGTCGTGAGAGAGAGAGAGAGAGTGCGGGTGGCTCAAGTTTAGGCTGCTGTAGTTGCCATAGAGACAGATGAGGAGTGAAAGCGAAGTAAAGGAACTAAAATAAGAAATGGCCACAGCTAATCAGCGGTGAGCTGTCGCAATAATGTTGACATCTTGCTCATAACTGGTCACTGAGGCAAGAGCTGAAAACCAGTGTCTTATTTTGTAATGACAGGGATAGTTATAGAATCACAAAATGGCCTGGGAAGTTTGTTGCAATAAGCTAGTTTCAAACTATTACAAACTCTTGTTGCACTTTAACTCATTTAGGGTCAGTTCAACCAAACATGAAACTCTTTAATGTTGTTTTAAACACATATGACTTACTTTCTCCTGTGGAAGATAAAATAAGATAAGCTTGTTTGAGAAATCGAAACATTTAGTGTAGAAACAATTTTCACTCAGAAATTGCTAGTAAATTTCTCAAGCAATCAGAAAGAAGTGACATAAGTGAATGAAATGTGAGATTTTGAAGTAGAAAAAACTTCAATTGAATATTCTTGCAAATTGCACTTCGGTAATCTTTGTACTATTTACAGCCTCGACAAATCTTGTTCCACAGACTACAGCGGATGTTAATGGTGACCGAAACTGTTTGGTTACCAACATTCTTCAAAATAGCTTCTTTCATGTTCCAGATAATAAAGAAAGTCATAAAGGTTTTAAAAGACATGAAGGTGAAAATGAACTATCCCTTTAACTACATTAAATTTCTATTCTATTTCTATAGCACCCCCCCCCCTGCCCCCGCTGGACTGGGTTCACATTATATTATTTTGGTCGAACTCTGACACCTGACCTCTGACATCAGTCGAACCCGGGTACGCACCAAAAGTGCTAGTGTGAAAGCACCAGGGCAAACATCCCGCAGTACCATCTACATACCATGCTTTATGAATACGGTAATCAAACCGTGGTACTACCATTCTTGCACCATGGTAAAACCGCAGTGTTTTTTGTAGGGCGAGAGAAAAATGAGAACACAAGTGGTTGCTATGGTGAATAAAACTTTTTCATCATGAACAGCATAGCTGAAAAGAGAGGGATGAAATTAAGGTTAAGAGAAAGGAAAGAGTGAGAGATGGACATGAGGGAGATGTATAATACTGAGTGCAGTCAGGGGCACAATAAAAACAGCTCTCAGGAGAGAGAGCTGCAGTCAACAGCTCTTATGAGCCACTCAAGACATCTCTGTTGTACTGGTATTGTGTGGGCAAAACTTATTCACTGGAGCAATGGCGTTTAGCCTGGTTTAATCACTTAACCATTTCTGACCTAAACTGCACTCTAAAATATAAGTTTACAGTGGCAGGCAGAGGTTTGAAGATGATACGTTATCTAGGAAGAGCCATGTCGGAGTCTTGGATTAATCCTCAATACTAATTTACATGGACAGAACCTAAACTTACAAAAGAGAGAGCGATTCTGAATCACTTATTTATAGCTTCCACCTTTGAGCTGTGTGCGCTTCACTGGTGCGAGTGTGTTTGTGTGTTTGTGTAGATATTTGATCATGTCTAAATGGTAAGAAGTAGGCGGATGCCTGAGGGTTTTGCTCTCTCTCTCTCTCTCTCTCTCTCTTTATTTTCTTCCACTGCTCCTTCGTCCCAGAGCAGTGGTTAAGCCTGTATTATCCCGCCTTACCCAGGCTTACATTATCATTCCTGTGAACTAACACTATTGTTACCACAGGGCAGCACTCCAATGTGTTAAGAGGCAAGTATAAAATCTCTTAAAGAGCCAGTCGATAACCACCAATTTTTCACCATTTTCATATTTTGCACTTATGTTTCCTGGGCTGGCCCTCACAAAAAAAAGGACTCGGCCATTTTGAGCTTGTTTATTCCTGAATGTTTTAAACTTGTGTTGAAAAAAAAAAAACCTGTGCGTGTTATCCATAAATGTTAAACTTTAATCTGTAACTCACATTTGTGCTATCGACATGAATGAAATCGTGTGGCTTGTTGAGTTGTGTTTTTACTTTTCTGAGCAAGACAACAGGATAATTTGAACAAAAACATGGAAATTCCACTGAAGGAGGGACGTGAGTAGGGCTGAAACGATTATTCGACATTATCGACAACACAAATTTGTCTCTAAATATTTACATTGGGTCATAAATCTCATATGACCTAAAATGATGGCCAACAATAATGTAGGTTTGACCAGTTTGGTGCCGTAGCGCAAGACTACAAAACTTCAAGACTTCAGAACTCTTGGATGAAAGAAGATGTGCTGATGAGAAGTGCAAACAAAACCTCACACATACTGAAAAGTGATCGCCATCTGGTGGCTGGCTCCAGTATAGGTCATAAACCTTGCCCTCTCCAAATACGAGTTTTAAATAGGAAAAATATCGAAACTATTTAGTAATTTTTGAGCGAGATGTTAACGGTCTAAACAGATTCAATGATCTATGCTAAGCTAAGCCAAAAGTGCTACCGCCAGACCCAGAGATCGGCTGAATGGATTCGAAAATGGTAAAACTGTTTAACTGTAGGAGAACAGCTGGTGAGGAACGCTGAGCATGATCCATGGGCAACAACAGAAACAAAAAACACTGCATAAACACAGAAAACAAATAACGCAAATAAAGTTGCTGTATTTGCTCAGGTCTTCTGTCATGATACACTGCCGGAAGGAATGAAGGAGCCATGGATAAACAAAACTGTCATTTACTAAATCCAACACACAGGGTAAATCCACACTTGGAAGGAAAGGAATAGACATGTACACAACTGTTAGACACGACAAAGGGGGAACGCACAGACGGGAACTCTTACACATGACATAACAAGGTAATTGGGAGGAACACTGGTGTACTGAATCACTAGTTAAACTAAACGAGGACAAGAACATCACCAAATAAGGGAAAATAGAAACAAGAATACAATATAGACCACTCAAGACACCTTAGCAATAGCAACCACTAAGAACATCCTAGCAACCACATGGACGTGTTAAAACCTGTTCAGAACAACCTAGACACCTTTGAGCAACGCCATGGCAAACAACTTGGCAATATGCTAAAAAAAACACTCAGCAACAAACAGCCATAGCAGCGTATCATTACAGCGATGAGTCTCACATGCACAAACACCACTCACATCTCCTTCAAATATAGAAATGTTTTTTTCTCTATTTACTAGTTTTATACTGAAGCTTTATGCAACAGACCTTATGACTCCGAACAGACATAGATCACGGAAACCGAACACCCAGTAAATTTAGCTCTTTGTATCTTTGCCTTCCCTTAACTGTGTGTTCCATGACTTGCTAAGGAAAGGTTTGCAGCTTTGTTTTGGGTGCCCAACTATCCTCATATTTATGTAGCCGGCATACAGGAGAGAGACCAACTCTCATGCCATTTAAAGCTCAATGCACAGATAATAAAGTGCATGTTTACATTTATAAAAAAGCACATACACACTTAACTTTTAGGTTTTTACACCCTTTCTGGCAAAAATAAATAAATGCATTGCAGATTCTACAACCTGTAACACTATTCTATGTCAGGTCACCAAGGGCAAATGAGGAAAATACAGCTACTTTAGTTAACATGAACTACCCAAAAACAATCCTTCTAGAGCATTTATTAATCTTAGTGTTAATTTCAACATTTACTAATGCATTATTCAAATTAAAAGTTGTGCTTGTTAACATGCACTGTGAATTAGCATAATCTAACAATGAATAACTGTATTTTCATTAACTAACATTAACAAAGGTTAAATACAGTAATAAATGTATTGTTCATAGTTTTTTTCATGTTAATTAATACATCAACTAACATGTACAAATAGAACTTTATTCTAAAGTGTTACCAAATAATTAATGCAGTGCAAATTTTAAATATTGGAGAGAGTTATTCTCCCACTGCCTCTACCTCAGACTCAATGCTCACCTGGGTTGCCAGACTGTGAACACACAACAGAACAAGCACACTTGACAATGGAAGGTGACAAGTGATGAGATAATTTATCTGCCTTGTAATATTCCACTGATCACAGAGCTTTTTAGATGCATGGCCGAAGATTTTTAGGTAGGGTAGAATCTGTGATCTCTGACCCAGTTCATTTGCTGGCTTCCATGGCTGCAATACATTGTGTTTCCTGCTAAATGGCAATCTGGGAAGTCGAAATACTGTTGGGTAAATTGGCAGTGGGTAAAATCACACAGACCAAAACAAAAACAGACATACCAACATGGAACGCACATTTCAAAATAGAATAATAGGCTGTAGTGTAGTGAAGTATGTGACCTTAGCATTTCCATCACACAAAAGGTTCTTCAGATCATTAATATGTTCTTCATACTAAGAAAAAAAAAAGGTCTTTTAATAACTGTTCACTGAAAGCCTCTTTGGAGCACCAAAAATGGTTCTTCCATTGCATCACTACAAAACCCCCCACTTGGAACCTTTATTTTGATGACAGGAAGTAATCTTTCATTTTATTTGAGCCTTTTTTATAGGACAGTGACCGGAACCATCTGCATGTCTCAGAAATAATGAAAGCATTTTAAGATATACATTCGTCTCAGTCATAAAGATCACATCACATATGACATGAATGGTACTGGGAACACAGAGGAACATGCAGCACTTTCATGCATTTACTCCACAAGGTTTCGACCTGTAGAGTAGAGGCTTTATTGGTAGGTGGAGAAGTTATCCCTGGACTGGGATCGGGGGCAGGGGCGGAAGTGGAGGTGTAGGGGACTTTCTCCTGACAACAGGCTAGGGAGATGGTAAACTCCATCACCAACAGCGGCCATCCCAAATCGCCCCCTCAGCAGCGCTCCAGAGCTGTAACGGGAGAGCCAGCAGCCTCCTACGCCAGTGACACACACACACACACACACACACACAAGCACACCAGTGCTACTCCTTTCAAAGTGAATGCTTTTGGCTCAGCTTTGAAGATCGATAAGTTCTAACCTTCTTTTCATTTATTTTAAAAACAGTACATGCCCTTTTCTTCCTCTGTGTAGGCATATGTTGCAAAAGAACTCCATTAAAAGTGTTTCCAATAGAATTGGTCCACTCATGAGGATATAACTTGGATACAAAGCGATGGTTATTATTATCAGGTTAGGTCAGCTTTGACTTAAACTCCCTTTGTTTGTAGATTAACGCAGTTTTTGGTACATTTCTCTCTTGCAGCATGAATTATGGTCTTTTTTCCACCTGTACGCTTCAATCTCTGTTGCTGCTTCCACTTAGAAGACATTTCATGTTGATGACACACTCTGCAAGCAGCTTCTTAAGGATATCGCAGTGCGCTCGGACAACAGAGTGTGTGTCTGAGAATAACTCTCAGGTGCCATCGGAACTCTGAATCTCCCGTGTTTAAAAGTCTTTGGATCATTGTGTAATCGTGCAGCCCGTGCATGATTCATTCCATAATGTCTCTGTGCATATCAGAGATATTGACTGCTGGAGAAAAGCTTTCAGACGTAATGGAGATCCATTTGTCCGATGGCATTAAGAGGAATGTATAGCTCATATTTGCACTGGCTTTCTCCACTGTGAGCTATGAGATTTCAAAGAGTCGAAAGAACGAGTCGAAAGGAGACGGAAATAAGTAATGAAAAACTCAAACGAGAGAAATGTTTGGAGAACGCAGGATGGATTTTAATGCACCAACCTTGATGCAGTTCGTATATATTAGATGCATCAGTTACACTATGAATCTGGAAAAGTTGGAGTCTAAATCGTGTTCTACTGAACTATTTCAGGCCTGTTGTAAGTAATGGAAGACTTCGTATAAACAATTCCATAAGTGTTGTAACTCTGTCATCCATGACAACTTTGAGGGGGACGAGTTATAGCCTTCAGGCTCTCCACAGAAACTGGCAGCACAATTAAAAAAGCAAACAAACACAAAATGAAACACGCACCCCACCTCCATCTCACCTCCACTCACTAGTCAACAAGGCACGCTATTCTTCTCAAAACAATATACACAACTATATATACGCAATCTATTATTTATACTAAAACACAACATAATACATGAAGGTTGTCCTTAAAGTTACAGGGGATGTGTTCTAGTGGCCTACGGACCTAAATTTCGGACTCCTTCAAATGAACCTGTTTGCACATTGGGTTTGGCGACTGTGGAGAGAATGCACATTCCGTTTAGGAAACTATAACTTGGGAAAAACATTAATGTCAGACTGTTGATGTAATATTTATGAAACGATATCAGGAGGCTGTTTTTCCATTATTCAGAGTGATGGAGGGTGCAAAGAGTGGAGGAGGAAACAAACAGCTGGTGTTAAAAGACTCTGCAGGTGGGTGGAAAAGGGCTTCCCCGGTATTACTGACGCACAGCTTCCATAAACACACACAAACAAACACGTTTTCATTTTAACAATGTGAGCAAGCCATCACGTACACACTTACAGAGTGGAAAAACACAGTTTTACCAATTCTACAAGGAAGGCTCTTTTTCTAATCAGCATAACACATTCAAACATTTTGAGAAGGTGGATGTAGCCTCAGAGATGTTTGGGGCATGTGGGTGTGGCAACAGTATTTTTGCTATGGAAATATTTTGTGTATACTTACAATCCACATTTCTTTCAGCTTCATATGCAGTTTTTACTGTTCATTCTGGTACTGTCAAAACCAGAAGCCTAAAGGCAATTTCGCACGGGAATGTTTTGCATAGGAAGAAGTCAAAATCTCACAGGAAGTCAGATTTTGATATACAGCGGCATTTTCAAGCAGAAAGTGGCAAGTTTTGGCAGTGCGCAAGCAGAGTAAACCCAAAATCCTGTTATTTGTGTGTGCTCAGCTTTTATTTTCTTTTTTTGTCACTCAAAACACTACAACGCCTCCATGTTGGGGTGTGTCTGTAGCAAGTGTTATATTTAGGGGGGTGTTTTCAACACAGGGCCAATATAAAACACATATATAGGCCTATCCACCAAGTGTGACCATTTGTACTGTAACTTGAATGAGCAAAAACTTACAGTGCCATTCGTTCCAGTTATTTTTAGCTACAGTACTTTGCTATTGCATCTTATCATTCTTGCACATTCAAAGTAAAAGCTTACATTTACATTGCAAAATAAGTTGGACCAAATTAACTGAAAAGATGCATGCTTTTTTTTTCAGAATGCCAAAAGTATACACTCCCACTGTAATAAACCTTGGTAAACACAGTGAGCCTATTCACAATGAAAGCAATGTAACAATGTAACAAATGGAAAGAATCCAAAATGTAAACAATGATTTATGAACTAAACCCCAAAATGAGTACAGCGTAACTAATATAATAGTGATTTTGTATAAATATAAATCGAAATGCAAAATGTGAAAAAAACACTATTGGAAATGGAAAATGTCATCTACTGGTATTTTTCATTTTATGTGTTTTATGTGTTCAACCAGGCGGCAGAAATCTTCCACTGAAGTGTGGCACATTTTCCATGAATTATCTACAGGAATTAAAATGTAAATAAAATAAAATTAAATTTAAAAAAAAATGTAACTCTTCTTTAAAGTAAATTTTTTTCACATAATGTTCCCAATTTGTGTTAATATATACAAAAATATGCATCATTTTGAGGCAAATAAATAAAAAATAAATAAAAAATACCAAAACTGCTTAAATAAAATGTGAGCAATATATGGCCATAGGGAATTAAAGAGGGTGTTATACAATACTTGATTTTTGCTCTGGTATGGAAAATTGGGGAAAGTGGGGGTGGTCACAACACATTTTTCTCCCTTGATTGACTTGCAAAAAAGTCAATCAAATTCAAAAACAAAAATCATATTTGACAACATTTAAATATGAAATAACCTTTAGAATAACTTTATGGACATGCTGAAAAACAAAACTGCATTTCAGGTTGTTTTTCCAATGCAGTTAAATTGCCGTCAGCAGGGGTTCAGACTGACACAAATAAGAACAATAAACCCAAATATCAGATTTACTGAATCAAACTGTGTCTCCTGGTTTTCTGATTTTCATTAGGAAGCTTGTGTTGCCAGAATGTTCTCCATTTCATTCAATCACACATGAGAAATGAGATTCGAATCTCTTTCCATTACACGACCAGGATGTTGGCGAGGACAACTGCGGATTTGTATATTTATAAAGTTTGGATCCATCCAGCTCTAGTTTCATCATGACATCGCTGGAGGGGAGACGAGAAGTGACACCATACAACAATGTGCCACAGGGACTTCTCTCTCTCTCTCTCCACCGTTTACTTCTCTCCTCTCATCCTCATTGTTTCCTGTTTTCCCTCCATCCCGCTTTCTTTCTCTCTTTCATTTTTCTAGCATAGCATAGGAGATCCTTCTTTCCTGTGCTTGCCCACAGACCTGCTGCTGTCAGTTTGGTAAAGCGTGGACTCAGTGAGCCATGGTGACTCACTGTGTGTGTGTGTGTGTGTGTGTGTGTGTGTGTGTGTGTGTGTGTGTGTGTGTGTGTGTGTGTGTGCGATTAGCGAAACAAATAGTTTTTTTTCTTCACTCATCTCCCTCCTGCCCTGTGAGATCTTCCAGGCGACTGTCAGAACACTCCTGTGTCATTCATGCCCCCCTAAGCAAACACACGGTCGCGCGTGTGTGTGTGTGTGTGTTTGTGTTTGTGTTTGTTTGTTTGTGTGTGTGTGTGTGTGTGTGTGTGTGTGTGTGTGTGTGTGTGTGTGTGTGTATATGTTGACATGTTTCCAAGTGCATGTTTTCATGTGTGAATTGTTCATGGGGGAGAGACAATTAATTTTGTCATGTCTCTGTATGGATGAATAAGTGAAATTAGAGGTGTAACGAGCAGCTCTATGAAGTGACTGCACAGGGAGTTAAAGACAAATGTTGCATCGCTGTACAAGCACAGAACACAGACCACTCTGACATCTGTTTACTTCTCAGAAACAGCATTTGAAACAACTTTCTCGCTCATCACCTATTCACTCAATTCCCGCTCTGGCCGTGGCTGCAGTATCACACCATCTATGGCTGCGTACACATGAGTCTCTGTTTGCGGGGGTGAATCCTCTAAGTCAGGGGTTCCCAGCATCTGCTGAAACTCTGCTGAACCCATATGACCTCAATTATTTACTGAAGTAACTACTGAGATTTTAAGCAATGTGTGAAACTTTTTATAAACATAATCAATATAATTACAATATAGTAAATGCAATATATATATATTACATTTACTATATTATAATTATATTGACATATATATATATATATATATATATATATAT